>NW_004567126.1:25386931-25465571 GCF_000260355.1 Condylura cristata
ATATATGAAGATATATAAAAAGAAACCCTTCAAATTAGTAAGAAAGGGAGCAAAAACCAGGACAAAAAATGGGCAAAAGACTTGAGTCGGCATTAAGAGAAGAGAAAAACTATTTTTTTTAGTAACCAGAGGAGTGTACATTAGAACAAAGTCACAATGAACATGTGCATCAGATTGGGGGACAGTAAACCTCACAACGTCAAGTGTCAGTGAAGTCAGTGAGCAAAGGGACTGTCATACGCTCTCGGTGAGAAAGTAAATTGGTTCAACCTCTTTGCAGTTCTGTTTGGTAAATTGAATATATGCTGTTGCTATGATCCGCTGACTCTGCTCTCAGTTATATACACTAGAGAGAGTCTTGCCTGTGTGCATTTGAAAACACTAGTGCAAGACTAAAACATCATTTCTCACTGACCTGAGAACACTAAGAGTCGGGTAGTTCTTCTGGAGAAGGAGCCAGAGGTGTATCTGGAGAGAGGTGTGTGGCCTGGTGGATGTGAGCTTCTGTGTATGGCACGTGGCATAATTTTAACTGGGTGACAGGTATGTGAGTGTTCACTTTGAACCTTACATTTTCTTTTAATATACCCATACGTTTATTTTGCAATTAAAAAATCCTTTTGACATGATTATAGTTCCATTGAAATTTGCAAAATACTACAGAGAAGTCCCCTGTATTTCACAATTTAGAAAAATGCTGTACTTCCTGGCCCCCTCCCATCTGAAATAAAAATCCAACATGGAAAAAAGAAAACCAGTGAAGAAATGCGATTTGTAAAATGGGAATTTTGCTGAGCAATGAGTTTTCAGGAAAGCTGATCAACTACAGTGCGATTTTTACTTAACCTGATTTTTCACCCTGGAGATAACCAGATCAGGCCAACATTATTTAGGTGAAAAGAAATGAAACAGGATGGAAGGAATTTGTATTCAAGGGTCACAGGTCACACCGAAGTTCTTGAGAAGTGATATAATTCCAAGGTGACCTACCACCAGTGTGAGTGTTCTGACTGAGAAGAGCAAGTGACATCTCATTTTGAGGCATTTCTGGAATAATTTCTTCTGAAACCAGATGACATTAACTTAACAGGAAATATCAAACAGCATCAAGATACCCTTATATGGGCTCAGAATCTTCCCGCCTTTTTGGATTTGAGATGTCAAAAATTGGTTTGGCCTTGAGATGAAGCCCCCAACTCCCCTATCCATTCTCAAAAAAAAAAAAAATTGAAGTTGTTGCTAAAATTAGACTTGTTAACTAGAAATGTTTACTTCAAGCAAGAGAAACAAGCCCTTGAGCACTTGTGGTGCAGCCGGGGGGGAGGAGGGGAGGAAGTGTTGCTCTGATCTCCACAAGAGCAGAACGAGCATTCGAAGGCATGTGACCTGTCTGAGACCCCCAGCCTGGCCCCTTATGAGTGGTGTGAGCTTAGTTGGCTTCTCCCGCCTCTACTTTGTCTTAGGTAACATGTGGATAAGTCCCTGTGCAATTTTTGTCTCTTACCACCTATGCCAGTGTCTCACAGCCCTTGCTGATATACTCACCCCACACACCCAACAGCGAGGCACATTTAATGACAACGTACCAGGCACGGAGCTACATGTTTTTATCTCTGCTCACAATGGCACTGTGAAGTTAAGTATCATGTCCCATGACTTAGACTGGAAAACTGAGGCACATGTTGGTTATTTAACTTGACCCGGCAGTCAATGAGTTATGAAAGCAGCATTCCAGCTCAAAAGAAGTCTGACTCTACCATCCACACGCTTATCTCTGTGCTGCTTCCCAATGTTTGTGGAGTAGCGACTTGGTGTGGGGCTCTGTTCTAGGTGATAAAATGTGAACTTTGATGAGCTGTGAGTCTGGGGATACATTAATAGACAGGTGTACAGACAAAATGTGGTTCCTGCCCTCTGGGAACCTACCGTGCAGCTAGGGAGAAAGATGGAAGGCAAATAGACATTCTGCATATTTAAAAATATCCAGTAAAAGAAGGACAGTGAAGAGAAAGAGGATAACAAAGGGGATCATTTAGGGGTGGTAGTCACTGAAGAGTTGTATGAGAAGGTGACCTTCAGCAGCTTCCCATGTGAAGAGTGTGAGCAAGAGCCTCCAGATTGAGAACAGTGTGTCTACATACTGCAGATAGCATTAGGAAGGGACTAGACTGTGGTCATCTGGGGTTTATGCCCTATGATTTCGTTCCAGATGAAGACTTTCTGGCATAGGAAAAGTCAAAGGAGGAACTGGGAATTCTTTTTCCAAGAGGTCAAAGCTTAGCTAAAGATGGTCCTGCTGACAGTTTGCCAGTAGGATTTGGGAGGGAAGATCAAAGAGGGGAAAGAGCTCTGGGAAGTGAGACATTGCATTAGAAGATTTTCTCACAAGCCATGCAGTTGAAATACTCTGGTTAAAAGGGACAGAGACTAGACTAAATGGCATTGCCATCCCTTTCTGCAGCGAATGGAAGTCCCATCACTACCATACAAGGATCTTGTAGTGAAGGGTGGACAGATTGTAGAGAGCCAGGCCAAGGAATTCAAAGAGCACCCTGAACCACCTTTAACCTTCTTGCTAGCAAAGATGAATATAGCCCCTGCCCTCTGTCTTCTACCCCACCACCTGTCACCACCCCAGTTCTAGGAGGGTGCCCTCCAGGTGTTCTGCTTGATCCTGATCCTTCGGATACAGAGTGGGCTGTGGGAACCTCCAGTCTGCACTGTTTGAAAGTGGCATATGGTAAATCCTGCTCCCTAACCTTTCTCTCACCCTCTGTCCCAAAGGGAGCAGATGAAATAAGATGGAGATAATAAGGATCAAAGTAGGTAGGGTGGGAGAGAGAAGTCTTTACACCCTGAGCTACTGATCAGAAACATTTAATGTAGGACCCAGAGTAAACTCTGAGGCTAAGCCAAATCCTCTCTTCTGGTGGTGATTAGAAAGAGCCCAGGAAGCAGGTGTAGCAGTGAAGATTAGTGAGATGTATTCATCATCAAGAAGATCAGAGATAACAAATGCTGACAAGGATGTGGAGATATGGAGCTCTGGTGCATGGCGGAGGGGAACGCGAATGGGCACGACCACTCTGGACGATGAGACGAAGGCTGTGCAGAAAATTAAAAGCAGCACTACCGTGTGACCCAGCATCCACACTTCTGAGTATTTCTCTGAAGGAAGCAAAGTCACTGCCCCCAAAGGGATATCTACAACCCTGCAACTATATTTACAATACCCAAAACACAAAAACCATCTAAATGCCCACGGACAGATGCACGGATAAGGAAAATGTCACACACACAAGTGAACGTACACACACAGTGGCATACTACTCAGCCACAGAGAGAAAAACTCTTGCCATTTTTGTCAACATGATTGGACCCTGAAGGGTTTTCCTTTAAATGAAATAAATCAGAGAAAAACAAATGTCATATGATCTCACTTAAATGTGGAACCATAAACCACATTCATAGAAACAGGTCAGATTTGTGGTTGCTAGACGTAGGGAGTGGAGGAATAGAGTGAAGTTGGTCAAAAGGCACACATTTCCAGGGGTAGGTTCTGAGATGTCATGAACATCATCACAACTGTAGGCAATAATCCTGCATTTTATATTTGAAAGGTGCTAAGAGAACAAAACGTACAAGCTGTCATCACAAGGGATAAAACCAACAACATGAGGTGATGGATGTGAACTCGAGTTACTGCAGTGATTGTTTCAGAACACACACAAATACCAAATCACTGTTTTACACCTCCGAGGTCTACATGTTGTATTTTAACTGTAACTCAATGAAACCAGGAGAAACAACTGAAGCGGCCAGCTCTTGAAGGTGGGTGTAAACCTGAAGGTGTTGAACAAGGCTGCTCCCTTGCTAAGTTGGTAACTCCCTGCTGCTTCCATCCTGACCTGGGGATCCCATTCTTGGCCCCACACTGAGTTATTTCTCCCTGCCTTTCTCCATGACCTTTCTAGATGTCCTAGAATCAGGAAGCGTTAGATTGGGATGAGAACCTACAGTTGGGCCTTCGATGTCAACAGGGTGCAGATGGACGTAGGAGAAGCAGAGCTCAGAAGCCCTTGTATTCTGTCAACATGCTTTCGGGGAAACCTCTCCTTTGAATTCTTACTGTTTGAAGCACCTGGCGGCTGGTGTACAGGGTTTAAAGTGATCTGGAGCAGATGTTTGGACCTCCTTCAAGCCAGAGTCAAAATACTTGGCAACAGAAAGTCCCAGATTGTAAAGCAACACATGGCATGTTCTGGACGGTTCTCTATACATTGAACTCCCCAGAGTATAGTTGGGGGTGAGAGAAACTAACAGATCTGGATTTGAGCAAAATTCAGACTTTAGACCCTGGGAATATGTGTACTACAGAGCAACCCGATGTGAAAGGTGTTGGCCTGTGTGTGGGTCCTCACCTGTACACTTAAAAACACTCAATTGCAGGCGCATACAAAAAGGTAAATAAAGGGTTTATTTACAAAGCAAGGGAGAATGAAGAAAGAAGTAATCCAGGGAGAAATAAAAAGATAAATGGGTCCTACCAGTTCCACTGAGCTGGGACCCCAATAGCATGCTGAAAGCTAGAGAGAAACCCAGCACCCCCATAGCCCACATGTCTGGATACAGCAAGCCTGGATGCTTAACTCCACCCTCAGTTCCCAGCATCCTCCCTTCAGCGGTGATGACAATATGGGATTTGTGGTCCTTAGTGCCTTGGATCTCTTTGGGGGGACCGGAGTTCATAAAACCTGTGTTCAGGACACCCTTCCCCCCTACACTTGCATTAACACAGTGACCCCTTTGACCTGTGCTCAACTGCCTGCTAACTTCTGTTTCTGATTTAATATCTTCCCTTCCCCCTCACACACACTGGTGATAGAAAGCCCAAACTTAATTGCCAGCCCAAGGAAAATCACATGAGGGAAGGTAGCTGTGCTTCACAATTTAATGTCAATTTAATGATTAGAGGCCCTCTTATTGTTCCTAATGTAAATAAATATCATTGGCGAAGTATTTCTGGGTATCAGATGCTGTTCTGGTGAATGAAGGGTCTTGGCCAAATGCATCTTGTCTTTTGGGAAGAGGTGCAGATAATGTAAGCTAACACATTTGCTTTTAAAAGTAAGATGATTACAGATGGTGCTGAATGTTGTCAAAGAAACCTAAACCAAAATATGTGTATGTGAAGACCAATATGTGGGACTTTTCAGAAAGTGTGATAATAGGTGGGGGTGTTACTTGGGACCTGAGGAATAACTTGAAGCTCTCAGGGAAGAACGAGGCAGAAGAAACACAGGAATAGCTAATCTAAAGATCCTGAAGCCAGAGCTAGCTTCGCATGTTCCAGGAGGAGAAAGCAAGCCCGTATAGCTGGAGGGCAGCCAGAAAAAGTGAGTCAGGACAGGCAGGGTCAGCTTGTGTAAGGCTCCATGGCACTTTATTTTGGAACAAATGAAAAGAATGTCTTTGAAGGACTTTCAAACATGATGTTACCTGACTTATGCTTATGAAAATCTTCTTTGGCTGCTTAGTAAAGAACAGATTATAAGGAGTAAATGTCAGGAGGTTATTCCTGACCATGACAGGGATTATGGTGGTTTAGATTACAAGGCAGAATGGAATGGCAATGAAGTGATGCAGCTTTATAGAGAAATTGACAAGAGCACCGTCTACTAGCTGCCGACAGAGTCAGGATTCAAACATTTATCTGTTTAATGCCAAATATGTTTTCCTCCCTCTGCAGCATAGTGGAGATTAGTTTTTCTATGCCATGTCTAGTTGTAAAATATTAACTTTCTAATGATTCATTAAAACACGGGTAAATTCCCTCTGCTTAGACAGACTTGATGCTTCTTGCATACAGTCTTCTTGCAGGTGCCCCTTAGTTTATTCTTGCCTTCATGGCGAGAAACCCCTAATGTACAGAGCACCCTGTGGTCTCCCATGTTCAGGACCCTTCAAGATAAGGATGAGAAAAGGACCATGTCTAGCCACTTCATCAGCAGGGCTTTTGGGCTGTCTGCAGAAGGCAGTCCTGCCTGGGAGAAATAGTGGCAGAGGGCAGGGGGAGGAAATAGCTGGAGGAAGCAAAATTGTTAGATAAGTGTTGGCAAGGAAAAACAAGACAGAGATTTAAAAATATAAAATGAAATCCATCGCCTGTAAAATGAGAGTCCTTTAAAACTCACTGTGGACGTTTCCTTTTGAGTATATCTTCATTATTTGAATTTTTGTATAAAGTGTATTTTACCTTAGTAGTGTGCATTTTTTAAGCAAAAGAAAGTACAATCAATTTGTAATAGTAGAAATCTTAGCTCTTCTGCCCAATTTTTTGACTGGGCTATTTCTTATTGTTGAGTTGTTATGAATTCTTTGAAGATCTTGGACATTAGCCCCTTCTTAGATGCATGATGTACAAATATTTTCTACCACTCAGTAGGGTTTTTGTTTTCATAATAGTTTCTTTCACCATGCAGAAGCTTTTTAAGTTGAGGTAATCTGTTTGTTTATTGCTTTTTGTTTCCCTTGTTATTGGAGTCAAACCCCAAAGGTCTCTCTGCAGCCAGTATCGCTGAATCTTGCCTATGTTCTCTTAATGTGTTTTTACTTTCAGGTCTGATAGCCAAGTTTTTAAACCATTTTGAATTAACTTCAGTGTATAGTGTGAGATAGTGGTTGTGTTTCATTTTAATGTGTACCACTGCCAAATTTCACAATTTTTTGAAGATACTTTCCTTTTTTCATTGTATACTCTTGCTTCCTTGTCATAAATTACCTATCCACCTAAAAGTGGGCTGATTGTAATCGCATAGCTTAAAATGGGGATTTTAACAGTGTGATAACACACCCTGGATATTCTGGGAAATGGCCAATTTGAAATATTCTGATAGGAAAGCAAAGAGAGAAAGTCTGACATCAGAAGTGACCCAGTGTCATGGTAACCAGCTCTGATTCTGCAGCCAAACCCCCTCGCTCATGAACCCCAGCTCTTGCCTGTATTGGCCACCGTGAGATCTCAGCTGATAGTATAATCCCCAAGACCCCTAAGTCCTTATCCATAAGATGGGTTCAGAAATTATCCCATGCCCCAAGGTAGCAATAAAAATTAAATGCGTTTCTTTATAATAAATGCAAAGGACCCTGTCTTCATGCTGGATGCCCAGGCTTCTGGTTTGGAGGGCACGTCCTGCTAGAATTGGGACATCTCTTTGCCTTTTCTTTTCTTAAGATGATTTCTGCTACTTCTGGGGAAAATAGGTAAATTGTGCTCCTTGCATAGGGGAAAAAGTCATGTTGATCAATGTTGAAAAGCAGAAAATGTTCTCCAGGTTAAAACCATGTCATAAGGAATATCTATCTTGAATTAAGTTAAAATTTTAAATTTCCCCTCAAGTTAGATCATTATTAAATTAACGTTTGCATACCTTTTTTAAAGGTATTGGGTTTTTATGCCTGCAGCTTAGCATTCTGTAGCTCTGGTGAGTTGTGTGAAGAGGACCTCTAATTTAAATGCACATGCGTGGTGATAGGTTAAGAAGAGAAACATCACACCCTCTGCCATCTCTGTCCTTGGCACACCAGCCCAAGCTCCTTGACATTCACTCTTCTCTTTGTTGTGGGGAAAATCACTAGTGGGGAACAGACTGCAGAAGACCGTCAGCTCTCCCAGAGCAGGGGTGGAGGTTGGCCAGTCTTCTGTTTGCCTGAAAATCTTCACCTCCATCAGAGGTTTTAAACAAACAAGTAATTATTGAGCTTTATCAAGGATACTTCTTCAGGTTTTTTTGTTCTGGATCCCTCTCGAATTCTCTAGATCTTCCTACCACTGAGGTTAGGCCTTGGAGTGTTATCCACAAGCTCTTGGAGAGTAGACCACGGTCTTCTACTCAAAGCTCCTATAAGTACAAAGAAAGTTTGAGGCTTGAAGAGCATCTTGGCTCCAGGAATAAAATACTACTAAGTCATTTATTATTTTTTTTTATTTAATCAACAAACATCCTCTGGGCTCTTTTAGATGCAAATGACAGAAACTCATATCCAGATCATTTAAACTAATAACTCACCAGAGTGGAAAATGCAAGGAGAAACATGAAAAGGTCCAAGTATTCAAACCATATTATTTGTATTCATCTTCCTTTAGTATATGGGAATTAGAAATCTAAAAGTGCAACCTATGGTAGTTTTTCTTAGATATTCTATAAAAATAACAGATTTTGTGATATTACAATCACCATGGTATTTACTCATTAAAAGTATCAGCTAAATCGGCCCTCCCTGGTGGCACAGGGGGTTAAAGCACTGCACTGAGAAGCTAAAGCCGCTTCCGCATGAGTTTGATTCCCCCCTGCCCCGGGGGTAACCACATGGCGTGGCAGACCTCTCCTGACCCACCCGCTGCTCCCCTCAGCAGTGTACTTCGTCGATCTGCCTGTTCTGCTCCCCACTCTGTCTCTGGTGAAGCCTCTCACCACCCCTGAGCCTCTGGCCTGTACCCCAGTTCTGTATGTACAAATAAAATAAATCTTTAAAAAAAAAAAAGTATCAGCTAAATCTAGCATTTGTTACATAAACATGGTATTGCTTCCAGACAGCTTTTAGTATCCATCATGAAGTGGACTACCTCTTCATCAAAGACAAGGCTCTCATCTGATCATTTTTATGTTAATGAAGCAATTAGAGGGAAGGTTGCTTTTAATCATTCTTTATTATTATTTTTGTAAAATTATTTCTTGTTGCTTCATCAGGTACTACATAATCTTTATGATTGAATAAATAAATGAAATGGAGAATAAGCAGTTCCTTCTAGGATCAGAGAAGGGTTCTTTCTCATAGCTTTCAGCTTTGTAAAAATCCATGAATTTCACCCTGCAGGGTGATCTATGGTTCTAGAGGTTTTCACTTTCTCTTGGAGCATGCTTTCTTTGTTGATGTCACTGTCACCAGTACTAATAGAGCTCAGACATGGTAAAAAATTGTTATGCGATGCTGCCAGTGCCATTAAGTCAAATGTCAGGAAGTATTATCCACTCTGACTCATTCTGATGCATCAAGGCTAAAATGGTTGGCTTTAAGGGAAGTCCTTCTGAGAGAAGAAAAGAAGCTTTAGAAACTCAGCGTGGAAAGGGAAAGTCAGGACTCACTATTTCTATCTATAGCTTCTTCATGGCCATGTCACTTTGCTTGTGAAACTGCTTGCTGTCTTGTCACTACAGGTCTTGGAGACCCTTTCCTTCCTTCTCTCAGCAAAGAAAAGATATTCTGGAAACATCAGAGCTTATTCATGTGTCCTCTTTCAGAAAATGGAAACAACCAGATCTCTTGCGATTTTCATTTCCATCTAGAATTTGGATGTTAAGGAATTGAAGCCTTGGCTCCCATATATTCAAAGAAAGTTCTAGGTTCTGGAGGACACATATGCTGCCTGGTCACTATATAACCCTGTTGACCTTTAGTTCCCATGTACAAAAAATGGACATAATAGCACTAACTTTTTAGGGTTGTTGCAACAAATACAATAGATAATGCATTTGAAGGATCAGCCTAGTGTAACCTCACGTCCTAATAGATCAACCAAACCATCCCCCTCCTTCTTGCTCCTCTGCTCCCATCACAAAGCGTCTCTTCCTGTGTGCTCTGACATGCCCCTGGCAAGAAGAGAGACACACAGGAATCCAATGTGCTTCGTGCCAGCCTAGTTGTGTTGATGGAGACCCTGCTGAAAGAAGCAAGTTGCAGCTTTTGGTGTGACTCGTGAGTCTAGCAGAACAGAGGAAGCCAGAGAGCCAGTCCCTGCCTTGTCACGAACTGCTGCCTAGAACATTCTTCTCCCATCCAGATCTTCATATGGCCAGATTTTCCCAACTAAAATGTCACCTCCACAGATCAGGTGTTCCCTGATCATTCCAGCTCAAGGTCTCTCCAGCTTCCTCACTCTCCACACTGCTTCCCTGTACTGAGAGCCTCCGGGCCCCACATGACCTGGAATGATCTCGTTTATGTCCATGTTTATTTCCTGCCTCTCCCCTAATAGTGTAACCCCTGTGGGAATAGAGTCTTTGTCTGTCTTGTTCATTCTGTATCCTCAGTGCCTGGCACAGGGGCACACTCAGTATTTACCTGTTGAGTCATTAGATGTATCAGTCATTTTTCATCTGCCATGGAATCCAAAGCATCATTTAGGCTATGGCCGCAGCAGGTCAGAGGCATTCTGCATAGACATTAGCAGCCCCTCTTCCCCAATTCCAACCTGCTATCCTGAAATTGTACCGGGGCTTTTCCTGCTGGCTGGTGTGTTTGTCAGTCACTAGGCTCGAATGTCTCCCACTCCCAATCACAAGTGGGTGTTTACGATGTGACAATGTCTTTGCATGTATGCATCAGGGGTAGATGCCCTGGACCTTGGATGGTCTCTCAGGAAGCTGAGTGGTTCTGAGGGAAGTGGAAGATGTCCTTGGCTAGCAGTGCTGTGTATCCAACCTCCAGCCTCAAGGAGAGGGAGAGGGAAGGACTTAGAAGAATGCCTGCCAGAGTGCTGTCTTACACAGGCCCTTGGAAAATACCTGAATGAGAGCTGCCTGATGATGCTGAAAAAGAATTCCAAGTCTGGGGTCAAAGCAGGCAAGGGAACGGAACGGGAGGTTTCCCTTTGCAATGTCCCAGGAGAGTGAGCCCAGGTTTCCTCTTGAATTCCAAGCTTCCTGACATTTTTGAAACATAGTGATATTAAATAAGCTTTGTTACCTGTTTTTCTTCCAAAATACTTAGCTTCGTTGCAGCTAACTTAGTTATTTAATTTAAGAGGGAAAAGACATGTCCATACATTGCCCCTGGAATAAAGCAGAAATTAAATGTCTGTCTGAAAAAGATGGCACATGTGGAAATGGATGTTAAGAGTGGCTTCTGGTGAAGGGCTGCCAGAATAGAAAAAGTGGGACCTCAGGTGTGCCTCTGTTCTGTCACAAAGCTATATTGCGTATGCAGGATGTTCTCCCTAAGCACCTACTATGAACCGAATCTTGTTCTGGAGGTTGGGAATGCCGGGTACATAGAGAAGAAGCAGCTCCCGCTGCCCTGGAGCTGTCAAGCCGAGGGGGAGACAGACACGTCAACATTTCAGTGTCACGGGACTTGTGTCATGGAGGGCTACGGAAACCCCCAGGGAGGAGGGTGGCTAAGCCCTCTATCGGGGACGATCTCACAGTAGAGGTGCTGGAGAAATGATAATCTGTCATCTGGTGAAGGCAGCAAACTTGTGAACCCGTTTTTCTTGCCAAATGAATCAGGCAGTGTGAGAACAGTAAATTATTTGAGGGGATGCATGCCAGCACCACTCCTGCCTTGGGCTTTGTGCACGTCCCCTCTTTCCGCAGGCTCCAGGGGCCTGGCCCTCACCCCTTGTTCCTTTGGCCCTCAGTTGAGATGACACTTTCTGGGAGGAAGCCTTCTCTGACTCCTGCATACAAATGCTCTTCTCCTTTTTGTGCTTGTATTAAGCCCCCGTGTCTCTTCATCAGACCCACGCAAGCCCGCTCTGTGGTAGGCCATGTGCTGAGAGCCTGACGTGGATTAGTTCATTTGTCGTCTCCACCAACTCATGTGGTGTGTTCCTCTACCCACTTCACAGGTGAGGAAACTGAGACCCCAAGGAGTTAAGGAATCACCCTTAAAGTCGGCAAAGCGAGGACCCAAACCTAGGAATGGGGCTTCCAGATCTGCTTTCTGCTCGTGGTAGGTGAATGTCCCTACTGCATCCTGTTCTGTCTATTCCCTCTCCTAACTCCAAACTTCTCCAGAGTGGAGATCACGTTTTTTTACAATTGCACCTCCAACCCAGGACCCGGTGTAGGTTGATGGTGCTGACTGAATATTTTTTGAAGAAGGTTGGCACCCTGTCTACACCATTCACACAGCAGCCCCTACCTCTGCCAGCCTCTCAGTGGGCTCAACAGGGAGCTTCCCTCCCAAGAGACACATCTACGACAAAACAGATTCACTAACTCACTAACTCATATATTAAAGAAAATCAGAATCGCTGGAATATAGACACTGGAGACAATTCTAGCTTTTCTTTTTCTTTCTTCCTTTTTTTTTTTTTTTTGCTACGGTAGTCTATAGCTTAAAGAGTCACTCACCCACCCCCACTCAGGAATGGGCTTTTGTATTTGTCTTTGGTTTGTGTTTGTGGTACCAGTGAGGGTATGGAAGTAAATCAGGGCCAACACTGTTATTAGCTGCGTCGGCACCACAGTTAACTGCGCGGTGCTTCGTTGCACTCCAGCTGTGGCCGCCTCACTCCCTACATCATGGATCATTTTGCTCAGCTGCCTTCTCTTTGCTGCTTGATCTATTAAGTCCTTGCCTCGCCAGCAGTTCAGACTGTACATTCCCATCTGGATCTAGGCATGTGCAGTGTGTCCAGGGGACCCCTTTGGGAATCGGGCTGGTAGAGAAGATGTCTGTTGATTTTTTATTTCCTAATATATCAGAGGTGATCACATTTCAAAGGCACTCCTAAAGTCATGGTCAGAGCATGTGGCTAAGGTAACAACAGCAATAGCAAAGGGACACTTAAGTGTTAGACAAAGCATTTTTGTCTGGTGGTTTGAGAGAGATGTTGCTCTTGTACTAAATTAGCTAGGACTCACTGACCGTTATTTAGACGTGCAAGAATTCCAAAGGGGTCAGTGTACGAAGTGAAAAGAGAACAACTTTTAAAGGGTGCTGTTGTGAAAATAACACTCCATCTAGCATAGAAAGCAAATAGTGTCACTGAGCTATTTCTGATTAATTATATGTCCTGAACTGCATTTTTACCACGTGAATTATGAATTCTTAAAGAATGAAATGAATTCAATTATCTCTGTCCCCAAACCAGGTATCACTTATTGCTTAATGTTTAAAACCGATTAATTAATACTACTTAATCCATCTTTGATAGGGCAGTCGCTCCAGTGAATTAAAAAAGAGTGTCATTTCTTGCTTGAGGCTTGGACACAGGACAGAACTCAGCCAGATCTATTCTGGTTTGCCCCAACTTTGCTCATTTAAATTGACCTGACCTGTGAGTGACCCGTGACTAGCACCAAATAAAAATGAATCTGGGATGGGTGCTGAGTTTCCAACCTGCTTGAAGTTCTGCCCTTGCCAGACCCTCTTCTGGTCCCTGAAGCCTTCCTTAGTCTCAGCTTTCAGATCAGAGGCCTGCAGTGGATTTCCTGCCTGTAAATGTTCCAATTCCTCTCCGAGGCACTTTCGACCTTTGTCTCGGGGCACCCACCTGATCTAGCCCCCTCAAAGGGCAAATATGACTTGCTGGCCCCACCCCAACACATTATGGGGGTTGTACTTTTGTTCACTGTGCTTAATGGCACAGTCCCAACAAAAATGGTGTACGGTGGTCAAGTCAAAGCACCAGGAAGTGCAAAGAGAAGCTATGGAAGAAAGAAGGTAAAGGCTCCCAAAAAGAATCAGTCAACACCAAAAAATCTCAGGCCCAGAGGCTTCAGACTGATGTTGAAGAGTTGTGACAGAGCACTGCTCTTCAACCAAAGGAATATTTGAGGTTCTCTAAAGATAAATTATTGTAGGGGAAAATAGAATAAATTCCCTCTGGCATTATCTTTGGCTGGAGCAAGGAAGACCGAGGAGGTGTAAATGATGGACAGTTTCCTACTTTTCCAACCCTCGTAAGAACTAGCGTCCAGAAACCACAGCGCTTCCAAACCACAAAACACCTTCATAAAGATGTCCATGTGGAATGTGTTCGCGATTTTTTTCCTCCAAACACAAATGATAAATTGTCAAGTCCGCCTGGCTCAAGGGCTCACCAGGCACCATTTTAACACGTTCTGTCCTTTCTACAGTGAATCCAGCTCTTTTCAAGTACTGGGCAAAGGCTCAGTCTTCTCCACCCGTGGAAGCTTCCTCCAGGTGCCAAGCCAAAATTCCAGAGCCTTTTCCTGTCTATCACTTCCTCCACCTTTTTCTTTAATTTCATAATGGTCCTTTGAAGCTCCCTTCTCAGTGATGGTTGCAACTACTAGATTCGTCTGACTACAATATTTGAACCAAGTAGCTCATGGCCAGAAAACCCGCTCTCAGATCTCACCTCACTGTGTGTGATGCTGGGTGGGTGGGCACTGCTTCCTCCGCCCCTGGATAGCTGACGCTGAGAAATACCTGGAAGACAGTCTTTTCCATCCAGCCGCCCAACAGATGAGTGCGAAACAGTTCACTTGTTAAACAATTACTACATTGTGGAGGTTTGCAAGATGAGTCATCACAGCACTGAATCACCCAATATGAAGACACACACTGTGTTTTCCCACATGGAATCTCATCTGATCCTCAAAACAAACTTTTGAGATTACGTTTTTGTCATTTCATACACAAGGAAACTATAGGGAAGACAGGATAAGGGAGTGCCCAGTAATGATGAGTGAGTGAGAAGGAGCGTGGCCTCACTCTCAGTCCTTCCCTGTGCCTGCAAATGAATGTCTGCTGAGGATGCAGGTCAGGAGCCCCCATTGGAGACACCGCTCTCTAGATGGGGCATGGGAAAGGGTATTATCTGGAGCAGAATGCAGAGACTGGTTGTCTGGGAAGGGCAGTGTTGTCTCACAGGTAAGGTGGCTATTGCATGGCTGTGCCCTTCTGCTGAAACCTCAGCAAAGTTTGGGTTTGCCCCTGGAATGCCTTCACCAAGCCCCTTCTCCCATCGCCATTCTTCCTTAGACACTGCAAACATCAGGTTCAAGCTCAGTTACAAATTCAGTCAACTGGCCTATTAACTTTGCCTACTGGTGCCAAAATTTTAGGGGCACCAATGAAAAGCCAAGTTATATCAGTAGGCCTGATGCTATCACAGCCAAAATTCCTGAGCTCAGGCCCTCTCAGGTGGTGCAACGGGTTGGAGCACAGCACTGCAAGCCAGCCACAACCACGTCACAGGTCAGTCCTCAGCCCCGGAGCTGACCCCACATGGCGCAGCAGACCTCTCCTGTCTCACCTGCTGCTCCCCTCAGCAGTGTACTTTGTTAGTCTGCCTGTTCTTCTCCCCACTCTGTCTCTGGTGAATCTTCTTATGGCCCCTGTACCTCTGGCCTATACCCCAGTTCTGTGTACATAAATAAATCAACCTAAAAAAAAAACTCCTGAGCTCTCTGGTTCCAGTGCTGTGGCATACCCCTAACCCCCAAACTCCCCCCCCCCACACACACACACACTTGAGCGCAGGTGTAGGGAGGAGGGGTTAGCTTCTGTTCACTGGGAATACGATTTTTTGATTTATCTATTGTTTTTTATAGTAGCCACTGATGTAAATTTGATGGTATCACTTCTTTCAGGCCAGACTGAACCAACCGTGTATCAAGAGACTGTTCCTGTGTTTTGTTCTGTCCTTATAGAAGTTTGGCGTTTGTCACTGTTCTCCTTAGAGCCATGTGGTCCAGATTCCAGGAAGCGAGACTCAGCAGATCCTTCCCCTGCAGTCCAAGCCTCTCTCAATCTGGTTTCAGTTGCTGCAAATACTAGCAGAGCTCCCAGCAGAGGGAAGCGAGTTGGGGAGTAGAGGCTGCCATGTGCCAAGTGCTAGCATGTTGTCAGAGAGAGATTCATGAGAGGAGAATTATTGCAAAGCCACAGATTCCCACACAAATGTCTCTGCTCACAGAATAGCTTGTTGACCTTAGAAAAACTGGTTGGGCTTGAATTTGCAATCACCAATATATACCTTATAGAGATATAATCACAGAGCAAGTCCTCGGAACATCCATTCATCAGGTGAGAAGGAAAACAGAGAAATAGCTCACAGCCCATTTTGGCTGCAGTTATCCATTTTGGAGATAACAATGGTTCGGTGGGGAACGTTTAGTTAACTCGGCTTTTGTTGTCCCTTGATAGTTACTCAGAATGTATGACTTTTCAGAAGGAAGTATTTTGCAGATAAAGTAGCTAGAGGATGCCATTATGTATCTGGGAACATATAGGACAGGACGGAATTGCTTTACCCTCGTCTCACTCCGCGTGTGATGTTTATGAGAGCATTTAGTCTTGATCAGTCCTAACTCCAGAAGTCCCAGGCATATTTCCCAGACCATCCACTTAGTCTTTCTCCACTGTGAGGGGGCCAGGGTGGTGCACACCCTACATGAGGAAAATCAAATTATGAAGTGTGTTGTGCTTTTTAAAAATTCTGTAGCACTTCCTGTGAGTAGTAGTTTTTTATATTTTGCTATAAATTCTTGGGAATGCATTTATTTCAGTTTCACTGATCAAAAAATAACACTTGTATGGTTCAGGAGGCTTTCTGTTTTTATCTTGGACTTTGGCGATCAGGCATGTGAGTTGTCCACCTAATTCTTTCAAGTTGTCTTATTTCCTGGAACCCTCCAAGATAGGCAGATGACTTGCTTTTTCCAGGTTTACAGGAGAGTGAAGAGGTAGATGGATGGAGAGAGAAAAGTAGGTAAAGAGAAGGAATCTTTCTCTTCTACTGCTTTTGTGGGTGAGTCTCCTGTACAACTGAAACTTGGCTCTCCACTCTGACCTCAGACAAAACTGCCTCTGGGTAGGCTGGAGATTGAAAAGTGAGAGGTTTACCAAGAAGAACGGATGTACAAACAGCCAAGATTGGCTAAATACTTGGTGTGTAATTTCCCACAGGGACAGTTGACATAGGTTCTGAAGACTGTCCTGGAAGAGTCAAAAGGAGACTCCCTAGCTATAGATGAAAGGATCTTCCCACTTGGTGTCCTGTTTAGTGGAGTCACCATTGTGGAATCTTGATGGAACAAATGAAAATCATTTAAAAAACCAGAGAACAGAGTTTAAATTTTTGTACCTGATGAGTTTTCTCTGGAAGTACTATTTTTGAAAGTAATAATAACAAAAAGGCTCTAATTCTTTTAAGTTATGCTATCAATTGGTAAGCCATACTTTAACATCCCCGAGACAAAGACCTGGTTTATGGACCCTAAAAAATGACCCATTTCTTTAACAGACCATATATAAATACATGTGTGTGCATGGGTAGTATTTTGTGTCTTCATACGTACATGTTTTATATCGTTAACATACATATTACATGTGCATATTTTCATGTATTCATATATCATATAATATAAATGTATATTACATACATAATATGTTTCTACACACACATGAATTCCAATAGACTTCAAACTGGTTGAGATAGCAAAGATAAAAGAACTTGTATTTTTTAAAAAGTATATGGTATATTTATGACCCAAAAAAACCACCTCCAACAAGACAAGATTTAGATTTCTACTCTAACAAGATCGAGAACTTTGCCTGGAGAAGAGACGTCTTCTGCAGATGCAGCGTTATCACCAAAGAGGCATTGAAATAATGTGATTTTAGGTTCTCTGGATGAAATTCCAATGCCTTGTCTGCCATTTGCACTAACAAGCATGCCCCATGGAGAGAGAGAAAAAAAAGACATTTTTCTTTGACGAGAATCTTTGGGATTTTTTTTTCCGAGTGGAATGCTACTTAATCTGAGAAGTTGGGGTACCACCAGATAAAATCCAACATTTAAGGAAGTCATTTGGGGAAAGGACCAGGAATTCAAATTCATGAAATTTTCACCATTTTTGTGTCCTACGGAAACTTCTGCGTTGCAACATGGATCTTCAGAGCATGGTTGCTTGGGGGCCCAGGGAGTGGGTGAGCTAGCCCGTGTGCTGAGTGAGTGGACAGGTAAACACAGCCACGTTCGAGCACTTAGGTGTGGCTCCTCCCCTCCCAACCTGCCCCGTGTACAAATCAGAGGTCCCCTTCTTGGTGAAGAGCACAGCAACAGTCAACTCAGAGGGTCCTTTCCTGTGCTGGTGAGTTTGGTTTGACTTTTTATGTTTTTAGCTTCAGAAATATTCGTTCTAATGTGATATGGAAAACCCCACATGCATTGAAATAGTTGCAAATGGAGTTTCTCTGCTTGAAACAGGAGCCCCCTCCCTGACTCAGATTATCCTCACCTATGCTGACAACAGAACACATAACAGACAATTTGAAAACCATGCAGCTTCTCGCTGTATTTATTTGATACAATTGAAGGCCATAGAGGTGAAGTGATGTGCCCAAGATCATGCAGGGAACAAGACCCCCCTGCCCCATCGTTACGCCTTGCGTTGGTGACATCACACTGCATCCTTCTGTGTCAGTCTAGTCCTTACGAACATTTATTTAAATGTCCATGTGCAAATATTTCAGCAATTTTAAACAAGCATATGAGCATCTGAGTCATTTTTTAAATGTAGCCTTCCTTCGAAGGCTCCCAAAACCTCATCCCAAGCCCTTCTTGCATGCATGCATGCTATTTTAACAAACTTCCTGACATGCTTCCACCTAAATCGTGACCACACAGAAAAGGATCTGATTTTTTGAAGTGGGACTTATTCTGGGCTTTTAGCCCCAAACAGAAGGCACCACAAAGCCCTGGAATAATCTACAAACCTCTTTCTTGCCTCCATCAAGCCATAGAAAAGAAAAATGGTACCATCAACTGCTTCTGCTTTTATTAACTTCCATATCCCATGACCCTCTCCAAGTGAGTTGCTAATTAGACTAAAATAACCTGCAGGCAGGTGAGCAGCTTGAAATATTAAGAGTCCAAATAATTGGCAAACTAGACAACCAGATCCAAGTGGTGAAGAATTTAAAGTTGTTTTAAAGATACACCTGTACCTTGGTCGTGGGTGTAGTGAGGTATCATACCTGGGAAAAGGTATGAGCCTATCCCTCTGAGTGTCACACAGCTTTGAAAACCAATGTTGCCTCAGTTAAAATTTTTTTGAGTCATCTGCTTTATAACTTTACTTTCTCTAACCAGAGAACTCCCTATACATGAGGCTTTGCATCAAACAATCCAAGAAAAATCGGGGGCAGGAGAAGACCAGTGTCCCAATCCGAAAGCTGTCAGGTAGAGAAAGTAGACTGTGTCTTACTCAAGCCTTCGCCAGATTAGACAAGGCCCACCCGCATTGAGAAGGGCAAACTGCTCTATTCCATCTGCCAATACAGATGTTCATCTCATCTAGAAACAGCTCCACAGACACATTTCAGGGGGATGCTTAACCAACTCTCTAGGCTCCTTGTGGGCCTTCAGATCCCTTCCTGTTGTGGGTCAGAGAAGTTAACACATACATCTTTGGTCATTATAAGACCTCAAGAAAGAAGAAGGTCCTCAACAGGGGTCACTCTGAAAGTTGGTATCTGTGGCCACACACTGGGTCCGATCTCACCAGGTATCCATCAGAGAGAGTCCATTCTGGAGTCCAAAATGTCTGTGGACAAGCCAGTCTCATGACCGCCAAACTTGGCTTTAGCACTCCTCTTGAGTGAGGCCCTTGCCTATCTGGGGAAAAACAGTGGTCTTTGAACACTGACAGCCGTTAAGGATGGGGGGGAAAGCATTCTGGAGTATTCTTCTGTTCTTAGGTTTCTAACACATTTGGGGAGGATGGGGAGATACAAATTTGGAAACATTTGTGTCTTATGATGGTTTGGCAGGAGAAAGTGGCAAACTTTCTGTTGGCAGCAGCCTGACTCGGCCTTGCTGGCATCATTGGAGACACCGTTTCAGGCTTTCATCTGTCAACACAGCCCCAGGGTATGGGGACGACACCGAGACTAATTTTTCTTTTGATTATTTGAAGTCACAGAGATTCTCGAAAGAAACTGCCTCAAAATATAAAAGCCTGGGAGATGCCCTGCAATGTCTTCCCAGCAAATGTAAAGATCTAGTACTTCAGTGACCATTTTGGAAAGGTTTTTTGCTGTCCAGCTTAGTCTAAGTTGGCCGCTCAGACATGTGACGTGGCAAAGATCCATAGCACACTCATTTTCCTAACTCGCTTCAAGTAACTGCAACTTGCCAGTAATCTAGAATTTCTTCAACATGAGGCAGATGTCACAGCAGTCAGGACCATGGTCCCAATGGCCAGCACTGGGAAATCCCACCCCTTTGCTACTGCATTACCAGGATATTCAGAAAGGGATTCAGAGGACTCACCAGGCGCCAGAGCTGAGACATCACTTGTCCCAAAGCCACCTGTGAAGCATCTATGGCAGCCAATGTCCCTCAAAACTAGCTTAAATTGATCATGTAAACCAGAAATTGCAAAGTCAATAAAAAGCCTTTCCTGTGTAGAAAGACAGCAGGGCCTGTGTGTCTGAAGTGGTTGCCGTAGAAAGGTCAGAACATCATCTGAAAGCTGGTCCTGCCCCTTGCTGGATGCCAGTCTCCTCTCCAAGTGTGCATGTGGCGCTTTTGGGAACAAAGCTGTGTCCAAAACGTCTGAGGTTTTGGTAGAAGGGGGTGCTGTCAGGCAGGAGATGTGATTTTGCCTTTTCCGGTCCACAGCGTGTGACCCTATTTTATAAGTGGCTCACGGCTCTCTCCTTTCCCCCAACTCCGCAGCTGCTTACTAACCAGAGGACTAGCCTGTTCTGGGAAGCACTGGCAGCCCACTGGTCACTGTCAACCAGGCTGCCATGTGCTGAAGGAGCCAGCTGGGACTCAGAGCAGCTCTGGCCCCGGGGGGTGTGCAGCGACCCCAGCTGCGGAGTCCAGGGCAGCAGGGGACAGCGGCTGAGAAGCACGCACCTCGCCCACACGTGCCAGGAGCTCTTCTCTTCCCTGCCCCTCCCCAGTACCCCCTGGGACGTCGCCTGCTGCTTCTCTCTTCTTCCACCTCTGGCCAGCATGTCATTAGGTCAGCGTCTCGGATGCACTCTTCAACAGGTGCTCACTGGCTCTGCTAGAAGGTGCTCACTCTCCCATATCTCAGTCTGCCCACCCTTCATTGGCTTTCCACTTCTCAGGGCAAGGACGCCTCGATCACTCTCAGGCTCTCTCTGCAGCTCTGAAAGTATTGGTTTCTGATTTTATTTTTAATCAAACTTTCTCATTGTTTGGCTCCTTTATATTCCTCCTAGATTTCCCCTTTCTCTGATGTCTCTTCCTTGGTCTCTCTCGTGCTTGTCTGTTTCCTGCCTCTCTCTTCAGTGTTGATATCTCCAAGGGCTACGTTCTTAACTTTATTCTCATTCAACACACTCCCCTGACTTCCCTGATGTCTCCTTCAGTCCCGGCATCACCACAGTGCAGAAAACTCGGAAGGCTGAGTTCCAGATCTCTCTCCCGAACTGCATACACAATCGCCAACCACGTGCAAGATCTGACCGCCTGTTCCAGTTACTGTAGCTGCATGCAAAGTCATCCCCAAACTTTGTGGCATGTAGGAACACAGACAGGGCAGGGCAGAGACGGTCGTGTCTGCTGCATGATGCTGGGACCTCAGCTGGAGAGAGAGAAAGGCCAGCTGGAATAGTAGCTGGAGCTTCAAGTCACCAGGAAGCCTGGCCTCATGTGCTCCTGCTGGTTGTGTCTGTGATGTGTCACAGTGGATTGGCCTTGGCTAGGACCTCCTTTGGGACTGTGAACCAGAATACCTACTCGGCTTCTCCGAGTGGCTGGAATGTCCACAAAGCGTGGTGGTTCAGGGTCATTAGGCTTCGTATCTGATTTCTTGGGGTTCCAAAGAGGGGTGGCCCAGCTGACAACCCAGAAGTGCATCGCTTTCTGTGATCTGACTACCAAAAACAGCATCATGTCCATCACTTTACTGTCTTGGTTACCAGAAAATCACACACCATCTATAGTGAGGGAACTTGATTCTACCTGGTATTAGGGGGACTGCAAGGGGATGTCAGAGCCTGCAGCAGAGAATTGTCACAGTCTCTTTGGGAAGTCCAGTCTGCCCCATCCATCACGACGAAATGAGATAGCTATTATATTACCTTTCAGGGTTGAACATAAATTGAAGTGTGCAAAGGTACTGACCCACAGTGCTTTCAGAAAAACTGACCATCAGTACGACACTAAGAACAACTCTATGAGTCAAAGACTAATTTTAAGAACTGGTGTTAGCATGCAAACACTATTCCTCTCGCCCTAAGGAGTTCCATTCCTCAAAATATTGCAAAGAAAAAATAATCTTCCCAAACATCATTTAATACTCAGGCATCCCTCACCCTTATTTCTAGACTTTCTTATTTTAGTGCTTACAAATAATGTACATTTGGCATTTAGACAGCCATTCTTAGTTACAAGCATTGCATAGGATATTCTATTTTGAGCCTGGCTAATTATTTCTCACCAAACATATGCTGCAATTCCTATAAATGTGAAAAAGAATCTTTCTGCCTTTAAGACAGTCGTTGCCCCAGCGGCCTCTCCTAAAATGGCTCCTGTCATCTAAGGAGAGAAGCTAAGTCAGCTACTTACTGCCTATATCGGACTTGTTTTTCTCTCCTTGTTTCTGTGAACCACTGCGACTGGCACTCACCACATAGCTGTGGATCTGTACTGTGGGCATACAGGACTCCCAACATTGTCCTTGGAAGGAAAGAAACTCTGTGAAATATTCAGGGGAAGAAGCACATTCTTGTGACTTAGAAATGGTATTTTTGGTTTTGTGGTGTTTTGCTTCATTTCATTGCATTTGTCTAATTGGCCGGGTAGTTTTACTATTTGTACGGCTTGCGTAGCTGGTTGTTTGTTTTGTATACCGCGATGCCAAGAGAGAGAAGTTTTCAGTGCTGTTTCTATTCCACAAGGAAAATGGGCCAACATTCCAGTGCTTTACCTGTTTGAACAGGGCACAGTGAAGAAATAAGCGCACTTGAGCAGACCTTCCAGGGACACGGACTTCGGCTGAGTCTCTGGATAGTGCGTTCCAGGAGGGGACCGAGCCATCTGCCGAAGGAGGCCCCGTCTGCTCTTGGTAAGGTTGATTCAGTCGTCAGATAAGTCAGCACACTGTGGCAAAAGTGTAAAATATCAATGAACAGGTGCATGCATTAAGGTACCTTTGTCTTCCAAGATATCATAATAAAATGCAGAGAAGCAAGAAACCAGGAAGATATACACAGGTGTGGCCAGATGGCGGTTCCCCCACAAACTGTCTGGAGAAAGAATAGACCTACAGGATCCATCCCTGCAGATGAAGAAGTTAGTGTCACCTGTTTAGCTGGAAGGTGACTAGTGCAGTGGCCCACAAAGGATGAAGGGAATCCAGAAGCATAGCTTAGATTCTACACCCACTTGCATCTCTACCGTGATTCAGCGAGAGCCCATTCAACTATTGTTTCTAGGCTTTCCAGTTAATGATCCTCACTAGCCCCATTGTCAGCAGTGTGTTTGTGTTCGGTCACATCTTCTGCATTCAGAGTGGAGAGGTGGTGTGGCTGTGCTAGTCACAAGTCTGTGCACACAGGAAGTTGAAAAATCTAGGGGAGGGGACTCCCTGGTGACACAGGGGTTAAAGAAATCGCTGTCAAGCTCTTGCCAGCCACTGCAGCACAGGTTCCACCCCCACCAGAGAGCTGTCCTATTTGGTATGGCAGACCTCTCCTGTCTCCCCTCTGCTCCCCTCAGCAGTGTATTTTGGTAGATCGGCCTGCTCTGGCCCCCACTCTGTCTCTGGTGCATCCTCTCATACTCCCACGCCTCTGATCTACACCCCACTTCTTATATACATAAATAAATAAATCTTTTTAAAAATCTAGGCGAGCAAATACAGGGACAGCATCACCTCCTCAGACATTCTTGCAGGGGATGGTGTTGGGCTGGGATGCTCTGTGCCTCTCATTACAGAGTTAGCTGTGGTAAGGGAGCTGGCTTCCTACCTCAAAGCCACAAAGCAGGGCTGTGTCTGGATATTAGCATAAGAATTTAAGCAGAGCTGAAAGTGGTCACAGAATTTCAAAGTCAAAGCAGAACCAGCTAAATACATAGTTTAGTCACTTTATTTTGCAGGTCTCTGTTGAAAGGCCACTTCTTCATACAAACCTTTTCAAGATTTCTGGACTAGACTAGGTCTTTGAAATTCTGTCCCTCCTCTTTTCTTTACATCATCTCTATGGCTATAAAACACTCCACACAAAAGAAGAAACTGTCTGTTTTTATCTGGCAAATACATACATCTCATGTATTAGAATCGTCAACGTTTGCAAAGGCCTTGTCCCATGCAATCCTCACAAAGACTAGGTTATAAATGGCATTTTTTAGTCATTTTTAGAGACAGAGGAACCAAGCCTTGGAATGCATACCTTTCCTGCCACAGAGCGTCCAGGCCACATGTCACTAGTGGGAGCTGAGAATCGTTGAGTCCTGTGTTTAGTCCTGAGAACTTTGCTCTGGGTCCAATCAGCAGGAATTACCAAATGGTTAAGCTCTGGTTTTGATATTGGAAAGAACCAAGTAGAAACACCTGTTCTGCCACCTGCTGATTCAAAACTTGTGTCATGCTACTTCACGTACTCATTCAGCGATATTCACTAGATGCCCTTGCTGCCAGTTCCTGTTTTAGTCTCTGGGGACACAGCAATGAAAAGAACATGTGTGGGCATGCTGCCTGTGGGGTGGTCAGGAAATCAGATGCATTTCCAAGATAATTTCATAGAAGCACAACTGCTGTGAAGAATGATTTCATAATAAAATAATGAAGACACTTAAGGGCCTCAACATGGAATGAAAGTGAATCAATGGGATAATACTGGTAAAAGGAAATGCAGCATTTAATTTTTTCAAGTGTTTATTCAGTGTCTGCTCATATGCAACTCTATCAAGTTTATAATCATTGCAAAGGATTCTTAAGACCTGGTCTCTGCTTTGAAGGACCATGCAAGCTCAGGCTGATGATAAAAAAATGTGTGATACCCATAGAGAATAATACAAGTTATCATTTTCTGGTAGTAAGTACAAGAAAAGTAGATGGATGAATGGATGGATAGATAGATGGATATATGGATAGATAGATGGATGGATGGATGGATGGATGGATAGATAGATTGATAGATGAGTATGACCCATCTCCATAAGAGGACATGAGACAACTCCATGAACAGCTTATTCTAGCTTCATAAATGCTGTGTCCCTAGAACATTAAAATTGGGCTCAGTACATTTTTAATACATCAAATTTCAAGATAGTTTTGGGTGAACACTAACGCTGGTTACTTCAAAATGTTGCAAGTCCATTATCCTAAAAATACGTAGTAGAATTGTTCTAGAATTTAACTTATACCATTTTCAAATCATTTTTACCATTAAGGTAAGAAATACACATCTTCAGAGTTGTGTTTGCTGTAAGGCAACAATTCTCCTCTAGCATATCACTTCTTGTTACTAAAGTTTTACTTTTCTCTTATTACTAAAGCAATCATGCTAAGTATGCAAAAAATGGAGACAAACAAAAGAATGTGAAGTATGTATAATGCTCTCCTATTCATCACATGTACAAGCATAGGGTAACATCACATGCCATTTGGTAACTTGCCATTGTCGTGTAATATATCATGAATATTTTCCTTTCAACAAATATATCTCTGTGGTATTTTAAATGATGGTATTTTTTGTGTCACTGCATGGACCTAAATGTATCATATTCAGTGATTTTCACATACTTTGGACTGAGGACCCCTCATAGTTTTAAAATGAATAAAAACCCTGAAGAGCTTTTGTTGTGTAGAATTATACATATCAATATTTGCCTGGTCAGGAGTTAGAACTGAGATATCTCAAAATGCCAATAACAAACTAATTGTCAGCCTACATTACATTTTTGTAATATATATTTGGAAAACAACTACATTTTCCTAAACAAAAATAAAATTACTTACAAGAGTGACATTGACTTAAATTTTTTGTAAATGTCTCTAAAGTTTAGCTTTTTTTTTTTTTTAAAAAAAAAAGGCTGATTTCTCCTATCTGCTTCTCCATTCAGTCTAGAGAACTAGAGAACTCACCACACATTCATGAGTGAATGAGAGTGAGAAGGACAAAACAGATGCTGTTTTTCAGGAGACCCCGTGATCCCTTGAAAAAGTCTCAGAAACTCCCCTATGGGGATCTCCGAAACCCCCAGGAATCTTGGGGACTGTGTTTTGAGAAATACAGATTTAAGCAGTGTGCAATTTGTGAACATCTGTAGTATTATTAAGCACATCTTGATAAAGGAATATTTTCAGGACGTTTGATATTCTTGATAAAGGAATATTTTCAGGACATTATTTACTAAGGCAGCTGAAGGCCTAGAATGTTATCATTGGGAGGCAGCAACAAATTCCAATAACTAAATATAGCCACTTTTTAACTACTTTTTATAGTGGAAAACTATTTCTATTGAGAAAAAAAAGAACCAGAAATTTATACATTTGTCTGTGTTTCGACTGAAAAGACAAGACTGTCAATCATACTGTTCTGTGCTGTCTTTCACAGGAAGGGAGAATGGGGGAGGGAGCATGCAGGGGAGTGGTGGGGGGGATGGTGCATGAAACAATGATTTGTTGTTATATGAACACATCGACATGATTTCTTAGCGCTTCACTAACTCAATGTGAGAATTTGAATTTTCAAATAATTTTCATTTCACCTACCCCTTGAATGATTGTAGATTTAGCAATGAGATGAACATCAAAACACTGACACAATCATCTACCTGATGTGTGTGGTTTGTATAGATTGTTTTAACTGTCCTCTCATTATTTTTATTTATTTGCTTTTTTATGCTAAGGAAGTTCACTGATGCACCGTTCCTAGTCGTGGCTAGGAATAGTCTTCCTTGTCCTGACCCAGTGCTAAATACTTTGCATATATGACCTGTACTTAATCCATCTACCAAGTCTATGGGTTAGATATCCATTACTGTCATTATACAGATGAAGAAATGGAGGCTTAAAGAGGAAGAGACTCAAAGTAGAGGGAGCACAGACTGAATCAAAGCCTGTTCCTTTAACTGTTTTCTATCACTTCCATCCTGTTTCCTGCACCATTTATGCTCTGTAGAGCATAGCAGAAGCCAAAGAACTGAATAATAAGGTTGTGAGCTTGGCACAACCAGCATCCCTAAATACTGTCATCCTCCAGCCCACGATCCTGGAGCCACACGGCACAGGGTGGGCGGCAGCTCTGTACCCCGGCCGTGTTTGGCTTGGTCCTGTGTGAATAGTCTGGCCTGTGTCTCTTCTGATGCACAGGCTTCAAAGTGCAGCGTGCACTGTGATCGCTTCTTGCTTTTATAATAGCATCTGTCATTTCAGGAAAGTTAGATTATATACTGTGCTGAAAATTCATAACATTTCTTCCTGGACTTGACACTGCTCATCAACCCAGATATCTATCTCAGGTTCTGGTGTTGGGCCATGTTTTTAGAAGGAAAAAATTTCCTGGGAAAGCATTTGAGGTGGGCATGATCATAACAACCTTGTGACAATTATAGAACATAAGGACGGAGCTTCTAAAATAGGTTTAAATTTATAACATATACTGAAACTTCTAAAATAGCCTGAAACGCTTAGGAAGAAATGTTCTGTGTATAATAAAAGAATTGCATATATAAAGCCAAAAGGCTATACTGTGGAGACAGAATGATAACTATTTATTCATATTAACACATGAATGAGATGTAGTATATTGAGAAGGTATTGACTTTAATCTAAGAAAACATATGTAATAGGTCCTCTTGCTTGTGACACAAGTGGACCAACGTGACTTGAACCCAAATCCACAGCCTGGGGAGAATTTGCCATGTCTATCCCCCATTTTCTAGCATTTCTGGCACATTCTTTCTTCATCAGGCCTTTCTCTACCTCTTCAGATCTTGTCAATGTGGATGCAAAACCCTGAGCCACATCCTACCCCCTACACCCAGAAATCCAACTGCTTTCAAGCATTTGTGAGGTTAACTTTCCAAATGGGTTATGAGGTGGGTAAATTTTGGCCTCTCATGCCTTCATTATTGTCTCTTTCCTCCTTTTTTCTTACTGCTTCTCCATCTGAAGTTTCGTTGATTCCTGGCTGTCTCAGCACTCCTCAAATTAAGACTGTTTCTTTCCTAAAGGGAAATCTAGGAAATAAAATTGTCTCCTTGTGCCATGGTCTCTCCTGTGTTCATGCAATCCAGTGACTTTGCATGAAGATTTATGACTATTTTTAAAGCTGGCATGTATTTATAGAGTAGGGCTCTGATTGCAAAGAGAAGAAGCTATGGAAGAGGAGAAGCTATGGAAGGTGCTCATGGAATTTAAGCTCTAAAAAATATGCTAACCTCAGATAAATGTTGGTACAAGGACTCACCTGAGTCATCAGGGCCTCTTATATCACATAGTTCTATTCTTCCTCAAAGCCAGGTCCTCAGTAGGTGGTGGCTTCTAAGACCCATTCTTGGGAAAGTGGGAAAGACAGTAGTCTGCTTCTAGGTGGTTAGAATTGACCATGTGCTATTTATTTATACCTAGCACATAATAACTGGTCTGGCCAACTCCTACTCATCTTTAAGACCAGCTCAAAGGCAACTCGTAGGGGAAATCTCAGACTCCCTCAGGTCTGAGTGTCACCTTTGGAGGCTTTGTCTTCAAAGAACTGAGCAGGTATGTGCATTGTGTTGTGTTATGACTGGCCTGCTTTTGTGTTTGCCTCAACCACAGACTGTGAGCTCTTTGAGAGTAGCAACCAGGTCTTACTCATTTAGTTCTTTCTAGGGACAACTACATGCCTGACATGACAGGTGCAATGCATGGTTTTTAGTTGAATCAGTAATTTCTCATTAGTAATTTCTTTAAACCAAACTTTCTGATTTTTAAATTGAAAGTCACAGTCAGTGATGGTGCTGCAAAGCAGCTCTAAGTGATAGCAGGCAAAATGGCAGAGAACCAAAACTCATACTTGTAAAATCAGGGAGTCCCCAGAGACTTCAGAGGACTCCCAACTGTTAAGAGGAAAACCCGTGTTGCCCGTTCTAAGGTTTTGTGCCATTGTGCACACCTAAGCAAAGTACCTTAACTTTAGTGTGCTCAGAGATTTTTTAATTGGTGAGAGGTTGAAAGGGAATAGAGAAAGTAGGGGAGAGGAAGGTTTCAATGTCCAGACTCCAGATCCATCTCCAATGTCAACCATCCTCTCGTAGGCCAAAGTTCACCAAACAGGCGGACACAAAGCAGAATGGCCAATACCTGAGCCACCAGGGCACCTACTAGAAAGAAACACAGTTGAGAGTTTTGGCAGGTCCTGGGGACTGGAAGAGGAGAGAACCAAAGTGCAAAATGCATCATCCGAGCTGAGTCCACCAGAAGGTCAAGATGCACCTCCCGCAGTCTCTAACGAGAGCAGGATCATCCCATCTGCCAGAGTGCTAAAGCCATAGAGAGTGAAAAATCAGGAGAAGCTGGGGATGAAATATATGGCATCCCCACTGGTTGGAAGCTGCCACCAGCCTATATGCCAACCAGCCTGGGCCCCTGTCACACAGCCCACCTTTAACATGAGACCTGAGGTCAAATTACAAGTACTAAGAGGAATCATGAGCGAAATAAATCTCATTAAAAGCTGCAATAATGCAGGCTAGTAACACCCTGGTTTATGCTTAAAGTGAGGGACTGCAAATTTTCCAGCAAAACAAACATCTATCTTGATTTGGTGTCAATGTTAGATTTCTGAGTATTTTTTTAGCAGCTGCCCTCATGAAGGCCAGAGTCGTGATGTCTTTTCCTTTTTCTTTTCTTTTTTTTTTTTTTTTGGCAAAGACTACAAAAATAAATACTTTCAAACTTCTATTTATAGCAGGTATTACGAGGTAAATCAGGGCCACACTGCTCTGACAGGAAGAGACATGGGCTTTGCCACCAAGAAGCAGAGACGCCTATCACGAGAGACCCATCGGTCAGTCACTCCACGGACACAGGTAAGTGGAAATCCCCGGGGTGCCACATTTTGGAGGTGGTGCATGGAGGCCACCATCTGTTCCTCCTGCTGGACAGTCCACATTGCAAGAGGACATGTCCGCCCAGAGCCTGTGCCCCCACTTCGAGAACTTTAGAATTTCCAACACAAATGGCTTCATACTGACTCTGAGATCCTCTGATGACCTTTCAGGGTCATTCCTCCAGAGGGCAGCTTGGGTTAGGCCCTAGGACAACTCATGGGGTGCATGGTAGCTCGTGGGGTGCAGGAGGTGAACAGCTGAAACACGCATCCTTGGGATGCCCCAGGACGTGCTTGCAAGGCCTCTTACTGAGTGCTGTGAGGCAGGAGAAAGGTGGGCCAGGGGCCGGTGCTCTCTCTCCGAGCAGACATATTGTGCTTGGGGCAAACTGCAAGCCCACTAGCAATTGTAGGTACTGGGATCTCGCCCACCTGAGAGGACACCGTGGACTGGCCAGTTAGCTGATCACTGCTTTTAACCCACTTCTGTGCCTCCCAACAGACCATCTTCATCCATGCCCTTGACAAATTAGACCCATAAGCAGAGGTCCTCAAAACGTGAAAAAAGTTATTTTTATCTTAAGATGAGGTTTTAAGTTCTTCGGATGTTAAGGATCTGATATACGAACTGTCTTTGTTCTAAAGAACATTGCATACCCCATAGAAAGGAAAATTACAAGGCTATGACAGGCATATTTCCTGGTGCCCTGGGTAAGCTTGAAGAGGAACGGATTCTAGAATGTATCATTCATGAAATTTATGAGGTATCTCTGGATTATTTTTTAATCTTGCCTTCTCGCCAATCACTTTAAGGTTATAATTTTACTGTAATCTTTGGAAATTTCTTATTTTTCAACTATTTTCATGAATCATTGGTTTCCCTCCTATTTAGATACTTTAGAAAATCAGTTTAGCAATTCTCAAAGGTCAGGGCTCCAGGCTGCTGTTTAAATAACAGTAACCAAAAGCTAATTTAAGTTAATCCCAACTTTAAAGGTAGACTTAACCTAGAAATTTGGTTCCAGTTTTCTAAATTAAAGAAAACAACTAGAAAAAATTATTTTTCCCAGAGTTCTACACTTGGGTGAATTATGCCAATGACAGCAAGAGATTCATTTTTTTCAAGACAGGATTTTTTTAACTATATATCATATTTCATTAACAGATCATGAAGTGGCATCCTTTAAATAAAAAGAAAGTTGGATAGAATAGGATAAATCAGTAAGAATGCATTACAGTTGGTAACATAATTTTGCAAGTTTTCTTTCAGTGATTTATAAGGATGTATGCGTTTATTGGTAATGGGTTAGAATATAAAATGTATTATTTTTTACTGAGGATTTCTGTAATAGTGTTGGAAAACCCCTTCAGTATGTCCTTGGAGTTTATCTTTTGCCCATTCCTCTGTCCTGGGTACACCTGTAATTGGGATAATCAGCAAAGGTTTCTTGAGTGCCTCTATAAGAATTGATAACCTTGCTCAAGACTCACAGCTCCTCAAATTATTTGAGAAAGATTCATTTGAGTTTACCAACTTCTGGTAGACTTTAACATGGATCACAATAAAAAGGGTACTTGAGTTAATTCCCAGGTAAGCTAAAAATTAAATTAACTAGAAAACACCATTGTTCACACATACAGCTGATTACTTATAATAACCCTTTGGAAACTTGAACTGAAAACTACTTCCTTAGCTTTCTTTTTCCATCCTGTGCACACACTGATAAGTTATTGCAGGGCAAGGAGTGTCCGGGAGGATATGAGTTAGCACAGAATTTTCATTCAGGGGGGAAAAATGTTTGTTTTGAGAAGAAATGTCACATAAAATTACACAGATTCAAAACTTGTAAGCAGTGTGTGCTTTCTGAAACTTGACAATGTCTTTTTTTGGCACAATTTCCTATTCTATTTAAATACATTGAAATTTTTTCATTATTTAAACATTTATTTTCAAGTAAAATTTGCCTCATATATTCACTACCCTGAACTTTTTAAAAAACTTTCTTTAGTCTATAATTTAGAGTAATACCAAAACCCAACCACTTATTATACAATTCTGCCTTTGGGGGGAAGAGTTTAGAAATGTAAATCAGGTGATTATTAAAACTTGTAAATCACTTTAATTTTGAACACTTTGAGTCATTTTGCGTTTTAGTGACATATGCGCTCAATAATTGTGACTAAATGACATGTTTGGAGAATTAGTAAAGTCATCAATAGAAATTAAATGTGATAATAATTTTTCAAAATACTTAAAACATATTGCAAATGTGTTGTGCCTCCAGAAATGGGTTAAGTATTTAACGTTCACTATAAAAATTAAATTCTCACCAAAATGTGGAGCCAGACACTAGCATGATGTACCTTACATAGATGAAGGAACTTCCCAAGCTCTCACAGCTGATGAGGGGCAGGATGGGTCAGGGACTGGAGATCCAGATTGGCATTAACACTGGCCTCAAATTCTAACAATCTTCATTGAAATCCTTTAATGTGCTTTTACCTTATGAGTGTATCTTCTTACCCCGCACCAAGAAATGAACTATTTACCTACTCCTTTTGGAGTCTTTGAGAAATTGAATGTGTGTGTGTGTACACACACACACACATACATATATGTATTTGAAGATTTATTTATTTATTTATGCATACAGGGCTGGGGTACAGGCCAGAGGTACAGGGGCGGTGAGATGATTCACCAGAGACAGAGCGGGGAGCAGAACAGGCCAATTGACGAAGTACACTGCTGAGGGCAGCAGCGGGCAGGTCAGGAGAGGTCTGCTGCGCCATGTGGGTCAGCTCCCTGGTGGGGAATCGAACTCATGCTGAAGTGGCTTTTAATTCTTGGTGCTGTGCTTTAACCCACTGTGCCACCAGGGAGGGTCCAAAATTGAATATATGTATTTCAGGGAGAGAGAGGGAAGGTGCAAGGGAGGAAAAGAAGAGAAGAGAGAGAAAGGAAGGAGGGGGGAGGAGAGGGAGGGAATTTCCAAGAATAGTTTTATTCCTGGTTGAAGCAGGATGATTAGGGGGTATAGAGCTGTGAGGCTTGAGGGTACCTATCAAGTTAGGACATTGGTCCATTCTGAGCAACATCCTACCTCCTGCGCACAGGGCCCTGAGACAGCAGTGTCTTGGGTCTGTCCGTCATGTTCTCCTTCTGAGAAGCTACAGTCAGGCTGCCCTTTGCAAAGTAGTGGCTACTGGCCCATCAACGGCAGGTGGGGTAGACCAGAAATTCACTAGGTGGATTCATTCAAAAAGCCTCACCCAACAAATGTAGTAAATGGTGAGCTAAGTATAGCTAAGTTTCTCTGGGATTTGACCTGAAAAGAAAAGAGAACAATGTGATAAGAAGGACGCAAGAGAACAATCTAGGGCCCCAAGATGGGGGGAAGGGAATCTGGCACTGGCTGTCTGTTCCAGCTCTAATCCATGCATGGTTATCCAAATTTAATAATTTTTTAAACACCTTTTTTTAGTCCCCCTAGGGGACTCATGAAATCTCTTTTCATTAAGACCCTTCTCCCCACCACTTAAATTCTCACCGTGAATGTGAAGCACAGAATTAAAATCAGACACTACTCTGTGAGCATCTAAACAATGATCTCATATGAACTCTGTCACCCAAACCTTGTCAAAGGTTGAGAGATGCCTGTGCTTTTTCCAGAGGGTTCCTGGTCTATGTAAAAATGTCAGAATGCCTTGGGCAAGGTGAAGCAAAGTTAAGCCTTCCTGAGAGGACCTTTTCTTCCTCAGTCTTGTCAGCAGGACCGGGGGCCATAGAAACCTCTTCTGTAGATCAAAACACAGGACTTGAGGCTCTGCGGATATGAAACTCAACCACCGCTTAAGACATGAAGGTACACTGCTAGACCTTGGTGCTATTTTACGAAGAGAGGGCAGAGTTGACATTGCTGGGAGGGGACAGAGGAAGGGTGTGTGGGCAGAAAGGATCAGAATTTCAGTTTGGAGGTGCAGGGGACCCTCAGGCCCAGCAGAATTGTTGGGAAAACCAAGGTGAGGGAGCAAGAAGCAGTGTGGACCTGATAAAAGGGGATTGTGTCAGGAAAGGGGAAAAATTCAAAGGCTCACTTCACATATTTCCTCTGTCTAGGTCTCAAAACACAAATACACGTTTTGCTTGGGGTTTCCTCTCATAGCACTGAACCTCACCCTGGGGACCACACAGCACCCACATTAAATTCCCCAAAGGGTCTCCGCTCACATCATCACGCTTAATCCCAAACACTCTCAGAGCAGGTCCTTATTATCATTGCTGCCATTTTACAGGTGATAAGACAGAGCCAGTGCTATGCACGTGGGCAGCACAGGAACAAGTGAGCTGCAAACCCAAACGGTCTTCTCCATCATGCCCCTCTGGGCATAGACAGATGCAAAGCTGCCCCCAGATAGCACGTCTGCCTTTGCCTGTCCCTAAGAGACCAAGACCGAGCAAGAAAAGAAAGTCTCATTTCTCTATAGTATAGGAACTTAATTCAGTAGCAGCAGATGATATGGCAACAGCTATTTTACATCTAGGACTTTTTGAGGGTGTACCTTAAAAAACGCCATCATTTCTTTGTGCCCAACTATATATAACATTTCTTATTTTGACACAAAAGATGAATATTTCATTTAGGTAGGCTGATTGAAAAGGGTAACACACGATCTTGGTTGTCCTACTTAAAAAGAGATTCTTTATGCTTTCTGGAGGATAAAAATAGCTTGATTTTGCAGCAAAAACTTAAAGCACAAATTCAGCCCATGAAGGGTATCAAATAGGCTCCAGGACCAGACTCGCTCACTTTCTCCACTGTATTTTCTTCTTAAAGTTCCTGCGCAACCTCAGAAAGTATTGATATACAACTAATAATTCTATTTTGTCCTTTTTTCTTCTTCTTCTTTTTTTGGACTCTCCATAAAAGTGTGGTGACTACTATAAGTCTTTGGCATAAACATTTTATATTACTCTCACAGTAACCAGAAATTATTACTCCTTTGTATCAATGTTGACTCTCAGCATCAAAAAGCTTGAGGAACCTATACAGAATTTCTAGCTAATTAATGGCAGATCTGGGATCAGAACCCAGAGCAGTTGATTCATTGTTTTCCCAATATCCCATGTTAACATCTAACAGGATGATCCAAATCACTCCTGCACTAATAGGAGATCCAAAATGGGATCATTTACCTAACCAACAATACCCTCTTTATTCATTAGCTCAACTATATTTTCATATATTTTCATATAGAATAGTGCACTATTCTAGCTACTGGCAATATGGCACTGAAAGGAGCGAATCTTACATTCCAGTTAGAGAATCAAGGGGTCTGTGTGGTATATAAAACTAGAGAGCATTCAATAGCAGAAAAATGAAGCATGGATGAAAGGAGGACAGATTGTTAGTCACGTGCATCACATAACATTCTAATAGTAAAACCACTGCCAACAGCACTATGGAAATGCATTCATGGCACAGTACATATCCACAGAATGAAATACTTCCGTTAGCAAAATGAGTGATCCATATCTATAAGCCAAACATGAATGGTATCATTCATATTTGGGACTACTATGTAGTAACATAATTTTATGTAAGCGTAACATAAATGATATCAACATCTAAATTACCTGCTACCATAAAATTCGTGATCTGTGTGTTCTCATATACATTATACACAATTAGCATGTACTTGCATAAAATAATAATTCTGATATTTATGATTTTAACACATTAAAATTTCATTTTAATAGTATATTAAGTGGAGAAAAAAGAAATCTCAAAAGCTACCAACAGTATGCTATCATTTTTGTAAAACAATAAGACTACAACTTAATGATATATTGTTCAGATATACCTGCATGTGTGATAGTTCTAAGTTATTTTAAAAGCTAGTAACAAACTATTGGGAAAGCAGAAAGTCAGGAAACTATCAGGGCTGTTTGATGATGCTTAGAATGTTCTGGTACGTAAGGTGGCTGATGGGTTTGTTGAAGCAATCTCTTCATTTCACAGTGGAGAAAATAAGACATCTAACATAAAGAATTTGCCCAGTATCGTACAGTGGTTTAAATGGAAAAATGGTAGTTGACTCCAAATTTACTAGTGTGCTAATTGTGGAACATTTTCATATATGGACATCAGTTTGGAATATAAAAGAAACACAATTCAAGATAAAAAAAGGACCCAAAAAACACTTTTATGGAGAAAGAAAAGGGACATCATCACCTGCCAAGACCCTAACCTAAGACACGTAACACCCTAGGCAGCACCAGGTCCCCAGTCTGGGCAACTTGCTGAACCCAGAACAGGGGGTGTTGCATTTGTGCTTTACTTTAAGAATATTAGAGACCTTTGTAGTTGTTATTACAAAGTGAAAAAAAAAGATGTAAAAATATATATTTTTAATTAAAAAATAGTATTAGAGACCTTGACTGTCTTTCCTCAAACCGCACACACTTGACAGTTATTAAGGAATTAAAATGCACTTAAATAAACCCTGCAGGGAGTAGAGAAGGAATAGCCAGAGCAAACAGAAGGAGGGACTGAAAGGAGACTGGACCCGGCGCCGTGGACCTGGCTTTGATGCCACGTCTGCCATTCCCTTGCTGCTCACCAACTGGCTTGACCTCTCTGACTCTGATTATCCGTTTGCCAGGTGACAGCGATAATAGCTGCTAAGAAAGCTAATGAGGGGGAGCGTTGGTAAGCTGCAAACTGATTACCCTAGGAGTTTTGTACCAAACCCCATGATTGGATCATCCCATTGCCCAGTCATCTGTTCACGGAGTGGGTGCTGATCCCTACTTAACGAATGGACCCAACACTTGGAACAGCCAAAGAGCCGAAACACTGAGTGAAGTTGAAGGGGACATTTTTTGTTAATGTACATAAATCACTGTAGTAGGAGCCCATGTGGTCACTCTCCCAAGATTAGAACAGGGATGTAAAGGGATGCAGGATTCCAAGACTGGCAGGAACAATTCTGACTAGAGTGATAGGTATTGAGTCCGTTTTAAAAGAAGGGGTAAAATTTTTTCGATATAGCATTGGTTGACATCACTATATATGATTCAGGAGAATAGGTCTGTACCTCCTCACCGCACCCCACCCACGCCAGAACACCCATATGCCTTTATCAGGTACCATTGACCCCCGCACCCACACTTTGTTCCCACCCATTCCCAGCAGACTCTGTTCTACAGTCAGATTTAGGTTTGTTTTGGTCTAGTTAGTTCCTTTGTTTTGTTCTCTGTATTCCATATCTGAGTGAAATCGTCCAGCATTTGTCTTTTTCATTCTGGTTTATTTCACTTAGCATAATCCCCTCCAGTTCTATCCATGTTGTTGCAAATGCCGAAATTCATCTTATTATAGCTGAAGAGTAGTCCATCCAGTGTATTTACCACATCTTCTTAAACCAATCATCTGTCTTTGGGTGCTTAGGTTGTTTTCATATCGTGGCTATTGTGCATAGTGCTGCAAAGAACATGGCATAATTAAGCTGCTGCATTCTTGGAGAAATGCCAAGGAGAAGGATTGCTGGTCATATAGTAGATGTAGTCTTAATAGTTTGAGAAACCTTCATCCTGTTTTCCATAGGAATTGGATCAGTCTGTATTCCCACCAGCAGTGTACAGGGTTCCTTCTCCAGACAGTCACCAACATTTGAAGTGGTTTTGATTTGCACTTCCCAGGTGATTAGTGATGTTGAACAGTTTTTCATGTGACTGTAGGTCATGCGTATGTCTAGTTAGCCCTTCTCCCCTGTTTTTGATTGGGTTCTTTGTTCTCTTTTGACTGAGTTGTTTTATTTCTTTGTAGATAGTGGATAGTAGCCCCTTGTCAGATGTGGGATAGGTAAAGTATTCCATATTGAGTAAAGTTTCTAAAGAAAAAGGATGCCATTCCAGGGGGAGGGGAATGTATCACATGGACATGGACGGCAGAACCTTCTGACTCCTGGATCTTTAAGGTGATTTCCTATCTAAGTACCTGGGTTTGCATCGCTTGATTCTCCAGTGTTCTTCTTGAAAGTCTGTTAGTCATAACTAGACTGTGAGTTTTTGTGAATGCCAGTATCAAGTCTCACAGAGCCTAAGATAATACGGGTTCCACGGTGGGGGTTTAATGAGTGAGTTGTGTCATAATTTTAAGGAAAGAAGACTCTATGTATGCTTTCTACATAGAGGGTGAGGAATAAATAAATATCTACACAGTAAAGTGCTCTGGTATAGGGGACCCAGCATGTTGCCTCACAAACTCTGCCATTTTCCCATAATCCCAATGTTTTGATTAATACTTCAATAACATTAATTTAGAAAGAAAATATACACACAAAGAGAGGAAGAGCAAACTCAATCTAAAAAGCTATGTGCGACTTTTGTTCTGGATGCCAGTAATGATGGAAAAAAAAACAATGCTAGGAAATGAAGGTGTGCTCAGGATTGCAAAGATTCTTTCTCATAAGCAAGATTTTTATTTTGAATTGATCGATACCCAGAGCAGCAAGCCCAGTGCCAAAATCATTAGTATTGAAGTTTGTCACAACACTTTTCTCCTGGTTTTGGTTCTTCCTTTCATAATTATTTGGTTATATCACTAGAGATCTTTGATCTATTCCCTGTACTTGAAGCAAAATATTTGAGAGTCAATTCTAATATTAAATCCAGAACATGTGGTTAGAATTAGAAGCCATAGGAAAAATCATCCCCAATATAGTCATTTCTAGGAAAAATACCCCAAGATTCTCTATGTGTAAATTATAACAAATGAATTCTGGATGAATCTTTATTCCCCATTCTTTTGGTCTTGTGAAACAGCAGGAAAAAATGTACTGCCAATAGAAATGTTTATATAACTACTTTTATTCACTTTGAGATATATTTTAGAGTGCAAATTTTTTAGAAGACCTTCAGCAAAAAAGAGGGGGAAGTTATATATTTGATGTATCTGAACAATTGTCTCATAGTTTAATTTTAAAGAAACCATGGATTTTGCAAATCCATATAGTAGAGCATTATTATTGATATTTTTGTAGAGAGAGATGTCAAGCAATCATCCAATATTACTCTAGGGAAGTTTTCTGGCATGAATGTTTTTAAATATTTTATTTATATGAAAGTATAAAATTAATTCAATTTCGTTTCCTGTTCATTAAATAGCAGCAGATACTTTGTCTGCCTTGCATTGAGAAATACATGTCTTCTTGCCTTTGGCAACATATGAAATTGTCTTGAAGAAAATAGTGTTACATGGGAAAAAAGACATCTTTTCATATTTGCATCATATATTGGAGTCTAGAAAGAGTTGCTCTTGAGAAAGCCTTAAAATTGATTTCAAATTGCTAAAAAGTGATTTTTAGTACTAGGGCAGTTTAGAGGACTGAAAAAGTATCTAGTAATTTGGACTCTAAGATGCTTACTTGGCTAATTCAAGGAGAAAACAATCCATTTACTTACCTTTCATCTGACACTCAACAAATGTTTCCTGAACTTCTGATGGGTCCTGGCATAGTGATACACAAGATAGCACAGCCCTACCACCTTCCTAATATTAAATGACCCTCTTAGGACCCTACTCTTCCCAGTCAGATAAGACTATCTTCTGTTCAAGAAAGACGCTACCTCAATCAAAAGAGACAGTCAAAACTAATGACAGTAGTAGTAATAATAATTCTGTAAAGAACTCTGGTGCCTTACATCATAAAATCATTTCCACCATCATATTCACCAAAAGATATTCCTGAAAGCTTATTGCTTTCAATCAGGAAGCTTCAAGGTCAGTACAGCTGGTTATTTTATGTAGATGAACCATTAGTCTAAGTTCAAGTTTTCAAAGATGGACCTAACAGATTAGTTTCTCATATATAAAATCCTTCCTATTGGGGCAGCTACCTATAGGCCCAGGCTGAGGAAACTGAACAGAGCATCAAACCTGCTTTTCTCCTCCTGAAAATATGCATATAAATTTAAGGGGGATGTCAAGGAAACCGAGATGTGTTCCTTTTATCCCTGAGTTTAGTTTAGGTTGAACTGTCATTGATCTTGATTCATTGCAACTGTGATCTTCCCCACTTCGCTTCAAAGAGAAACTCATGGCTTCAACTTTTCCTTGTGAATTCAGAAGAGCCATTTGGTACCCACTCCCGGAGACTGGAGACAAAGTGTGGCTGTTCCCATTCTCCAAGGCTGGCTCTGCCTTTCCAAACCAAGAAACCCAAGAGAGATTGCTGATCCCGGGAAGGCTCAAATAGTGTTTCCTCCCACCAATAACTAGTCTGTGTCTTTCTGCTGCCAATGACAGAAATAGAAAAATGAAATTCCCACTAGCCTTGAAGGCTTCATTTAGAAACCGGATTAGTGCTGATTCCAACTTCTCAGCATTCTTCACATGCTAAGAATCAAGGAGCTGAACCAAGCCTAGAATAAGATCGGCTAGAAGGAAACTTCCCTTTCTCCAGTAACTTTTCTTTCAGGAAGACTTGATGTGTGATGGCTGTAATATTCTAAATATGCAAGACTATATTTTAAATGATACTATTAATAGTGGGTTTTCTGATATGAATTAGTAGCATACGATAGCAAATGTATTATCACAAAGTGTTACCCAGACAGAGTGGGGGAAAAAAGATTTAGCTCACACACTTTTCATGTTGTTATCCCCGTACATACCTGCCCCTGCATACACCTGTCCTAAAGTCGAAGGTTTCTGGGGATTGCTGATTCAGAAGAGATCAGGATGACTTGTTTCAATTCAAGCTGGACAAATATTTATAAAAATGAATCATGCTTCAAAAAAAAAAATCATGCTCCTTTGCTTTACATAATAAGGCAACCGCAATGTACATTTGTGAGCAAAAATTATGGAATTCACTTTTTGTGCATCCGATTTTTAAATTATCTGGCAGCCCAGCTGAGGTCAGTACTGTCATTACCTTCATTTTCCATATAAGGAAACTGATCCCTGTGGTCTAGATGTTCGGAGTCAGCATCCTCTCTACTATATAAAGAAACTGAGGCACAGAAAAATTAAGTGCCCCAATTTTTCAGCTAGTAAGCAATGAATTCTGGATGCAAGCCCAGTTCATTTACTTTCACAGTTTACTATGCAACAGAATTAACACCCAGAAGAGCAAACCATGTGGCACTACGCTGACGTTTATTTTAATCAGTGATGCCAGGTAAGAACAAAATTGAAGTTCACAGTCCCGGAAGTGGGAAAGGGGCTACATGCAACATCTCTCAAACAGCACGTCCCCAGGGGATTCTCTGCAGGAGAGGCTCCAGACCGAGCTCGGTGACTGAATCCGTGCATGAAAACTGGGTGTTCAGGTAGTACTGTGCTTCCTGCTGGAGCTAGTCTTGGGGGGGTGGAAATGCCAGTGAGTCCTCTGCCCCACCACTCAGACAGCACTCAGGTGCATCAGCTGTGTTTTGTTCCCCAAACAGCCACACAGACTCTTCTTGCAGGACTTTGTGCCTGTGGATCTATGAATGCTCTTCTCCTCCAAGTTCTTTCTTATCATTCAGTCTCAGCTTTTAAAATTTTGCTTCTTCATAGATGCTTTTCCTTCACCAGCGCGTGGCACTCTTTCCTGTCACCCTTCTAATGTCCTCATAATGGCATGGCTGCCATCACTGGGAAGCAATCTCTATTGTTGTTTTGCCTCTTTCCTTCTATTAGAACAGAAAACACAGGGAACAGAGTCCTGTCTATTCTGCTTGCTTCCCATCCTCAACCCTGAGAACCATGCTGGACACAAGTACACCTTTAGTGAACATTTGTCGAATTTATGGAAGGATTGGCGACTTAAGATTCAAAGCTCGATCTGACTGACTTCAGAGCTGAAATCAGCCTGTGGGGTTGACCCTTTGTATGCCCGGTCTGCCCATTCTGGGGCTTTGGGTAAAGAAAGGTCTTGGAGAAGACTGCTCAGGGACACAGTGAAGCAGGGATTCAGCAGCGAGGAAGCTGTAGTCAGGCCAAGTACTGTGAAGAGTCAAGCCTGGAATGGAATCCTCCAGTCCAGCACAGCCCACACCGCTCGCTGTCCAACTTCCATTTCAGCCATGTTTGTGTTGACTCTTGGAGGTGAAAGATCTGCAAGGTGAGGTGTTGCCCAAGGGCCATTTGCAGCCTGGCTCTTGTTTCTGGCTAGATGCCTCCATCACTGGCTTCCCTGGAACCACACTAGCGAGGTTACCCAGTCCAATCTGGACCTGGACCACCGTGGTGTTTGTGTTGAGGCTTGAAGGAAACATGCTTTATAAACTCTTGTTTCCTCTGAGTCTCTGCACAGGCTTGTTCTCTCAGTACAAACATTCCGTTTGGTTTTATAACAGGGGAAGGAGGGCGTGAGAGCCAAGGCTAACTGGATCGGGTTTGAAGGGAAAGGGGAAGTGAGAAAATTTAAATAGATTTTGCTGTATTAGTATGCCTCACAAAGGAACCCTTATCTGGGGTTCAGAGGCATGCACAGAGTTTCATCTTTATTTATTTATTTGCCTTCATAAGAAAGAAAGTTCACAGAGTAATTTTTCCCCTCGAGCTTCCATAATAACACTGGAAATGTGGCAAAAGCTTTACAAAAACAGCTTAAGAACAATTAAAATGCATTTAACCCAGTTTTAAAAGTTTATATGAAATGTCCTTTGCTAAATAAAAAGGAAATTTGCTTCCAGTTCCAGGCATTGTTGACTATATAAACCTTTAAATAACCACCTATTAGCTGTTACCATGACTCAAAGTTTTCTGTGAAGTGTGCATTCCATATCAAAAGAAATAATTCTTTATTTCCTGCCTTGAAAAATATTATTCTACCTTAAAATTTAGTGCCTGTTGAATTTGGTTTATAGTAACAATACTTGTTTATAAATCACTCAGGTAATTAAGTCATGGATATAAATATATAATTCTTAACCTAATTCAATAAATACCTCCCTTTGTGTGAATCATTATCATGTTAATCAAACTAAGATGTTCTGTATGCATCATTTAGGTGCAGGGTACAATACCTGGCAGGAGAAAAATGGGAAATCCCAGTTGCAATCCTTGAGTTTAAGAGAGTCACTGCTCAGTACCAACTAGGTAGGACCCCAGGGGCTGTAGCATCTTCATCAGTAATTTAGTCTGTGCTCAGAACAGCATTTATGTACCCCCAAATAAACTGAGTCACAAATTTTGTCAGTGTCCGGCTTGCTCTGCACCCCCCGGACTACAGTGCAGGTGTGTGTTGGGGATGGGGAGGTGTCATACACTACCAAGCTCTTAGACACCAGCTGGGTGTCGTACCATGCAACTCAATGCTGTCACTTTCAACCTGGAGACAGCCTCAGATCTCAGTCCTTCAAGACTGCCCCCCCACACACTTCAGATGCCATAGCCAAGTCTAGGTTGTTACCTGAGCTTCTGACCAGCCAGTTACAGTGAGGGCTTTCGGAGACTCACTCTTCGGGTTCCATCAATTTGATAGACAGTTCACAGAACTCGGAGAGAAACTTTGGTTTCATCGGTTTATTATAAAAGGATTTAGATTAGGAATAGTCAGGTGGAAGAGACGTATGGAGTAAGGTATGTGGAGAGGGGCTGGGAGCTCTTCTGAGTCCTCCAGTCTCTGAAGCTCCCAATTCACCATCCTGAGAGCTCTTCGAGTCACATCCTTTTGAGCTGGAAGAGAGTTGTCATCTGTTCGTAGCCATAGCCATGTTGCACGGCCACACGGCCGGTGATTGAATTGACCTCCAGCCCCTCTCCCCTCCCCAATGATAGAAAGAGGCAAGACAGAAGGTCACAACCCTCTGATCACATGGTCAGGTCCCCTGGCAACACACCCCATCCTTGGGCTACCTAGGTGCTTTCCAATCGTCACTTCATTCTTAAAATAAAAGGCACCTTTATCTCTGCCATTGCTTAGGAAATTCCAGAGGCCTTAGGCATTTGGTGCCAGGTATGGGCACAAAGAACAAATGTATATTTCTTATGATAAATCACTATATCACCAGTTGTGTGCTTGTGTGTGTTTCCAGAAGGCCACACCATCGCCATCCACATCCCCTCCACACACATGTGCGACAGGGTACAGACACCCTGCACCCGGCATTTGGTCCACGGCTGCGTTGCACAGCCCTCTTGACTCCTTCCCTTTCCTGTGTTACTTCCTCTTTTCCCTGCTGGTGCTCCATGGCATAGCCTCCCAAATAAAGTGCTGTGCACTTGAGTCCCTGTGTTAGGAGCTACTTCCTGAGAAAACCCGCACCAAGATCATTTTCTTTCCGACAAAGTTATGGTTCTGATGCCCAGAGGAGCCTGTTAGCTTTCTACAAAATAAACATTCCATTTCATTACTGCTTCTAACTAGCATAGCATCTTGATTATCATTGTCTTATAGATATCTAAAGATATAGTCAACATTACTTTTTTTTAAAGATTTGTTTATTTATTCATACAGAACTGGGGTACAGGCCAGAGATGCGGAGGGTGAGAGGATTCACCAGAGACAGAGTGGGGGTGCAGAACAGGCAGATCGATGAAGTACACTGCTGAGGGGAGCAGCGAGCGGGTCAGGAGAGGTCTGCCTCGCCATGTGGTCTCCTCCGGGGGCAGGCGGGGATCGAACTCATGCGGAAGTGGCTTAAGCTTCTTTGTGCAGTGCTTTAACCCGCTGCGCCACCAGGGAGGGCCTCAACATTATTTTTTTTAATGTTCCTTAATGTATACTGTTTCTTTTAACCTTCTCCAACAGCCCGAAGGGATAGTCAGAGAAAAGTGGGCTTGGGAGAGGTTAGGTGACCTGCAGAAGTTTCAGATCCCATGACTTTGTCCACTGCCTTCCTACTGCTGGGTGAGATAAGGTATGGAGTTGTGTGCAAATTTCTCACCATTTTTGAAAAAGTGACTCCAAGTGTTTGTTCTCACCTATTAGGTCAGGAGGACCACGTTTTATATTCAAATGTGAACTTTTTCAGCCTTTTCTTTCTTCCTTTTTTTTTTAAGATTTATTTATTCATACAGAACTGGGGTACAGGCCAGAGATGCGGAGAGTGATAGGATTCACCAGAGACAGAGTGGGGAGCAGAACAGGCCGACTGATGAAGTACACTGCTGAGGGGAGCAGCGGGCGGGTCAGGAGAGGTCTGCCTGGCCATGTGGTCACCTCCGGGGCAGGCGGGAATCGAACTCATGCGGAAGTGGCTTTAGCTTCTTAGTGCAGTGCTTTAACCCGCTGTGCCACCAGGGAGGGCCCAGCCTTTTCTTTCTTAACTGAGAGACTAGTCATTACTTAACACCTTTGAAAAGACCTTAAATAAAAGAGCATTCTGAGAAAGAAAAAAAAAACCCTAAATGAACATGGAATATGGTGGGTCTGGCAGCAGCAGGTTCTCAGGAGCCACAGGCAGCTCTAATGTTCTCAATGACTGAGGAAAACTTTAGTTCCTCCACCACGGAGTGAAGTTCATACTATCAACCTCAGTTACCAATATTGTTAAGTGAAAAAAATCGAGGGAATTGCTTGTTCTTTCTCTTAGGTGGTGCTCTTGAATCTCTACTCTCTTGCAGACACAATTCTTGGTGAGCTCAGCTGTCAGGCATGCCAAGAACTCCATCACACAGGTCAGAGACAATAGTGGGAAACTGACATCAGGATGGGGTACAGGGCTGGGGAGCCTCCAAGTTCACAGCCCAAAGGCCGGTACCCTGAACCATGGGATACTCCAGAACCAAACCAGTGGGTGGACCTACTCATGGAGACTTCAGGTAGAGGTAACATTAAACTGAGGGGTGAAGATCAAACACCTCTAGTCAATATAGAGTTCCATTTGGGGTGTGGGTCCAGCATGGAAAAGGAGGTGATCTGGGGGTTCCAGGTGGTCAAAATTACACTCAGGAAGGGCCACATGCTCTTGAGTGGGAAACCAACACCCACACACCTAGTAGTTGTGTGTCTTTTTTCCGTGTCAGCCACGGGGGTGGCCACAGAGCTCTCATCAGGCAGCCCAGTCAGTGGGCCGCTGCAGCACATTGGGTTGAGACTCTAGACCCTGGTGGAGATGGGATGTGGAGAGGAGGGTAGGAAGCCTCCTGGTGTCCTCTTCACCTCAGCCTATGTTGCTTCAGAAATCACCACAGAATGTGCGTATGGGTGAATACAGGGCATGAGAGGGGAAGGCAGAGGTTCTCGGTGGAATGTTTCATTGATCCTTGTTCTCGAGAAGTGGGCACGGAAGCCAAGCCATGTACCCATGAAGAGTGAAGAACCTGGTCAAAGAATGTGGACCCAAAAGGCACATTATGAAACCCACCAGCAGTGATGCAGTATCATTTTGGGCTGGATTCCTGGAGGGTGGTTCCTGGAGGAAGTAGCTTATTAGTTTGACAGTCTTGGAGGCGGTCACATAAAGTAAACATCTCCACTAAGTTGCTTTTTCGCAAGGGTTATTGACATGAGGAGTTTTTGGCAAGTAATTGATTGGGGAAACTGAAGTTTTTTTTTTATAAATAGGAAGACCCAAGGCCACTTCCACCCACAACTTCCTAAGGTTTTGAAATAGCTATGTACGGTATGCAGTGTCCTTAAATATTTACTGCCACTCCACTGTCTCCTGTCCTCAGATCTGAGAGGACTTGTGACAGTACGTGGGTGCTAAAGCCTTCTGGAATTGACAGCAGCCACCATTTTGGGATATTTTATTGATTGCTCAAGAAAAACTCAGAGTTTCTACAACAGCTCTTTTAGGAGGAAAGTGGAGAGAATGCTGGTGCCCACACATGACAAGACTTGGTACTTGGCATTTACCAGCTGCATTCTCTGGGTTTCTGTAGAGACCCAGAGTCCGTCTACCTGGGCTCTCCTTCACTTTCTCACCTGAGCACCATCGAAAGCCTTGAGTTGTCACCTGAGCCATCCGAAGGTCAGGAGCCGCACAGGGAAATGGGAACACTAGGTACAAGTGGAAATGACAGGTTCTGAAGTGGCTGAGAGTGGGAATCACATTTCTGCTCAGTTGAGGGTCCTGCGTGTCCTAAAGACTCTGGAAACTAAGAAAAACATTACATCTCAAATCAATTAGAATTAATTGAGACAACCAAGGAGACATTGCTGAACAGCTCTTCTGCTCTTAGATTTGCAATTAGACAGTAAGGGTTCAAAGATAAGCTCATTCGTGCATTCAGAAAGCGTTGACTGAGCATCTACTCTCAACCAAATGAATAAAATGAAGCTCCAGGTTTTATTCTTTGAAGAAGACATTTAAAAAAAAAAAACACACACTTAGCCCAATAAATGTGTACAGCGTGCTATGGCACAATCAGTGCTATAAGCAGAAATAAAGCAGGAAAAGGACAGGGGCTGGGGGGAACAGTAGACCTACTGTGTGTGGTCAGGGAACATCTCTCTAGGAGTGGCAGTTGAGCAGGAACTTGAGGACACATGAGCAGGGCCTGGATGGGGGAAAGGAGGTAGCCCAGGGGCTCTCTGGTGAGTAAGGAGAGGTTGTTCCCAGACCACTTGATCACTTTCAGCCCTGACACGCTACCCATTCTCCCTTGTCCTGGGGCCGACCAGCTTTAGAATTTCTTTATGTTTTGACCCAAACCTACCCCCTCCCACCAATTTCCAAGTCCTTGAAATTCCACAATTAAGAACCGATTCCTTGGTTTTGTTTAACATGAAAATGAACCTTTCAGCTAGATCCTTTGTATTAGTTTCATTTTGCTACTATAACAAAGAACTGCAAATTTTAGAGACTCAGAAATTTTCAGCTACACTAGCTTATAGTTCCAGAGGTCAGAAGCACCAAGTTTCTGTGTGCTAAAATTGATGTGTCAACAGAACTGTCCCTTGGCTGGTGGCCCTACATTACTCCAACTCCTTGTTCTGTCACTCTGGTCCTGTCATTCTGTTTCCTTCTCTGACTCTAAGCCTCTTAGAAGCATGCTTGTCGTTACATGCACTCTCACTGATAATTGGGCAATCTTCCCATCTCAGCCTCCTTAAAATTATTTCTGTAAAGTCTCTTTTGCCCTGTAACATAACATATTTATAGGTCCTAGGGATTAGGAAATAAACATCTTCAGTAGCCATCATCCAACCTCCAGCATTCAAACTCTTATTTTGAAATTATTTATCTATCTTAATTATATGAACTTAGCCAAGAATTCTAAATTAATTAAGTCAAAGTAAGCCTTAAGTTAAGTCAAAGTAAGACTTAAGAAACCAAAATATAGGAGCCTCCCTGGTGGCCAAGGGTTTAAGTTTCAGCACAAGCACTGCTGTGACCTGAGTTTGATCCCTGGCCAGGGAGCTGACCCACATGGCACAGCAGACCTCTCCTGTTTCACCTGCTGCTCCCCTCACCAGTGTATTTCAGTAGGTCCACTTATTCTGCTTCCCACTCTGTCTCTAGTGAGTCCTCTCACCCCCTGCACCTCTGGCCTATTCCCCAGCTCTTCTACTTTAAAAAAAAAAAGAAAAAGAAAAGAAAGAAACCAAAACATATTCCTAAATCCATTCAATGTAATCATAAAAGAGTTCCCTGAGGCTGGTGCTCAGTTAATTTCAATGAATAAAGATAAAGCATCTGTGGCATACAATATGATTAGATGTTCTAAGGAATACTAAGAGATCTAAAAGACTTGTTTATCTACAAAGTATAAATAACATAAATGCATAAATAACTACAACACGAGGCAAAATGTCTCAACAGAGCAACATTTGCTAGGAAGGTGCTCCTGCAGAAAATCACCATTGGATGAATACTAAGTGTCAGAGTGAAAGACAGAAAACAGAGATGATCTTTAAAAATTAAAGCCCCGCTGGCTTGGTAAAATGAAAGAATTACCTTCAACACCAGCAGGGCAGACAGAACAGCTGTGAGGGGTGAGAGCGGGTCCCAGGCAAGTAATAGGTGCAGTATGAGACTTCTAGAACGTCTACTCAGGATATCTGGCAGGTCCTTGTGAAGCTGAAAACAAGCAGCTGGGATGGGACAAGGAAATGAGGATGTCCTTTCTCCAGAAATACATGTTCACCTTTTAGAAATAGGTGAAAGATTTAGTTTTGAAGTACCATTGTTTTACATCCTTGTTAGCGCTTCAGTGGCGTAGGGAAACCCACCCTGTCTTTATCCCACCACCAAAGCACAGAGGCCTCCACCGGAGTCCATTTGCGCTCTCCTCCCTGCCTCCACCTCCCACCTGGCTCCCTTCCTCTTCCCCGCCCCCCACCCCGGATGCCGCACATCTATGATCAGCTTTCAAGTGTTGGTTGTAATGTTTGTCTTTGTCTGAATTTTGTTTGGTTTCTCTTTTCCACCTATAAGTGACACCAGCTGGTATTTATCTTCCTCCTCCTGGCTTACTTCGCTTTGCAAAATCCCTTCCAGCTCCATCCATATTGCTGCAAATGGTATGAGGTTATTATCTTTTTGATGGCTGAGTAGTATTCCATTGTGTGTATATGCCACGTTTTCTTGACCTGTTCCTCTGCTTGGGGGCATTTAGGTTGTTTCCCTATCTTGGCTATTGTAAATAGTGCTGCAGTGAACATAGCAGTGCAGGCTTCCTTTCAAGTGAGTGTTTTTGTGTTCACATTCCTATGAGTAGGAGTGTGGGTCATGTGGCATCCCAAGGAAAGTTTCAGTTGTGAAAGATTTAAGATGACCAAAGCAGAAGCTGTCGATGACAGGAAAGTAGAGTGGAACAGGCAAAAGAAAGGGGGTTAATCAAGGAAACAGGGAAATGGGCACAAAGACTATCACAAGGGCTGCTCAATAAGAATTTCAAAAGAAGGAAAAAGGCTGGTGCTATGGGTAATTTTTTTTTAATTTTTTAGTATGGAATAATTTTTTTTAAAGATTTATTTATTCATACAGAACAGGGGTACAAGCCAGAGGTGCAGAGGCAGTGAGAGCTTCACCAGAGGCAGAGTAGAGAGCAGAACAGACAGATCAATGAAGTACACTGCTGAGGGGAGCAGCAGGCTGGTCAGGAGAGGTCTGCCACGCCATGTGGGTCACCTCCGGGGCAGGGATCGAACTCACAAGGAAGCAGCTGCAGTCAGTTTGCAGTGCTGTGTCCTAACCCGGTGCACCACCAGGGTGTGCCCGCTACGGGTAATTTAAGAAACCAGTGCAATGCAAAGTTGGAAGAGAAGCTTACTATCACAGATTAGTTCTACCACTGACAGGCAAGAGAGGAAATAACCTTGAGAGCATACATAGTAATACAGTATAGTAAAGTAATTAAGAAGTTATGAGTTTGAACATTTTATTACCTTTTAATATAATGCATGTAATTGTAGGTTCATTTAATTTTTCATAATGATAATATTTATTAATGAGTTTAGATAATTCCTGAAAAACTAACGAAAGACAATTGCAAGCCAGGAAAAGCCAGCAGCAACACACCAATGAACTGTCTTAAAAATTCACAAATTCATTCAATAGTCCATCCTTTCAAGCATTCATTCTCACTGACTTCCTGTCTGATATGCCTTGAGCTAGTTTTGGGGATGATCAATGTAAAAAAGAGATAGTGTTGGCCCTCCCTGGTGGTGCAGCGGGTTAAAGCACAGCACTGAGAAGCTAAAGCCGCTGCAGCATGAGTTCGATTCCCGCCTGCCCCGGAGGTGACCACATGGCGTGGCAGACCTCTCCTGACCCGCCCGCTGCTCCCCTCAGCAGTGTACTTCATCGCTCTGCCTGTTCTGCTCCCCACTCTGTCTCTGGTGAAGCCTCTCACCGCCCCTGAGCCTCTGGCTTGTACCCCAGTTCTGTATGCACAAATAAATAAATCTTTAAAAAATTAAAAAAAAAAAGAGATAGTGTTTACACCTATGAACCTCAGACCAACTGGAGAGTTAGACAGACACTAGACATAGATCTAGTGCATGCTGTGCTAGGAGAAGTTTCCGGTCTGCCAAGAGCACAGAGGGAAAATAGCCAGTTCTGTTACTCTGAGGGGGAAATAACTTTTTTAAGGAAAAAAAACAATCTGAAATTTGCTTATTTGTATTTTCTTCACTTTTCCACCAAACCCCCATGCCCATGCCCCCTGCCTCCCTCCCCTATTCCCTTCTCTCTCCCCTCCTTATCCCCTCTAGTCATCATTATATTCTTTCTGCTGATTTCAAGATTTAATCCAACTACTCTTTGTAAATAAATATTTTGAGGTATTTATTTACACAGATGAACAAAACCACCCTATATCTGTCTTTGCTTTTGGACTTAACATCATTCAACATAATTGCCTCAAGGTCCGTCCATTTTGTCCCAAATGCCACTACTTCAACTTTCTTCACTGCCATGTATTACTCCATTAACTATACAGGTCACAGTTTCTCTATTCAAAAGTCATATTCTGTAGCATGACTTACAGAGACCTCTATGAGTTGGTCCCTCCTTATCTGAGCTTCTATAATGTTCCTCCCTTGTATCTAGCTGGGAGAAAAATATGAATGTTAGGGGTACCCACAATTCAGTGAGGTAACACTGGTTTCAAATACTGGTTCTGCTGTTTATCAGTATTGAGTGACTCAGTAATCTCCATCTGTGAAATAGAACTAGTGATCCCCACTTCCCAGGGTGTTGTGAAGATTAATGGTTATATCTATAAAACATTTAGCAAGGGCTGGATACCCAGCTTGCGATAAATTGAGCAGGTGTTCTTATTTTATTGGTCCCCCCACCCCCCATGTTCTGGGGATAATGAAGTGCTTGCAATTTTCTGAGTACAACATGCCTCTTCAGGCTCTGTGCCCCGACCTGGTGAGTTCCTGCTCATTCTTCAAATTAAATGCATTCGTTTTAATACAAACATCTGGTCTCCTCTCTTAAGGGTTAGTCATTCTCTAACTCACCAGTACACGAAATAAATACCTCATTGGGGCACCAGCTACGGCATAACTTTGAACTGAGCACCCCATGAGGGCGGGGACCATGTGTTTTTCCTCTTGGTCTCCTCAGCCCTGACATAAAGTAGATGCAAGATAAATGTTCAATGAACATGTTTCCTAGAAAAAGAACACAATTAAGGAGAAGGAAGGATTTAAGTTTCTAGAGACTTCAAGTTTTCTTTTTATTATTCTTACCAAGAATTCTAACTCTGAGACTTAATTATTAATCCCAGTTAGAAAAAATACCCAGTTTTCTATTTAAAAAAAATATATATATATATAATATAAATTAATCCCAGTTAGAAAAAATACCCAGTTTTCTATATAAAAATATAAAAATTCTAACTCTGAGACTTAATTATTAATCCCAGTTAGGAAAAAAAAACCCAGTTTTCTATATAAAATATATAAAACACATAAAAATATCTTTCCAGTGTTACTTACAATTTCACAAAACATCATAAATAAGAGAAATGACTATAAATAATAGACATGCTTAGCATTAAAAACATTTTAACTATTTGACAAATACTGTGCAATCATTATATGCAATGTTTATAAAAACTGTACAAGGGGACATGAGGTGAAATAAATTTAAGTGAAAACAAGAAAATGCAAAGTGAAGAGGGTTATCCTAATACACACAAATTCACCTGTATGTGCATGTATTTAGCTGGGGAAAAGTCTGAAAGGAAATGTATCATACTACCAAAGAAAACTTGGGGTCTAAACAGGGATTCTGGGGGTTTAATGATTGAATCCCTTGATGGAGATAAAGACCGTTTCAACATCTTCTACATTTCTCTAAGTAATGTATGCGATTTACTATGTTTTTAAATTATGACATACTATCCCACAAGGTTTCCTGAATTTCCCTGGAGAGGATCAGTCGCCTGGGTGAGCACCAGGGGAACTTGATAGTTGAACTTCCTTGGAAGTGACAAGAATTGGGGGGTCCTGATTCAAGTTTGGCTCACCGATGTGGCCCAGAATGAAGTCGACACTGGATGGGGAAAGTGTATAAAGTGAGAAGAGGGTTGTGATCAAAGAAATACAGTCAGAGAGGACAATTCTAAAGCTTGATATCCTAGAAATACAGTGATTCTGAAAGGCCAGGCTGAGATAAATGGATAGCTTGTTGGCCTTATTTTTAGACACTAATAAGCTCATTCATGGCTTGCCCAGCCCCCTGGACTAGAGCAGTTATTGGAAGGGTGAACAGCAAACCGAGCTGGAAGGTCCAGACTACTGGCTCCTGATCTCCAGCAGGGAGAAATGGAAGCTGACCTTCAGAGACCAGCCCCAGACAGCAGAGCAAACAAATGGGACTTTTTATTCAAATCGTGAGCACTGTACAGGGACATGAAGGACATCATTGTATGCCCATGAGACACAGAGTCTAGCCCTTCATACTTAGAACAAGATTCCAGTACCACAGGCATGGCCCCAACATCTTCCTTTAAAATTATCAAAGTACATGAGAAAACAGATGTGCGAGAACCATGTTCTTGTGTGCAGCCCTGTGCCATCGATCGATGACCGTTTGGCCTCTGAAGAGGGTGATACACATTATCAGTCTTTAAATGTGCCCATCCAAGCCGATTAATTTTTTTTAATTGGCACTTAAAAGTGTAATTTTCATGGCTCTAGAAATGGTATGTATGTAGACTGCCTCATTTCCTAATATTGCTGAATAAAAAAGACATTATTGTCCCACTGGGATGATGCCTCATAACATAGAACAAATGAGTTATTCAGATTCTTCCCAGAGCAAGTTTTGAGAGAGGAAGGGAGAGAGAGAACATAATAGCTCAGGGCATCTGGGGAGGGGTGCCACAGATGTGGAAGAAGGAGCAAAAAAGAGGCAGCGGGGTTGTCTAAAATAAATTTTTCCTTTCCCCCTACTTTTTCTAAGTGTCAGCCAGAGACTGGCTGCCAGGCTGCCTGCCAAATTCCAGAAGGACAAGTAAATAAACAGTTAATTCAAGTTATGCTGCAAATTTGCACATGCCCACCCACGCAAGGACTAAATTAAACTTTCCCCAACTCAAATCAGGCTGCAGGCAAAATTGTTACCTATTCTTTCCTCAGTAGGTAAGTGTCCTTCCTGCAGGCTCTGGTGGACATTGGGTTGCCAGGCAAGTGGTCAGTCTATGTCCTTTGTCTCTATTAGACCTATTACTGGCCAGGGCCAGTGGGCTTGGTGTGGCTGAGAGCCGTGGACAGTAGAGTGGTCAGACTTATGCTAGTGAAAGGACAAGCCTGTAACCCTAAAATGTCTTAACTTTGACCAGCTCCAGTGAGCTGGTCCCGAGGGCTATGTGCCTGGCAGCCCAGGGAGTAGACAGAACTCCAATGAATACTGAAATCTCGGGGCGTTATTTGCTCTGGGGCCCAGCCAGAGCTGCTTGCTGCCTGGGCTTTAGGGGAGCTTAATAAAGGGATCTCATTTTAAAGACCCAGAGTGAGGGAATTTTCCTTAATCCTTTCCAGAGAGAACTAAACGAAGGCATTGACCTGATGAGTCTGAGTCACCATGACCTGTGTGATGAGAAAGAACAGGTTTTTGCTAGGGACCATGTAGGGTAGAAGACTGACCCCACAAGACTTATATGAAAACAAAATTGGTGGAAAATGAACACCAAGGGAAGTCTTAACAAGGCAGTGGGTCCATGAGCAGCCCTCCCCACCACCACCAAACCCCCTGAGCAGAGGGAGAGAGGAGCTGACCACGGAGACACGCAGTGCATGCCTGCTTGACAGCTCACAGGGTCTGAGCTGGTGCCTCTGAGTCTGGCTGGACTGCAGGCAAGGATCGGAGAATGGACCAAGGCCTTCTGACTGAAAAGGTCATCCCGCTAACCTGGGAAGTCACTTCATAGGCTACTGGTGATGCTGCCCCTTGGGTGCCATCGACAAGGTAGTCACAACCCTAGGGATCCCCCACCATGCCATGATGAAGGACTGAATGTCTGTTGAATTGCAATGACTTTGGAGGAGAAATGCAAAGAAATCTACCTTTCTCCTTAGAGGTAATGTGCCCACCATGGACCTACCTGGCTTTCACCTGAAGGGGTCCCAGGCTCTCACAAGGGGGACATAGCCTGCTTTCCTTTCAAGAAGTAGCACTTCCCTTCATTATAAAAGTATACCATAAACATTGTTTTAAAAATGGGGTTCCCTTATTTACCCCCTTGCCCAGAAAATTCACACTCATGGGGGTGTGGATCCCTGTTCAGACGGGGCCAGAAGGGAGTATTGGGTCAGCATAGTGCTATAACTCACCATAGACAAAAAAATGGGACCCCTGATTTCAGTGAAAGCTGACTCTGGAGACTCCTGTCTGTAACCATGGTAACCAAATCCGAAGCACACATTAATGATAAGCAAAAGTAATTGGCCATCCACCTTGGCATCACTTAGAAGCATTAGCCTCTGAAGCATTAGCCTCCGAGAGCTGTGAACAGCCCTGCAGCCCCTGAGCCAGAGCCTGCTGCCATGTGCCGGCTGGCGCTCGGGTCTCACGGGGCTGCAGAAGTGGTCCAGGAGAGCAGGGAGCAGAGTCTATGCCCAGGGCTGGCTCCTGGGATTCTGGGCTGCCTTCTTACCCCATCTAGGGCCTTGTGTGTCCCTAGCTTGCATCCCCTACCTGTAACCTGGCCAACCACCCAAGCTTGCAGTTCCCACACGGGTGACAACAGGGCTGACCTGTACATCTAAGGACAAGACCGTCCCTTTTCATGGAGTCTGAGGACTCCAGCATGGAAGTTTATAGATCTGCCATCAGACAAGGATCGTCAGGGAGATGTGTCCAGCAGGACACAAACCTTAGCTTCAGGAGACCCAAGTTCAAGTGTCTGCATAACTTTGGACAACCTGTCTCAGGCTCAGTAAATCCATATCTCAAAAGGGGATAATCAGTTTCAACCTTCGTCACTTCACAGGACTGAGGTGTTACCTGTCGGGGTATTTGTCTATTTCCTGTCAGAAACGGTCACTCTGCTGTGCCCTTGTGGCCCATGCCTGTCTCTTACAAACTCCCTGCTGTCTTCTAGTGTTTGGCCTCAGCGTTATGTTTTTCTATCCCAATAAATTATTATTTCTTTGAAGGCAGAATCCTATTTTGTATTTGTCTCCCCATCCGGAAAGTAGCTCATCTCTATGGAATAGCGCGTTTGTTGTCATTTGCGTAAGGGACGCAGTAAGTAGACGGTGATCTGAATGTAATTCAGTTAAATTGGATGGAGTTGAACGTGCTGCCTAGCGGTCCTTCAACGTTGACTCGCTACTTGGGGCGTTTGGATAGGGGCGCCGATGATGGTGGGTGGCTTGGGCACGTAGGGGCCGGCATGGCTGCCAGTTGGAGTTTGGAGTGGGGTTAAAGCAGCAAACCAGAGGCTTGGCCGTGTGCCCGCCATGGTCTCTGTACGCGCTGAGGGGAAACAGACAGAGCCTCTCCTTGAGCCCTGACCCACCACCGCTGCTGCTGTTCTCACCTCCCTGAGACGACTTTTCAATCATTCTGTTGTCCCTCATCTGCTGTTTAGTTCTAAACCCCAGGTTTTATTTCTTTTTCTTCTTTATAACAGTTTGTTTTTACATCATTTTGTACATTTTTTTATCTCAATTGTAATCCCCGCTGGTTTCCTATCACCGAGTCACCCATGTGCCATCACCATAGTCCTGTGCCCTTCCCCCCCTTGCTCCCCCCCACCGTTTGATCCCATTCCCCACTCCACCCCCACAAAATGTCTCTGGTATATGGCTGTTCATTATTCTTATTATTTTCTCGCCTGGTCCAGATTTTATTTCTTAAAGAAAAAAAAAAAACACTCCACTGGATAAGAGGGGGAGGGACTGCACAGGCCTTCAGGGGTGACAGGGGAATCTGTGTCTTCCTCTTACTGCTTATTTTTATGTCGTGAATTTTCAATAGATGGTAGCCCTTTATCTAAATTGATGAGGTAATATATTGGAATGAGATTTGGTAAACTTCAAGATTACGCAAAGTGGAGTTGTTAAAAGAATGAAAACGTCGCAAGGCTTCTGTCTCTGGTCCATCACTTTTAACTTAAGGAATTTGTAAACCTGGATTCAGGAAGGACCTGGAGCCAACTCCTGTGTCCAGCTGTCAGGAATGTCACAGCTGAGTCAGGGTGTGGTGGGGGCCATCCTCCCCTTCCCAAGGTCCCCTCTCCCTAGGCTGGGCCACGCACTAGCTGGACTTTGCCTGCCTCGTACAATTTTGCTGTCAAGCATAGGGCAAGTTGAACCCAAGTTCCTGTGGGTGTCTCTGGGGGGTGAGACATTCTTGACTTGGCAATCATATGCTACTTCATTATCATCAATGAGCATTGCTTTCAAGGCCAGGAAATGGACAGCACCCTGAAAAAAGAGAGTCCTTGAGGGGTTCCAGTTCTTCTAAAGGGGCATTACAAGGCATTTCAGTAATAGCTGGCATTCCAAACTTTGTGATACAAGATGAGAAATTCAGTGCTTCACATAAGACAAGGGGAAGAAGTGCATTGTCATTACAATACAAAGCAATACAAAAACAGATAACTGTAAACCAGAGAGCCCCTACAGGGGAGGGGGACACGGGGATCAGAAGGAGGGAGGACTGTGTGGTGATGATGGGAGGGGAAGAGGTGGTAAACATTATAAAATGAACAATAATGTAAACAGATACATAAAAAATTTAAAAAGTGGTTTTTTAGAAAACTTAAAAAAAATAAAAACAAAACACAGAGACATACAATAATAGCAAACACTTCTATAGTACTTTGTGTGTGCCAGGCACCTCTCAAAGTTATGTCTAAGTCCTGCATATTTAGTTAATTCACGCCATGACCCTATGAAGTAAGTACTTTTATTAACATCATTTTATAGGTCATGAATCTAGAGCACAGGGCAAAAAATGCCTTTTCCAAGTCCAGTAGCTGCAAAGTGATAATAGTGCTATCTGATCAGATAGTGAGGTTCCAGACTCTTTTTTTTTTAAGGTTTATTTATTTGTGCATACAGACCTGGGGTACAGGCCAGAGGCTGAGGGGCGGCGAGAGTCAGAGTGGGGAGCAGAACAGGCAGATCGACGAAGTACACTGCTGAGGGGAGCAGCAGGCGGGTCAGGAGAGGTCTGCCGCACCATGTGGTCACCTCCGGGGCAGGCGGGAATCGAACTCATGCGGAAGTGGCTTTAGCTTCTCAGTGCAGTGCTTTAACCCGCTGCGCCACCAGGGAGGGCGGTTCCAGACTCTATTTGTAGTGACTACACTATTTGTAGAAGGGAGACTTAGAAAGTGAAACACGTATCTCAAAATCTCATCACAACAAGTAATCTCAACTGCTTTTCTCTTATTAAGACTTTCAAGATGCAGTTTCAAGCTCGTGTTTTCCTCCTGTCATTTTTTTGATGGTAGTCAACCAAACGGCCGAAAGGAAAAACTATCCTGCTTCTTTCCCTTTCTTCTTTCCTACCTTCCCATATGTATACACTGAACCCTAATATTTAGTAGAAATAACCTCAGAGTAGAATATGAGCTTACATAAATAATATCCTCAAATAGTTCAGCTTATAATGGGGCAAAAAAACATCTGTTAGTAGACAAAACTATAAGTATATATATATACATATATATATATGTGTGTGTGTATATATATACGTATATATGTATGTGTTTGTGTGTGTGTATATATACACATATATATATATATGTGTATATATACTTTTTTGCTGGCACATGAGTGGAAGAAAAGTAGTTAACTCTGCCTAGGGCTCCAGAAAATAGCAACAAGGATTTAGGAAAATCCCAGCAGTAGATACTTGAAGCATTTGCAATAATTTAAAACCCTTTCAATTCAACAGTGTTTATATAAAGAAGCTACTGTGAATCTAGCATGATATTCAGGGCCAAAAAAGCACAAAGTTAATGTGCCATGGTCCTAGCCTTTAGAAACATACAATCTAGAGAAGGGATAATAATTATACACATAAAATTATTGGAGGTGTATGTAAAGTACTTGAAGCATCACGTAGAAAAGAAATCTTGTAGGATCTAAGAGGAGGGACCTGATAGGGAATCAGGCAGCCACCGAGAATTTCGTGGAGATGAGATGACAGAGTGCAGGTGTTCTGTGTACTAATTACAGCACGGGTCCTCTCATTTGCCTATCTTTTTGTTCCCTTAGTTGGAATTTGCCCTTTAAAAATGTTGGGCCCTCCCTCATGGCGCAGTGGGTTAAAGCACAGCACTAAGAAGCTAAAGCCACTTCCGCATGAGTTCGATCCCGCCTGCCCCTGCTCCTCTCAGCAGCATACTTCATCGATATGCCTGTTCTGTACCCCACTCTGTCTCTGGTGAAGCCTCTCACCTCCCCTGCACCTCAGTTCTGTATGATTAAAGAAATCTTTTTTTAAAAAAAAGTTATTATATTTATAAGTTCAATTTTTTTTAAGATTTATTTATTGGTACAGAACTGAGTATTTTTTTAATAAAAGGATCAGGGAAAAAGAGAGAGCAGGGAAAGGGGAGGATAGAGGAAGGAAGTGAAGAAGGGATGGGAAAATAGCTCCATTAACCTTTCAGCTATTTTATTCTCTGAACCACATAACCCAAAAGCATGTTATTATGTAATCATTGTAGTAAAGCAAATTCAGTAAGAACTTGCGTCTATAAGGTACACTTTAGGACTCAGCTCTCAGCTCTGCCTCTTACAGGCGGGTGATCTTGAACAAGCTGCCTGAGTCCCCAAAAAGCTTTGCAAAGGTGGTTAAATTGTTTTGCATGTTGACGTTTTAAAAATGTTTGTTTATTTTGCTTTTCTGTGCCACCTATTTCACAGATCTCATACTGAGGCCTCAGTTTCCTCATCTGTAAAGTGGGAATTAAAAACAGTGCTCGCCTCAGTAAGTCTGCTGAGATAATTAAGTAAAATTACTGCATTCAATTCCTTGGAGCAGCCTCTCAGCATAATTACTTTTCATTAGTCATTTGAAAATTATTTCCTGAACATTCACCCTATTCCAAGAACTGAGCTAAAGCCTGAGAATATGTAAATAAACAGCTATTCACATTCAAGTATTTCACAATCTAGTGAGAGGAACGCTAAACAAATAATTTTTTAATAATATAATAGTTTAGTTTTACATCATTTTGTGCCTTTTTCCATCTCAGTTGTAAACCCCGTGAGCTTCCCACCACCAAATCACCAGTGTGCCATCATCATCTAGTGCACTTCCCTACCCCTGTAAAATGTCTCTGGTATATAGTTGTTCGTTATTATTTTCTCCCCTGGTCCTTTATGCTCCTGCTATGAGTGAACCCATCCAATAATTTTCTTTTTCTCTCTGGCTTATTTCACTAGGCATGATCCTTTCCAACTCCATCCATGTTGCTGCAAAAGGCATGTGTTTATCTTTTTGATTGCTGAGTAATATTCCATTGTGTATATGTACCACATCTTTTTAATCCAGTCATCCATTTTTGGGCATTTGGGCTGTTTCCATGTCTTTCCAATTGTAAATAAAGCAGCAATAAACATAGGGGTGCAGGTGTCTTTTTGAATCAGTGTTTTTGTGTCTTTTGGGTAGAGACCTAAGACTGGGATTGCTGGGTCATATGGAAGTTCCATTTTTAGCCTTTTGAGGACCCTCCAAACAGCTTTCCATAGTGGTTGTATTAGCTTGCATATCCACCAGCAGTGCAGGAGAGTTCCTTTTTTTTTCACATTCATGCCAACATTTGTTGCTGCTAGTTGTTTGAAGATGTGCCATTCTCACTGGGGTGAGGTGGTATCTCATTGTGGTTTTAATTTGCATCTCCCTTATTACAATTGATGTTGAACACTTTTTCATATACTTGTTGGCCATCTGCATTTCCTCTTTGGAGATGTGTCTTTTTAGTTCTTCTGCCCATTTTTTTGATGGGGTTGTTTATTTTTGTTGAGTTTCATCAGTTGTTTGTATAAATATCTTTGTAATCAGTCCTTTATCACTATTTTTGTGTGAGAAAATTTTTTCCCAATTGGTGGGAAGTCTGTTTGTTTTTTGCAATGTCTCTTTTGTTGTACAGAAGCTCTTTAACTTGAAGTAGTCCCATCTATTTATCCTTGCCTTCACTATCATTGCATTGGGTGCTGCATCTTCAAAGATGTTACTGAGGTACATGTCATGTAGTGTTTGGCCCATTTTTGCTGCCAGGTATTTTATGGTTTCTGTTCTTATATCTAGGTCTTTTATCCAATTCGAGTTGGTTTTTGGGCATGGTGTGAGGTAGTGATCTAGTTTCATTTTTTTGCATGTAGCTTCCCAGTTTTCCCAGCACCATTTTATACAAATGATTTTAATGTAGCTTGGTATTTACTAAATAAACAGTATGCCCGGGCACATCTCCCTATTGCACTTTTACTGCACTAACTTTTTAGTAGTTTTATCAAACAATAGGATAAAGTCAAGCTCATGGTCAGTTTAAATATCTGGATTTTGTTTTCTGAATTATGGCTGATTCAAGTTTTCTCCATCCTAAACTACACAATCATATTTTTAAGTGTTTGTGTTTTCCTTCATGTACTTCATCTACGCAGAACTTCCCAGGTGTTGGGACTACTTGAATTGTAAGAGGCCCCTGCTCCAGCTCTTCTTCCCAGCTTTGTGCCACCTGTAGACTTGATGGGCCTGCTTCCCCATCTTCACTCGATTTATTAAAGAGGACAAAGCAATGGGTCGAGTCCCACAGCACTGTGAAGACCACCAATGTTCGTTCCTACCACAGATCGCCCCTTCGATGTACAACCACCAGTGAATTTCAACTCCGCGTGTTATCATTCAGGCCATGCTATTCAGCTCTCCCCACCAGGATATTTTGCTCAGGTTCCAGGTTGGTTATAAGAAATAGTGCTCTTTGGTTAAAATCAAGATACGACCCCTGTATATTTCTCCCTGGTCTGCTATCCAATAACTATCCAAGAGAAAAATTCTTTTTTAGGGTTCATTTTCTTAACAATCACCTTCTTTTCTAGTATTAAGCTGCCTGATGATTTTGCTACCTTTCTAATTCACTTTCCCAGCCCATCCTCACCTTCCAAACTGTGAGTTCCTCCAGGTCAGGTACCTCTCTTTGTCCAGAGTGCCTAGAATAATCCCTGACATGTAACAGATGATCAGTAAATAGTTGTTAAATGAATGAATGAAACCAGCTGTCCAGTTGGTTTGGGTTCAAGTTCTATCCAGGATATTCCTTTGCTCAATTGTAGTAACTATTCTGTGCCAAGTATGTGTTCACTCATTGGAATTTATGCAGTTATGAGTTATTAATATTAATAACTTTAGGTATTAACTTAAGAAGACTGTGTCATGTTCATAGATAATAGAGAAATGGTGTTCAACTTTCTGTTTTGCTTTTGCCTTTTCAAGTAAAGTTAGCTCCACTCTGAAAAGGAAGGCATAAAATGGGCAAAGTGGAGACTGAAGTTTTTTTTTGTTTTTAAAGATTTATTTATTTGTGCATACAGAACTGGGGTACAGGCCAGAGACTCAGGGGTGGCAAAAGACTTCACCAGAGACAGAGTGGGGAGCAGAACAGGCAGATCGACGAAGTACACTGCTGAGGGGAGCAGTGGGCGGGTCAGGAGAGGTCTGCCATGCCATGAGGTAAGAGGGGAGCAGTGGGCGGGTCAGGAGAGGTCTGCCACGCCATGTGGTTACCTCCGGGGCAGGCGGGGATCGAACTCATGCGGAAGTGGTTTCAGCTTCTTAGTGCAGTGCTTTAACCCGCTGCGCCACCAGGGAGGGCCCAGAGACTGTCATTTTAAGGAGTCATGTGCATGCTGCCAGATGAGTTCAAGTTCCTCAATGAATTAAAATCAAGGAACTCACAAATCTTGGGAGCAGAATCATTGTATCCATACCCATGAAAATGGGAAGGAGAGAAAGGGTCTTAGAAGACATCAGAAAAGTTCAGTATCATTCCACTTCTCTCAAAGGGAAAGTAGATTCTTGGGATGATTTCTGAAATATTAAAAGGAATAGTTTGTGAATATCTAGAAGAGAAATCAGTGATGGCTTAGCGAGTCCCAGTTCAACTCTTATTTCCTCTTTGCCAGTATTCCTGGGCTAATTTGTCTGTTTTTCGGTGGTTGCTGAGCTCCTGCACCGTGGTTGACACTGTGCTAAATAAGGAACACAGATAAGGCCCTTCGCACCCAGTCTTAACAACTTAGTCCAAGAGCTCCCAATCCTGGCTCACAAATAGGACATACCATGCAAACACTGTGTGACCAATACAGTATTTTAAAAACATTTTTAATTGGTACAATTTTAAGATGGAAATTTTCTTTTTATTTATGTATTTTTTATCTTTTTTATTTTTTATATCATTCTTCATTTTGTATATTTTTCCATCTCAGTTGTAATCCCCATGGTCTTCCCACCACCAATTCACCCGTGTGCCATCACCACAGTCCAGTCCACTCTTCCCACCCCAGTTCCAATCCCATTCCCCTCTCCCACCCCATAAAATGTCTCTGGTTTATAGTTGTTCATTGTTTTCATTTTTACTCTATTAGATTTGTTTGCTTCTCTCTCTCTCTCTCTCTCTTTTTTTTCCCCTGATCTCTTACGCTCCTGCGATAAGTGAAACCATTCAGTATTTTTCTTTTTCATTCTGACTTATTTCACTAAACATGATCCCTTCCAGCTCCACCATGTTGCTGCAAAAGGCATAAGTTTACCTTTTTGATTGCTGAGTAATATTCCATTGTTTATGTGTACCACATCTTCTTAATCCGGTCATCTATTTTTGGGCATCTTAAGATGGAAATGTTCATCTGACAACTGATATTTCTAACAATCTAGACTCTAACACCAATGAAATAAACTTTCTAGAAGTATTTTCCCCCCTAAGGACATTTGAATCGTTATCTATTGAGAAGCCACAGTTTCCCACACATTCCATCATCATTGCTCAGACCTGAGAGATACAGCCCACTATTCCAAATGGTTAAGGGGCCTGTCCTAGAATTAGGCCAAAGATTTCTGATTAATAAAGTCAAGGAAACTAAGACAATCATAGTGCCAAAGATACTTTCCTTCAGACACTAAGAAATCTCAGTTACTCAGTTCCTCAGAAGGATTTTGGGAAGTCCCTGATGGGCACCTTCCCCAGATGAGCAAAGTGGGGTCTACCCACAACATGGTCTGGTTTTCATCAGATACCATGTTCCTTTATGATGATGGAGAAGTCTCAGTTGTCATTTTTGTTCACTTCATTTTTAGGGCCTTCAAAATACTGTTGAATTTAAATAGTGTCTCCAGGCATATCTGTCTTATGCTTGATTCAAAAAGAATGTTTCTACCATTTCACCATTATAAAACTATTTGTTGGCACTTGGAGTACATGCCCCATTCTGTTATTAATTTGCCAAAGAACATTTTTGTTAAATGATTTCTCTGCATCTATTGCAGATATCATCTTTTTATCCTTATTTTCTATTCTTATGGTAAATGTATTATTCTATTTCCTCATGCAAAACTGACCATAATTTCTGGAATAAAAAAAAAAAATGTAACATGCCGTACCATATTATTATGTTTTAGCAGGACTTATTTTGTCAGTGTTCTTTAGTACTTTTACATCCTTGTCCATAAGTGGATTGGCACTTATTTCTCATTCATTATTCTTCTAGATTTGAATCAGTTTGTTTAGTGTTATAAAATGAGTTGAGAATTTTTCTCTTTTCCCATAATCTTGAGGACTTTGTAGAAGAACGAAATGATCCGTTGTTTAGAGCTTTGTAGATCTTACTTACAGAATCATTTCAGAGGTGTTTTCATTCTAGGAAGGTTGTTGATTATTGATGGATTTTTTAAATTATAGGACTATTTAGGTTTTCTATTTTTCCTTAGAGAATGTGCTCATTTTATGTATTTTTTAATTTTATGGGAAATGTGTAAAACATATTGTTGTCTCATTAACACTGCTCTATTTTTCATTCCTAAGATTTTGTTCATTTTTGCCTTTTTTAAAATGATCCATTTCACCAGAGATATGTCTATTACATTGAGGCTACATTGATCTAAATTGTATATTTAGGTTTGTTCTCCTACATTCTGCTTTCATTATTATGGTTGTTACTTTTACTTTCTTTGACTTAGTTCTGTTGTCCCTTTTCTAACTTAGGAATTGTCTTTACCTCATTCCGTTTCACTCTTTAATGAAAATATTTGAAGCTATGAAATCCACTGTACCTACGATTGGTGAGCTATTCCACACATCTTGAATTATATTATTTTTATTATTATTTAGCTCAAAGTATTTTGAAGGTTTGTTGTTGTTTTTCGTGTGTGTGTGTGTGTGTGTGTGTGTGTAAGGAACATAGAGAAACTCAGTCTCTTTTTCACCTCCCACTACCAGCCTCTCCTGGCTCCACCGGCAACATTGTTTTCCTCCCATCTTTCATTAGCTATAATGAAACCATGCAAGTTAAGTGAGAAAGCACTTCCGAGTATGAGCACAAGGCAAGCACACCTGTAAATAAGGACACTCAGCATGAGAAGCCAGAGCTGCCTGCCTCCCTGCCTGCCTCCCTGCCTGCCTCCCTGCCTGCCTCCCTGCCTGCCTCCCTGCCTGCCTCCCTCCCTGTCTCCCTAAGGGTGGGAAGAGCACAAGGGACTATGGAGGTGGTGCATGGGGGATTGGTGGTGAGACTCTCTGGGGACTACAACTGAGAAGAGACAGCAAGCACTGTACAAAATGAACAATGATGTAAAATACATATAAATAAATTATATATTTAAATTTTAAGAAGTAGCTAATTAAGATGATCTACTTCGTGCTATATGCATATTACCTTAATTAAAATATTGAAATGAACCAAAATGGTGCTCTACTTCTCTCCCTTCCTTCTCTCCCTCCAACTCCCCCTCCTTCTTCCTTCTCTTCTGTTCTTCTTCCTCCTCTTTCTTCCCCATCTTCTCCTCCTACCCTCCCCCACCCCTAAACACAGATTTGGGTGTTTGGCGGTCACCCAGTTGACGCTGTTGGTTTCTGGAATGTGATTATATGGCCAAGTAGACACGGGGACACTTTTTCTCTAATTCTGTGACTGTGCAAATAAAACACAAGGGATATGTGTAAACCGGCAAAAATACACGTATGTTGTGTATATTGAATCCTATACGTGAAACCTTCACGTCAGAATCCCCTGCTTTCTTCACTTGTATTTCATTAGCGCTGGGGAAGGGTGTTAATATTTGGCTAAGCTATGTCCTGCTGCTACTCTTGTCAAGATAACATAAAAATGCAGTCTCAGCTGTAATTGTATCTTGTCCCTTCTTCATCTCCCTCTACAGAGCAGCAGTATGCCTATAGCAACACAGGCTGGGAGACCCTGGCCATTCATCTTCACTTGATGTTTTCTTTCTAGAATGCATTATTTTTTCACCTTGTCCTTGCATTCAGTATAGATTGGTGCCTAGGATTGCTTTCTTGCCAAAAGACTTAAAAGCAAGTGCATTTCTGCTTTAATGCAGCCATCCCATGTTCCTCAGAAAATGAAAGTGCCTCTCTCCCCTCCCTACCACACACAGTGTGCAAACAAAACACTGATCGCCTGACCTGGTGGGCCTGCCCTCAAGCAATGCCACATGCTTAAGCACATTTCTGCAAAATTTAATTTGCTAAGACCCTCATTAAACATTCATGTGCACTTTATTTCCTTCCATTTCTTGCTGATTACTGAAACATTTCTGTGTGTCAACATAAGCATTTTCTTTCTCATCACTCTCCCTCTTCTGCACTGTTCTTTGAGTTATAGCGTCATTTAGCACCGCAGCATCTTATCACCGGGACTATGGACACCACTTTCTGTGCCTTCCTGACAAGCTTTGTAAGAAAAGACTTCGCAAGGGTAGTGTAGAGGGAGGTGAATTCCTATCGTGTTACTCTTATCTGCATATTCTGATTTTGGAAGACCTTTTCGCATAGTTTGGGAAAGAAGAAAAATCATCCCTTACCACCACCCCACCACCTTCCTGTGTCCCTCTCAGACACACAACCAGAGCCCGTACAAGGTTTAGAGTCTAGAAAGAAACTCCGGATTTAACTCTGGGGCTCCTATGTAGAGCTCAGGGCCAAGGAAGTTCTTGTCTATATTACTATGGAGAGAACAATAAATACCACTTGAGCAGTGCTTTACATTATTAAATATGACTTTACCTATGTCTCCTATGCCAAGCCAACGAATTGTGTGTAAGTATTGAATATGTTTGAATGGGAGTTCAGAGCAGCTCAGTAATTTGGTTGTGTTTACACAGTTGGGAAGTGGAGTTAGGAAGACAACTTAGATTTCTGACTCTGAGTGGGTTTCTCTGCTTCATTCTACACTTGGTGCTAATTGTTCTCAGGAAAAAAAAAAGTACCAGTAATTCATAAACTTTGGTGGGCTTTTATAAATTGAGAGATGATTTTGTTTGACACTGCATTATTTAGAAATAATCACCACACATCTAGTTAATCTCTACCACCACATATAACTACAATATTTTTCTTGAGGTGAAACATTTTAATGGCTATTCTCAATAGCAACATTTTATTTTTTAACTTTTCTCCACATTAACCATTAATCCATCCATTAAAATGGATGGGCACTTCCTTGCCCTTCCCCCACAAAATACACAACATCAGCATAAGGATAATGCAAGGAGAACAGCAATTTTTTTTTCCTTCATGTAACTGCTAGTAAGCTTATTTATTTACTTGTTGTGCAGATAGCAACATTTTACGACATTATATGTGTTTCAGGAATACAGCTTCACACCTTGAGACATGTATTTACCACACCACTCCGGCCACCAAAAGTATAGTTACCATCAGCCTCTATCCAACTGGCCCCCTCCACCTTCAACCCCTTCTCTGGAAAGTACCATTTTGTCGTCATTATAGTAACTTTCAAATATACTTCACATGTACCTTTAGCCCACCATCACCCATTTTAGGTTTTCTTTAAATTTCTATTTGTAAGGACACTTAAGCTTATCGTATAAATAAACGCTAGATAGTTGAGTTACTGGCTATCAGTATTCTGCATGAAAATGCCAGGAATTCATTGTCAGTGGCTAAAAAAAATCATGGAAATATGCTTGTGAAGATCTAGAAAATAAACTTTTATGCATTCGTCACTTGTTCTACAGTATGCATATCACAGGTCTTCTTGATCACTTTGGAACAAAACATTTCATAGAATTTACACTTTAAATCAACTCTAGCAGCTCTCTTCAAATGGCCATTCCACAGAACAGTTTTTTTAGCCCAAACTAGGCAAGAAAGGACAGCTATGAACAGATGCAAGGTTAATTGCCATTGAAGTGTCCCTTACCTAGCAACATATCTATTTGCAAAGCTGCAACCCTAGACTAGTGACCTCCACGAAGCAGCCAGTCAACATTTACTGTCCTAGGGATGAAATTAGTATTAATGTCAACCTAGATATGGTACAATTATCCAAAAATGGGTTAGTATTGCCAACAAGACTCTCACATTCTTAGATCAATTAGAAATTACCCCTATGCTCATTTGTGGTTTGGGATGATCTACATTCTGGATCCATTACCAGATCATCCATAATTAATACATAGCTTGAAGAAGAACTTTTAAAAATAAGTCTTATGTTTTTTTAAATTTTGGAGACATACTTATGATTGTTTTCATCAGTGTTTCATGGCTGTCACAGAGCATGTCACTCCCTCTAAGGGACTAGAGTCTCGACTGAAAACATGGTGGGTGCTTCTCTCCATGTCCCACGACCTCAAAATATGGATTCCTGATGCGGGACATTAAAATCAGAGCAGGCTGGTCTTCTACACAAAAATAAAGCCTATATTATTTGACCTGCTCAGCCCTGACTATTACAGATTTCTGTGCACATAGCAAACCCTCTATTTTCCCAAGAGATATTCCCTACAAGACTTCACTAAGGTTTTATGTAGGGAATTTGGGGAACAAAGAGAAACTACCAAATACTACTAATAGTTTTCATCTTAAAAAAACTGTAATCATCATCTTGATCAATATTCATTGATGCAGACTTAACCCTTTCCCCCTTAGAATTTTCTTTAAAAAAATTTTTTTGAGAGCAGTTTCAGTGGAATTGGAAGGCACATGATCCCATGTCCACAGAGGTATCGTCTTTCCCCATCATCAACATCTCTCACCTTGCAGATGAGTACATATTTTAACAAGGGTGGTACATATTTTCCAAGGATGAACATACACTGACCCCCAAGGTCACTGTTTATCTAGTTTCATTCTTGGTGTTGTGCATTCAATGGGTGTGACATATGTCTCATGGCATATTTATATATTTATAATGGGTATTTATAATATCAGCCATTTCACTAAAAATTCTGAATCTAAAATACTCTCTGTGTTCTGCCTGTTCAACAGTTTTGCTCCTCACACTTGTCTGGCCATGGCTCTTTTTATTGTCTCATCGTTTTATCTTTACCAGAATTTCATAAAATAAAAAACTATAGCATGTAGTCTTCAAATAAAAATGTATCACTTCACAAGTATCATGAATTACAAAATACTCCCAACTCCATTCTCTCATCCCTTGTCACATTGCTGTTCTTCTTTCACTTATATATAAGCATACATAAAATATATACATATCTTACATAAAACTGTCACTATGTTAGATCAATTAAAAACAAGAATTTTTTTTTCTTCATCTATTCCCTCTTCACTGTTTTCTCTTTTTAATGTAGATCTGAATATAACTTATATTATCTTCTTTCCAAAGAAATTTTGAACATTTGCAGAGCAGTTCCACTGGTAGAAAATATTCTCAATTTTTGTCTGTCTGAGAGAGCACTTTTTCTTCAGCGAAGAAGGATAATTTTGCAGAATACAGGATTCTAAGTTCATGGTATTTTCCTCTCAAAATTTTCAGCATTTCACTCTAATCTTGTTCTGTGTGTGTGGTTTCTGAAAAGTCAGAGGTAATAGCTATCTTTATTCCTCTATAGGTCAGGCTCTTCCTTGGAGTGGCCATCCACTGCTTGCATTGCCCATCTGTCCTTGCGTGTTGTCTGCCTTTATCCTCAGGGCCCTTAACACGTCTGTCATAACTGTTCGAAACTCCGGGTCTCATAATTCCAACATTACTGCCATGTCTCAGTCAGATGCTCATTCTATCTCTTCAAATTGTGGTGTTTGACTGATTCTAAAATCCCTATAACTTTTTCTTGGCAGCCACACATAATGTAGCTGGCAAGAGGAGCTACTATGCCAGGCTTCTGGGAAGATGGTGGGGTGGGAGGTGTCCCAGAGTCTATGGCGAGTGTCTCAGTGAGTCTGTGTCCCTGGCCTGAACCTCCCACGGACTTCTCACCTTTTGCTCCTTCTTCTTTACACGGGACAGATGGTTGTAGTCATTGGACTGGGGGTTTCCTTCCCCGGGGTTAATTATGCTTTGACAACACCCTCACTAGATTAGGCACCAGTTAACAGGTTCCTCCAGGCAGGGTTTGTAAAGAGCTGAGTACTCAGGTGTACTCTACCTGGTTGCTTTGCCTCTCTCTTCTCAATGTCTCAGGAGATTTTTCTCCAGTAAGTGGTAGGGAAGTGTAAATCTCGCAATGTCGTGGCTGCTCCTTCCCTTGTCTTGAGTCCACTTGAAGTTTTTGCTGTCAGAGCTGTCCACACTGAGCTACAATTTGTCATTCCAGCTCAGTTTTCCTCCCCGGTCACCGGTTCCTGTGGTGGGTTCTGCTGGTGGATCTGTTTGGGTAAGTCAGGATGTCCACACTCACTGGTCTGTCCAGCTGGCTGTCCAGTTGTGGTAGCAGCACCTTGATCAGCGTCCTCTATTTTATGGATCCAAGAAGAGTTGTTGAGGTCCAAACTGTAGCTTTGTACTTATCAAGATCGAGTGGTGTCTTCCAAGCTCCTTCTAAGCACTGGAAGCTCCATATTTCGCATTTTGTGCCTTAATAAGTGAAGAAATCTTTTTTCACCCTTTGATTCATTCAACACAATTTACCTGCCACGCAGGTACCTGCCATGCTATCCATATAGCAGTGAACAAAACAAACTTCTGTCTTGTGGAACTTGCATTCCAGTGTGACTTTGACTTTTTATATATGTATATACACCATATGTATATATATGGTGTGTGTGTATGTGTATATATGTAATGGATATAATATTGTATATATGTATATATATACATTTATATTTACATCTTTCTTCATTTTGTACATTTTTTCATCTCAGTTGTAATCTCCGTGGACTTCCCACTACCACTTCACCCATGCGCCATCACTCATAGCAGGAGTGTAGGAGATCAGAAAAAAATGAGTAATTGTAATAAAGTAAAAACAAAAATCAACTAACAACTATAAACCAGACACATTCTATGGGGGAAGAAAGGGGGACAGGATAAAAACTGGGATTGGAAGAGCACATGGAAGCTTGACCTTCAACAGTTTAATGGACTATGTCTTGACTTGAAATATTCTGTTTCAAATTTATCCTGAACACAGAATGCTTAATTTTAATGTTTTCACCTTAAAATTAAGGTTTTGTGTTTATTGGTGCTGCAGTGATATCAGCTTGGGTTTCTGTTTTTCTTTTCATAAGTGTGCAACTCCCTTGTGAGTTCATTTGTCATTTCCTTTGTGAGCTCTTGCTCATGACATCCCAGTTCTCATTACGTCTCTCCGTAGGATCCAGCATGTATGAAGATTTCCTGTTCCGCCTTTTCAGGCCCTGGAGTGTGTGTGTGTGTGGGGGGGATGTACACACACGTATGAGGCTAAGAAAAGAGATGCTAGACCTGGGGAGATGCCTGTGTCAAACATGTGGGTAGGCAAAGACATCTAGTGGAGGACACTAGCTAAGTCAGAGAAATCAAAGAGTAAATGGAATGCCAGCCTTAGGAGGGAAAAAGCATTCTAAATTATCCACTGTGTACCTCCATGTCTAAGATGGTGGCTCACGTGACTGGGTAACTGATGGATAAATAATGTATAAGAAACTCAGTGTCATAGCTGCTGAGAGAAGAGTGGCAGGTGGCTACCAAGAATCACCCTTTGGATTGATGATAGAAGCTTTATCAATATATACAAATATTACACATACCAGGGTATGTAAATATACATTTACATCTACATATGATATGTGTACCATGTATGTGATATACACATTATATTATACATTACACCTATATGTAAATATACATAAATATATGTATTTACATTTGATCCTTGAGAAATCAAAGGAGAGACCTCTTGAGCAAGAATAGAAGAAAACAGAAAAGTGGAGGTGATGGATATGAGTTCCTTTCCCCAAAACTTAGCAACGGAAAGAAAAAGTGGGAACAGTAGTGAGAACTCAAACGGGAAGCAAGGTGAAAGCCAGGTTTAAACTGTAGAGACCTGCGTGCACAGTGTGCCAAGAAAAAGCCACCAAGAGAAGGGAAGTGACCGAGAATGTCTGCAACATTCTCTCACCTCTGTGGCCAGAAACTCATTGCATGAAAAGCAATGTTTCCCATAGGACTGTATGAACATGGTACTGCTAACATGTTATAGAGATGCCAGTTAAGCAGAGAATAAGTAGGATTGTTTTTTAAAACTGCAGAATTTACCATATAGTTAATATTTGGTACACACATTTTATAAAGTATATTATCACATCAGTGGTATTTTCCATAGAACTCTTTTTAAGACTGTTTTAACAGACCAGTGTTACATATAGCATGCTTTGGGAAATGTGCTTTAAAGTGAATAGTCCTTCAGAACATATACTTCTGATTTCTTTTTATTTGATGTTACCACTATTTAGAAATAAGGTATTTCCCTACCAGTATCATCGCCTGTTATTTCGATTACAAATATGCAACAGCTTTTTACTTCTAATTTAAATGGGATGTTAGTGTCATACTCTTGAGAGTCCAAATTCCAGAATGACGTAGCACCACTTATTAGCTGAACAACCTTGCACAATTCAGTGAACCTACTCACAGACAGGGAGGCTCCCTCCCTGACATCATCACCAACAGTAATGAGGTGTGCGGCTGAGATGGCCATGGATTAGGAATAGAGCTAAAAGCTAATTTCCACAAGTTGCTGGAGAGGATATTAAAACACAAACATGAAGACTGAGCTAAGAAAACAAGCAGTCTTTTGCAATGCCTCACGTGGGGTAAATGAAGCTGATTGGGCTTTTTATGCCAGAGGCCTCTGTGGCTCTCACCTGCAGCCCTGATCTTGTTAATGGAGAAGGCTCTTGGGCGTAGGGCACAATGCCTGACTATGGGCAGCTGAGCATAGGTGTGTGTGCGCAGGCGCAAGTGTGCACACCTGTGCCTAGAAGGGAGGGGGTGAAAGGGCAGCAAGCCCTGGGGAAGGGGCTCAAGGTGCTGTCTGCCTGCTGGCTCGTTTCCTCTGCCCACCGTTAAAGCCTGTGAGGATGAGGCCAGGGCCTCAGAAATTCCCCATCAGAGAGCTAAAACCAGCAATGACCCCACCCAGCTCGGGTGGTTGCCAGACACCTCGGAAAACAATAAAGAAACTCAAAGTGATTTGTGGGGAGGTTAAGGGCGAGGCATGTGTAGAAAATAAGTGATGATTAGTTAATTAATTTAGTCTGACGCACAGGGCAACTTAAACTTTGATGGAAACCAGGCATTTTCCTCCCTTTTTGCTGTTTCTTGTCAAAATAGCAAGTTGCTTTGTAAGACATTTTCAAAATGATTAACCTTTGCCTCTGACCAGCAAGCAAGATGGACTAACCATGGACTAACTAAATGGGCTGGGGCCTCATCTAGCTTTATCTCACTTGAGATGAATGTGGAGCAATATATGATGCTCTTCAGTCAAAGGAAGGAAAAGGGGGCAGTGGGCTTCTTTGTTGTGGGTTTGACACTGGGTCTTGGCAGTGAGTAGCCACATGATCTTTGACAAGTAGCTGGCTTACCTGAGCCCCAGACTCTTGGTTTGCACAGTGGATGTTAAAACATCGCCACTGGGGTTGTTTGGAAGAGCATGCTAATATGTAAAGTGTGTAGCACAGCATTTCACTTTCAGCCCTGTAGCTCCAGACCCCGGAAAGCGAACTCTCGATGAATAGCAGCTGAGGGTGACCAAGTGGTGACACTGTTGACACTGTGAGCATCTAACTTTGGACTCGGTCAGTTCTGGATCCAGGTCATGCCTTCTCCGCTTACTGGCATGTGACCTCAAAGTCTGAGTCTCATCATGTTTAAACTGAGAGTAACTAGAGGTACGTCTTTGGCTACAGTGAAGGCGCGATGAGATAAGCTATGTACAATTGACCAGCCAGTGCATGGCAGGCACAGAACAGATGCCAGTTCCCTCTGGCCCTTCCACAGGGAATGATGTTCACATGTTCATCACGCTCCTAGGTCCTTTGCCCTTTTTCCAACCACACTTCCTAACACCGCCCTCTATATTCTCCTCCTTTTCTCCTTCTCTTATCTCCCTCTCTCACCTCATAAGCTTCCACTTTCAGAACTGAGATGGTGGGCCAACTCCACCCACTGCCTGCTTTTGTAAATAAAGTTTTATTGGAATACTGGCACAACCATTTATTCACGTACAAATGTGACAGGCTTGGGACTTGGATTTTGAAAACAAAACAAAACAAACAAACAAACAAAAAAACTGAGGTTGTTCTGTAAGGAAAAACCCCTCTCTAGAGTCTAGCCAGCAGAGAGAGAGTCCCCCATGTGATATCTATAATTAAGTCAGAAGCTCTTACATCATGGCTCAAAGTATCCTGGAGAGGGTTTGCTCTCTTGCAACATAAGGCACTATTAACCATTTCTCCTGAGAGCTTCCATTACTTTGGATTTAAACACACACACACAGTTTCTCATTCTCTCTCTTGCCAGCTTACCATCTTCCATCATCTTACCTGTTCAAACTTTCCCAGCACCCAGATGCTGGATGACCTACCACGAGGGTCTTTGTGAGCACCAAAAGTCATCCCACAGCTGCACCTGGGTTTTACCAAATGCTTCTGCGTTAGAGAAATTGAACTTAGTATTGCCAACATTGTCTGATTTTTCTTTTAAGAAAACCCAACCCAGGTTTCTATATTAAATATCATAACTTTAATGATCAGGGATAAGTTGGGAAAAGGGTTCACTGAAAAACATGCCTGAATTCGCTCTGCAGGTGATCAGTTTGCAATCTAGAAGAGCAGGATATAGTGGCCAAGATGCCTGTGTGTGTGTGTTGGGGCTTGCGAGCACTCCACCTGCAGGCTGGACAGCCCTCCAGGTGCCTGGCACACACCAGGCACACAGTAAATATACCTTGAAAGAAATGACATCTCCCTCAATAGTGAAATGTATTCACTGTTATTCCATCTGATGGTTGGCAAAACATTTGCTTTCATTATTAGCATTTCAGTTTCATTCTTACATTAGTTCCTGTTAAAGGTCTGTTATTGGTGTTTCCCAGCTGTTAAGTGTTGCTATTCTTAGTACTTTGCTTTATGGCTTGTTCCAAAATATTCTGGATGCATCCTGCTTGTGTCAGACATGGTCAGCCCCCTCCTTCCACAGTCTTGTCATCACACTTCTTTTCTGCCATCACCCTTTTCTGCAACAGAACATTCCCAGTTCAGGGGAAATGCCTTCCCCAAGTAGTGACAGGACTAATGCAGGATGGTTTCTTTCTTGTCACATCTTTCTTAACCTCTCCCACAAATAGTGGGGGAAAGGCAGTCATTTTACTATCTGATGCATTGATTCTAAGACAAGTCATTGAAGAAAAAAAAAATTGAGAGCACACTCTGTGCACCTGGTACAGAGAAGGAAAAAAATCCTTCATTTCAAGGAGCTTCCTTGCTGGTACAACAGGCATTGGTGGTATGACGTGCTATAGAGAGAAGGAAGCCCACACATGAGAGGCAGCATAGCCAGCGTTCAGTATGCTGCTTCTGGAGTGCACTCCCCAGGCCAACCTCGGCTTGCCTGACCACCAGTTGTAGGAGCAAGGAGCAAGTCAACATTTCTGTGATTTGGAATCAGGGCAAATAGCACCAGGGTGGACATGCAGTTCATGGCTGATCCAGGCAAAGGACAGAGGCTCCTGGAGCCCTCACTTGATTTGACATGCCTCTAATGCTGAGGCAGGGAACCGGCAGACCAGTGAGGTTGGCAAGGATGCTGGCAGCACCCTCCCTCCCCACACCCGCCTTGATATCCGTGTTCCCTCTCTGTCTTCCCTTCTCTCTTGGGTCTGCAGTCTCCCAGCCTGGGCGTCCATACCTGCATGTATGGACGGGCATCCTGAGTTCTCTGGCTTCTCAACCAGGGTGTCTGTAACCACAGGCACCTGTGCCCCATGCTGACACCTCTAAGCATGTTTTACATGAACATGTTATCACGTGTGGGCAGTGAAACCTGGGAAGATGCAAGCCCCAGAGGCTTGCAGTGGGAGGCAAGAAAGAGAGTGAGCCACTCCTTTCCCATACACTTGGTTTTCCTCACTGTTAAATGGGGCATAAGGGAATCCATCTTGTAGGATTATGCTGAAGAGTTAAGTAAATTAAAAGGTGTAGCATCCTTAGAACAGAGACAGGTATAAAGTGAGGGCACACTCAATGTTCTGCATTACCTGCAGAAGAAGCATTTAACTCTGAGCGTGGCATGGGGGTGGGGACTGGTGTGTGCAGGCATTAAAGAAAAATAAAGTCCGAAGGATTTTCCTGAGGTCATTTTGATGTAAATCTTTAAGATTTCCTCCACAAATATTTATTGGTATTTACTCTCTATAGTCACTGATGAATCTGCGTACAGCACAGGGCAGGAAAATACAGCAGAAAACTTCTGAGGCCACAGGAACAGCAGATTCAAAGTCTTGGGAATGTGAGAGGTCAAGGCAAGTTCTTAGAGCTGTTAACATTTCAGTGGAAGAGAATGGGGCGAGAGTTGAACAAGGGCGAGATCAGGAAAAGAGTACAGATGCAGGGTTCAGACTTCGGGCAGCTTGGACATCATGGTCTGGAGTGTTACTCCATAGACACAAGGTGTCAAAGCAGGTTTTAAGCAGGGCAAGTGATGTGGCCTGATTTGTTCCCCAAACCTAACACTGTGTTATAATATTAATCTGGGCCAACTCAGTTTTCCTTAGGAAATGAGACCTGCTTCCCTCAAAACACCTTAGTGGCCAGGAGTAGAATGGTTTCTAAGCAAATCAAAGGAAATAGATTTTGAAATAAAAGCACTTACATATTAGAAACAGGAAAGCGAATTTTTCACACATGCAGACTTGAGCATGAAGTATTGATCGTGAAGAAACACCTGGTAACAGGTGAGCCTCTTTAAGTGAAATGACCCACACTAGCCTGGCTCTTCCGGGTACATCCTCTTGGGGTCTCATTCATTTCACCAATGGATATTTATTATCTGCTTTCTGTACTTGTGAATTAGGACAATGAAAGGTTCTTGCCTTCTAGAAGAGAGCCAGACTGCAAACAGGGATGCGTAACTTACTTGAGCGATTAAAGAGCTATATTGAAATGAGAGGGGTTGATGGGGGTCATAGTGATTTTAACCAGAATGAAAAACTACTGCGTGTGCAACAGTGGAAAATTCACAATAAACTGCGGTGATTTGAGCAGCAGTCACCCTGAGAAATTGTGTGTGCATGTCAATATGTGCAGAGAGATGCACGTACACATGTGTGCATTTCTGAGCCTGAAATCTACATATAATGGCGTGGTTTACAAACCCCAGGAAAATCACAGGGTGATGTGAACAAGGCTTAGGAGGTTAGGGCGCTTGGCCTTATGATTTTGCACCATGAACACTTCTGGGGTTTGGTGGTGTGTGGGCGTGTGTATGTGTTTAGACAGCGCCTCCTGCTTGGAACTGAGCCGTCCTAAGCCCTATTCTTCTCCGCTTGTCCTGGTAACAGCCCAACCCAGCTGAAACCTCGGGGGTTTTTTTGTTTTGTTTTGTTTTTCCTTACCACAAAAACAAACTCCCTTCAATATCCCAGCATTAGAATCACGTCCTTCCTTCATCGCTGAGCTGCCTCTTCTCTACTCCTGACTCCAAGGGAAGAATGCCACCTACCGAATCTTCTGCACCCGGCCAGCCAGTTCTGCAATATGCGGCAATGCTCCACCCGACTGCTCCAAACCCCCTCCCTCTGCTGATTCTTTGGCCTTCGGCACAATTTGCCACTTTCTGGGCTGACAGGCAGTTAGGCTCTCCGCGGACATATCTGATGAACACTTCCATATATCGAAGCCTCAATAGCTAAACCAAATGGCAGAGTCCCCCGCCCTCCGCCTGCGTTTTCCTTCGCTGCGCTCTCACCGTATGGAATGCCCGTGCCACTGCAGCCTGCAGACAGCGGAAGCCGCCGTTGCTAATGGTGCAGAGGGTGGCTGCCCGTGACCGGGGTCACCCCGCCAGGTTAACGTTGGGCATTGCACAAGAGGTCAGGCGACGCCTTGATTTCCCAATCAAGGGAGCACCGTGTGCTGCCGCGGCAACCTGCGATGTGCAACACCCTCCCCAGGCTTCCCGGGTGGGGGCGGGGAGGTGGGGAAGACCCCTCTGCAGTCCGCCGAAAACGAGGCAGGATTCACTGCCCCTCCTCGGTTCAGGCTGAGGTCGCGGCTGCTCCGCGGTTGCACGCGCGGCAGCGGCGCCTTCCCTGCTGGTGCCGCGCGGGCAGGGATGGGGTCGGACACGAGCGGGCGGGCGGGCCGGGCGGCGGGAGCGGCGGGCGTCGGTGCACTAGGGGCCCCCCATGGTGACTCGCGCCGGTGAGCATCTTCGGGCTGGACCCACGCAGTGTCGCGGACTGGGAAGGTCAGTCGGCCGCCTGCGCCCCGATTTTCGTATGGGAAGTCGCCCGCCCGGCGAGCGCTGGCCCGGGACGCCGCGGGAGGAGGGCGGCGGGGGC
>NW_004567126.1:25466311-25601341 GCF_000260355.1 Condylura cristata
CCCAGGTGGCCGCGGCACCGCGCCTGGGCAGGGGCACCCCTGAAGTGGTCCAGGCCGGCTGCGGCCGCCGGGCGCGGCTCCAGCGCAGAGGAAGGTAGGCGGCCGCTCACCCCCTCACCTGACGGCGGCTGCTCCGCGCCAGTGGGGGTCGGCGGCCCTCGGGGAGGTGGTCCGACTTGGAAGGGTGCTCGGGGTGCTAACGGTCGACCCCACGGGGACATGGAGGTTTGGTTCGACTCGGAGGCGAGCTGGGTGGGGTCGGTGGGCTGCGGCGGAGGGGCGTGAGGGGTCTGGGCCCCCGCTCACGGGAGGGGGGTCGGGGTGTGGGCGTGGGGGCGGCGTCCTGGAGCCCTGTCAGAGGCGGCGGGGGCGCTGCGGGCAGCAACTTGTGGCGTTCCACCGGGATAAACAGGGCCGCCGGGCGGCGTGCGGTGCCATCGGCCAGGTCGCTTTGGAACGGGTCCCTGAGCAAGTGCACGTGGCCGCGAGCTGCCGCCCCCCCTGCTTGCTCTCGGCGGAATCAGTTCTGGCGCTTGCAGCCTGGTCTGCCCCCCCCCCCCCCGCCCCTTAATACTCCGTTTAGTGGTGATGCCCTTCAGCTGCTCTGGAAAGAAATTGGAATTAGGGATCATTAGCTCTGCCTGGAGAAATAGCTTGAGATAGTGCGTTTATATCACTGGAGATGGAGGGCTTACGTGGGCTGCCGGGGTGGTTTGGACCTCTCTGCCTTTCCAGAATCTTCCCACCAGGGCTCTGGGGTGGTTAGAGGTCAGTTGAAGGGAGATGAAATTGGTGCATTGGGGAGAGAAGTGTGTGTGAGCGCCCAAGGACCTTGACCGAATCGCGTCCCCCTGGCCCTGGCAGTGCTGTGGGCTGGCTGGTGTGTGGATTGTAGTGCCAGCTCAGCCTTTGATGTATGGGAGCTGAGGTTTGGCGGTTTGTCCTTGTCGCTTCTCCCCTTCAGAAATGCAGGAGGAGTGTGTGTGTGTGTGTGCGCGCGCGCGCGCGCGCGCGGGGCTACCAGATTAGCACTATCCTCGGAAAGATAAATGCATGTTCCATAATTGACATAGATTTTAAAACATTTTAAAAGATACTTGTAAGCTTAAGGAATTGGGGAAAATCAAAGGTGTGTTTTACTGAGGTTCTCTTCCTGTCTTAGTGAGGGTAATTAAGTGCTGGCAAAGCGAGCAGGCATCAGTGACTTGATCATTTATCAGCTGGTGCTTGTCGGATAAATGAAGGGTTGCTCTGGCCTTTCCCTGTTCTTTCTGCTAGTCACCGCCATTGTCCCTAAGAAGTTTCTTGACAAATCAGTGCTTGCCAGCGGGGGTGGAAGGGAGTGGGCGTGAAAGGGGTCAGCCTTGCGATGTAGCATGTACTGATCGATGTTCTAGCGATGCACACCTGAAACTTACATAATGTTATCGTACTGTGTTACTGCAATAAAACTATTTAAAAACAAACAAACAAACAAAAAAGATAAAGACCCTGGGCCTGCAAGAAGGACACATGGAGAGTGTGGAAAAGCAAAGATGCTCTCCTTTAATCATCACACTCCGGACCCAGTCTTTGCCTTGTTGAAAGGGAAGTCTTTCCACAGCTTTTTTACTCTGTTGGGGTGGGTGAGGTTGAAGACCTGCTTTATTTTGCTTTTATTTGCTTTATTTTCAGAAAAGTACATCTCTTTATTTTAGATGTCAGTAGGCACCCTGCTTCGTTACACACCTCCATGTTAACTGTGGAAAGTAATGCAAATATAAAGATAGTTCCAAAGTGTAGGTCATAGATAGCATCATTGTCACTTACACTGTCGTGGACCGTCTTCTCATATCCCAAATAGTCAACAGATCTTTGTTTATATTTCATCTTGCTTTTGTTGGTGCCTAGAGACTTAGTCATGTAAACGTCTGCTGTGCGGTTGTAGCGTTCATTAGTGGGGCTTGGATCCAGGTTTAAGTTGCCAGCTGCAATCGGCATTTTACAAAATGAAATCAGAAAGGAAAATATTAGCATTCAAGGGTAAGTTCTGTTGTGTATAACTTCTTTATCTCTGCTTCACAGATCTGTGTGGTTTAGGTAGTGGTGTGAAACGTGTTTCTTGCACATTTTATTGCCTATTAAATAAGAGTTTATTGACCAGACTTCTTGCACCGAGTTTACTCAGTGATCTTGAGAAAATGACTTGTTTTAGTTTCCTCGTTTGTACAATGGGAATCAGAGAGAATGCTAGTGAAAGTGCTTTGAAAAATGAAGAGATGGAAGTAGTGTCCTTTCCTCTAAAAAAAAAATCCATTTTTCTTTATGAAATTGAAGGTGATCTTAAAAAGCAGGCATGATAGCATCTTCAATGCTAATCATTGTTACTCTGTTACTCCAATGGGATTGCTATGCCCAGAGCAGAGTTCACCTTCTTAAGACACTCCCCTCCAGGAGGGAGACAGTTTTGCATCTGATGACCCAAGTCTGAGTCGCCACAGTGCTCATATCAGCTTTCTGACGGAGGTGAGCTATGTAACATCTTTAGTGTCCTATTGGTAAAGTGGAAATAACAGTAACTACCTCCTGGAGGAAGTGAAAATGTGTACATGTGAAGTTGAGTGGCTTGGTAGATGGCCTTTCTGTTTCTGAGTTTCCCCATCTCAGTTATTCATACCATCTTGCCCCAGCTGCTCAGGCCCCAAACCTGGCATCCCTTGTCATCTCCTGTCCTCACTCTCACACAACCCGACCATCAGAAAGGCCAGCAGACAGTCCCTTCAGAACATGCCTCGTATGTCTCCACTTGGTCTTCTCTGCTACCCCCGTGGCTAAAGCCAAGCTTCTACCATCTCCAAGATGCACCTTTGCAGAACCCCCTAACTTGTTTCTCTGACACCTTCCTCAGCCTTCCGTGACCTATTCACTGCTTAGAAGCACCAGAGTAATTTTCAAAAGTGTAAATTGGCCTCGTTGCTCAGGTGTTTAACGTCCTGCGTTGGTTTTCTATCATATTTAAGATAAAGTCAGACTCCCTCTTTTAGCTTCTGCACTGCTCTGGCCTCATCTGCTTTCTCCCATTTCTCCAGCCAGGTGGGCCTTTGTTTCACACGTTGAGTCATGTTCATTCCTGTTTTGAGGCCGGCCTTGGTGTTTCTGTTCCCCTCGCTTCTGCCCCAGTCTTTGCAGTGTTGACTCATGTTGCACAGATCTCAGGTCCTTGCAGAGACCTCTCCTGACCGCCTGTGTGGCCCCCAGCCACAGTTTGTACCATTTCATAGTCATCTTGGCATGCCTGCTGGCCTGCTGTTTTCTGATTTACTTGTTTATCACATTACCTGAACCCCTACCAGACTGAAAACCATTAGAGGGGGGACCTACCTGTATTGTCTGAGACCACCCCCCACCTCCTGTGCCTAGAACACCATTACACTTCGGGTGCTCAGTAAGTACTTACGTACATCAGTCAACAGGATAGATGTGGCCTCTGTCCTCAGAACTCATGCTTTAAAGTAGGGCCATCATTTCTTTCCTTAAAGGGCCAGGTGGCAGATAACTGTCCGCTCGGCCACAATGCCACTAAAGCAGCCTCAGACAGTATGTAAACACTGGGTTCAGCTGTTTTCCCATAAAGCTCTATTTAGAAAGTCAGTCTGTGGGGTACATTTGCCGACCCCTGGTCTAGAGCAAGGTTGCTGATGAGGAACATTCTGCAAGGAAGGGACTGTTTTTATCTGCAGTGTCCGATTCAATAGCCACTAGCTACATGAGCTAGTATACACTGAATGCTTGAAAAAATGGCTGGCACAGGGGAGGAGCTGAGTTTTTCTTAACGTCATTAGTTTAGCTCCAGTAAGCTACAGTTGACATGCAGTAAACTACATATTTAACATATACGAGTTAGTGTGTTTTAAAATGCACACCTGTGAAACCGTCACCACAGTAAAGATACTGAACATATTTGTGGTACGCAAATTTTCTTATGCCCTCTCCTGCTCCTAGGCTTTCTGTCACTATGGGTCAATTTGTATTTTCTAAGATTTTTATGTAAGCGGAATCATAGCGTACATTCTTTTTTGTTGGACTTCTTTAATTCAGGGTAATCACTTTGAGACTCACCTTTGTTTTTCCAGGTCAGTAGTTCCTTTCACTGCCGAGTAGTATCCCACCATGGCCATCCGTCCAACGGCTGGCTGGCTGTTCGTCTCTAAGTGGTGGGATGGCTTCCAGGCTTTGGCTACTCCAAAGTCAGTGCTGTGAGCCTGGTGTACAGGTCTTTGTATGGACCCTTTCAGGGAAGCACTTCGGTATGGAATGGCTAGGTCATAGTTTATGTTTAGCCTTTTTTTAAAAGCTCAAATGATTTTCCAAAGAGGGTCTTCATTCCTACCTGTAGTGTGTAAAGTTCTAATTTCTCTGTACATTTGCCTACATGCGTTACCTCTCTTTTTTGACTTTAGGCTGTTATCTTGTGGTTTTGATTTGCCTTTCCCTGATTATGTATGATGTTGAGCGTTTTTCAGGCGGTTCCATGCCTTTCATGTTATCGTTTATGAAATACCTACTCAAGTGTTCTACCCAATTTTTGTTTTGTTTTTAGTTTTCTTACTATTGAGGTTTCAGAGTTATTGATATATTCTGGATTAAATTCTGGGTTTATCGGCTAAGTGATTTGCAAATGCATTTTTCTATTTCATGCCTTGTCAATAGATTCTCTTAACAGTTTCTCTCGAAGAACAGTGTTCTTAATTTTGATGTGCCTAGTGGACACTATATTGGACAGTAGAGATTAAGAGCAAGAGATCACAGTTATAATAGCTCCCATATTAATAAAGTAATAGGACACAGACTTAGACAAAGTCGGAGGTGGAACATGTTCAGGGGAATCCTCTTTCAAGTGAAACTTAGCTTTTATGGTTGAAAAGAAGATGCTATGAAAAGATTCCAAAAAGTGGGTCCTGAGGTAGAAAATAAGGGGTGCTTGAGGATCCAGTCTGTAAATGCTGTCAAAGAAGACAGTCTCTTTGTTTCAGCCACATTTATTACTGTAACCTCAAGTAGAATTTTCTTAACCTTGTTGCTTCAGTCATACCATCTGGCTGAGTCCAGAATTCAAAGATCATCCATCACTGGGGCTCTAAGAGATAATCCCCAACAGTACAGTTCATCATCACTAAACATAGGGTGCTAAAATACACCAGCAGCAGCAGATTGGCACGCCTTCTGGATTGCGCATTCTGGGCAGAGTACTGGGTAACCCTCCATCATGCATCCTTGATGGCATCCACACTGGGACAGAATAGTTTCTGTGATGAAAGTGCATATTCAAATACTTTGCATTAGGGATGATTGGTACCACTCTCAAGCACCTGGGCCCTTTGGTGTCACAGAATAATTGAAGACTCAATAAGATGGGTGTTGGGATATACCCCAGAAAGCCAGCCAAGACAAAAGTAGCTTAAGATAGCTCCAGCATTTAAAAATGTAGCAATTGCCATTGTAGCCTTTATTCTGTCTTGTCCAAACCTCGTTCAGAATGTTGGGGGGTAGCCCAGGGTTGAGCACCCCCCCAGAACTGACTTTGATTGTGTCTGACTTTTGATTGTGCTGGGATTTGAATGGAACATCTTGAGGAGTAAACTTTAATTTTACTCTTCAACATTAAGAGACTATGTCTGTGGTGAAACCATGACATCCTACAGCTCTTCTGGTGTAATTCTCAAAGTGAAGCACAGACTATTTTGGCTGAGAGTAAGCTGGAATGATCAAAATCTGAATTAAATTGTTCAGCAGTGACCTCTCATCTCTGGTATAACCTCTGCCTATACTTTGTTTCTTTGTCAATGGGACTGGTGACCCATATGCTGTATACTTCACTGTGCTTTTTTTTTTTAATGGGTCAGAGGAGAAAATATATGAAAACACTTTCAAAAAAGCACAGAGGCCATCAATAGCTTTTACTGGGTGAAAATAGTCACACAGCAATAAAAGGTGTTTTATTTCTTTGAATTTAATACAAGAACACTTAGATGTATTGGAATGAATGCGGTCTGCTCTCTTCTGTTTGGACTACCATAATCAAATGACCAGCAGTTGGTGACTTAGAACAGACATTGAATTTCTCACAGCCCTGGAGCTTGTGAGTTCTCATGATCTGGATGCCAGCAATTCAGCCCTGATGAAAGCCTGCTTCCTGGCTGCCGTTGACTGTCTTCTCGCTGTGTCCTCACATGGGGGTGAGGAGGGAGAAGGGAATTGGAGAGGGAAGGGGGAGAGAAAGGAGGAGATAGAGATCAGGAAGGTGCCCATCCCATCATCTAAGCCTAACCACTCTGGCAGACTCCACCTTCGGACACCTTCTCATGCCATGCCAGGTACAGCCATGAAGTCCCTAACGCTTTCCCTTCAAGCAGACTCCTCAGAAGAGCAAAGCACAGAATATTCTAAGGTAAAAACTTGAGCGAAAAGGTAAGAGCTTACAATTGTTCGCCTGTGGCATAGTCGAGAAAATGCCCGAGCCCTCTGAGTCAAAGGCAGACTAGCACAGGCCAGTTACCTGCGGGGTTCACTTCCTCTTTAGAGCAAGCGGCTGGGCCCCGACAGACACGCGTGCGGTAAGCAGCCAGCTGGACTTCGAACCCCCATCTTCCGACTCTCTCTTCCCAACCATACTGTAGCTTGTGCTGTAAGATGCAGTCTCGGTTTGATTCTGTGTGGCTTCTGAGCGTGGTCTGTTCTTCCGGGTGCAAGTCTCCACTCTCCCCATCGCTGCTCACTGTGTTCACTGATACAATGTGTGTCAGTGTCTGGTGGGGCATCAGGAAGGCCGTGGCCTGGAAGCTGGGCTTTCCGGGTCAACTGCTGACTGTCAGGAGGCCTTGGGCAAATCCCAGAGTGAGGACAGGAAAGGCAAGCTGTCCGCACTCCACAGTGCGTCTGGGAAAGCGGGTGAGTTCTGCTTTCCTCTGCTTCTGGTCCTATTACAGGCCCTCAGAGGATTGAGTGGTGCCCGCACCCAGCGTGTTGAGGAAGGCAGCCCACTTTTCCCGCTCCGCCTGTGCCAGTCTCATCAGAAACATGCCTAGAAATAATGCTTAATCTGAACACCCATGCCAGTCACATTGACAGTAAGATTAGTCAGAAATTACTAATAGTGACAGTGAGTGACACAGTCCACTTCCTAATTTCTTTGCTATATTTGTGATTTTTTTTTTTTTTTTAATGTCTTGATGTCTGTGGTTCTCAAATGCTTTCTGTAAGGAAGTTGTATTTGGGAAACTCGTCAGCCAGGCCCACTTTCTGCACTGACAGCTCAGTCTGCTTGCCTTTGGAAAGCTTGGGGGTATTCTCCAAACTCTCAGAACTCTGCCCAAAGTTACGTGTGGGTGCACTGGATCCCAGGTCTCGGATGATTTCACCCTGGAAAATCATGTGTGGGAAACCCTGCTGAGGGTCTCTCAGTATAAAAGGTTTATGTCATGAATCTTGACTGCAGGAAGAAATTCTGCTTCCATAATGCATTCTACAAACTTGAATGTTGAAATCCTGACCCTGAATATCACAGAATCGGGAGAAACCTGTGGGAGATGATTAAGTGAAATCACGAGAACAGCATCCTCTCAGTGGGATGCGTTCTCTCTCCCTGCCCCACTTCACCCCATTGGAGGGCAGGTATTCACCAAAGAACCCAGCCTGCTGGTACCTTGACCTCAGATTTCCCAGTCTCCACAACCTCGAGAAAAAAAAAAAGTATGCCCGTTGAATCTCCCAGTGGTGTCATCTTGCTCTGTTAACCCAAACTGAATTTGCAGCACCTAGAACACACTTTGGCTGAAGGGTGCTTGCCCTGCAGGCCCTCCCGGGGTGCCAGGTGCTGTGATCTCAGGGCTCCCCGCTGAGCGGGTCCCAAAGAGTAGGTGGGGGCAGTGAGGGGCTGGAAGGGAGCGCAGGAAGCGGCCTCTGTCAGCTGCTGATAAAAGGGCCTGGAGGCAGCGCTGCCCGGTTTCTTTTATAATTTTGTTTCAGTCTGATTCTCTTTATCTAGGACAAGTTTACATGAGAAACCTCCAGCCGGCAGCAGAAATAGCCCATCAGTGCCGTGTCAGTGCGGTGCTGGGCTGCCTTGACCTAATTTTGACAGGCAGCTGTCACATGGCTCCGCTGGACGGCGAGGCCTGCTGCCGGCGTCTGGTCACTTGTGTGTGGGCTCTGAAAATGGAACCTGTGTGTCGGCTCATGTTTCAGAGATCTGGTGGACCCAGCTGCTCGGGCCGTTTGCTCCCCTCCTTTACCTGGGCCCCGTCTCCACCTGGGAGCGTGTCCGTGTGCCCCCAGCTTCAGGGTGTTCTCCCACCTGGTGTTGCTGAGCTCTGCTGTGTCTGACTCTGAATAGGCCAGCACCTGCTTTTTGGACTCGCTTTGTTTTATTTTAACTATATGGATTATCCCCTTCGGCCCCCTCTTCCCCTCTGTGTGGGGACAGGGAGAGGCCGCACTGTCCAGCACCGCAGGTGTGTCTCCTGCTTTCCGTCCCTGGCCTGCGGTCAGGTGGTGGGGTTGGAGGCAGCCAGAGAAGGCCCTTGGTCATCACGGTGTGCATAACGAGCATTAGTGCCACTGAGTGGACAGCAGTGCAGCCCCCGGGGACAGAGAGACGGAGGGCAGTGGCTGGCCTTGCCCGCTCCAGGGTATTGCTGAAAGTAACCATGACTGGAAGCTGCTTGGCCAGGAAGACAGCCAACTTGAAGATCCAAAATGATTCCTCAGAAACTTGCATGGATGGGGGAGCAGGCTAAGGAGCAAGGGAAGTGTGGGAGGACTCTGGCACCACACTCACCCCTGGCACGCTGAGACCAGTCCAGCATCTGCAGTCAGGGTGCCCTGTGCCGCCAGAGATCCGGAACCCTGGTACAGAACTGCAGCCCAGAGCCACCTCCCCGCCCAGGGCCTGGTCTTCTGTGTTACCGAGATTCTCGTGTTCACTGGTTTTATTTCCAAGTTGATATCTCATGGAAAGAAGGAAGTTCACCTGAGGCGAATGACCTCAGATGAGAAGTCCTGGCTCCTCACGGAGTCTGTGCTGAGTGACGTTTGTCTTGTTGAAGTGCTCAGCTCAGTCTCGGTGGCCTGGCTGTGGGCGAGGGAGCTTCTGCTCCCCCAGTGGTCAGAACCTGAGGGGATGCATGGGCCCCGGGGGCCAGCACCCCTGAGGGGTGACCTCAGTGGCTGGGGCCTGTCTCCCCCAGGGTCCGCAGGTGTGGGGGGGACCAGGAGGATGGTGCTTGCCAGTCACCCACCTGTGGGGTGCTCCACAAGAGGGTGGCTGGAGCAGGGAACGTGGAAGTCTGGCTACCGTTCCTTCTAGCCTTGAATTCTAACCTTTAGAATTCTTTACACATTTTCCTCAAAGCTGCGGCTTTCTTGTTCTGCTGATTTCAGAGGTCTGAAAGTGCTTTCGGCACCATTTCACTCTCATGCACGTGAAACGCTTGAATTTTTTATTAATAAAGTGATGGAAACAAAGCACAGGGTGAGTAATTGCTGTTCACCTGGCTCGGCTCTTTCATCCTGTGCCTTTGATGGACTCTTTTCCTTTAATCTCAGTGAGAACCAAGAATGACTGCATTCAGAGTGATTTAGAAGTTCCCTCCCAACCCCCAAAAATTACCGTATCTCTGGTTGACATGAAGTTAACATTCCAGGAAGACTACTTACAGGTGATTATGTTTTGAAGAAAGTGTTTTGAGAAGGGGAAAAAAGTGTCACTCAGTTGTCTGTGTTCAGCCTCATTTTCCTGGCTAGGCACACACTTGTCTTGGCACCTGAACTCCCACCTGTAGGTGCTGTGGAGGTGGTCACCTCACTGGTGAGGATTTACCTGTGAAGGTACGGAGGCGGGGCCAGCAGGGGAGGGCTGGTGCAGGCCACTCCTCCAGGCAGTGGGCATGTGCTCCAGTTTCTGAGGAGTTCCCTCAAAGAGCCACATTTGGCACAAAAACCTGTTGGACAAAAGGCAAAGAAGCAATTTCCATTTCCATACAATATGCTTTAGGTGATACTTCTACAAATAAGGAAAACGACAGCCTCTAGCTATATGTCTGTAAGCCGGGGGATGGTAGCTTGCTAGGTAGCTTTTTTCTTTTTAGCAGCTTTACTTATATGCCACACAATTCATTGATTAAAAAAAAAATGGCTTTGGGTATGAACAAAGACTTGTGCCTCCATTGCAGTAAGCAGCTTGCAAACATTTCACTTCCAGAAGGAAGCTCACACTCCTTCGCCTTCATCTCCCTGTTCTCTCATCTCCCCAAACCCGAGAAACCGTTGACCTATAGATTCGTTTATTCTGGACACTTCACTTAAACGGAATCATAATTTGTGGTCCTCTGGGGCTCCCTAAATAAAGGAACTTAGCCCCTGATGGCTAAGGATGCTGACCATCTTTTCATGTACTTAATGGCCACTGGTGTATCTTCTTTGGAAAACTGTCACCATCTTTTACCCATGTTTATATGTTAACTGTGTTGTTTTATTGCGGTGACAGTGCTTGACAGCTTTATATGATTTGGGGGCATAGGTTCATACCTTTTCAGACTTCACAGGTACCACTATTGCACCCATAATCTTCCAGCGTACCCCCGTGCCCTCTCCCTAGGCCTTTCTGCTCTAGTAACTTCAGTTCTGCGGTCAGATTCCTAAGGCTGTTTGGTTTTGACTTTCTGTTCCTTTATTTAGCTTCTTTATATTCCACATAAAAGCGAAATTGTTTGGCATGTGTCTTCTGGCTCACTCCTCTTAGCATTATCCCCTCTAGTTCCATCCAGGTCATCCCAAATGGAAAGATTCCGTCTACTTTATCACAAAGTCGTACCCAGTGTGTGTGGACCACATCTTTTTGAGTTCAGGCTGCCGTTCTTGGGCTCTTAGCTTGTCGTCACAACTTGGCCATTAAACATAGCAGTATATATATAGCCCTTCGAATTAGTGTCTGTGTGTGTTCAGAATAGATGACCAGGAGTGGGCATGTTGGTAACAGGGACGATCTGTGTGTACTGTTTTGAGAAACCCCTGTATTATTTCCTGTAGGAGCGGGACTTGTCTCTTTCTTCACCAGTGGTATGCGGGCTCCTTCCTCGCCACACCCTCACCAGCACTTATTACTCACCTTTTGGATCTGGGTTGTTGTCACCGAATTGAGGTGGCATTTCACTGTGAATATCAAGATAACACACCTGTGCTCAAGCATCTGTGCTTGTCATCAGCATTTCCCTGATGACAGGTGAGGAGGAGCATTTTTCATGGGCCTGTTCGTTTGCACATTGTAAGATGGGGTTATTTGTACTGAACTATAGCTAATCTTCATCAGCTCTAGATACAACTCCCTCACCAGCTGTATTACTTTGAAGAATTCTCTCCCTTCTCTGAGTTTTTGTTTAACTTTCGTGATAGTGTGTTTTGAAGCACAGAGGTTTATCTTAATAACATCCAACTTAGCGAGTTGGACAAAACTGTGTTTTGTTTCTTGCACTTTTGGTGTTATATCTGGAAAAAGACTGCCTAATCCCAAGTTGCTATGTTTCCTTCCAAAATTGCTCTTCTAGTTGCCGCTCTTACACTGAGGTTTCTCCTCCCTCTGAATTCACGTTGGCGTGTGGCACAAGGTAGGCGCCAGCTTCGTGGTGGTGCCTGTGGGTATCCTGCTGCCCCAGCACCAGATGTTGACAGGAAATTAGCTTTTATGGTCACAGGCTTTGCCAGTGTAGCTCAGAGTGATCAGTGGCACCACTTTGTCAAAAGGCGCCACCCCCAGTGAGCGGGAGGCTCCCGGGCTCCAGGTGCTAAGAATGTGTCCCTTTTCTCAGTGACTCCAATCCTGCAGCACCCCTGGGGTCTGTTTGCTCTGATGTGTGTGTGTGTGTGTGTGTGTGTGTGTGTGTGTGTGTGTGTGTGTGTGTGTGTGTGTGTGTGTGTGTGTGTGAGTAAGCAGTGGGTGTGGAGAGTAAGTGGGTTTTAAAATCACACGAAACCTCCATTTGTTGACTACTAGATCGTGACAGGCGCTGCGTTCTGCTCAGAGACTCAGTGGTAGGCCTGCACTGAAGAGGGTTTCCAGAAGCTGTTGATGGAGAGAGAAAGTTTGGAAAGGAGCCATAGCCCCTGGCCTCTAGAGAGAGACCAACTGACAAATAATACAGTATAAAGTGTGGGAACTGAGGCATGGTACCTGCAGCAAGCTAGGAACACAGCTTAATCCAGCTGGTTAAAAAACAAATAAATAAAAAGCAACACCCAAGAGTGGAAAGCACCTCACAGACTGGCTGATCTGTTCCTGCACTCCCGTGATGCCACTGAAATAGAAGTAACGTGAACTAGAAGCATTTGGTTCTCGTCTTTAATTATGACCTGTACTCATTTATTTGTACTTCGCCTGAGTAGATGTTCTGCCCTCAATACCGAGTATAACTACCGAGACAGCAAATAAAATCATGGATCTCATTTTGCTCCAGTGTTCATTATCCTTCCCTAATAAATGGCTGTTAGTAAAATAGAAAGCAGCTTTAAAATTGGACCACTACTTATTCCCTCTTACAACTTCATCCTCGGCAGCCAAAAAGTAAAGCAAGGCTTTGTCATATTTGGCTCTTAGCTCACAGAATAGTCTTGTTTAGTTTGGGGGTAAATGGTAGGGGTTCAGGAAAGACATTCCCAGAATGTAAGGCAGGTGTTTTGCCTAATGGGTGCTTTCTGAATTTATTTTAAAAGTTACCTTTTGAAAAATACATATCTGTTTCACAATAGCATTCGATGTTTATGAGGACATCTAACTGTGAGATGAGAGGCTGGAGTTAAGCCAACAAAGAAAATACTCAGTCTCAAGCCTCTCTCCTGTCTCCTCCGAAGTGAAGAATCTTAGTTTTCCCTCTTCACTGAACAACTCTGAAATGTGTTGGTATCTGTGTAGCGGCAACCTGTCCTGCCAGGTTTGTGCTATTACACATTTATAAAGGTATCAACAGTCCCCCCTCGTTTCCATCTATTTCACACAGTAGTTATAAACAAGAAAATGGAGTGTTTCATTGCCGAAGAACAGGGTCTTTGATAAGTACAGAGGAAGTCACCACTAGCCTTTTATTTTGCTACTGATAGTTTTGATTTAAAAAAAAAAAAACTTTATGCATTTATTAAGGCTTATTTATATTAAGGTTTATATTATTAAGGCAATAATATAGATTGGCTATTCTTAAGACATTTTTTAGTATTTATGAGCAAAGTGAATCCTGTAAATCCTAAATACACAAGGTGTGTGATTTTTTTTTTTTTTTTGGCATACCCAGCGTGACTCTGTGGTAGGTATTTAATATGTATGGGACTATCAGAAATAGAGGAGTCTCTGCAGTACATCAGTTTCTCATTTTTTAGGTAAGGAGATGTTGTATGCCTCTTGACTGTCTGCGTCTCATCTTTGGAGAAGTGCCTATTTAGCTCTTCTGCCCACATATATTGGAGAATGTCCTATGTGGACTTGATAAAATTATACTGTGAGGGGGTGGGGGTAGGCAGACATAGAGTTCTATACTTGTCTATTCGGTCCATATAATCTAATTCTTTGTTTCATTCTATTATGTCTCTATTCATTTTTTTTTGTCATTGATTTGTCCATCATTTTCCAGTGTTTGCTTTCTAAGTTAATAGTAGTTGCCTAAAGTACTTTGATGGTCCTTCATTTGGTGAATATATGTTGATGAGTGTTACGTTCCCTGGTACATTGTTCCCTTAATCACTATGTAGTGGTCCATCCCTCCCTGTCTGTTACCTCTTTTAACCGAAATCTCTTTTGTTTGATATGATTGTCCCTGTCTTTCTTTACATCCCATTTATTTGTAGAGTGACTTTCTAACTCTTTACCTTGAGCCTGTGTTTATCTTTGGGGCTTAAGTATGTCTCCTGGAGACAGTGGAATATTGGAGTCTGTTTTCTCATCCTACCAGTGACTCTTTTTAATTGGTAAATTTAGTCCATTAATATTTAGTGTAATTATTGATATATGAGTTTGTTGCTATATCTTGTCTTTAATTTTGTGAGTGTATTTTGTTTTTAGTTCTTTTTGGTGTTTGGCTTTGATATTAGAGTTCTTGCCAGTATTTCTTGGGGGATTGGTATCCATTTTGCAAGTTCCTTTTGCTTTTCTTTGTCTGAAAAGACTTTTTTTATATCTAAAGAAGAGCCTTATAGGAAATTGTATTTTTGGTTGACAGCTTTTGATCTTTACATTTTTTTGATCTGCCTTTACATTCTCCCTTTGTCCACAACGTTTTTTGCCTGAGAAGTCTGATGTCAGTGTGATGTGAGTTCCTTTATGTGTTAACTGCTCCTTCCCCCACATCAACTTCAGTATTTTTTCTTTGTTTTGAATGCTTAGAAGTTTCACCACTGTACATCTTTGTGTTGCTCTCATTTTTTAGGTGCTCCAATGTTCTTTTGGCTTCCTGTATTTTTTTACTTCCTTTTCTAGGAGATAACTTTGGGAGGTTATCTAACTCTTTAAAAATGAATTTCTGTCCCTTTCTGTAGCCCTTCCTCTTCCAGGGTACTCATCATTTTTATATTGTCTTTCCTCATGGTGTCAGATGGTTGGTGGCTTTTTTTTTTTTCTTTTTACTCATTCCTCTTTTTTTTCTTGCATGTTACTTTGTGGATTTGTATCTTCAAGTTCACTGATTCACTCTTCTGTTTGGTTTATTCCTACTTCTGTAGTTGTTTTCTTTTTTTCCTTCTCATCTCTTAATCTTTCTTCCTTTAGAGTATCATTATCAGTCTTTGTTTATTGAATTTCTCAGGACATTCATGAGTTTTCTGCGTTTTCCTATATATCCTCAATATGATTATTTTTTGTTTTCTCATTTCTTTATGGGGTCATGCTTCAGTTCTGTGTCTGATAGGAGAAATATGCCTTCAATGTATTTGTAATTGGGTTCTGGAGATTTGTTCTTTTGTAGAGCATTAGGACTGCTTTGGCCATTCATTGTGTTAGTGTGTCTCCCCATTCCTTTTAGGACCTCATTGTTGTGGTTTTGACCTCTGTTAGGCATGCCTCCACCCCTGCTACACTGAGGTGGGGCTCTAACCAGAGGCTGGCTGGGGGGCACTGATGCTGTCAGGTGGTGCCTGGTGAGGCCAGACTTACTATAGCCTCCACTGGTTCCCAAGATGTTAGTGGGTGTTCCCAGGGTACTGGCACAAATATGGGACCTCACTGATCCAGTGGGTGGCTCTCAGGGACACCTGGAAGGTCAGAACTCCTGGGGCTACTGTGGTACATTCTTGCTATGAACTGGGGCTCCAGTGGTTCCAGCAAGTACCTGGCAAGTGTCTCCTGAGAGGTCATGAAATGTAGGGCCACTTCTTTACTTCCCTGGTATGAATCCAGAGACTCACCAGTCCTGGTGGACAGCTGTCTGGGTTTTCTGAGAGATGGCAGGGTATGGGGGGTCACTAGCACTTCCCTGCTGTGAACCCCGCACCTCTGTCAGTCATTTGAACACTTTTCAAATTCTTCATAAACCTGAAAGCTAAGGATCTCAAAATTGGGAGCCATATTACTAGAGAGAAGACTAGTTTAGGATTTGGGCCTGTGGATGGTGATGTCAGAGGGCTAGGGGCAGCAGAAGGAAGGCTGCTGAGATAGGTGAGGAGGCAGCACAGATCCTCTGGTCAAAGGAGATAGGGCCCAGAGTAAGGCTGCAAAGGATAGAGCATGTCTGCAAGTTCAAAGTAGAAGAATTAGACACTTAATAAATGGCACTGGCATCAAGATAAGGAGTGGGAATCAAGTCCAGAGCTGAAGATGAGACAATTCTAAAACAAAGCAAATTGCATATGAACAGACCACCACCTTTGTTCATAAAATCAATCCAGTCTGAGTCTCTTCACGTGAAAACAGCCCGAGCAGCCGTAGCAACAGGGCTCCCAAATTCCATCTCGCGGTGTTGGGTAGTTGGGCCCTGTGGGTAATGTTGGCCTGAGATCCACTGCAGGCCCCTGGGATGGAAGTGAATAGTGGAAATCCTGGGATTAGGAAGAACTATACTTCTGGAATCTGATGGAAGCTAGGAGCTTTCTCTTCAGAAAGAAGAGAAACATGTATCATAGGGAAAAAATGATTATACTTTTAACTTGCCCAGAAAATGGTTTACAGCTAGGAACTCCTGATGGAGACCTAGGGTGTCTGCAATTTCTTACCCACTTGCTCCGTTACCTATTTAATGCTTTATGTAATTGCTCCTGTTCCTGTTTAGCTGTGCTAAGGATACTAGGCATGGGGTTTCCACATGTGAACCAAAATATTAATGGGAGGGACAGCAACACTGAGACCATGGGCAATAATTTGGGAGAGACCCCCCCCCCCAGAAGGTTGAGGTGGGCTAAGAATGATGCCACACACATCCTCCTCTTCTTTCTTTTCCTGTGCTAAGAGCTAAGCATTATTTTACTAACCAAAAGGCAGCTCCTTTATGAATCATTCAGTGAGACACTTGATACTGAGCCCCAGTTCATTTTTTCTTTTAAAGATTTATTTATTCATATAGAACTGGGGGGTACAGGCCAGAGATGTGGAGGGTGATAGGATTCACCAGAGACAGAGTGGGGAGCAGAACAGGTTGACTGAGAAGCACACTGCTGAGGGGAGCAGCGGGCAGGTCAGGAGAGGTCTGCCACACCATGTGGTCCCCTCCGGGGCAGGCAGGGATGGAACCCATAAAGAAGTGGCTTTAGCTTCTTAGTGCTGTGCTTTAACCCACTGCGCCACCAGGGAGGCCCCTGAGCCCCAGTTCATTTTATGTGTCTCCTGTTAAAGCATCATCTAGTTCCCATATCCAACTGGCCTGGGCTGGTGAGACCTTCTGTCCAGGAGAGGGTGAGGGGGGAGTAGGGAAAATGCCTTTGCTACTATTGCCTACATGTATGTCTCTGCAGTTGCTTGTTCTGGATCATTACTTTTACTCATTCATCACCAGGGGCAAGCCCTCTGACTAGCTGTAGAGGTGTTAAATATGTAATACTGAATTTAGGGAGTGGTTTCCTAGATAATTCTCTTTGAATTAAACCCCACTTGCCTAAATAAATTTTAAGTCCTCTGAAGCAGGATACCTGAATCATCCCTTAGAAAAGAAATATATATATATATATATATATATATATAATTACAGCAAAAGAAGAAAATCCGTTTACAAGAAGGGATTCCCACATGCATAAATATTTCAATGTAAACATGTATGAAATGTTTGAGAATTTTGTTTCCCTGTTTCTCTATATGATTTCTTCAAAGACTCTTCCTTGCGGCTCAGTTTGAGGCCTGTGAGACAGAGCAGAAGCTTCTCTGTGGTATTTTGGATGATAAATGAGATAATCCTGTCCTCCCAGTGGCATAGGGCCGAGTCCATAACAAACAATATACCTGTGGGCTGCAGTTGATGATTCTGGTTGTCAAGCTGTTTCTCCCAAACCCATGTAATCTCCTCACTCTCTGACAAAAAAAAAAAAAAAAAAAAAAAAAAAAAACCCTTTTTGGCACTTACGCCTTATTTCCATAGTGAGATTGTAAACTCCTTAATGGGAAAGCAGGGGCAATTAGAAACTTACCACCCTGGGCAGAAGCTTGTCGTTTGCTTGCTCTTGAGCCACGTGGTCTTCACTTTGAATTTGTTTTCCTCAACAGAAAATGAAAACACTGGCAGAGAGGCGTAGAAGTGCCCCGTCGCTTATCCTGGACAAAGCCCTGCAGAAGCGGCCCAGTACCAAGTAAGTGAAGAGCCGTGGTCACACCTTTGGGGTGTTCTCCGTTTACTTACTGTGTGGGGTTCACTGTTTGACCTGCATCTCAGTGATTTCGTGGGTGGTTGGCAGCGATGCCAGACATCATGTGGTGCCCAGAATTTCAGGGTTCCTGCATTGCCTGTGCAGGTTCTGTGTCTGACATACTTGTGAAGGAAAAAAAATCTTTGTCTATGCCTGTGCTCCAGCACAGGGTAAATATATTTTTATCTGCTTTTAATAATATCTCTGTTTGTTCATATTTTTTTATTGAGATACTGTGGGTTAACATCATTGTTAGTATTTTGGAAATATAGGATCCCCCTTCAGATGTGGCTGCTGCAGTGTTCCCAAAACCTAAGCACCCCGAGTCTCCACCACAGTCCACTGTGCTCTCCCAGCCCCTCCCACTCTGGATCCCTCAGTCCTATCGTCAGCTTTCAAGGGCTAGTTTTTAAGTTTGACTTTTTCTGACCCTTGTTTGCTTTCTTTATATTCCATTTGCAAGTGACACCATCTGGTCTTTCTCCTTCTGCCTTATTCACTTAACTGTATACTTTTATACAGCTTTAATGAACACTGGATTTTCCAGAATGCAGCTCTCTTGCATAAATTGGTGTCCTTTGCAATTCCTTCACTTTCCTGTACTTGCTTCGTAGAATGGTTTCTCATTACCTACTTCTCTGAAATAGGAGTTTAGTAGTTAGCACAGGAGTTTCTGGTTTCCAGCCGTCTTTTAAGTGGCTGGTACATGTACATGAGAGACTTCCTTGCTCACCGGCATTTCTGGAGTCCTGTCTGGGGACAGAAGAAGAATCATTTTGTACAGAATATTCTGAGATATTGTGAGAAAGTCATTTCATGCAGCAGAATGCCACCACAGCCCATGCCTGTGGTCTGGGTATAACCATGTATCTTAGCATTCTCAGGGTATTTCTCTGTGATTTACTTAAGGATAAACCCAAGTCATACAAACGTCCCGTCGGAAGTTGGCTTGCCTTGGTTGGTGATTAGCCCAACTCATAGAGGTCATACGAAAATGTACCCACTTTGGGGTTAAGTTGCATGCTGCTCGCACTTTTCAGTTGGACTCACCTGTCGTTTCAAGGCTCACCTCCACGTTAACTTTCCATGTGCACGTCCCTGCAGTATGGCACAGTGCATGTGACATGTGTCATTAGATCTCTGCATGCTGTAGCGGAGAAGAGCAACAGCAGCAGAGCGTGCGGCGAGGCAGAAGGGCTCAGGCCCCTCTGCACACACCTGTAGCTCTCCACCTGGCTCTCTGTGTGACCGCGGGTAGAGCGCCTCATCTCTGAGTCTCCGCGCCTCCCTCTATGCCTCTTGAATCTGATGCTCCTGTCATAGCCTCATAGAATGATGAAATGAGGGAAAGTGCTCACACTGACTTGGTTACCGCTAGTTGCCCCTTTCCGTCCCTTCAGTATATTTCATTTGCAAGCTTGAGCCTCCTCACTCATCTAGCAAAGTCAAGTGTGTTCCTGACAAGACCTGCTTCACTATCAGAGCATAACTAGAAGTAGCTGTTTGAGCCTGGCTCATTATATAAGGACAGTGGTGTTGAGAACGACAGTTGAGTCTAATGTTTGAGATGGGACTAGAAACCAAGATCCTGGTCTCAGTGGAATTTTCTTTGCATTAGGTGAGAAAAAAGAACACATACAATCAGGTGTCTAAGAGCATGGACGCTGGAGCCAGGGTCAAATCCTGGTACTACCTCCAAGTAAGCTGTGTGATCTTGGGAATTTTGTAAGCCAGAGGCAGTAACAAAGCCTGTGTCATAATGTTCTAAGGAAGAGTAAGGGCCTCGGGTTAAACTCTTAACCCAGTCTTTAGCACACTACTAGTAGTTTCAGCAGGTAACAGCAGAAGTAGAAGTCTGCCTTATCCTGGTAGAGCAGATGGCAAATAAGACAGAAGGAAGACACAGCCTTGGACAGCAGCTAGACTCAAGCATTAAATTTGCTTGGCGTATTTCTCAGTCTGGCCTGCAGCAAGGTCAGCCCATAACCTTTTTGTTGTACCCTTTGTAAACTCAGACTGCTCTTACGGCGTCCCCAGGCAGAAGTTTGATGTATGCCCAGAATCACTCTGGGAAGTAAGGGCAGAGATGTGGGGGCTGACCTGCTTTGCTTGTCCACTTGAGATGAAGAAACTCTGTCAGACTCTTAGGTGTCTAATCTGTGACTCAAGATACACCCAGAAGTACTGGTTTGGAATAGGATGTGGGTGAGGGAGCCCAGTCACAAGGCGTCGGAGGGACTAGGAAAGCTGACTGATGTCTCCTTCCTCAGTCAGTCCTGCTGTGCTTGGCTACACACACGCACATACACACACTCACAGGCAAACTCACAGACACACACTCAGACACTCCCACAGACACACACCCGAGAAATACACACGCTACCACCACCTTCCTTACTGCGGTCTACAAATTCTTCATTGTGCTGTTTTTTTTCCCTCTGCCTAAGCCTTACCATCACCACAAGTCTAAGGTGAATAATCACCTACCACGCTTTCCAGGCAAGGAGAGCATGTGGGCTCCCAGTCATTTACTGAGGACTGTGTCAAACCTACTTTCTCATAAAAAAAATTGCTTCTGCCTATGGTCACTTGGATATGGAAACTGGAAGCCATGGGACCTCCCAAGACCATCCTCGTGCTGAGACCCTAAGAACTTGTGCCAACAGTTTGATGTACTGTAAAGGGACAGTCTGTTTAGAAGTCACTGGATTTTCTTGGGCAGTTTTATACCCCCTGTACTTACCTGCAGTCCTCTGACAGAATAAGCCTTTTCAATAGAAATTCGAGTTTGAGTGGAGTTGTTACACATCCATATATCTTTTCAGAACCACAAGGCTCTGTGCACAGTGTCTTAGAGCAGATGACGTGCTGTTCATCAGTGGCCTGGCCAGCCGGTGCTTGGCCCTACGCGAGGCCTGCTGTGTGGTGTGGACCCTGCCTTTGAATGTCCAGAGGTTTCCACTGCGACGCTCCTGGGTGATTCAGGGCACATAAGTCAAAACTTAATGCACGAGGATTGCTAGCAGCCGGCAAGATCCGTTCTTTCTTATGATGAACCTTTCCCGAAGCTGTGAAATCCAGTGTAAAGGAAAGAGATGCCTGCTTTGTAGGACGGCAGAGTGGGTTTCTCATTTTCACCCAAACGGGAAAGAAAGGCTTCCCAGGCTCACCTCTCACTTTTAACTCGCTTCAAACTACTTTTGATGTTCTTGAAAGGGATCCAGTGTGCCTGCTCCTGGCTACAGCTGTTTCGCTGTGGTATGATTCTGAGAGGAAGTCTTCGGGAGATTACATTAAGTCTCGACTCTCCAGTAGACTTTGAAGGGCCACATTAATTTCTTTTTGCACTTAGAATAATACAATCCTTAATTTCTTTGTTCCAACCATTGCCTGATTTGCCAAGTGCAGTTATGATTCTGCTTTCTCTTCCACCCAGCACCTTGGAAGCACTGCTATGCAGTGAGTGTTTATTCACCCTACGGCCGCCCTGCAGGACCAGCAGGCAGCCCTAAGGCCCCCACCGCACCGGGCAGGATACTGTGGCTTTGCTCTGCATAGCTGGAAAGCTATTTACTGCCTTGGAACCTGAGTGAAAGGACTGGGGGGCCTCCCTGGTGGCGCACTGATACAGTGGGATACAGCAGGATGAGTTCTTCCGAGATGGGCTTACAGGAGGCCGACCTTCTGTCTTGGAACCCTTCTCTCATCACGAGCTGCTGGGGCAGCCCCATCACGAGCAGACTGAAGGAGGGGGCCTCTCAGAGGAGGAGCAGAATCCCCTGGCCAACAGCCATGGGAGCGAGCGAGGCAGTGGACCTTCCTGCTCTGGCAAGTCCTGGTCACTGTGGTCCCCCCCTGCCCCGGAGGCCCAGGGCAGCCCTGCCAGCTCAGTCCCTGGCTGGTGCCTGCCCCTTCAGATCCGAGTGTAATAATTAATTTCTTAGTTTTTAAGCTGCTACCTTTCGGGGCAGTTTGTCGTGCAGCAAGTTAACCAGTACACAGATATCCTCGAGTTATGAGGCTGACTTTCCAGATGTTTCTCCCTTGGGCCTTTTATAGATCCCTGTAGCTAGAGGTGGGAAGGTAGAACCACACTGCTCCCATTTGCACATCGACACTCATTACCCACATCGTTTAATTGTTGGAAAAGGGACCAGACGACATTCTTTTTTCCTTCAACAACGATTGAGATACAGTGCTACCACGTGATACACCCGTGTGGTGTGCAGTCCGGCAGGGTTTAGTCTGTTCATCATCGTGCAGTCACCGCCACCCACTTAGAGCATTCTCATCCCCCTGGGAACCTTGTAGCCACTGGCCGCTGTCTACTGTGCCCCTCAGAACCCCCATCCCCAGCTCTTAGCAGTTACTGATCCCTGGGTCCACAACGTTGCTTCTCCTCAAATGTGTGCAGCCATGCAGCCTTCTGTGACAGCTACTCTCAGTTAGCACAGTGGTCCCCAAGTGAATCCTGTGGTAGCTTGTTGGCAGGACTTCATTCCTTTTAGTGAGCCAATACTGTTCCAATGTAGGGATAGGCAACCCGCACGTTGCTCACTCACCACGTGGTGGACATTTGGGTCATCCCCCACCCCTTCGGTCACCACAGATGTTGCAGCTGCCAGCATTCGTGTGTGGGTGTCTGTGTGGACACTGGCCTCCTTTCTCCTGGACACGTTCCGAGGAGCAGGGTTGTTGGGTCTTATGAGAGCTGTGTGTTTAGCTTTTTGGGGAGCTGCCCAACTATTTTCCAAGGCAGCTGCTGCAGTCTCCATTCTTGCCAGTGATAGATGAAGGCTCTCCTTTCTTGGCGCCCTCCCCGACACTAGTGAGGCGTTAGCCTCCTCACTCGGGGAGAGGGAACGTGTCTCTGGTTTGCGTTTGCACAGCCCTGATGAGGTTGAGCAACTTTCATGTGTTTGCCATTCATGTATCTCTCGAGAGGAATTTCTGTTTAGAATTTAGAGCGTTTTTAATTGAGTGGTGTCTTTTTAAGAAAGCATCAGAAGAGTTCTTAATGTGTTGCCAAAGTGGATTCACGTGTGTATGTGCTAAGCATAATGCAGGGTCACTGCACTTGAGGGTGAAGGTTTGAGGCCCCCAGAGCCCTTGAGCTTGAAACACTTGATGACTCAGGTCACCTTTTGTCAGCTGCATTTTGTGTATTGAGGCTTGGGTTTGAGCCTTTTTTCAATGACAAAAATCACTTCTATTTTTGAAAAACAATTTCTACAATTTGAATCCAAGCATGGCCCAATGGCTGCTTTATGCTATTAGCTTTAGTTAAGGAGATTTAATTTCTGTGTCATCATGGTTTTCGCAATACCTGTTTTTGTTCATTTTATTTTTATTTTTTTAAGATTTATTTATTCATACAGAACTGGGGTACGGGCCAGAGATGCAGAGGGTGAGAGGATTCACCAGGGACAGAGTGGGGAGCAGAACAGGCAGATCGACGAAGTACACTGCTGAGGGGAGCAGCGGGCGGGTCAGGAGAGGTCTGCCTCGCCATGTGGAGCTCCTCCAGGGCAGGCGGGGATCAAACTCATGCGGAAGTGGCTTAAGCTTCTTTGTGCTGTGCTTTAACCTGCTGCACCACCAGGGAGGGCCCCTTTGTTCATTTTATTAAAACAGTTATAAAGCATGTAGGTGCATTTTAGGAAATTTGGAAAATGGAGGAAAGTACAAAGGAATTTTGTATTCCTACATATCAACCTTGAGTCCTTTTTCTGTCATTTAGCCTCAGACTTTATATATTTTATGATTGAGTCATCAACATGCTCATGTATGACTACAAGGTCAAAGCGTTCCCTCCTTTCTGTGTCAGTTCCCTGCTTACAGTACATTGACATATTGAAAATAAAGTTCTGGAAATTTGCTTACATGTCTTAACATTAGAAGGAAGTTGAACAAGTAAAGGTGCACTGCGTTTTTGAGAGTTGTAACAAGTTGTAGTTATTTCTGACCCCTCGGTCTTTCCCTACAAAAATATGTGTCATTTATTCAAAGACTACCTGTGAGGCAGGAACACCTGGTCCTCTATACCTGCCTTCAAGGAGCGCACAGCCTAGTAGAGGAGAAACATCATGTCAGATATCTATGTCCGTGGTATTAATATGTCTCTGCCACATATACATAATGGTGATCTAAGTGCTGAAATGTTGGTAGGCAGAAAAGTGCATCTGTCATAGGACAGAAGAGAAGGCCCCGTAGACATGGTGCTGCCTGTGGTGGGTTTTGAGGGACGAGGAATTCTGCAGAAGAGAAGTGGTGACGTAATCTAGGTCAAACCCTGTAGTACAGAGTGAAGGGTGGTGAGGCCGCAAGTGAATGAGGATCAGACTTTCTCAGCCTCAGAACTTTCGATTTCTAACAGTAGGAAAATACTGAGATGACGCAGCCTAACTTGGTTTTGTTTTTATTTTTGTTTTCTGAAAGAACTGATTGGAAGAGAAGTGGGCAAGACAGGTAGAGAGACCACTTAGACAGCTAAGAAGAATTCGTGCAAATGGTGATCAAAATCCGAAAGTACGTAGTGAAGGGAAGGGCTTGAGAGATATTTAGGAGTAAGATTTAATTTAGGTGTAAGGAAGTCAGAAGTTGATAATGTCACTTCTAGCTTTTGAAGACTGGATAGATGGTGATGATAGTAACAGATTGGCTAATTGAGAAGAGCACATTTTGAGCAGGGTGAATCCTGAGATGTAGGAAGAAGTGTTAGAATCAACAGTACTAGAAAAGCTGTGATTTAAGGGACAGGCTTAGCCTGTGCCCTGAGTCAGGTGTTTTCATATATGTGTTTGCGTGACTTTGCCATTTTACAGATAAGGATACTTAACCTTAAAATAATTTACCTTAGGTCTTACAACTGTGCAGTAATGGGCTTGAAATTTAAATCTCCTCTCTGACTCTAAAATCTGTGAACTTAGGTGGTATACAGAGTGCCTCATTAAAATCAGTTGAATTGGGATTTTTTACAAGAGAAAGGACATTCCACACACTTGATCTGCATTGCTGTGGGCAGGTCAGAGACTGTCTCTTTAACTGGAAATGATAGAATGCTTCTGAAATGACTCTGCACTTTAAGCCTTGACTCATCTCCATTCAGAGAGGCTAAATATTCCTATACATTACATTGCCTGGTGCAAATCTTTGTTCTTTTAACTTTGGTTATTGTCTTGTACAAAGTTGTAGATTGAAATGTTAGATGTTTTATATTATCTAACTTTGTTTTCATTTTTGCTTAATTTGAAATGTTTTTATATGCTTACGGCCTGTACCAGAGAATATGGTTTTATAGTATCTGATTTTTGCTGATGATTTCATAGTCAGCTTTTTAAGACTGTTTTTGTGTGTTTGAAAATAAGTTATTGGCTATGTGAACAATACCCTCCTTGATGTTTTCTGTTCTTTCATGGGCTGAAAGAGCTGCAGAATGTTTCCACAAATGGGGATATGAAAATTTGTTGTTACTTTATTTCTTGATTTATGTGTTTTGAGTCTGAATTTTCAGGTCCATAAAGTTCAGCAATTGCATCTCTTTTGTATTGCATCTTCTACCAAATGGAAAACCTCTTGTTTGGCTCAGCAGACTGTTTTGGGATACTCCTTTATTCGACATACCAGAAGTTTGTTCCTTTTCATTGCTCAGTAGTATTCCATTGTGTGGCTAGACCACAGGAAGCTCTTTGCCTCATGTGTTCATTGCCATTTGAGCTGTTCATTGCTTGTGATTGTTACGAAGAGAGAGGCTTTGAATATTTTGTGTATGTCTTTAGGTGAACCTGTGTTTTCACTCTGGTAAGTGAACACTTACGAGTTGAATTACTGGGTCATATATTGTAATAAGTGTTTGACTTTAAAATAAACTGCCAGAGTGTTTTCAAAGTGGTTTACCATTTTATACACCCACCAGTAATGTATGAATTTCCATTTACTCCACATCCCTGCCAACACTTAGTAAATGACAGTTTTTAAATGTTTAGCCATTCCTTTGGGTGTGTGTGGTGGTGTCTTGTAGTTTTTGTTTGCATTTTTTGAGGGCTGGTGATGCCCACATCATTTCATGGCGGTATTGCCTGTTGATATATTTCCTTTTGATTTTGTTTTTGGTAAATTTTACATTTTATTGTAAATGTAAGTAGTGGTAAGCATTCTTCACATATTCTTATATAAAATTATATATTGTTAAGTACATATATGGGTAAATAGAGTTGTAAAATGTCAACTCAAATCTATCTAACCTTTTTTAAAAAAATGATTTATTTATGTATCATACAAGAACTGGGGTACAGGCCAGAGGTGTAGGGGCAGGGATGAGAGGATTCACCAGAGACAGAGCGGGGAGCAGAACAGGCAGATAGGCTGAAATACACTGTGAGGGGAGCAGCAGGCAAGACAGGAGAGGTCTGCCACTCCATGTGGATCAGCTCTCTGGCTGGGGATTGAATTTATGCTACAGTGGCTGCAGACATAAAGTGCTTGCTTTAACCCTTGCACCACCAGGGAGGGCCCACCTCTTAGTTTTCTTAAGGGTGTTTTTTGAAGAGTTTTTCAAGTTAAAATCTGACTTCATGTGTTGTTTTCTTTTTAATTCACTTATGCATTGTGTGTCCCACTTAAGAAATATTTGAATACTTTAGAGTCTTAAACACACTCTCATGTTTTCTTCTCTTAAGCGTGTAATCTTGTTAGATTTAAGATTTGTATCTCTTATAAAGTCATGGTTGAGGTTTATTTATTATTTTTCCTTATGGATAACCAGTCATTGCAGTCCGCATGATGGAGAAGGTTTTCTTTTCCCAATTGGATTGGAGAAAAAGAACCTAAGTTTCCATTCTGAAATCTTTGTCAGAAATCTGTAGGCCCTGCTCTATCTAGATCTCTTTCTAGACTCAACTATGCTCTATCAATCTGTATGTCTATCCATACCAACCTCCTAGGTTCTGCACTACCGAGCTTTCTCATAAATCTTTCACTATCTGTTGACATTGTAACTGACTTCTTATTGCATGTTCATTTGAATAAATTGCCAGTATATAGAAATTTAGCTGAATTTTGGTGTATTGACCTTTAATCTCGTGATCTTGTTAAATTCACTGTTAGCTTTGGAAAAACTGTCAGCTTCCATGGAGACGTCTCAGGATATGCTGTGCTCACCTTCACTTCCCGCCTTAGTACTCCAGCGGGAGCCTCCTGGTGTATTGCCAATAGAAGAAGCGGGGAAGACTCCCTTTTTTGTCCTCATCTGAGGCACAGAAACACTGTGTCTCTTGCCATGAGGTATGGTATTATCTATAGGGTCTTTCTGTAGATGCCCCCATTCCCAGGTTCTTGGGATGTTTTATCGTGAATGAGTATTGACTTTCGTCCAGCCCTTTTCTTCCACCTTTGAAATGAGCATGTGTTGCTAGTTTCTTTTTCTGGTATTTAGATGGCATCCTAATTAAATGTCCAATAAACTTTGTATTTTAGAATCGACTGACATTTATTAAAAAAAAAAAAAAAAACTGGCTGGAATGGCGGCGTCCCTGCGTGCTCCCGTTTTCAAGTCACCCCACAGTGCCCCGGTCCATTTGTCATGGCTTTTCACCCAACACTGAAACCTTGTTATTCACTACCTGCCATACTTTGTGCAGATTTCCTTCGCCTGCTCCTGATCCGGGAAGTCATTAGAGTTAGAGTTAGTCATTGTATCTCTTTATTAGAGTTAACCATTGTATCTCCTTAGGCGCCTTTTTGGTGATCGTGTCTCAGTCTTCTTGTTTCTGGTGACCTTGATGGTTGCATTGGTGGACAGTTTTGAAACTTCCTTCGATTTGGGTTTGTCTGATGTTTCTCGTGGTTAGAAAGCCGTCACCAGTTTGTGAGGGATTTTTCTCTGTGTACTAAAGGGGAGGGTCTGACTGCTTTGTCTGGTTGTGGCATGGGTGTGACAGTGAACTGGGGAATGTCACCTCCTCCCCGCCCAGAAGGGGCATTGATAGTATTTAATTTTATAGAATCCCCTGCCCTCTTGAGTCAGTTTTGATCATCTGTGTCTGTCAAGGAATGTGTCCATTCCACTCCACTTGTTAATCACCACAAAGTTGTATTGTTCCTGTATAACGTTTTCAGTGTCTGTCAGAACTACAGTGTTCTCCTTGTTTTATGCTTTGTATTGGTTATTTCTGAAATGTTCTAGTCAACTTGGAGGTTTTTCAGTTTCTTTTTAAAGAATGGGCTTTCAGTTCTGTTGTTTCTCTCCGCATTCACTCCCTGTGTCATTCTGTGGAGGCGACTTCGTGCAGTATGGTTACGTGTAATAAAGCACATGTTTAAAATGTGCCGTTGGGGCCCTCCCTGGTGGCGCAGCGGGTTAAAGCACAGCACTGAGAATCTAAAGCCACTTCCTCATGAGTTCGATTCCCGCCTGCCCCGGAGGCGACCACATGGCGTGGCAGACCTCTCCTGACCCGCCCGCTGCTCCCCTCAGCAGTGTACTTTGTCGATCTGCCTGTTCTGCTCCCCGCTCTGTCTCTGGTGAATTCTCTCACCTTCCGCATCTCTGGCCTGTACCCCAGTTCTGTACAAATAAATAAATAAATCTTTAAAAAAAAAAATGTGCCGTTGGGTGAGTTTTAACATATCGTGCATCCTGAAGCTATCACTGCAGTCAAAATAATGAATATTTCCGAAACGTCCGGTGTTTTCCCCACATGACTTTGTAGTTCCCCTTTGCCCTACCAGCACCTCAGATAATCAGTGCTCTGCTTGTTGCCACTGCGGGTTAGTTTGCATTTCTGAGATTTTTATGTAAACATGATGTTACTTTTTATTGCCAAATAGTATTTTAGTGTGTGGGCAAACTATGAGTGTACATCTTTTACTTTCTGGTAGATAATAGGGTTTTCCCCAGTTTTGTGATTAAAAGTAAAGCTGCTTCAGCATTCAGTATTTGTGTTTCCCAGATGACTAATGGAATAGGGCATGTTTTTGTGGGTTTACTTGGCATCCAAAAGGACCATTAGTAAAGTGTCAGTTCATACCTCCGTTCAGTCTTTGTTGGGTTGGTTGTTCTACTGTTGAGTTTTAAGTATTCCTTACGTATTTCAGGCCTGGGCTACATGGCATAGTATCCAGCAGCCACTGGCAATTTAAATTTAACTTAATTAAAATTAAATACTATAAAGTCAGTGCCTTAGCCATATAAGCCACATTCCAAGTGCTAATTTAGCCGTAGGTGTGAAGAGTGAGTACCTAGTGGACAGTGCAGAGGGAATATAATTACATAATCTCTGGAAATTCTGCTAGCAGCCCAGTTCTACTGGGAAGGTCTCGTTAAGTATGTTTTGTGAAGATTTTTTTCCCTGGCATATCACTTGTCTTTCATTCTTATTACAAGTCAAAGAGCCAAGCTTTAAATGTAATGAAATCTGTTATTTTTCCCTTTTCCACTTTTGTACATTCTGTTCACTATTAAAATAATTTTTTGTAGTGCCAAGGTCAAGTTTTTCTTTATTGGAATTTTTATAGTTTCACATGATGGCTGGGATTCATTTTGAGCTAGTTTTTGTATATTATAAAATGTATATGCATGTCATATTTCATATAATATCAGGTCTGATAATTCATTTATTGTTACTGACTATAAGCGTCCAGTTGTTGCAGCACCATTTTTGAAGAGATTATCCTTACCCCCATTTAGTTGTCTTTTAACTTCTGTCAAATAAGCATTTGGCTATACAGATGCTCACTTTTCTGTTCTGTACATCACCCTAGTACCACACCGTCTTGATAACTGTAGCTTCAAAATAGGTTTTAAGATCAGCTTGTGAAGGTCCTTTAATTTTGCTCTTTTCAAATTGTTTCAGTATTATGTCCTATAAAGTTTCCTTTTTTAATTCTTACTGAGTCTGTCCACTGTCGTAAATAGGGTGTTGAACTCCCTAGTAGTATTGTGTTGTTATCAATATGTCTCTCTCGTTCTGTTATTATTTGTCTTAACTTTTGAATTCCCTACAGCCACTCTACCTTTTGACTGATGAATTCAGGTCATTTACAGTTAAAGTGACTGAGACTTTGTACTAATTGCCATTTTGGGTTCTTTCTAATTTGGTTTTGATGTTTGGTTTGACTTTTTCTTAAGCCTTTTATGTCTTGTTTTGGTTCCATTTCTGTTGTCTTTATGTGTAACTTCTATTAATTTTTGTTGGGTTCTACTGAGTTTGGCATATGATGAGCTGTTTGTGTGACCTATTGGACAGTCTGGTTTCTGAGTCCTCCTGGTGGGCCATGTTCTTACTTTCCCCCCTTCCTCCTTCATGCTAAATGATTTAGGTGTTTATGCAGTCAATGTTCTGTTGCTTTATCATAACCCCTTTAATCTTTACCTGTGGGTTGGCATTGTTAAATTCTTTTTTTTTTTTCTTTTCAGTGATGCTCCTAATTCTTCCTTATGTTATTCTTACAGGGAAAAGGACTCATAGCTGGAAACCTTTTTAAGTATTTTAGTATCCTACTAATCCCTCCATGCTTGTAATGTTTCTGCTGAAAAAGTCCACTGAATGTCTGATATGGGTGTTCCCTATGGGTTGCTCTCTTTTAATATTGTTAGCATGCTGTCCTTGTCATTGCTGTTTAACAGCTTCATGATAATGTGGCTTGGTGCATGTCTGTTTGGTATTATTGGAAATTTGGGTACCTCGTTAATGAAAACATAAGGTTCATTCCCCAGATTGAGATGGTTTTACAGCTATTATCTCTTTAAATACATTCTCTACTCCTTTTTCTTCTCTTTCTGGTATCCTCATGATACGGCTGTTGTTTCTCTTTAGATTACGCCAGAGGGCTCTTATATTATTTTTATGTTTAAATTTTTTTTTTTTGTTATTCCATTTATGAGTTCTCTGACTGTTCTTTCAAGCTCATTGACTCTATTGCTTGCAAGGTCATCAGTATTGTTTGTTTTGAGGTCCTTCATTGTATTTTTTAATTCAGGTGTAGTATTTCTTCTCACTGTAACTGACTGGTTTTCCTTTCTTGGTCTTTGTCTTGTTTCTGTTTCATGACCTTCATTATTGTACCTCATATCGTGTGTGTGTGTGTGTGTGTGTGTGTGTGTGTGTTGGAGCACTGTGAATGCCATTATAACTGTTGTCTTAAACTACTCTTCAGCCATGTTCTGTAGTTCTGTTGGATTGAGACTCCTCTTGGGTAGTTTGCTCCAGCATTCTGGTATATTCTTCGGCCTCTTCATTCTCAATGTTTGTAATAGGAGCAGACTTACAGACTGTTGCCTTTGCACCTGTTGAAGTAATTGGAGACTGCCTAGGAGTAGTAGGTAAAAAAGGACAAGGGTGATAGGACACCAAGGGGTCCCTTCCAGCAAGCCTCAGGGAGTCAAGCTTCACACTATGCTGTGGTGCCAGAGTTGTGGGTAAGGGCCACAGTGACCCACTCCACCATCTACTCCAGCTACTCGGTCTTAGTGTCTCTTAGAATCTTGTGTCCTCTTCTACTCTAGGCTATTTTTGAGCAGTAGATGCATGGATGGTAGTTGATAGATGGGAGTTGTTCTCCTTTCTTTGCTGACACAGAAACTTATCATAGGGTATTTGCTCCTGTTACTAACAGGTGCTTAAGCTCTGGTTTATGCAATTGTCCATGTGTTTTAGCCCTGAGGTGTGGGGAAGTAGGTGTTTGGAAGTAGGTGTTTGGAATAGCCCAGCCTTGGTGTTGAATAATATCTTATACTGTGAGAAGACAGAGGTGAACTGACCTGTTTCTCCAGGCTGGTTCAGGCTCAGCTGTCCTACATTGGGAGCCTCTGGCTCCAGCCAGTAATCCTCACTCTGCAGCCCCACCCCTGCAGCTCTGCAACAGTGCACCCCTGTTCTGCCACCAGCTGTGTGCACCCCCTTATCCAGGGCTGGGTCTCAGTGTCCCCAGTGGTGGTGTGTGCCCCCGAGTCAGTCACTGTTGGAGGTTCTGCACCTCTCTCTTGTGGGGTTTGCTGCCCCAGTTTCACTGTCAACAGTGTGCGCTGGGGTTGTCTGGGCATACCAGTTGGGAAGGAGGCACGCCTGGTGCTGTCACTGCGCCACCACCTCACCAAATTCCTGCTTTGGCTAATTTATTTTTACTCTTTTTGTAATTATATTTATATATTTACACAAGACAGGTTGAAGCTATTGAAACAAGATGCAGTCAAAGAAGCTCGGTTTCTGTGCCTCAGTCTTTTTTGTTCGCTTTGCCATGAGTGTTTTTAAAAGTTCCACTTCTTATATAAGCAGATGTGTGCATGTACTTACACAGCAGTGAGAAGGCTGCACACAGCTCTTTCCCTTTAGAAAGGTTGTACCATTTCCTTGCTTACCAGTGATGTGGGGCAGAGTCCGTGTGGCCACCGCAGCCTTACTAGTAACACAGTACATTGATGGGATATGGATCCAGTAGTTTTAATTTAAACTTCTGTTAGTGTGAAGTAAAACATTCATTTTCAATTACAAGTTATTCCAGATAAATACAAACTAAATAAAAAATACTTACTCTGCGGCCCTCCCTGGTGGCACGACAGGTTTTAAAGCACAGCACTAAGAAGCTAAAGCATGAGTTCAGTCCCCGCCTGGAGGTGATCCACATGGCAGACTTCTCCTGACCCACCCCTGCTCCCCTCAGCAGTGTACTTCGTCAATCTGCCTGTTCTGCTCCCCACTCTGTCTCTGGTGAAGCTTCTCACCCTCCACACCTGGCCTGTACCCCAGTTCTGTATGCATAAATAAATAAATCTTTTAAAAAAAGATATTTACTCTGCTATGAAAGCACAATCAGAAGTGCATGACATAAAAACCAGTACACTTATTTGAAATTAATAAATTGCAGACATAGTACTTAACTCTAAAATACTGAAACTAAAACTGGAGCTTCCTTCTAGACAGTCAAACCATTATCACACCTGACAAAATTAACCAGATTGTCCTAATCACTTCTATATTTTTTAATCCAGAATTTAAGCTTCCCAATTGCATTTGTTTTTTGTTTCTCTTTAGTCTCTTGTAGTATAAAACAGCTCTGGCAACTTGTTTGCATCCTTATTCTGGCATCTGAATCTGTCTGTAAAAGGGTCAGCACATCAGTCTCCATTTCTGTGCAATAAATTCCCACACTTAGAAGCTTGAAATAACAAACATTAGGATGCTAATTAGATGGATCATTTTGTAATATATACTTATATCAAATCATGTTGTACACCTGAAGCTAATACATGTTTTATGTCAGTCATTTCTCAGTAATTAGAAAAAATCATGTATTTCACAGAGTTTCTGAGAAGGAGCCATCTGGAAGCAGGTAAGCAGGGCCTGGCTTAGAATCTCCCATGAGCTGTGGTCAGGATGTCAGCGGATGCTGTGGTCACCTGCAGGCCCGGCCCGGCTGAGGATGGGGAGCCCCTGCCAACATTCAGTGCCTTGATTGCTAGCAGAAAGCCTCAGGTGTTCACATGCAGGGGTCCTCAATGAGTTGCTAACAACACGTCAGGGAACTTCCCTCACAGTGAGAAATTCCAGTACATGAGTGGACAGGGCAAGGGACAGAGAGAGCACCAAGATGAGAGCGAGCATGTTTTCCTAACCCAGCGTTGGACGCCAGAGACTCCTATTTCTGCTTTACATTCTCTTGATTCTCAAGACCAGCCCAGGCATGGCGTGGCCTGGCAAGGATATAGTGGGCCAAAACCATGGTATTGGCGGGCTTAGAGGCTGTGTTTTGGTCTGGTTTCTTTGTCGATTTGTCTCTTATTTCCCCATGCTTCCTGTCAGCTGGAAGGTGTGTCCAATGCTTGGCTTTACTAAGGTCACCATTATGTGCAAGATGCATCATAGATGATGGTATCTTCAGTATAACCCTGGGAGCTGTACAAGGCCACATTGTCCTACAATAAGAGGTGACCTCATACCCTTTGTCAAGATGCTTTTCCCTTGCAATTAGAAAGTAATGTCATTGCATACTCCAGGCACCTGCCAGAGTTGATGCCGTGACACATGCAGGCTATTCCGTTCCTTGGGCAAGAGTCTGAAATTTGGGTGATCTTTAATTTCAGTAGCCAACCCTTTTGTGTGTTGGTTATCTGCTAAGTATTTTGAAATGCATTTCTCTACTTTGAATTCCACAGAGCTAAGGAATTTACTTTAAATTCCACAGGTACTCTTAATTATCTACTCCTATAAGTAAGAAGACTTTAGGTTCCTAGAGTTTAAATGTTAAGGTACACAGCTAGTTAATGACAAAGCCACTACTTAGGTGTTTTAATTAATGTTTAACTGAAGTAATGCCTGGATCCTCCTATCAGGTATTAATACCAGAGTGAGACCACCACCCAGTCACCCCACTCTACCTCCAGGCCCGTTGTGCTTCCTGCCCTCTTTGTCCTCACTCATCCTCTAGCCCTTCCCCGCCTTGGAGCTTCAGTTCTGTAGTCAGCTGCCAAGGGGTCATGGTAAGCTTGTCTTTAGCTGACTCTTAGTTCAGTCACTTTATATTCCACATGTTAGTGACACCATCCTATGGATCAAGAAGGTGTGGTATATATACTCAGTGGATTCTTATTCAGCAATTGAAGTCAGGACAAAGTCTTTAAATTTAAGTCTGTCTGACTCCAGGACTGATATGATTGGCAACACTATTTATAGAACAAACTGGAGGGCTGAGACATAGAACTTCATACTTAGTATAAAAAGAAGCTTAAAAATGCAGGTAGGAACCCAGGAATACAGGGGTAAGCTGTCACGTTGCTGTGCTACATGACTTTAGAAGGGAGAATTCCCTGGTCTAAAAGCAAACTCATACCTAAGCTATTCCAAAAGATGAGGAACTGGACTATTTTAAAGAATTCATTTCTTGGAAAAAGCTAGTTTCTGTTCTAGAAATTGTGTTGTAAAGTTACAGATAGCTGATGCATACTTGTGGTTACGGTAACAAAGTTAATGGTAAGACAGATATGTAAATGAGTCCAGGTAGCGTGTTTATTGGTAGAGGTAAGGGAAAGGAGAGAAAAGACATGTGTCTGAGTCAAAAAGGAAAAAGAATCATTTGCCCTCACATGGTTTGGCCTCCAAGACCATGCTGACAGATAGTATCTGCGACAGTGACAACACTGTTCTGTCAGAAGCTAACAGGTGGCTGGAAGCTGCAGTACCAAGCTGTGCAACTTTGAGGGACCAGGGCAAATTCAAGTGAAAGTCCCTTGATTTCATCTATTAGGTAGTCCTCTTCATGCTATCAGAAATGTAGGAGCTTCAAAATGGAGTTTGAGAATTAGAGGGACTAAAATAATAATAGAAATCTTTCCCCCAGGGTGTTTAGTTTATGAATGAGAGAGATCAGAGGCCCAGGGGTGGCATACGTGGGAATGCTGGCACTTGAGTGAGGGCTGGGACCTTGGTTTTTACTGTATCAATCTAGTCAGTTTTTTCTCATATTGAGCCTTTAAAAATAAGAGATTGAAAGAAAGGCCATTCGTAAAGTGATAGATAGGAACAGTGCCTTCTTCTTTCCCCAGCATTGAAATCACACACCTAGAAATGTGGGACACTTCTTTAGTTGTGAAAGGACTTTGGGGCAAAGGTCAGGGTGGTCCTCCTTAGAGGCCTGCGAACACCCGTTCCTCCCTGGTGCAGGAGGTAAGATAGAGCTGCTGCTAGTGAACTTGGGTCTGTTGGCTCTGTGCACCAGGCCTATGCAAACAACCTGGAGAAAGCTGACCTGCTGGCACTTCCCACCTGTCCCAAGGTAAGCCTTTCCACAACTAGGAGGACAGCTCACCCCTCCTGCCTTCCATCCCGGCCTTCCCCGTCACTATTTACCCACATGTCCCTCACCCTCACAGCTCTCTCTGTAAGCCGATGCCAGTGGCCTCTTCTAACACACACCTCTGGTGACAAAAGGAACACCTCAGAAAACAACAGCTGGAACATCAGCACCCACTAGGAACATGCTAGAAATACTACTGTAGGTCCTCTGTGCAATCCAGAGTTTCAGCAGTAGGGCCCAGCGTTCTGTGTTTCAGTAACTCCCACCTGTGATTCAGACACAGGCTAAAATTTGAAACCACTGTCCTCGAGCTCTAAGTGAAATCTCACTCTCAGGACTGACTAAGCCGCAGCCATGCAGCGTGGCTCAGGCACTAAGATTAGGGAATTTGGATGACTTGTTAGCTGAATACTAGAAGAACAGCATCCAGGTCTTTTGAGGTTTACTGAAACTGGGGGAAATTCCTGCAGCCTTTAGTAGTCCGAGGAGCGAACAGCAAGCAACAGCCGGAGTCTGGGATGCGGGAGCCCGGGCAGAGCAGCAGCCTAACGCTGCCCGTGTCGTGCTCCACTGCCTTCTGTGACCCCAGGTCAGCTCTGCTCTGTAAATAACGATGGTTTTTCAGCACACACCATTTTTATCTGCTTTCCCTCCCACACAGAGACAGTGAAACAGATGAAATTAGTAGTTCTTCCTACTTGCCAGGCATAAATTGTTACTTGCTGTTTCCAGTAGGAGGGACTCTCCCGAGCTGCTTTTAAATATGTATTCTAGCTTTTGTGAGGAGGAGGAGGACATGGGCACTGCACTGTCTGTCTAAAGGAAGAAGAGGATCACACTCAGGCCAGAGGGAGGCAGTTGTTCTCCTAAAGCCAGTGACCTGCTGGACTCCTTCAGGTTCCTCGGCAAGCCCGATGGACGGTGCTGTGGCCGCCACTGGGCCTGGCTGAATGTAGAGAAGTGGCGTCACCACGGGGGAGCGTGTGGGTGCCAGTGTGCCCAGCTGGGGCCTTGGGATTCGCTCCTGGCGCCCTCACCTCCCTGAGAGGTGAGCGCCGGCCCCTCCCCAGGACAGCTGCCCGTGCAATTCAGAGGGCTCTGCCAGCCGCCCAGTCGCAGTCCCGAAGCCCCTGGCCAGGCTCAAACTCAGATCTGTCTGACTCCAAGAAAGTGTGGACCCTTTTGATCCTCCCCACACCTTCTGCCCTAAGCAGTTAGCTGTGTGGCTCCGTCACCTCTCTGCTCATGAGCGACTTGAAGGCTCAAGCGCGTGTTTGACTTGTGATAACCTTTCCTGGCAGATTATCCCATCTCCTCCCTCTGTGCAACTTCCCCCGGGTTTTCATTTCAGCTAAGCTGTCTCTCTCTCACCACACATCGTAACACGTTCATTTCTTTAGGTGTGTGCTCAATGGCCAGTGACTAACTTCATTTCCAAATTTAGTTTCTTACTCTCTTTTCTCACGGCATTTTCATATCTCTTCTGTGATTCTAGAAATTAAAACTGGTGTGGACATTAAAAAAAAAAAAAGGATGGTGGTGGTGGCAATAATTTAATTCGCATTTTCAAGGCGGCTGCTTAATCCCCAAGAGACCATCATCTCCTTCAAAATCATTTAGGGAACCGAGTTTGGAAGGCAAACTCGGTGGTGGTGTTCCCAGGCATGATCAGTTGTCCTCCTTTGGATGCATCACCTTTGGAAACAATTGTCCTTGGAGTGGGTATGAAAAATTCTACCACAGGGTAATGCATTTCTAAAAGAGTACAGAGGGCTAATAGATCCAGTTGGGGGCATAAAGGGAGTTTACATTCCCTTGCTGGTTCTCTTCCATGGACCTCCACTGGCTTCCCCACAGAATAAGGTCAGGAGGAGATGGAGTAGAGCCCGCCTGGTGGCAGTTATGCAAGAATTGAAACACAGCCTTGTTCCCCAGGCCCTTTTTTCATGCTTTAAAAAAGAAAAACCACCTCCAGCCCCGCAGGAAGAGAAGTAATCCCTTTCTGGCTCCCCAGGACCTGTGTGAAGTTCCCACGTCTGGGGCTAAGAAGCACAATTCATCTGCCTGTTGCAGAGGGATCTTCTCCCTCACCTGCTGGACTCGGGAAAAGACCCACTGCTTCTGGAAAGGAGTAGAAGTAAAAGCTGGATGGGAAGGACAAAGAAATCTGGTCCCAGGATACTGCCCACTGCGACCCAGAGGTCTGCTACCACACAGAAGAAACAGAAACTCCTTTACTCACAAGTTCTCTCAGGCTGCCATGGGACTGAGGAGAGACAGGAATACAAGAAGCCCAGGCCTCAGAGGCCCAGGCATGCAGACAGCCTGAAATTGAGGCAGCTGGGGCATTGAGAATCGCACACAACCTTAACAAGAAGTTAGTGCTGAGCAACATGCTGGAAAGAGTCTGCTGCTGGGCAGGAACAAGAGCTGGAGGAAGGTGTCTTCTGAGGTGCCTTTGGGTCTTCAAATAGATTCTCAAAGCTGAAGGGGGAGCAGGGACAATGAGAAAACCTTCCAGTATAGTCCAGGCCTCCCACTAAACTCATTACCAAGTAACCCGTCACTAGGAAAATCTCTTTTACTGAGGTTAGAGAGCAACACACAAGCCAAACCCAGCTCAGCAACCCGCAAAAGTGACTCAATCTCTCACACTAAAGTCCCAACCCAAGAAGAAACATGCCCATTTCTGTGAGTAAATTCTATTTACCTTTGTCTCTGTTGTTACCTCACATGTCCAGTTGTTCAGCACCTTCGATATCAAGGAAAAACCTGGTGGTTCACAATTGAACAGTCAGCCTGCTGAGATCTGGACTAGATGTGAGAACTATCAAACAGGGACTTAAAACTGGTGTCATTCATTATGTGAAGGCCATAGTGGACCTGGTGGGCACACGGGGAAGATGGAAACTAGAAAAGTGTCGAACAGAAATCTTGGAGATAAACACGTGATAGCAAATGGCTTACTGCAGATTTGACACAGCTGAAGAAAAAAATCTTAACAATGAATGGAAATGTCCCAGAGTGAAGCCTAAAGAAAAAATACAGTGGAGCATCCCAGAGCTGTAGAACATCAGATGGTCTAACATGCATGTAACTGGAACCCCAGAAGGAAACAAGGGGGAAAAATGGGAAGAAATATTTGAAGATATAAAAAAAAAAGAAAAATATTTGAAGATATAATGACCAAGAATTGTACAGCACTGACGAGGGATCCTGGAGAAGCCCAGCTTCTCCTGTGTCAGTAGAGGAGAAAGTGCCCAGGCAGGGAGGGTGGTAGGGACAGCCACACAGTGTCTCATGCCTGCCACCCCTGCTCCATGGAGCACGTCTCCGCAGTGACCACTGCTGTTGCCTCTGTGGAGATCTAACACTCTGGAGTCATCCTTTGTGCCGGCATCATGGCCCAGGCAGGCTGGATGGGCCACTGAGGCAGCATCTTCAGTGTAAACAGGAGACATCACCCCTGGCGGAGCAAGGGGCAAGGAAGGTTCACTTTCTTTTTTTTAAAAGATTTATTTATTTATTCATACAGAACTGGGGTACAGGCCAGAGATGTGGAGGGTGATTCACCAGGGACAGAGTGGGGAGCAGAACAGGCAGATCGACGAAGTACACTGCTGAGGGAGCAGCGGGCGGGTCAGGAGAGGTCTGCTGGGGCAGGCAGGGATCGAATTCATGCGGAAGTGGCTTAAGTTTCTTAGTGCTGTGCTTTAACCCACTGTGCTACCAGGGAGGGCCCGGTTCACTTTCTTTTTTGACTGAACATATAGCAAAGGAAAAGTCTGGGAAACAGGGAAGTGAAGACACTTCTTTGGCAGGTGTTTGTTCAGGTTCCTTTTTCCTGATACTGTACATGAAGCCTTCCCAGCACACCAGCTGCAGAAGAGGTCAGACGGGCACTTCTCTGGGCTTTGGACATGGGTTGTGAGGTCCCTGCTTCCATGGCATTTACCTCCTAGAGGGGAGATGTGGATACAAAACATAAACAGATGGGAGCCCTGGAAACTGGCATCCTAGATGAAAAAACAAAATGGGGCATTTAGAAAGTGTCATCAGGGTCATCAGGACAAGCCTACCCGAGTAGTGACCCTATCAACGTGCCTTGGGAGGTGACTGGGAAATGCTGGGCCCTCCAGGGAATGCCAATAGGAAATGCCATTTACAAATTAGGACTTGTCCTCTCCTTCCTTGCTTCTGGCCACCTCAGTGCCAACCCCAAGGACTGTGCTCTTCTTAGCAAGGGCCACCACCTCCTAGCTACCGCCTTCTCTGAGACCCTTGGATGCCTGGTGGACCTGATAGGGTAGACAGTGGACCTTGGCCTTCCTTCGGCCAATGTTTATTCCTGTAGCCAGGTACCAGAGCCAATAAGACAGCAAACCGGACAAGTAGAAGCCCTAAGGGTAAGTCTCATCCCTGCCCTTCCCCTTCCTGGTTTTATTACTAGATGTTCACTGAGACACTGGAATGAAATCTTACTTCTATTGAGTAAAAGCCTCATAAGAAGGAGGCATTTAGCTGTCACCGCTTTGTTGAAAATGTCCTGTTTGCAATTTACTCCATGCGTGCTTGGCCTGGGCTCACTGGAATCGAGGCCCCGGGGAGGCAGGGAGCCTGATCGGTTGTGCTATTAAGCTCTGCCTCAAAAAGGAAGCCGCCTTCCCACCTTCGCTTTCTCTCTTGAAAGGCTACCTGCTTAGCTTCCCGCTAACGCCGAGGCAGCATTAATGGAGTGAGTTGGGCTCTGTGTTTGTGCAAAACTAACTCTCCCTGTAAATAACCAGAGTAGAGGTCTGGGGAGAGACTTTTTCTGAAGAATGCAAGGAGTAAAACTTCCATTTGCAGTCTAGTTGTTTTCTGCTGAAAGATTTATTCTCAAATCATCTCCAAACCCGCAGATTCAAAAAGTCTGGAGTTGGTTTCCCAGACTGACCTACTGGAAATGATAGCAAAGGTACGGCACTAGCCTATTCTCTCTGCCTGCCACCCCACCCCCCTGGGGATCCCGTGTTAGTGCCGGCCGAATGTTTAGGGACACACCCCTCCAGCGTGCTGGAGTCCACTCGCTCTGAGCTCTCTGCCCCGGGAAGGTGATGTCATTCCAGTTATGTGAAAAATGACTCAACATGTGGTTTGGTTTTAGTTGGGCTGTCAATTTTTATTTTCTCTCGCTTTTAGCATGTGCGTTTCACGCTCAGCATGCACCAGCAGTTATTTATAAGTATTGCATTTTTGCTAACATCTTTAAGGACTTAGGATACAATAGAAATGAAGACATTTGTGAGTTGGCCTTGCTTTGCGGGCACTGTGATTAATCCCAACGATGCAAACGTGAGACAGAAGACATTTTAAGAATGATGAGAGCATGTGTAATGTGCTCTTGACGTGATCGGTTCCCCGTGGCCGGTGCCAGTGGTAGTCCAATTATTTTATGTTTCCCTCCAGTTTGGATATTCATGTAGCAAACATGTCGAATGTATGCCAGGCTTTGTGTTTTGTTAAGAGCAAACTCGAAGGGTTTGCCCTTGCTTTGGGGTCAGATGCCAAAGCCGCGCTGGCGTGCTCAGCACCTGCTTCTGCACCTGTGCACACTCCGGGTCTCTGAGAGTCTGTCAGTTTGGGAAAGAGGGGCAGTTGGCTCGGGTTATTTCCAAAAGCTCTGCTTTTTTTTTTTAAACTGTGTGGAATGCTTTGATCACTGGAAAAAGCCCGGCTGCTGTGAACGAAGTTGCTCAAAGTCAGGTGTTCTGCCTCTGGATTCTCCTTCCCTCCTCCTGTATTTCTGTTTGGCGTGTGGATGGGAATGCGTTCCAGGAAGAGTCTTGTAGACTTAATGGTGGGACTGTGGTCGCAGTAAGGTCGAAAACAGAAGCGAGGAATCAGATGCTCCTGTCTCTTCCTCCCGCAGAGAGTGAGTTCCTGGGTTCCCGGGACTGTAGTAATTGTCGGGCAAAGAGGGAAAGGGCCTCTGTTTACCACCCACGCTTCAGCTGGGTACTTCTCCAGCTAGAAGAGCTAGAAGGTGCTAGGACCCAGGTGGCGGGGCCCAGTAGACAAGAACACAAGGCATCCCAGGCTTCACAAGCGTGACTCAAGGCAATGTGGCTTTAAAGGCTGTCGATCTTGAAAACTGAAGCAGTCTGGCTGCCAGAGAGAAGGCCAGACTCCTTTCTTCTGTGACCTGTCAACCAGTTCCTGCTCCAACACCAGTTCTACCGAACACTGTAGTGTATGCTGAAAGTCACTGCTGCAGAGTTCAAGGAGCCTCCAAAGGAAGATACTTTTTTCTTCAGCACAGTGGGGTAGAAGCTTCTGGAAGATATGAAAGTTCTGCTCTAATTATGAGATAGCTTTTATGTTTCATCCAACTTAGTTGTTTCATCTGTTACACTGAGAGAGCATTGTCAATAGCTTTGGAGTAGCCCTGCCAAAAAGCCAAGACCATTGTGTTAGCGCTTTCTTGGCTCTAGAAACTTCTATTGTACATTCCAGTTTGATTGGGTATCTTTTTGACCTTTTTTTCCAACAATTGGAATTGTCTTTGAGCAAGTTTAGAGGATGACTCTGCAGCATCACCGTCAATATCAAGTTTGATGTAACCAAGCTGGAACCCTTCCTTCATGCAGGCCCCCCACAGTTGTTCACCTCGGGGTCTCTGGCAGCCACCATGCTTCTGAGGGCACCAGTCATAGCATCTTCCTGGCCTCTGCAGTTGGACACCCCTGGGCCTCAGTGCTGTTTCCAAACAGAGAGGGTGTGGGGGGACACCTGCCGCCACCCCTGCATCACCCCCCCACACGAGTGGCTCTTCCATTCTCAGCTTCCGGCTGTGGGTGTGCCCTGGGGTGAGCGCCTGAAGCTGGTCTCCATCCCCAGCCCACAGGCCCCCTGCATGACTTCAGCCTTCCCGCCGAGGCGTCCATGGTGTCTCACATGGCACAGGTCCAAAACCAAACTCCTCTCAGAGCCCAGCGCCTCATGCCAGAAGTCAGTCTGTCCTCAAATCTGACTGAGTTCTTCCTTTGACACAGATCCAGAGTAGAGTTTTATCTTCTCCACAACTACCAGGTCACCATTATTTCTCACCTAAGACGTGTCAAAAAGGTGTTTAGTGAGTTTTTCTTTAAGGAATTTTAGGCTACTCATTCCTGTGATTTAAAATTTTCCTCTATTTATTAAACATGCTTCACCAGAGTGGGGAGCGTGACAAGTAGGGATACTGAAATACGCTGCTAGGGGAAGCAGTGGGGAGACAGGAGAGGCCTGCTGCGCCATGCGGGGTCATTCCCTTGCTGGGGATAGAACTCAGGTCACGGTGGCTGATGAAGGCTTGGCTGAGACTTTGACCCCTCTGCCACCAGGGAGGGCCCCAAGATATGCAATACTTTATATAGATAAATATATATAGATATATATAGATATTTATTTACATTTTGAAACAATGTTTAATTCCCCCATCCCCCACTTCACTCACCTGTCATCACCACAGCCCCCCACACTCCTCCCTCCTTCCAATCCCTTTCCATTCCCCTCCCCTGTAGGATATCTCTGGTTTATAATTGTCTGGGATTTTTTTGTTTTGTATTGTATTGTAATAACAGTACACTTTTCTTTTTCCATATGTGTTTTCCTTATGTGTTATTTAGTTCTCTTATATTCCTCTTATAAGTGAAACCATTCGATATTTTTCTCTTTCCTTCTGACTTATTCCACTGAGCATAATCCTTTCTAGCTCCATGCACATTGCTATGAATGGCATGAGTTTATCTTGTTTGACTGCTGAGTAGTATTCCATTGTCTGTGTGTGTGTGTGTGTGTGTGTATCTCACATCATCTTGGTGAGGATGTGGTGAAAAAGGAACTCTCCTACATTGCTGGTGGGAATGCAGACTGGCAAAGGGGTTAAAGTCTCATCCAGCCACTATAGAAAGCCGTATGGAGATTCCTCAGACTATTACTACTCCTATATGGGCTACCACATAGCCCAGCAATTCCACTCCTAGGGATCTACCCAAAGGACACAAAAACATTAACTCAAAAGGATACATGCACCTCTCTGTTTATTGCAGCACTGTTTACCATCGGTAAACAATACCTTTAGAAACAACCCAAATTAGATGACATACAGTATTTTTAAATCAACTGTCCATACAAGTGACTGAATGGTTTGGAGTTTTCGCTGATCTTTAGCTGGAACTATCTGTTCCTACTCATTCTCTGATAACAATGCAGTAGAGCTATTTTTCTGGAAAAGCTGTCATTTTCGCTAGTGTATATGAAGTTCTGAGACGTAGGTTTTTCTCTTCATTAAGTGGGTTTGCGTTCCTGTGGGATTCTCATCTTAAGTGATCTTACATTCTCAGAGACAGCACTCATTGATCTTGGCCTCTCCTTTCTCCTGGGAATGTCTTGTCCAGGACTGGTACTCACTGTGTCCCTAACAGGGACAGTAGTGTGACTTCTGTGTCAAGGTCATGAAGAAGGAATGTTGCATGTTCCCTGTGAAAACACTGGCTCTTTGCGGGAGGCTGGTGTTAGCACTGCTACCCGAGCCCCCCTGGGCTCTGCCCATGATCAAGACTCACCATGTGTTTTGGTATGCCACTCTCTGGGCTGAAACTGCACTTCAGCCCTCACTGGCCCCTCTAGCCCTACAGACCGGTTCCTCCAAGAAACCTCCCTAGTCCGCCCAGGCTCAGATGGGGGCTCCTGCTTTTGCTCTTCTTTTATTTGCACTTAGCTTGTGGGTTTATCATTGCTTTTACTCTGAGTCTCCCCTCAGATCGGACTCCCCCATCCTTGGGGCCAAGGGCCACATATGTCTCCAGTGCCCCACACAAGGCAGGCACCCAGCAGAAGCAGCAACTGTCACTGTTACCAGTATTTCCTAATCATGTCCTAGGCTTTGAGGTTATCAGGATCCTACTTGTTTTCATCACCTCTAATGGACGACCACTTATAAACACAGACGCTTCTAAAAGCTCTTGAGTTTTAAGAGTTCATGTTCTTTGTGATTGAAGATGAACACCACCTCTAAAACTGTATTTAAAAATAGACTCACTTTTTGAATGAAACTTAGTAATAAAAATATTAAGAGATGTTACTGTGGCCAAGTTTTGTTAAAGGTAATATCCAGAGTTAGTAAAAAAAAATATTAAGATCCTTTTGGGTTTTCATAGTGGACTCATAACCCTACTTCAGAATGAAATGTTAATATATAAGAAAAAGGCAGCAGGTTAATTCTTAAACTCTGCTTGTATTTGTTATGTCATTTTAGAGCTCTGCTAATTATGACTTGTAAATCCTAATCAGGCAATAGTAAGAGGCTAAATAGAAGGTTATAATCTTACCCTCTTCCCCATTTCCATACTGTAAAAGACTAAAATAAACACATCTGCTTTGCACTCGGAATAAAAATAAACACTTCAGAGTCACATAATTGAGAAATACATTTTTAAGTAGGAAACACTGATTAAGATTGTAGTTTTAGCAACACAAAGCTTTTTTGTGTTTTTGTTTCCTGCTAAAAAGATTTCTTTTTTCTTTTTAAATTATGTGAGTGCTGAAATGTTTGTTTCTACTCTGGAGTACTGGATGAACTTTTTTTTTTTTTTTTGAGATTTATTTATTTGTGCATACAGAACTGGGGTACAGGGGCAGTGAGAGTATTCACCTGAGACAGAGTGGGGAGCAGAACAAGCAGATCTACGAAGCACACTGCTGAGGGGAGCAGCGGGCAGGTCAGGAGAGGTCTGCCACGCCATGTGGTCACCTCCAGGGCAGGCGGGGATCGAACTCATGCGGAAGTGGCTTTAGCTTCTTAGTGCTGTGCTTTAACCCGCTGCGCCACCAGGGAGGGCTGAATGTTGGTTATTTTTAAAAAACAAAGTTTAGTTTTCTAAAGCTTGCCACACTTACGTGTAGACCTTTGAAACAACAAGCTGCAGACAGGACCATTGATAAGTGCACACTGAAAAAGAACCGTTCACTTCATTGCAGCATCTACCCCATGCTGCCATCAACGCCACTCTGGAATTGTTTTAAAATGCAAACCAGCTTTTTAACCAAATTAACCTTTGGCCTTGCTAACTCCAGAAAGAAAAAATACTAATTCCCTAATTATTCATTCATTATTTCAGACTAGCCCTTATTTATGGCATTTCAACATGTTAAGGCATTGAAATCACAGATTAGCAAAGTGTGGTTCAGGCAGAGTGGCTGAGAGTTCTGTTGGGTCAGAGCCACATCTATTCATTTATGTCTTATCTGCGGCTGACTTTGTGATACAGGGGCAGAGAGCCTGGCAACAGAGACAGTATGGTCCACCAGCCCTCTCACTGCCAGACCTGGAGTACTAGTTTGAGGTTCCATAGTTGAAACCATCTTGCTATGTAATGGCTTATCGTTTAATTTTTTTTTTAAAGATTATTTATTTATACAGAACTGGGGTACAGGCCAGAGATGCGGAGGGTGAGAGTCTTCACCAGAGACAGAGCGGGGAGCAGAACAGACAGATCGAGGAAGTACACTGCTGAGGGGAGCAGCGGGCGGGTCAGGAGAGGTCTGCCGCGCCATGCAGTCACCCCTGGGGCAGGCAGGGATCGAACTCATGCGGAAGTGGCTTTAGCTTCTTAGTGCAGTGCTTTAACCCGCTGCGCCACCAGGGAGGGCCCTATCGTTTAATTTTTTAAATAACTGCCTTTTGATTATAATGATAAACCATTAGAGATATGCTGCTGTATGGGCACATTACTCAGTGAAGGGACAGCTTTCCAGTAGGCACAGCATGTGGCGTGCCAGGGGTCGCCCACAGGGCTATGTTCCATTCTAGAACAGGCCAAATAATCTTCAGTGGGGGTGGGGCACTTAGCTGTTGCCTTGGAATGCTGGGGTAAGGATTTGTTTTGTTTCAGGGATTTGGGAGCTGGTTAAGGAAAAAGATGATGTCCCTGGGCAGGGTTACATGAGAAGGGGCACCCCCACAGCACAAGGCTGCCTCAAGGGCAAATGGCCATGGGGTCCCCACCCCACAGGGAAGCAGGCCAGGGAGCTCCTGAGAGGGGCCTCGCAGTGGGCCTCTCTGGCCTCACTAGCACCTGGAGCAAGGTAGATGCCCTTGCCCAGTAGCACAACAGGGACTCCCTGGGTCCGAGCCTTCCAGTGGGCAGCAGTGACGCAGAGTCTCACGATGACAAGACTAACTTATCAATGGCCAGTCTGGGCCAGGTGCAGCTTTGTGGTGTATGCTAAGCAAGCAGGCTCTACATGGCTAAAACTCCGTGTCTGAACTCTTTCTAAACTACTCAGGCATGTAGAAATTGGAGTTTGACATCTTCAGAACTAGTGGGTCATGCCTTACAATGAAACAGTTAATGATCCAGGAGCCAGTGTGTTAAGGGGAAGGATGTCCTAAGGAAACGCTGCAGAACTTTGTGGACTCCACCCCCTTCACCAGTGATTGGAAACTACAACTCCCAGCAGCACCAAGGAGAGAAGACCCACCCGTGGAGCTAAATAGGCATTCTGGGACTTAGGGGGATAACTAGGGAGCGATTTTCAGACTCTTGGAGGGGCGAGGCAACAGCTTTCTCTCTGGAGCAACAGCTCTCTCAGACCCTGTGACTGGGGGCTTTCAGTTAGTTTGTTACTAGAGCTCCAAGTCAGCCTAGCTGGTAAGACATTCTAGTTACCTTGTATCTCTCTCTCTTTCCTGGATTGTTCCTTTTCCTTTCTGCTCTTTGTAAATAAACCCATTATTGACCCTTTGTGTGTATCTGCAGTCCAACTAATTTTAAGCTGGCAGGTGAGGACCCACAGACAGGCAGCTCAGTTCACACTGGGTTACCCTGTAACAAATGCACGATGCATCATCCACTATTTATACAACTGAGAAAGGGGCAAGAGGAAACGTTTTGGAGTGATGATAATGTTCTAGATGTCGGTGGTGAACGCTTTTGTCAGGACTCAGTGAGTGCTACCTAAGATTTGTGCAAGGCATTGTGCCTGCGTATTTAGAAACTAAACATAAGTATTGGACTCCCGCGAATGATACACACACTGAAGTACGGAAGAGGAAACAGACTGGTGTGCACTTCACATGCCAGAACTAAGCCGGATCAAGGACAAGAGAGGATGGGGGCAGGACAGGTGTACTGCAAAGCGAAGGCGGCGACGTGTGAATGGTAGACTCGAGGAGGACACAGGACGGTCATCTGTGTTTATGTGTGAGATTTTTCCTAGTGAAATGTTCCAGAGAGAGACAGGAAATGAAAACTTCATTTGAAAAATGACAACAGTTTCTATTTCTCGACCAACAATAAGCTATAATTTTACAGAAACTCGATCTTGTCTTTGGTCACTTTGCTGAAGCCTTGCGCTGTCTGTTCCTACAGGGAAAGTCCGTCCGCTGGTGTGGACACGTGTGCGTTTCTGTCCGCGTTCGCTGGCACCAGTAGGACCCTGCTCATCGATGGCCGGGTAGAGCTCCGAAGGGGCCTGCAGAGGCAGGAGCGGCATCTCTTTCTGTTCAACGATCTGTTCGTTGTGGCCAAAATCAAGTAAGTGCATCGCACACTCCTGGTTATTACAGTGTTGCATTTCCACTGGTGCTTAGCTATTTCTGTATCTAGTATCAGAAGTGATCTTATGTTTGTGTTGGTATTTTTAAAAAGTGTTTCCTTAGTTTGAACATTCCACAAGTGTTCATTTCTGCCTGCTCTGCACTGTGCCTGGAATGAATGTGGGGGTACAGTGAAGAACGGGACACCCGCAGTCCCCTCTTTCTTAGAACTTATATTCTAATGTGTGGGAAAAGCACAGACTGTGATTCTGCTTATAAGAAACATAGGGCCGGGGAGCAGAAAGGGGGACCCACATTAGATGAGCACAGTGGGGGTGTCTTGGGGGGATGGGAAGTAGGCAGCCTTTCAGGTGTGAGCATGGGTGTGTATTGTAGGCACAGAGAAGCACAGGTACAAGGGGGAAAGCTTGGCCCTCTGGAGCAGTTAAGAGAAGTCCTGTGTAACTGAAGCAGAATGAGCAAGAGCAGAGAAATGGATCACTTCAATATCAGCATTGTGGGGATTCCTAGAATTACCAAAAAGCAATGCTAGCAGGTAACCCTCTTGAGTGCCCAGAGGTGAATATTATTAATTCGTGACCCTTAATTCTTCGTAACTTCTTCTTTTCCCCTTAGTTTAGGATCTGTTTTTCAGCTACGGTTTGATTTAGCTGGAAGATGGGGAAGACAGCCTAAACCAAATTTTAAGAAATTTAAAATAACTTTTACTTCCAAAGACTAGAAAATCTTACAATCACTGTGTTGGAAACGCATTATAAATTCCTTTATTGCCAGGGAATGTTTTTTATTGTATCTGTCCCTACCAAGATGAGTATTTTTTAATATTTTCATTAAATCTTTTGTTCAAACGCTCAAGTCTTTTGGGAAGTAAACAAATCACAAATAATGAAGGAATCGATTTCTGATAACAGCTCTACCTTTAAAAGTAAAGTTTTTATTTAAATGTGATATTCAAATATCAAAAAACAGTCTATATATGGCCGTTTGCTGCCATATATGCATGGACTGGCACCCCAGATGTTTCAAAGACCTTCGCAGCCCACAGTAGCAAGACAAAAATTGTGAGTCAGATGATCTTTGTCTAGAATTACTGAAAACTTTCCTCTCGCCACAAATGTAGATGATCCCTTACTATTTAAGGAAAAGAAGTAATGGGAAGTCCTGTTTGATTTTTATCTTCCTAGATATAACAACAACTTTAAGATAAAAAATAAAATTAAGTTGAGTGACATGTGGACAGCCAGCTGTGTGGATGAAGTGGGAGAAGGCAACACCAACACCCTGAAGTCCTTCGTGCTGGGCTGGCCCACGGTCAACTTTGTGGCCACATTCAGGTAAGAACCACCCGACGGTCCTTTGGTCAGCTGATGTGACATCCCCTCACTTTGTTACGTCCAGGATGAAGAGCAGAACCGTGAATCAAATTTTGTTCTAATTTTTTCACAGAGAACTAGTTCATTCTAATTGTGCTTTAATTCAGTAACTTTCCATGTGACACACCCCCAGGAAAGACCCTTAGCTGCCCCCTCTTGATTGGACTCTGTGAACAGTGATGGTGCCATTACTGGTACCAGTAAGTTGCTAAATATGGACAACTCCTGGGCTATTTGTCAGGGTTTGATTGATGCCTTTAAGTAGACTCGGCCTTGAGAGAGCAGTAAACTGGACAGGGCTCTAGGACTCCCCTCCAAGGTCCCCCGCCCTAACAGCTTCAGGTACTGTTTTACACACTGAGCTGGTCTCTTCAAACCATGGACTAGACCATCACGGAGTCAGATTGTATCAGATAGTCCAGTGAAGTTTAAATAACTTGTTTATATACCCATGTTCTCTAGAGAAATCATTTTTAATTATAGAACTAAAACCAGCATATGAAGTATGGGTGTCCTGGTCTGTACAACAGGCTCCAAGTTGCTGGCTTTAGTGGTCTGACCATCAAAACCGAAGGACAATTCAAGGAGTCACAGAAGGATCCCTAAGACTCACTCCTAAGCGGGAATGAAGCTGGAAAATGCACAAGTACAAAATGTTTGTGCTCTTACCCTAAACATACCAAACTGGCATTTTTTGGTGAACACACCAAAGCTCACACCATGATTTGTGACAGGTGTACCCCATGTCCAGTATGCTTCACAACCAAGAGCTGTGGTTCCTCGTCGGCAAGCGGGGCTTTTTTTCCTGCCGTTTTCTCCACACTGCACTAAACTCCTCAGGCATCATCCTAAAGCCAGATAACTACAACATTCCAAATTGCTAATCTTACAATAAAGGAGAGTGCATCATTGTATTCTACCGTGCACTGTTGGCCTATTGCAAGATTTTTAAGAACTAACTTGAGAGAAACATGAGTTTGCCTCACACTTTCAGTATCGTCTTTTCCAGGGCAGGTTTCTGTAATGTTATCAATTCTTACTGCTTAACCTCCTTGAAGGTACTGGTAGAAGGAAATGATTTCCAGGAAAGGGTGAGACTAATGGCATCTTTAATCAAGGATTTTTCGAGGAACTTTTTTCAAGAAGGGAAAATATGGAATATGTTGAATGTGGTTTTGCTCAAAAAGTATACTGTTTTAGCCATACAATCAAGCTAACATCAATGTGATGTCTTACTTTATGTCATATGTATGTCACTCACCTTAAAGTAAGGTGATGGAATGAGCAACTCACCTGTGTGGTCTTACTCCCCAAATCCTTAATAAGTCCCAGTTAAATCATGGGATAAGCATCAGATGTTCAAGCTGAGAGGCAGCCTGTGAGGTCTCAGAGGCATCCTTGAGACTGTCAAGGTCAAAAGAAAAATAAACATAGCAAAGATGGCCAACGGAAGTTGATCCACATATTGGTATTACCAGAGGACTTTCCAGCAGTTCTTAATACCATGCTAAGTCACTAAAAAGAAAAGCGAGTTGAAATGAATGGAAAGATAAGAAAGCTCACCATGAAGACAGAATAGGAAACAGGGCCAATGAATATCCTGGAAGTGGACATTCAAAGTCTCCTGTGTGTCCCTTTGTTGCAAAACGGAAGTTAAAGAGGAAAGAGTCAGTGGACTTGATGATAAATCAATGCAAATGGCCCACTCCAAAGAAGAGAGAAAATAGAGATTGCATGATGAAAAACGCATCAGTGACTTGTTGGAAAATACCAAAAGGGTATAGCATACGTCCATGCAATTCCAGAAAGACAGGAGAGAGGGAATGGACCAAGTTAAATATTTGGAAACACCATGGTTAAAAGCCTATCAGATTTGGGCCCTCCCTGGTGGCGCAGCGGGTTAAAGCACAGCATTGAGAATCTAAAGCCGCTTCCGCATGAGTTCGATTCCCGCCTGCCCCGGAGGTGACCACATGGTGTGGCAGACCTCTCCTGACCCGCCCGCTGCTCCCCTCAGCAGTGTACTTCGTCTATCTGCCTGTTCTGTTCCCCACTCTGTCTCTGGTGAAGCCTCTCACCGCCCCTGAGCCTCTGGCCTGTACCCCAGCTCTGTATGCACAAATAAATAAATCTTTAAAAAAAAAAAAAAAAAAAAAAAAAGCCTATCAGATTTGTTGAAAGACATGAATAAGCATATTTGATGAGCTCAGTGGTCTGCGGAAAACTACACCTTGTGTCACAGACAGCTGTGAACTAATGGTGAGAAAAACACAAGACACAGACTCAGCACGTCACATGCAGATCATGGGTTCCCTCCTATGACGTCGCTAGCAGAAACAGGGATCAGAAGACAGCTGGGTGTTGTCTTTCCACCTAGAATTCTACACTCTGCAGAGATACAGTTTAACAATGAAGGTGAAATAAAGATGACATTTCCCCTAACATGCAAGACTTTATTGCTGACAGACCTGTACTACAAGAAAAAAAACGCTGATGGACGTTTTTCAGCCTGAAGTGAAATCATATCAGAGGGAAACTTGAAATGGGGTGTGAGTGTGTGTGTGTGTTGTGTATCAGTAAATATTAAGAAACCAGTTTAAAATGTCGCTGGGACCACAGGTGAAAAAGTTGTCTCTCCAAACATCAATAAAGAAACCAGAAAGTAGAGTCTAATAGAGTCCAGTTCTAAGACTGAAAAACCATGGTCAGCTCTCTGAGGAATCCCCTCCCCGATGTGTCAGACTGGGAAGGAGCAAACCATGAATGTGACCTTCCCATGCTTGGTCTCGGAAGAGGTAAAAGTTCATCACATCTCAAGAAAGCCCAAAAGGAATCTCGTGTCTCCATCACTACCTGTACTCCTGTTCACACACCTTAGGTCCACCGCAGCCTCTGTTTCGAAGATAACAGCAGAGTGAAATGGGAACACTGTTCACAAGACAGCAAGTGTGTAGCCCTAATGACAATACATTAGAAGAGTAAAGGAGAACAGTATTAACCGAAGCGCCTCGTATGAAATAGTCTTCAGCTATTCGAGAAAAGACTGTCAAGTGAATGCCCACCTCATTTTGCCAGCCTAGTAGAAAATCAGGTGGCCGTGTCCACTGGGACACTTCTTTTCTTAGGATGGTCTTTTCTAGGAACCAGAAGACAGGAGCTTCTCTGACACCCTCAGAACAGATGAAAAGTCTCCGACCTTCAGCCTGTTGCAGACACGCTGACATCATGTTTTTTCTACCCCCAGAGTTATCCCTTAATGCGAAGAGGTGCCCTGCCCTTGTAGAACATAGGTCTTTGCTACCAGGACGTCCTTGGTGCCCAGGAAAGACCAGCCCTGGCCCTTCCTTGCAGCCATTTCTGGAGTGTATTGCTGAGGCACCTTCAAAAATGCTATGTGATTCCTCCCTCACGCTCAAGGATGACAGACTGTCTTCTCCCAGAAATGAGAGGCCCTTTCAGTCCAAGGCACCCTTTTCCTCTCTCATACTGCTTCCCCCTCTCCTGACTCTTACATGTGTGTTACTTTTCTGGAATAACTTTGACTTTAGTTATCTGGTTTTAGTACTTTAAAAATGCCCGAGATGAAAGTGACTCAGGAAAGAGAGATCCAGGATCCTTGCATAGAACAGGAGAAAAGGGGGAAACACAAGCCCACATTTTATAATTTTATCCCGTGGCATTAACCTGGCACATTTCGTGACTGGTCTTTCATGTGTGCCGGATAGTCAGTGACCTCTGCACAGTGGCAAGAATGGACCTCAGGCCACCTGCGCTCCTGCCGTCTCTGCCACATTTTGAATGACAGTAGCCAGACATCAAAGAGCACCTGCCTGGTTCCCTTTATATGGAGTAGTGGAGCCAGCAGAACTAGCACACTGGAAGTGGTGATGGTGGGAGCTGGGACTTGCCACCGAGGGGCCTGGGAAGGAGCTCACGGGGCGGCTTTCCAACTCCAAGTCCGGGTGCTAGTCATGGGCAGGCTCAGTTATGAAAATTCTTCACCCCTTACACTTACCCACCGTGGAGTTTTCTCTATGTATCTTATATGTCAATGATACATTATGGCTTAAAAAATGAGCGTTTTCTTATTTATGAAATATGGAGAAGCCAAACAAAAGGTCAGACAGACCAAACCAGTAACTAACTGACTGAAGTTGAGGCTGTAAGTTGGGGCAGGGAAGGGAGCAGAGTGGAGGCCCACAGTGAACTGTGGTACAGGCTGAGGGGGCCTCGGGGTGGGTGTGGTGACCTGCATCTAAGGAGCTCGGTACTGAGCCTTGTTAACCCAGTGTCTAAAAAATATACGTGTCTTTTATAAGGGCATTTTTATTTAACAGCTTTAAAAGAATCTTCTGAAGAAAACTCACCTATTTTTAGCCTAGATTTTTGCTAAGTAAATCCAAAACTTGACATAGATGAACCTAGGAAATGTTCTGTTTGAGAGGATAAATTTATCAGGAAATGATAAGACATTGTGAAAAATGAAAATTATATGATAATTTTCTAATGGCCAGTCCTGGAGATTACTTAAGGAAAAAAATTGCTAAGCAACAGTACTAAGGGGAAAAAATTACAAAGACTTGTGAAGTCAGTTTTTCTGGAATAAGAAAACAAGGTTCCCAATGTCTTTATGACTAAAAGAAAGATCTTTTTAAAACTAGTGAGATCAAGATCATGTGAAAATGCACCTTGAATCTGTATGATCTTGAAGAATTAAATGTAATAGGGACCTCAGGGAAAAGTCTTTCTATGTAAAAAATGTTTCTTTCCTATGTAAGAAATGTTTGCCCAGTGAACTGATTTCTGGACCAAGATATTTCCAACTTGGTGCCCAATTTCTGTTTCGTCCCTCAACCTCTGGTGAACTCTGGCCCACCTGGCCGCCCAGCAGACCGGGGCCTGAGGCTTAGCACCTGAGGGCTGACAGGCGGAGCTGGCACCTTTACTGAGCACCCAGCGCTCATTCTGCTCTGAGCTCCCTCCCCAGCATAATCCTGTGAAAAGCAGGAAATGTTGTCAGTCTCGCCAAGAGGTTCTAATAAAGACACTTTTCCCAAGGGGACCTGCCTGCAAACGCCCTAGGACACACCGGCCACTCCAGCCAGCCCAGCATCTACGGTCTCCAGTACTAGTTTTCTGTGCAGTTAATTTTTCTCTCCCACTTCCTTTGATTACAGTTCTCCAGAGCAAAAGGACAAGTGGCTGTCTCTCCTTCAGAGGTATTTTCTTCATCCTTTTTAATGATGCTCACGTGTTTTTAACCTCTGCCCCTCTTCCTTAGTAGAAATTGTTCCTTTGTCCTCAAAACAAGCTGCTTGTTTAGACCGTACTGTGCCCTGGTATATAAAGTGCGCTCACTGTGTGCATTCCTTACGTTCAGGAAGGAGGAACTGAGGTCTACTGAGAAATTGGTGAATAGCCTGTCCCGTCTCATCTCCTTCAGGGTCTCCGACCTTGCACTTGGAGCTGAGTTTCCTCGAAGCATGGGCCGAGTTTCCTTATGTGGAGGCTTCCTGCTCCTGACCACGGGGCGTGCAAACTAAAATTGGGTCATTGGCTCCCTGTCCCAGACCTAAAGTCCCTTCTTCCTTCCTCCCCGCCCGCCCTCCCCACCCAAAGGGAGGACCAAAGTTTGCACTTGGGACGCAGAAGGCCGGTGGGTCCAGCAGAGGATGGCCTGGCCTCCTGCTCTCACCAGTGAGGGCTAGGCCTCTCCTCTCGGAGGATGCAGGGAAGCTTCCAGGGCAGCGGCATGGGCACCTCCTCTGAGTCTGTGCTCTCAGCCCCACCGAGAAAGGCGCCATTGTTCCGTGCCCGGGTCTGTGTCCCAAGGACTTTTAGTTCTCCTCCAACCCATACTGCAGCCCGGCCGGCTGAGTCTGTCCATCTGCTGTTGTTGTTACTATTATACTTTTTTTTATTTGCATCGTTCGTCATCTTGTGCCCTTTTCCATCACAGTTATCCCCATGGGCTTCCCACCACCAGCCACCCATGTGCCACCACCACAGCCTGTTGTCGTTGTTTTCAATGTTCTTAACTAGCCTGCGAGTTTATTGAAGCTATTTGCCAAATAGAGTAAATAGTAAGCCATTAAAATAACCGTTAGCAGAACCCGTCTGACTCAATGTTGTTTGGGTTGTTGCCCCCGTCAGATACATCCACCTAGAGAAAGAGAAGGACCACCCGAAGAGCATTCCCCTCAAAATCTTCGCCAAGGACATTGGGAATTGCGCCTATGTAAGTGTTTCTGAGCCAGAAAGTGAAACCCGGAGCCCCTGCGTAAGGACACAGAGAGTGTGTGCGTCCGTGGAAGGGAGGCTTCGCTGGGCGCGTTTGTGGGGAAGTCGTGCTCTCCCGGGTGTGTGTGTCTGTCTCTGACTCTGTGAATAGTGACCAGGATGACGCCTGAGACGTCTGCGTTACCCGCAGTGTTTAACGTTTATGCTCAGACAGTCTCGCTTGGTGGAAGTCCCGGGCTCCCTGGGCTCGGGGCCCCTCTGGTCCAGCTGCAGAACCCTCGGTGGGCAGTCGGTAAGAGGAGCGTGGTGTCTGGAAAGCTCAGCATCCTCCGAGTCTTTAGGGATTGAATCTCTTAGGTTACTAAGTGGATGAGTTAGGAGAGATGATTTTAAGGGACCGGGTATGGTTCCCCCCATGTTTTACCATATTCGTTGAATTCTTGAAATTCGTTGAAATGAAGCCTTCAGCCCTGGTTGCTGGGTTGGGACTTGATGACTGAGACCCTGTGCAGGGGCTGAGATGTCTGGGAGGGGAGCGGAGGGGAGTGCCGTGCTGCTGGGCACTCCTGCTGACCTCCGAGGCTGCCCCGGGCCGGGCAGACCAGACCACGCAGAGTGGCCCCCTGTCAAAATATGTCATAAAACCAGTTGTGTTTGGGCCAAAAGCAGAAATTACACAGATGTTCAGACAGGGGTGCAGATGTCACTGCTTGAGGGAAGTACTCAAATTTTTCCGGAATGAGACAACGGAGATCTCCGGTAGCAAAGGCGGAGAGAACCCAAACCCCACCACCGTCACGCTGCCAGCTTTGGCTCTGTGGTGGCAGCTGGTTCCTTTCAGGATTTTCATGGAAAATCCCCTGAATTTTTTTTTTAACACCTTATTTTCGGCGTGTGGCCAGTGTGTGCTTGAGAAAGGAGCCACGCCCCACTCTGGTTTGGGAGGCCAGCGTGTGCTCAGCTGTTCCTGGCCAGACACGCTGTCCTGTGCTGGAGCAGCTGCTCCCTGAGTCCCCCCAGAGTCTCCTGTGAGGGGCACCTGCTTCCCAAAAAAGTGCTGCTCCCCAGCCGGGGGTCCATATAAGAGAAGCACCCTTCACTCTTGGCTTTTCGGGGGTACAAAGCCTGACAGCCTGTGGGAAATAGCCACGTTTTCTGTTTTGTCGGTTGAATTGTTTACTAGCCAAAGAGCAGTATCTGCTGAAATTCATTTGTTTTGTTTGCCAGAGAGGCATACAGGGAAAAACACACGTCCTGTAATTACTGTTTTGAACGTATGTGCCTAGTGTTAAGAAAAATCATTATCTTAGGAGGTGCATGGGGAGTGATTGTTCCTGTTACAAAATAGGCTGTCCGCTTTGCAAAAGACTTCATGAGTTTCTTTAAATGAAATAAAGGGTTTTGAGCTTAAATAAAAAAATAAAATAAACACCCAGAAGCCTTTCATGAAATTGCATCTCAAGTACATCTCTGCCCCCCGATAGAAGACAGACACAGGCGGAGGCGCTCTGATCCCGCCCTGCTAGGTTTTGAAGCAATTTTACATAATTCTTGGAGTGGCAAAGAGCCCAACTTGAAATTAATTAACGACCTTAAGAGACAATTTGTCATGTCAAGTAATTGGCTCACACAGGAAAAATGGAAAAATATATATGGAAGGATAAATGATGAACTGCAGTGGATTTCATGAGCCTTATTTTGAATGGCATTTTTGTGTGTGCTTCTATGGATGCCACTTATTTGTCATTTCAGCTCCACCAGGACTGATTACCCCAGTAATTAGACCATGTACATACGACCAATGCATGCAGAGTGTTTGGTTTTTTATAGCACAGCAGCCTGGTAGCTAGATAAGGTCTTGGAATCAGTGAAGCCGGGAGCATCTCGATCTTGTTGATCCTTTCCTGGTCCTTGTGAACTGTTTCCACATGGTAATTTCGCAGTGTGGTTTAGTGCAGCACATCGTGGAGACCCTGTTCGGAGGCCCAGCTGGTGCCAGAACCATGCCTTCTGGAACTGTCTGTCCTGCTTGTCAGACTCACTGGCTCACAGGCCCTTAACTATTCCAGCTGAGCCACCCTCCGTCGCCACAGAGCCCATCCTGTAGAAAGCACTCAAGAAATAGTGGGTTTGACAAATTCTAAAGTTTAACTTTTTTCCTTGTTCTGACATTTTTCCCTGCAGAGAAACAAGCCCCCATGTGGGAACTGTCCCCAAAGCACTCGCCTCTGTCATCGCGGAGGGCAGGCCACATGCTCACTCAAACCTAGCTATTCTCTTCTTCACCTGCTTAATGTCTTAGACTGTGTGAGCACATATTCTTTAAGGGAAAATAGATGTTTTACTAAAGGGTATAATCTGTAACAGGAAGAAAGTAGTTGACAGTTGGGTTTGTGTTCTAAGATCATGTGCTTTGCTCTACCAAACACTTGAAGATTTGCCTTTGGAGAATCATTTGACTGCGATTATGTGTTCACCTATTTTAAAGTCCTTACTTATAGCTGTTTCTTTTTCTCCCCCGACAGTCTAAAACTATAACAGTAACAAATTCAGATACCGTGAATGAAGTTATCAACATGTCACTACCCATGCTCGGGATAACGGTAAGTTGCTGTGCTTGATACTCTATTAAAAAACAGCCTTTGAGACAGTAGATTAGAGATACCAAAGTCATAGTTTATCTCCCAAAATTAGGACAGTACAACCTTAAGTTAATACTAGGTGCCATCTTTCTACTCCCACTTTAAAACCAGTGTGGACTAAAGGTTAGACTGTAATTGACAGTGATAAGCCGTATAGGTGGACAGTTTGGAGGTAGGTTTTGACATAGGCTATTTTGTCAGGAAGAAAAACCCCTTTCTATGTATGTAAGTGTTGTTGGTGAATTAGAGTTAATTATGGGGAATAATGAACATAATATAAAGTTAGGGGAGATGACTTAATGTGAAAACACAGCACCACTTTTTTAAAGAATTGTACTATCTTTTATTGAGCTGACCTCCCCGTGCGATGCTGCCCTGTGTGGTTAGGCCCGCACTCCACCAAGGTCCATCGGGCCCCCTCCATCCACCCTCCGGTAGCCTCAGTTCTACAGTGAGATTTCTAGGGGTTTTTTTCTAGATCCTTTGTTTTGCTTTTGTGTTACACACCTGACTTAAGCCCTCCCCCCTTGTCTTCTCCTTCTGGCTTGTTCTACCTGGCATAGTCCCCACCCATGTTGTCAGAAGGTCCAAGAGTTCATCTTTGCTTCCATAGCTGAGCAGTCGCCCAGTAGAGGGCTCCGAACAAGAATGCCGCAGCCCTGTCCTGTAGCCCCTTCTCACTCCGTGACGGCTCCTTCCTATGTCCTCTCCCCGCTCCTGAGTCCGCGTGTTGCTCCGAGACCCATCTTAGTACCACAAGCACTGGAAGGTGTGCGCTGTCGTACACTCGGGCCATAGAGGACACACAGCCAGGAGCCGCCGTCGCTGGCAGCAGGTGCAGGATGAGGCGTGGCTCATCCTGGTACCTAGGTACCACTAGTGACAGGGAACATTACAAACCAGCCCGCAGTTAGGCGCTGGATTGAAGAGCCTGGTGCACCCTGCAGCTCTGCCTAGTGCTTTTTAGCTTCTGCTTCCTTCTGGGTTTATGGGGCAAGGTGAGTTTTTGAGATTTTACTGATGGAAAACATGGGGTTGCTTTAAGGATGAGATAGGGAAAAGAACTGAGCGTCCTCCACCTCTCTTCCCTGGGAGGTAGGATCACCCCACAGTGGACAGTTGTACTCACCAGAGGGTCATGTTCAGAAAGACGGGCACCGGAGGGTCACCCACGCACCGTTCTGGAGGGAGGGTCTTAAAGGTGACACTGTGGTCCTGGGGTGTGACTGCGCCTGCGTGAAGCTGTAGCCTTCGCTTACTAGCTGGACTGAGATCCACTCACATGTAGTTCCATAAGCCAAGAACCCAGGGCCACTAATTAGACTAAGAAAACTGGTTTATAAAATATAACAAATTTTTATACATGGGGTACAGCAGGCCCTTCGGTGGATTTCTAAGCTTATGTGGGTATAGCTTGGGAAAACGTTGTTCAACGTGAAGGAAGGGAAATTAATTAATGAACATGACTCATTTTCTTATACTTTTCCTTTGCATAAAGTGATGGATCGCCTCAGATGTTATATTTCTATTAATTCAAAGTATTTGGAACATTTCTATTCGAGGTAATTAGAAAAAGAGACTGGCGATTAGTGTTCTAAGGGAACAGATTTTTATTTATTACATTGTTTTCAGATATGACAAAAAAGAATTTATTAAATTGTTCTTCCCAATTGCACTGAAAGTTTTCAGGGAAAGGATCCTGAAGGGAGGGGGTGGAATTCTCCATAGCCAGTACCCTCCAATAGAAGGTTGGTGCCATGATTTTTAATGAAAAATGCAGAGGTAGAAGCATGAAGTATTACCAGTCTCTTCTAGCTTTATTTACAGTACTTTTTTGCTCTATCCTACAAGATACAGCACTCTGGGCTTAACTGTAGGTTCTCTAAAATAGTTTTTAGTGTTATGGGTTATAATCCTGCTCGTGAACCACCCCATTGATTTGCATGAAGGGCCTGTTCTCTAGACACAGCTGGACTTGCCCCAAGTAAACAGAATGCCGACAGTGCCAGTGGCCTAGGTCCTCAAAGGCACTTGCTTGTCCTTTGTCCATCAAGAAGGAGCTGAGCCTCGTGGTCAGCCCCTGCAACTTCACTTTCTAGTGGCTAACAGACTGCGCGGGACTTTGGGTTACGAGGCTAGGAGATTCAGTCCCATATTCTGAGAATTCTAGAGATGTAGTGGAGCAAAAGTTGGGACTCTAATGAAGAGACGTCTGTTTTTCCTTTGCAAAAAATAGCGGGGTACTGGAGCCCTGGTCTCCAGTAGGATAAACGGCCAGGGCCCCTCAGTTCTTTCAGAGAGTGGGGAAGTGGGTTAGAGGGATTAGGGTACCACCTTTAAACCTAAACCACCCCCAAACCTAAATCACATTGATATTATCCCCCTTTTTCCTTTTTTTTTTTTTCAAAACTACCAAACATGAAAGTTGGTTCTTTTATCTCCAAGGGCTCTGAGAGAGATTACCAATTATGGGTCAATTCTGGCAAAGAGGAGGCGCCATACCCACTTATTGGTAAGTGTCTGCAAAACATCATGTAGAATTCTCAGTGTCCCTAAGCACCGGTCATACGCTCCTAAGCTCAAATATTAAATGAGTATTACGAGCACCAGGCATTTCCTGTGTGCTAATCAATAGTGTCATCTCTCAGTGGTATAGCAGGGAGGAGAATAGTAACTTTTCCTTCTTTTTTGAGTTTGCAAACAGAACTATCTTGTCCAACCGTTAAACGGTTCCTGTAAGAAAGCAGCGTGTATTGGTGTCCTGTCCCCTTGCCTACTGGCTGTGCTGCCTTTATGGGCGGCATCGGGATCCCCACGCTGACCCTCGGCCTCCCAGTGAGCGTCCCGCCCAGGCCCAGCACCTCTTCAGCATTACGCAAGGTGAAAGGAGCCCACTCACAGTCCTCCAGCGCTTGCTATCTCTCTAGCATTTCTTTTCGAGGAACGACTGGTGGACATTACCTTATTTAACAGAGAGCAGAGATCAAACCGGCCGGCTGCTCCTGGCTCTTCTGAAAAGCCGTGAACTGTCTTTCAGACAGATGCCCGTATTCAGTAACAGTGATACTTGAAGGGCAGCTTGGTGCCCTTTTAATTTAAATAACGTTAACCACAAAGGTCTACTCACAGGGTCCTTATGAGACAGTGTGACACATACGGCAAATAGTGGAAGCTGAGAGGTCAAGGATTTGCTGAGCTTTACAGGTACAGTTTGTTCCATAAGAGACACTGGAGTATCTTTAAATATCCTCAGATGCAGGGAGAAGTAGTCAGCACTGTTCACCTCCATCTCATTTCTGTGTCCCACGCAAGATATTCGTTGGACGTTTCCTCTCTGCGTTTCTCCTCCCTTACTGTGGGTGAGGCACCTGCCGTCAAAGTGGTCTGTGGCTGCCATGGAGGCATCCATAGGGTTCTTGGTCCGGAAGCGGCAGGTGCACACGCAGGGCCCACGTGCGCCCCAGCGCCTGGTGGCCTGAGGTCAGCCTGGGCGCTCTGTCCTCGCAGGGCACGAGTATCCCTATGGAATCAAGATGAGCCATCTCCGCGACACGGCACTCCTGGCCCCGGGGCCCAGGGACTCGACCTCGCCGTCCAGCCCCCAGGAGCCCTTCTTCATGGAACAGCCCCGCGAGGTGCAGTGCCAGTTCATCCTGAAGCCCAGCCGCCTGGCCGCGGCCCGGCCCCTGAGCGGTGAGTGGCTCCCTCCTCGGAGGCGTCTCTGTTCTCTAGCTAGAGTAGTGTCCATTCCTGCAGACAAAGTAGAGCGGCCAAGCGAGGGCTGTGCTCTTGAATTTGTCTCATGTTTGAAAGGGAGCTGGGGGCCACTGAGGTGGTTTTCTGAAGCAGCAGCTGGGAGCAGTGCGTCTGTTCCCCTCCTTCCCCTTTCACTCGGGCCCGGTGGAAGGGCCCCCAGCCAGTGCGCAGGTGGCAGGACCCCCGAGCGTCCCCTACCTGTCTCACCTTCAAGGGAAGCTCTCAGGGCCACGCAGCAGGAGGCCGGCTGGCCTGCCGAGCTCTGGGGCTGCGGGAGCCTCTCCTCATGCAGCTGGTCCCTGCAAACGAACCAGCCCTCTTCTCCCCCACCCGTTGAAAAACACTCAGTGATGCTCAGGGCAGGAGGGACCTTCCTTTACCTCACCCAAGTTTGTGCCCTGTGCCCTTGGCCTGAAAGGCAGCTGGGTCCGAAGTAGAAGAAAACAGACACCAAGTGGGAGGAGGGAGCAGGAAGTCGACGCTGCACCTGCATAGCTTCTTGGTAGAAACGGTGGCAGCCGCTTTACGAGCATCCCCCCTCCACCCGGCCAACCAAGACTTAGCGTCCCCCAGCACGCCTGGCCTCAGACTTTGTTTACTGAAGGTGGCCAGGAGCTCCCACACCTCGGGTCCACCAGCTGGGGCAACTTAGCTCCTGTAGCTGTCAGCTGAGTTTGGGGACACCCAGGCTGTTCATTCACGCCTTGGCGCCGTTTGGGAAGGGTGTCTCAGAGCTGCCTGTCCGCTACTTCGTGAGCGCCCTGAAGGCAGAGACTGGTCTGTTTTGCTCGCTGCTGTGTTCCCAGTGCCCAGTACTGGCTGAATGAATGCACCAGTGCGTCTCCTGGGACACAAGGGCACTCGGCCTTTGTAGCTCAGCTGAGAGCCTCACTCTATGCTTCTCTTGGGCTCCTAGACCTTTTCGTCCGTTGGAGCGGTAATGGGGGCAAAATGCCAAGGGTCTCAGCCAGTGCTGCCAGTGAGGTGGAGGCGTCCTGGGTGTTCCGGGCCGTCTCTTCCTGAGGGCTGTCGTGCTGCGGGTCGGGGAGGGGTGAGACTAGCCCTGGTGGCGGCGCTGGGCTGTGGTCAACTGTGCAACTAAAACGTCACAGGGAGCCCGTTTCTGGGTGTTTGTAGACGCGGGAGGTTTTGATGAGCAGCTGCTTTGGAAACCCCTGATGCAGCTCAGGGACAGCAAACTTTTCAGAGGACCACATGGTAAAATCATAAAAAATGTCCCCAGTTTTTCGTTGTACCATTTTATCTAAGATTGGTCTAAGGAGAAGAGGTTATGCTTTGGGTATTTCCAACCTGTGGAAATCATGAAAACCTTTCTGAGCTCACCAGCTTTAGGTGGCCGTCAGGGCCAGGCCCGGGGATGTGGCTTGCCGGCCTCTGCTTGAGAGGATCCGAGGGCACCTTCAAGCCCCACAGCCCTGCTGACGTCTCAGACTTACCCAGAAGCCGCACCCCCTTCTTTCCTGTTCAGCGTGGGGCTTTCCATTCCCGGTGGGGAAGCCAGCAGGTCCTGAGAGAGCCTGAAGCTGGAGTCCTGCTGGCTCTCTCCATGGCAGGTGACCTCTGTGCAGAATTTGGCTCTGTAAAACCTTAAAACTTCATTGTAAGCCTAGAGCAGGCCCAGGAAGGGGCCCTGTTACACCCTTTCACAGGCGAGCAGGCTCGGGGCGCATTTAGCAGGAAAGCCGGGACCTGAAGCACGGCCCCCACTGCTGCCCACACGTCCAGAGCAGCACAGACTCGGACATGGGCGCTGAGTGTCTTGGCACCGCCATCCCCGCTGCTCCTGTAGCCTCGTCGTGAACTCCTGAGCCCTGAACGTGAGCCAGGATCCCTCTTTGGAGGACATGAGTTGAGCAAGACGCTGCTCCTCCCCGCCCCTGTTCTCATACCTGTCGCTGCGCCGCCTGACGCCTGATAGGCAGAAACAAGCCAGTTCCTTCTCGGCAGGGACACATGGAGCATGTGGCATCTGTGTTTAATCTGCAGAGCTCACACCTTCTGCAACAGCGCGTGGCAGAGGTTTTGCATGGTCCTTTGTGTGGCAACTCCTGCTTTTGAGATTAACAAGTGGGTGAGAGAAGATCATTTCGGTTAGCGTTTTTGGCTGAGGACAATTAACACCACATTTTTAGGCCATCTGAAAAAAAAAACAAAACTGGAATAGAGACTCTACCTCCACTTCTGAGGGAGGCTCCTCGAGTCAGCGCAGGAAGAGGCTGTCACCAAAATGACCCCAGGTGAGCGCAGTCGCCCGGCCTGTCCGGAAGGTCTGCGCCGGCGTGGGGACGAGGTGCTGAACAGCGAGACCGCGACACCCCCACAGTGGCAGCGTCTCTGAGAGGGCCGCCCCTGGACTCGGGCACCGGCCTCGGCGCGTGGCTGCCCATGAGTCGGCCCTGGTGCTGGCCGGACAGTGACGTCTCACCTCGAGACCCACCCCCAATGCTGCTTCCCGACACCCCCGCTCCTTGGGTGGGGGGCTGCCCCTTCCTCGTGTCCCTGACAGGTCATCGCTGGCCAGGGGCATCACCTCAGCCCAGCATAGGTAAGCGCAAGAGCAAAGTGTTGGGCTTACTGCCCACCCCCTGGCAGCCCTGTGGCCCCTGGGTGTTTCCTGCTCTGGGGGGGGGGGGGGGGATGCAAGGGCTTCTTAATGGGAGGTTGGGACGAGTGCTACGGCCAGAATAGAATTTCCAATTTTTTTTTCCACTGTCCTGTAAGCGTAAACTATTGTCATTTTCAATATTCAGTTCCCTGAACCCAGTGAGGAAACACAAACTTGTGTCTTGCCAGAGTTGCTGAGGAAACGAGACTGCGCACATGCGGTCTGCTCGCCCTATACATCGCCCTTGTGTTTTGTAACAATAGCCCTTTTTTTTTTTTTTACCCCATCACCAGCCCATGAAATTTAAGAGGTATGTGTTAAAAGCTCTGCAAGAAAGTGGACTTTAATGAAAATTTTTTGTCTCAGTCCCAGGGGGAATGTGAACTCTAAAAGCCAAGTGGTGTGTGCAAAGGCAAAGCTGGGCGGCAGCTGAAAATACTCACGGTACAGCGCAGCGCTGGGTTTCGCCCTGGGCCTCAGGGGCGTCGGGGGCTTGCTGGCTTCGACTTGCCGCAGGACAGTGCATGTTTCCCGGGATGCGGGGGGCAGCTGGAAAAGCAGCCCAACGGCTTTGGAAGTAGCAGAACTAGGTTAAAAGGGAGGAAGCCAGAGTGACCAGTACCCCGAGTGCCGCTCCTGGAGCTGGGGGTGCCCTGCCAGGTGGCCTCCTGGGCAGCGTGCATACGCGGACTTTGCCAGGTGTCCAGGGACCCCTCCTGGGTGCAAGGAGGGGCGTCGTTCCGTCGTTTCATGCTCCGTATTTTTAAGTGGCGGCAGCTGGGAAGGTCAGGGCCGCGGAAGCATGAACTGGCCAGGCGCTTTCTTAGGCAGAGCCTGTGTCTGCACTGTGTGCCTACCTCCCCGAGGCCGGTACCCTTGCAGGTGGCTGTGGGGAAGAACGCTGGTGTCTCGGTGGCTCCGATTGAGATTGCAGGGTCGTACTGTCCAGTGTCACGCTCCTCCTCTGCCACAGCGAGCCCCGGCGGGCTCAGGGGTCCGGTTCTCACTGTAAAGCTGACGATCGAAGTCACTCAAGCCAGGAGTCTTGCCATGCCCCGACTCCAGGGAGGGCTGGAGGCCTCAACCCTGAGCACCCGCTTCACGCTGCACCCACCGCTGCCTCGGGAGCCCAGGGTGAGTGACAGGGCCACCTCTGTGCTGGTCAGGATTGGAGTGTCCTCCGGAGGGCGCACGCTCAGCCGGTCCTGTGCTGTTTCAAAGGAAAGTCTGATCGTGTTTGGCCCTCGTGCACTTGTGTTGCTTTCTTTAAAACAACCAGCTCAAATCCTGACCAAACGCCTGGCAGCCAAGCATGTGTGTGGCCATGCCCGAGTCTGATGGTTAACTCCCCGGCTCCCTCGGGAAATGGCACTCACCTGTGTGGGAGGTGGAGCCGCACCCCGCCCCGACTCTGCACCCCGCCTCCGCCCCCCACCCCAGCTCCAGCAGCTACAACTGCAGCCCCCTGGGCTCTGGGCTCAGGTGCCAGCAAAGGTCTGGGCAGGAGCTGCTGTGATGACCTGCATCTCCATTCTCTGGTCCTTCAAAGCAGTGAAGGTCCAGTATCTCTCCACGTTTTAGTCACTACCCCACACCCAGGGGGGGTTTGCCTCGGGCCATTCCCTTCTCACAAGTATCAAACTGTCACCTGCATCATCTACCTTCTTTCTGTCGCTCTTTAGTACCTTCATAGTGTTGTTCGGTTGCTTGTAAGTTTACTCGGTTTACAGCTGCCCGTTTGTTTTGGGGAGCCTTGGGGTGAAGGCGGCTTGGTGGGATGGTAGAGACAGACGCAGAGGGAACCTCAAATTGCTGTCCTGTACGTCCATCACCTTTCACATTACACAGGTGACGTCAACCGCGTGCTGTCCAGAAGCCATGACCCGCCGTTGCCCTCACGCCACCCCAACTTCTCAGCTCCGTCGCTGCTCTAGAATAACTTGTCAGTTCACTTTACTACCACACTGGTTGCTCCATCTGTTAGGTTTTGCTCATTCGAACTCCAGATCGAATAGCGACACTCCAGGATCCCACCCCCCCCCCCCCCGCTGGGTAGAGATACTTCCCGTTCTCCTGTGCCGCTGGCCTTCTCTCCTGGTGACACTTTATTTAGTGTCCCCACCACCAGCAGCCTTGTGCCCCAGTAGTTTGTAAACCTAGCCAGGGTAAGTGTAAGCCTCATTCACGCTCCCGTCTTTAAAGCTGGGCCTGAAAGGGTAGAGTGGGACGGAGAGGGGCACAGGCGGCCGCGTCGGCCCAGAAAGCGTTCCTTGTCACTGGGGAACAGCTGGAGAGTAAGCGCTCCGCTCTCCCTCTCCTGCTCCGTTCGCCCAGCTTTCTCTCTGTGGTCTAATTTAATCTTCAACCATTTAGCCTGTCTAGGCCTCGCTTTAAAACGGAATGAGAGGGTGACTGTAGACGTCATTACAGTTCAGTGAGGCAGCCTCTCCTCTGCCCTTGAGAATCCAGGGCCAAACCTCGGCTAAGCCAACCGTGACATCCCCAAATCGGGTGGGATGGTGACCCCCACGTCCGATTCCCCTCACTGACGACGGCCCGCCTGTCCTAACAGCACAGCTGCGCGCACCTTCTCTGAGCCTCGGAGGCGGTCAGGCCGTGGAACCGAAACAACAGCATGCTGAAGGGGATTAAACTAGTTTTCCTGACCGTCTCCCTTCTTCCTTAGATTCAGGCCAGAAGACGTTTAAGAGGAGAAGATCCATCATAAACTGGGCCTTCTGGCGGGGCTCCAGCACGCACCTGGACAACCTGCCCCTGTCCCCGACGTCGCCTGTGGCCGGGCAGCTCTTCGGTGTGTCTCTGCCCAGCATTTGTGAGAACGACAACCTGCCCAAACCCGTGCTGGTGAGTCCGCGTCAGCCGTCACACTGGCTGGAAAGACGAGGGGGGAGGAGAGCCTGGCCGGCATCACCAGCCCCAGACAGAGAAGCCGTAGACACACCTGACTTGGGGATTATGGTCACTTCAGCGAGTAAAAGCCCGACCTGGGGGTTGCCATCCCCCAAACAGCAGGACACTTACCTAGACACAGGTGGGAGTGACATACAGCTGCTTGGTCAGTCAGAGTTTGTGTGATGGACAGGGAAGCCTCCTCGTCCCTCATGTTTCTCTCACCTCCTTTCTTGGACTCTGAGTGTCCTCAGTCATCACTGTAGTGACAGTCTTTTATTTCAAGCCTGTGGCTGAGAGAAACAAACAGTCTCTGCTTTCCTCTTGTAACAGCATGGCTAAAAGCTACCACCTCCTGTCCATGCACTAATGACCCCCGTCCAGCACGCACGGAGCAGCCATCCCCCCCAACCCTCTGGCACCTGATCAGTGCTGAGGTTGAAGGGGGAGACTGCCACCCCACTTTGGTTTGCAAATTAAAGAATAAAGCCTCAGGGTTGCCGAAGGTCACACGGCAGTCCCTACGTGGCCCAACACGGCCTCAGCTCCCACGGCTCGCCAGTGTCTGGCGCCCATGTCCTGGCCCCTGCAGGGTGAGCCCATCCAGCTAGGAAGACGGAGCAAACTGCAAGGCAGCTGAGCGTGCAGTGCCCTGGAGGATGCTCCCCGGGGAAGGAGCTGGGGGGCCTCATTGTCAGAGAAGGGCATAAAGATAGCAGGCAGAGCAAAGTTTGAAGACACACCAGTAGATACTGTGCAGCACGGGTATTTCCACAGTGCGAGAAACAGTGAGAATAATGGACGCAAACAGTGAGGCAGGAGAGAGACGTGTTTGGTAAAGCTGGATCATGCAGTGGCTGTTGGCCCACTGAGCAAAGCAGTGCTGGGGCAGCAGATGTGTAAAGTGAAGCCTTTTAGCCAGACGAGCTCGAGGACACGCGCTCGGCCATCTGCGCCGGGCCCACCGGCTCGCACGAGCGAGGCGCCATCGTGGCTTTCTCTCTTTTGCTCCCCCCCAGGACATGCTTTTCTTTCTTAATCAAAAAGGACCCCTCACCAAAGGCATCTTCAGACAGTCCGCCAATGTGAAATCCTGCCGCGAGCTGAAAGAGCGGCTGAATGCCGGAGCGGAGGTGCACCTGGACGGTGAATCCATCTTCGTGATCGCCTCCGTCTTAAAGGTAGATGCAGGCCTCTCACCCGCCATGCACGTGCCTCTGGAGCCAGGTGGGGGGTTTCTTTTATTATCACCCGATGGCCGTCTGCAAAGACCCATCGTGCGCGTTCAATCTGGGGGAAAAAAAAAAGTCGACATGGCACTTCAGAGCTGTGGCCAGTGATACACTTGTTTTCCACTTGCTTTCACTTCCAACCGTGGAAAAAACACCGTAACTCTGAGGACTTCCTCTCAGTCTCACGCCCTTCAATAAAGACAAAATTCTCAGTTTCGTGAAACTTGGGAACTGCAGCTTACCTGAATAAACATACGCCTAACAGCTGAAACAAAAAATTGCATGCTGAGACCACTGAAAATTCCATTCATGTGCACAGTCCCCATGCCTCCCTGCTCCCTTCTGCCCACTCAAAGTGGAGCAGGGAATGATTCCAGCATCTGGGCTCTTTTATAGAACCCTCAGCACATTTGGTTTCCTTCACGGCTCTCACCCTTCACCCCTTGGTTACTTAAGTCATATCCATAGTGAGTTAGAGCACTTTCTAAAATGCCTTCTCCCACATACTTGAACATGCCTCACATTTTTGGACAACCTAGAGTCAAAACCAGCTGTTAGTAGAGCTTGTGACCCAGCAATAGCTTCTGCAGCCCTGCCTCAGGCTCCCAGCAGGGGTGCACTGCACCGAAGCAGGGTGCACCAGCCCCCAGCCTGGGTCCCGGTCCTGGGCATAAACAGGGCTTAATGGAATGATGATGAAGCAGCAGCTCTCGGGGCATGCCCCGCTGAGTACTCAGCTGCCTGCAGACTCGAACTCCAGGAGTTTACGAACAGTCAGATGTTTTATTGGCAAATGGGCCATGTCTGCTCTTAAACAGCCCCTGCTGGAGGCTTTCGCAGTAAGGTCTCACTCAGAGAACTGGCGAGCTGGAGCAAAAAGGTCATCGAATCTATTCTGCACTGAGTCCGTGATTCCTTTGCAGCCCTAGAACACAATAAGGATACACAGGGGGTGTAAACTAATGTCAGGAATGTATATGAAACTTTCATATACATATACGACTTTATCCCATCGCTTCATGGAGGTTAAAGCCTATGTTTTAGAAAATCATTCTTCCTTTGCTATTCTTCACAGCAGCCTACGTCAATAGGCGTAGCTACATCACTAGGGGTGGCTATTCCAAAGTAGCATGGTTCTGAGAGAGTTCGGACATTTCAAGTTTCAGAAGTACTGCTGGTCCAAATGATTGAAAAGCCTGGGTGAAATGGACTCCAATTAATTGAAAGTTAATAATCGAATGACTGATTTCCACCCAAGTGGTTGCAGGAAGGAGATGAGTTTTGCCAAAAGTCTTTTGAGCTATTGTCTGTTTGTCATACCAGTTGGAAATTGTACCAGAGAGTTAAGGAAAATCAGCATTAAGTAACATGAACGTTTAACTCTTAGCTTACCTGCTGTGGGGGGACCAGACCTGGTTGAGGCGCCCTCCCTATAATCCAGCAGACCTACAGGCAAAATTTGTTTTTAATCCAGCTGGAATCTCCATCTCCAAGTAATTAGGTTTCTGCTGAGAGTCTGGACTGTGAGTCAGGAGGGGAGGAACCTTCAGTCAAAGCAGCTTCACACAGCATTTCCTAGCGGAGATGATGGTTGTCTTTCATAACTTGTTATTCCAGCTGTGGGGAGTTCATTGAGATGTTACAAGTTATTCTCTCTCATGTGTAGGTTTAAGGTGTAGTGATGTTTTCTTGTCAGTCAGATCATAAGTATGTTTTCCACCAAAATTAAAAAGAGAGCTATTGTCACTGCCGCCACTTTGAAATAAAAATTTCACCTCTTCTAAATCTGACTTTTAAAATAGGTACAGCAACTAAAATTAGTTTGGAAAATTCAATAGCTTTACCCAAATGCAGGAAACTTATGATAACACATTTGAATCCCAAGTATCCAGGTACATTCTGGAAATAATAGGAGAGAGACTTTGGTTACTAAGTAGAAAGATGACTGATTTCATCTTTAAAAAATTGTAACAGATAAAACAACTACAAGGTTCTTGGGCTCTGTGACACTCAGCAGTAACGTCTTCTATGTGTGGGCCTACTACACGTGGGGTGTCCAGAGCACAGAGGCCTCGCCCCCAGTAGCTGTAGACGAGGCGTGCGTGACATCACGGCACAGCTCTCCTCTCGATGGAGACCTAGCATAGGGGTGAAGCTTGATTTTTTGTTTTTCCAATTGGAGTCAAGATTGCTCAACAATAGACCTCCACCTGTCTCCTTGTGAATAGGAACTTGCAAGGAGATTGCCCCTCCCTGCTACAGATCTTAGACAAGAAATTGAGTTTCTCAGCTCAATAGACTAGTGGAGCTCAGACTTTGCAGGCCTGGCCTCGCTAACAACATGTCTAAAGCAACACAAGAGCTGGCCTAGAACTGAAAGGAATATAGGACTCGGATGAAGATTTTTTTTTTTTTTTAAAGCTGAAAAATAAACTAATCACTCTTGGCCATGCACGCCTGCTACTTCATAGTCTGATCTGGCCACACCCAATCCAGCTGATGGGCCCAGAACAGAATCTCAGTGCTAGAAAGGATGCTGGGGGCGTGGTGTTTGGTGTCCACCAGGTATGAGGGTGCTACTAGAGGCTTACCAGAGCTGGGCATCTTGCTCCCCTTTTGTGGGGGATGTAGGGAGAAACTAAGTGTGTGCAGTGGATCAGCACCACTAGAATCAAAGGCTCTGAAATAGCAGGCCTGTGCTTTGTTCACCTCTCTGTCCCCAGCACCATCCAGGCCTTGGCATGGCGGTGCTAATCTGTGTGGATGGTGGCGTGACTGATACAGGTATCTGCAAGGTAACGCATGAACTAGAGATTTGGGAGGGGAAAAGTATTTTGGATGGTTCAGTACCAGACCCTGTCTTAGTTGGCTAAGATGTGTGCAAATAGGAGGTTCCAGCCCAAGCAGGACTATATCGCAGACTCCAATTATTACTGTTTTTTTGTTGTTGTTGTTGTTCAAAAAGTGGTCAAAGCATGTGTTTCTGCCTGTGCAGATTCCAAAGAAGGGAGGACTTAACTGAACTTTCACCATGATGGCTTCTGGTTTCTCCAGTACATAATCAGCATGAGAATAATGATTCATATTATTTGTTTTTCCCTCTATGGAAGGATTTTCTGCGCAACATTCCAGGAAGCATTTTTTCATCAGATCTCTATGATCACTGGGTCTCTGTCATGGATCAAGGAAATGATGAAGAGAAAGTAAATACAATTCAAAGGTAATTATTCTAATTGTGTTAAGCCTCGGCAGCACTTTTTTTATAACTTGTAAGGCTGATGTACTACTTTCATAGACAAAGCCGTACCCCACGGGCACATTCAAAGACTTAAACCCTCACCTTGCACCCTGGAAGGCTGTGTGCCCGTGATCTAGGGCCGTCCATCTACCGTTTGCATTTTGATACTGCCCAGGTCACCTAATCAGTAGCTTCTCATTTATCATGCACAGTGGTTTCCCCATTCCTATTTCCTGCATTATAAGGAATTAGGAAAGATACATCCATTATCAGAAAACTATTTCCAGGAAACCCAAGAATCCCACTATCATTCATTTGCATATGGTTGTTTAGTAACTTGCCAGTAACTGTAGAAGAACCTAGTGCAGCTGTCAAAGACACCAGACATCAAAACCATGGAACAAAATACCAACTCCCATTATGACCTGGTAAAAAACAGATTGTAGGACAAAGTATAGACTCAATGTTCATTCAAACTATTGATTTAAAAAAAAAAAGCTAAAATTATGGAACCCAGTGTATGTGGAGGATTTTATTTAGGTCACTAATTAGAGGGCTAGTAACCATTTCAAAAGAGATTTCACAGTACAGTGTAAGCAACTGAATCCAAACTGCCAACCGAATTCATAAATACAGGCCCACGGAAGAGAGGACAGAAATAACATCTCTGGCAGTCTTCTAGTCTGTCGACAATTGTTGTGCAGCCAGTCACACTTGGAGTTACTGCATTGACCGAGTGTCCTCAGACAGCACCTGCCTCCCCACTGAATTCACTCAGGGAGCCTTGCCCCATTCTGTCTTCAGTAATTCAACCCGCCACACTATGCCCATCAGCCTACTATACTGAAGAAACGCCTCCCTGAGCCACCGTGAATGTAACTATGTGCCGCTATTCTAGCTCACAGTAAAAATCGCCTTCCACAAGGTCTGACTTTTAAGTTCCTTACCAATTACAGCACAGGAACAGCAGGACATACATTATAATTGACTTTATAGCTGAGAGAAAGAGAGATTTGGAACACATTGCCCTCAGAAGCTGGCAGGGCAGAGCAGAAGTCCTCAGGCTGGACCCAGAGGTCACGGCGGCACAGGGCTGGGCTCGCACTGGCGGGCAGCTTTCCCAGGGTCCAGTGGGAAACATGGGCTCACCTGCGTTTTAATTGTTTCATTTCATCAGACAGCTTTAGGGGGCTTGGGAGCTTGGGGTTGAGCACATTCTGAAATGTTACTAGATTGCTTCAATTAAAACACACTAGGAATTTCAGAAACATTTTAGGCAGCATGTTTTTAAGAGCCATTTTTCTAATTATTCAACCTTAACATTGGATTGGGAAGACATAGTGCAAAAGCAGTCAACCGCCAGGGCCCACGTGCCATCTCTGCACTGGCAGCCCCCACCTGCCGCACGCGGAATGTCGCTGGCCTCTGTGGCTTTGCAGGCCCTGGGGCTGTGAGGCCCTCTCTGGATAAGATGTTTACAAAACGTTTCGCTTAAGCGCCCTTTCTGTCTTTAGGCTGATAGACCAGCTTCCGAGAGCCAATGTTGTCCTCCTGCGGTATCTCTTTGGGGTTTTGCACAACATCGAGCAGCATTCCTCGGCCAATCAGATGACGGCATTTAACTTAGCCGTGTGTATCGCTCCCAGCATCCTGTGGCCGCCTACATCCTCCAGCCCAGAACTAGAAAACGAGTTTACAAAAAAGGTAAGGGGAGGTTTTTTGACTTTCTGCCCTAAATGGGGTACTGAGCCCACATTTTGAACCTGAAGTTGGAGATGTTCTAGGAGACAACGTCTTAAATCACTTACGTGTACCTCCTTGTACACTGGAGTGTCTTATCTGCTCCTGATAAACCACCTTTCTGTGATCTAACAGTGGGTTGGTTACTCGTCTTTTCCCTTTAAAGAGGCAAAGAGACTCTGACTGCCACTGGAGTGCAAGCAGCTGATTGGGTTCTAGAAAGCTACGTGCTGTTGGCTGTTGGCATGAGCCCTGGCCTCACCACGAGATGGTAACTTACATCGATCCATAGTTTCTGCAACTGTTGCTTATTCTCACAGTCCCATCCCTCAGTGCTGATGCAGGGTTCAGGGGCCTTCATCTCCCTCTTGGGTCAGGGAAACTCTGCCAAGACTGCAGAACATCTCAGTGGAGGCAGAAAGCGCTCTGGTCAGATCCTGCCTCTCTGCTAAGCGCGTCCAGTCAGAGGCCGGAGGGCAGAGGCAGAGGCCAGCCGGGCCCAGGTTCTCTCTCCTGCTGTCTCCACCCTCACAACCAGCCCTGGAACAGCCCTCTTCCTGCCTTTCAACAGCTGCTTTCCCACAGCAGGGGTACATTTCACCCCAAACACCCATTGAGCATGCTTGAAATTGCCCTAAGTTTACAGACAGTCGTTGGCATAAAGATGTTAGCACTAAGGCAAACTCCTAAGGAACGTCGGTCCACTGGTTAATATCTATCTATGCTGCTCTAAAAAGTGTTTACTTTTAAGTTGGAGCAGACATGAATTTTTCCCAGAACGCTCACTTTTTTTAAATAGGGATTTTTGCAATATGAAAGGCATTCACATTGCACTTTACTTTTATCTTTTTCTGACCAGGTTTCTCTACTCATACAATTTCTGATTGAAAATTGCTGTAGGATATTTGGAGAAGAGATCGCTTCCCTCTTGGGAGAGGTTTCAGTGAGATGTGATACTAGAGAGAACGCCTCAGGTATTGGCAATAACTGGATTGGCTGTTTTGAGAAAGACACGTCTGTGCTGGAACAGGAGTTGTCTGAGAACCCAGAGCAGCTCAGGGGAGGCAGCCTCTCCCCGGGGCCAGTGGTCCCAGGGCCTGCCCTCTTTGGGGTCCTGCCAATGTCAACACTAGGGCAGAGCTAGAGAAAAGAAGAAAAGGATGTTAAGATAAGTCCCTACTTATCATGTATCGTGGCAGCATGATACACTAGGGTGATTTGACCCATCTTAAAAATAAAACTTTTCAAAGAACCCTACTGCCTGTAACAATGTTGGGAGAGAAGGCCAGACTACAGAGCTGCTCTGTTTCTTCCTCCTCATTCTGGCGTCCGAGTCACCTTAGTGTTCTAGTGAACAGCCACAGCTGAAACCCAGCCGGCGTGTGGGGCCAGGGGAGGAGGGACGTGCAGATGGTCAAGTCATGATACCAAGAAATGTCTAGCCAGGGTGGTGGTGAAGATTAAGTAGAAGTAATGGTCATCAAAGACCTTTCTCAAGGAAAAGTTCGCAGGGTTTAGTGAATGGTTTCCGGAGACCGGCCTGAAGTGCGTGTGGCCCTGGCGGGAGGAGGCAGAGGCCTCTGCCGGCCGGGCTTGGGCCTTCCTGGAGTTGGCCCTCCTTCTTACCATTTCGTGATACTATGGCTTGCTCTCATTGCTTGAGGGTATTTGTAGAAAGCCCATTTCTTCAGCAACCGGGGTAAATCTAATATACCCCAGCAGGTGTTTCTGTGCTCTGCACGACACTACAGTTGGGAAGACTGAAAGTCTTCGTTGAGAGAGGCAATTTGAGCATCTGCTAGACAGGCGCTTAAACCTAAGCTGTGTACTTAGTGGAAGGCAGCGCGGGGCGCCGACTCTTTCTAACAAGTGAAAACGGTAACGCCGCGGTTTGATTTTTCTGCTAGATCTCTCTTGCTTCCAACTGAACGACTCCTCCTACGACAGCTTGGAAAATGAGCTCAATGAGGATGTCGACGCCCCGTGCAGCGACTTGGTGAAGAAGCTGGGTCAGGGCAGCAGGAGCATGGACTCTGTGCTGACCCTCAGCGACTATGACCTCGACCAGCCCGAGGTGGAGGGCCTCTTAACCCTGAGTGACTTCGACCTAGACCGTTCCAAAGACGAAGACGTGCCCCTGGCCGGGCCCCTGGAGGCCCAGCCAGGCAGGGTTGTGGTGTACGCGAAGGCCCCCCTGCGGGATCCGGCCCGCGCCCCCTGCAGCCTGAGCACGCCCGGCTACCTGCCGGCCGCGGAGGCCCCCAAGAGCCTGCGGCGGCACCGCCGCTGCTCGGAGCCCAGCATCGACTATTTCGACTCCAAGCTTTCCTACCTCAGGGAGTTCTACCAGAAGAAGCTCCGCAAGTCCAGCTGTGACGCCATCCTCTCGCAGAAGGACGCGGAGGACCCGAAGCAGAACCCGCCCCCGCGGGAGGAGGGCAGGGCGGGCCACCGAGCCGGAGGGGCCCCGGGCGGGGACGCGGGCAGGAAGGACAGCGCCGGCCAAACCCCGAGGAAGAAAAGCTCGTCGGCCGGTGAAGGCGGTCACGGCAGACTCTTCCCGAAGTCCAGGCCCGTGGCCATTTCTGTGGCCCCCTGCAGCCACACGCCCTCGCCGGACCGGGCAGGGACCCAGCCCTGCGCGGCCGACGCCCCCGGGTACTCCCCGCCGCACACCGCCGACGCCCTCAAGGGCCCGCGGCGGCACCGGCGCTGCTCGGAGCCCAGCATGGACGACCAGCGGTGCAAATTCACCTACCTCAGGGCCGTACACTCCAAGCAGCAGCAGAAGACGGGCTGCGGCCCCGGCCTTCTGCACGGGGAGGAGGATTATCTCAAGCGGCACAAGTCTTTGCAGATGGAAGGGCAAAAACTCATCAACCAGAGCCTGGTCATGGGCATCGAGGTGCGCAAGGGCAGTGCCGCGGCGCCGCACAGCGACAGGGCGCTGCCCCCGCGCCTGAGCCTCTGCCCAAGGACTAGCTACTCCAGCTTGTCCTCCCCGGGCTCCTCCCCGTCGGGCTCCTCGGTGAGCTCCCAGGACAGCGCCTTCTCCCAGATCTCCGAACACTCGGTGTTCACGCCCACGGAAACGTCCTCTCCCGTAGACTGCACTTTCCAGGCGCAGAGAAAGGCCGAGGAGCCCTCCGCCGACCCCAGCGCCGCCAGCCACCTCTCCGGAATGCCCGGGCCCTCCGCGGGGCCGCCGGGCAGGCGTCTGGGCTCTGCCAAAAAGGACCCCCTGGACTGGCCTTCGCATATGCACCCCGTGACGCTCCACCCCAGCACGTGGTTGAGAAACGGGGTGGCCAGCTTGAAAAACTGGTCCCTCAAGAAGAAGGCCAGGGCGCTGCGACCAGAGGAACGGAAAACAGACGCGCTCCAAGGGCCCGCGGAGCCGCTGGCTCGCGCCGCCGCTGTTCTCGAAGCCGGCTCCCCGCCAGACCCGCGGAAAGACGCGGGGCTCGCAGAGCCCTGGCCCAGCGCGCCTCCCGGCCCCGACCCGCAGCCGCTGCAGGGCCGCGCCCAGTTCTGCGTGGTGGAAGACAGACTCCGGCTCCCCGCGGAGCCGCGCGAGGCCGGGCAGCAGGGCGGCCAGTGCACTCCCGGGGCTCTGCCCTGCGCGAGGGCCTCACCCGGCCCTCTGACGGGACTGGACGCGCCCAGCCCCGGCTCGGGCCTCACCGAGGTCTGCAATGTTGGAGACGGACAGCCAGCCACAGACAGTGAGCCGCAGTAAGCAGCTGCCGTCTGCAAGATCAGAAACGGAGCTAATAATGACCTAAAGACAGTAATTATGACCCCTTTGTATAAAATACCTGGGATGGGTGGTATAAGCATAATCATCGCTAATACTTAGGACAACAAAAAGAATTCTCTCTGAGACTATTTGGGGGGTGGGGGGGAGAAGCTTAGACTTCTTTAAAAAAAGTCCATCATCTAAGTGTTTGGAATCCTGGTCCTTCCTTGGGTGGGTCAAGGGCCTGGCCCTGCCGTGTTTCTAGAGACCCTAGCAGAGGGCCAGGGGACGCACCTCTGTCGGGCAGCATGCCTCCAGGACCAGTCTGTGAGCCGAGTGTCCTGAGAAGGCCCTGTTCTGGCAGTGAGGAGGGGTGAGGCAAGTGGCAGGAGGGAGCCCTGCCCCTCCCCATGGGGGGTTGGGGGGAGGTGAGGACCAAAGCGTCTCCCTCCCTCCAAGCCAGGGGCTGCTCAGCCATATCCGACAGACCTGTGCCCTCACAGGACCCCTCGGGGACCAGCCCTGGTGTCAGGAGCCCCAAGCACACACACTACCATGGCCGCCGTGCCTGTGTGTGAGTGGGTTTGTCTCCCCTTAGTGTGGCCTTGCTCCTCGAAGGAGAAAGAAGGGAACAGCAGCCCCAGGGTGACCCCAGGCGCCCAGCATGGGCACATTTTCCAGAGAGGCAGCGCTGCCGTTCTCGGGGTGACCATCTGGGCGTGGACCCAGGGGCCCCCACACCAGGCCTGTCCACTCTGCGGACGCTGCTGCCCCCCTGAGCAGAGCCTGGCTCCTCCTGGCGGAGACAGGGTGTGAGCCCCGCCTCCCCATAGCCAGAAGAGAAAGCCCCTGACAGGCACCCCCTTTCTGTTGTCACTCGGCAGTTAAAAGATCACCTTAGACAGTGGCAGTTTAGAAGTGTCAAAGGACACGACTATCCCCAGGGCAGCCAGCAGCCTTTCTCCTCTGACAGGCCTGGACTTTGGATTTTTCTTACAACCGAGGTTATTTTTGCCCCAAGCGAGGCACAGGTGATGTACACCCAGTGGGCTTATTCCACATCTGCCCCGTTCCTCTGTCGGGCTGCCCGAGCAGCTCCTGGGTGATCCCTGGGGGCTGTGGGGCCTCAGCAGCCAGTGTGAAGGGGAAGAATCAGGACGTATATCTGCATGGAAACTTCGTACAGCAAGCTTCCTGGGAGCCATTTGGTCTCCAGGATACCACCAGGTGGTCCTTTTGCACCACCACCTGCCTATTCTTTTTCTTAGCCACCAGAAAGCATTCAAATATTCTCTCCCTGTTGCCCTAAAGGCTGCATTTTGCAGTACTAGAAAGAAAATAATGTCTCTGTCAGATAGAAGTCCTCAACAGTGTTAGTTATAGGTGCTACCTACCTCCACGGGACACAGCCTGTTGGCGCTCAGTGACTGTCACCTTGAGAACTGCGTCCAACAAAGGCCGCGACGCACTGACCAGCTCAGTCACAGACTGAAGTAGATCTCGCCCTCCAACCCACCCTCCCAGACGACACTCCCCAGGGTCCCTGTGCACCTTCTGGGGGGGACCACAGACCGCCAGCAGGGACCCGGACCTGTAGGCTGACTACTGTCCAAAGCCAAGATGTGAATGAGACTCTTACTGCTTGGAGTGTCTTTCAAGAAGTTGCTTCTCCGCCTAACAAGATACCTTGCCTAGCCTTTTTACTTTCACGTGGCGGGTAGCAAGTCCCCCACCCAAATGGGAGCATAGCAGAAAATAGATGCCGAGGCTCTTCAATACCCCTTGCTACTCGGAGTCCCCTTAGATACTCCTGTCACACTTAATGTGAATAGTTTGTTAATATTGCTGTAAAGTATGATGTATGATTTGGAGACAGACTATGTGTCATTTTATTATACTCTGTCAATCTATAATATATTAGACTGATGCTTTATCTAAAATGCTTTGAGTTTGTATAATATATCTTGACAAAATTTACTACCATATGTTATGTAATAAATGTGTATTTTTGTACTTGCAGAAGCTGCTGCTACCTTTTAAAGTTGTTTGGTTTTCAAGGCACTGATAATGGATATGTATGAAGTCCATACTGTCTGTTAAATAAAATACCATTCTGCAGTTAACAGTCCCCACAGAGCGATACTGCCTTCAGAAAAGTGCTTCAGTCCGTGAGCTCCCATGGCTGCTTAACATTTGAAACTCATAAAATGTGGCCCCCAAGGAATTGGGATTTTGAGCTTTTAGCCAAGGCCACAGTCAGTCTTCCTAGCAAAAAAAAAAAAAAAAGTTTTTTTTTTCTTCTTTCACATCTTTCTAATCTATGATGTACCAAATGAGTCAGGCTTTATACATGTTCCACCATCACTGAGCTCCCAGAGTCAAATAGTAGACCAAAATCTCACATCACACTCAGTTCAATTAATTACTTGAGATTTCCTCATCTGAATCTCAACCATTCTGACCAGAAAACCCAGTTGTCCCCAGACAGACACCCAGACACGAGTATACCATAGGTCACATGAGTGATTGATGAGCGTGACTGGCCTCTCACCACTGCTGCTTCTCAAACCTCACTGATTTAAATTAAACAAACACTTCCTTAGTCCAGAACAGAAAATGGCTTGCATACTGAGCAGTGAAGAGAGCAACTCCATTGTCTGAAACATCACTGTTGAGATTTGGGCGATTTTTTTTCTCCTTCAACTTCACAGAAGCACAGATTTTGCTTTTCGAAAGGAGACAAGCTATCAAAAGCATTGAACTCAAGAAATACAAATTTTTCTGCTTTTCATGCAAGACACTGAACTGATAGGATCTAGCAGTCTAATGAAAGAGCAATGTATTCTTAAGGTCTGAAATAGAACAATGGCATATTCAAGGTTGAAAAGAAACTTCAAGAACATTATGTGTCTTAGTCCATATTATGGGAGCGTTGCCTGATGTTTTCCTACCTGGTCATGTTTTAATGGCTTGAGAGGAAGTCTTTACAAACTGCCTATTGCAGTGCACTGAAGATAACTGAATAAAAAGTTGGGTGAAATGCTAACTTTCTTTAAAATTCATTCTGGCTGTGAGGCTCTGAGCTGTGCTTTCAGCTGAAAGGATGGGAACGTGGCCAGTGCTGTCCACCCCAGCGAGCCCCTGCAAAGGAAAGGCAATCATTCTCTGTCCAGTACAGCAAGCTCCTTGAGCTTCTGTGCTGCACAAGGGCAGCTGTGTGGAAGAATTGGCAGTCCCTCCGGGGCGTAGTCTGGATGATTTTAGGTCCACTGAAGCGTCCTCGGAGGCTGGGGTCAGTGTGTTGCCCCTTCCCCTGTCCGTGAGGCCGCCCAGCGTGCAGCACCAGGCAGTGTGCATCGGGGCCCAGTGTTGCTCTAACTGGTAATCCCTTAAGGCAAACTATGTTTCCTGGGGTTTTGATTTTTTTTTTTAAGATTTATCTATTCATACAGAACTGGGGTACAGGCCAGAGATGTGGAGGGTGAGAGGATTCACCAGAAACAGAGTGGGGTACAGAACAGGCAGATCGACGAAGTACACTGCTGAGGGGAGCAGCAGGCGGGTCAGGAGAGGTCTGCCACACCCTGTGGTCACCTCCGGGGCAGGCAGGGATCGAACTCATGCGGAAGCGGCTTTAGCTTCTTTATGCTGCGCCACCAGGGAGGGCCCCTGGGGTTTTGATTTTACCTGGCAGTGAAGATGCAGTTTGGGAGACATTAAGATCTAGATGCTAATTATTGTTGCCTAATTGATCATAGGTTACCGTCACTTGCAGCTAAATTTAGAGCTTCTTGCAAGCCTCTTGACCTGCCGTGAGGAGTTGAATCAACTGTCTAAAAAACTGTACTTGTGAGGCAGACCCCCTACTCTATGGTGATTAGAATCAGATTTTCAGGAGGGAAAGAAATACTGATCTTTGTGCAAGGTGGGGATGAGGAAGAGCAAAGAATCATCAAAGTGCATCACTGCCAAGCAGCTGCCACTTGAAGACACAGCTAACGAGCAGAGGTGGGGAAGAGCAATGTGCAAGTGAATCCCAGCAAGAAACTGAATCACAAGGAGTTCAACAGGGAAAGCAGGGGAGAGCGTGGCTGGGACGACGGAAGTTTAACAAATGACGTATGTGCTTTTCAGACAGCTCCATTTGGGGACAGCTACTGTCCTAAGTCCCAGGGATAACAGGTTGTGTCTGTCCTCAGGGACTCTGAGCCACTAGGGGAAAAGCTGGGCTGTGTTGAAGACGAGAACAGTAACACACTGGACACACCACTGTCCATATGCACGGTGATGGAGGTATCTCTTCCCTTGATCCTCACAGCAGCCCTACGTGAGGGACACGTTCAACCAGAACCTCACTCTAGCCCCCACTATCTTTTTTCACTTTTTACCTTAAAACATAATGGTGGTAATCCTAGAAAGCAGCAGACAAGTTGTGTAGGTGGAGGGCCAATCTAAACTCTTGTGTCTAGACTGCATATTTCCAATATCAGATAGTGTTTAGTATCAAAAAAAAAAAAAGTCAGAAAGCTGTGACCAGTGTAAAAAGAATTGGGCTGAAAATTTGGTTCAGACAATAAATCCTTGGAATAATGCAAAAGTAAACAAACAAATGTGAGCCCTTGGTGGTAAAGTGAAGGTAAAGTGGCTCAGAGCCTGAGTACTGGAGAAACAATGGCAGGGTATCTCATGGCCCATGAGTAAAAGGCAATGCCTGGGCCTGAGCTTTCCCAGCCTAGCAACAGAAGGCAGCCCAGACTTGTTCCTCCCACTGATCAAATGTGCACCATTGACTCACCAATAAAGCAGCACCACCAGCAGTGGGTAAAGGTGAATGCTGCCCTAACAAAAGCCTCCAGGGGAGCTTCCTGCTAGACCTAAGCACCCCTTCTCTGCCCTCAGAGTCCAGAGTGACCAGGAAGGAACAGAAAGGGGGTCGGATGCCACATGCAGCCCAGCCTAGGAAACAACATCCCTCAGTAGACCTCAGATGCATCTTCCCCCACTCAAAGCCAGATGACATGGACCAGAAAAGTTCCATCACAGCACCCAGGCAGGGAACTTCTAGGCCTACAGGGCAAAGGCTTCTCCGGCTGAGATAAAAGAAAGAACACAAGGCCTCTAAAAATTAACCCGTTGAGCCACAACCCCTGCATTTAGGCCAGGATTGTATCTATAACTAAACAAGGTGGTTAGCTACTAAAATGAAAGATTTCGATATGACCCCCAGTCTCATAACAGACAATTTTCAGGATGCAACACAAAATCACAACTTCAAGGAGAACCAACATCAAGATGATTTTAAAACAGATTTTAAAAAAAAATGTCAAGAAAATATAAATTATCTTGAAATAGAAAATCTCAGCCAAAACAAAAATTTTTTTCTCACAAAAGAGCTCAATGAAAACTACAGACCTGAAGATTTCAGTGACAGATGAACATCTCACGCTGTGAACTCAAGAGAAATAATAGGATAGAATATTAGTGAAACGAGTACAACAGCAGAATTTACATAATCTCAACCAAGAAAATAGACCGGAAAACAAACAAAATCTCAAGGATCTGTTGGAAAATAACAAGTCACCTATTGTCATAGTTCTGGAAAGAGGGTATGAAAAGGTATCCAGAGAAAAAGTGCCTGAAAATTTGCCAGACTCGAAAGATACATGTTCAAGAAACTCAGTGAGTCACAAGCAAGTGCAAAGAAAGCAAAAGATGAAAATATCTTGAAAGCAGATGAAATGATGTAGAATACCAACTCAAATGACAGCACCTATTGCCTCAAACCATGGAGGTCCCAAGAAAGTGTCACACAAGAGCTAAAAGAAAACTACTCAACCCACCATCCCATAGCCAGTGAAATGTCCTTCACAAGTGAAGGGAAAGTGAGGACATTCTCATGGCAAGGAAAACTCAAGAGTTTGTCACTAGTGGATAGACCTATAAAATCTAGGATGTTATCTGAACAGAAAGGAAATGCTAGAAGAACAAAAATCAGAGCATCAGGAGGAAGAAAGGTCACAGAAGAAATAACACTCATGATAGAAGATCCTCATCAGTTTTATTGCTTGAAACAAAAACTATGCCACTTGATGTGTGCAACTCGGGGAAAATAAAGGAATCTGAATGAAAATGAGGTTTCCACTTTCACTCAAAGTGTAAAATGTTCTCACTAACCCAATGTGATAGGCTACATCCATATAGCATCAGCCTCTGAGCAACTGCAGAAACTATATTTGGAGCATGTTTCTCTGCAAATAACCATTAGTAAATCAAGATGAACCTTTTAAAATGTTAAAAAGTAATCCATAGTAAGGTAAAGGATCAAAAAACAGCAAATCATAACATGGCATACTTCAACTCTAACAATTAGTTTATAAATTGTCTACACATAGCAATCAAAAAGATTAAGTAGATTTTTAAACAATCAAATTATAACCTATACATGAAAAACTTCAAATTCAGTGGAGTAAGTATGCTGAAAGTAAGAGAATGAAAAGCATGCATGTAAACAAAGCAGGAGTAGCTACATTAAAACTGGGTGACAATTCAAAGCAAAGAAAAGTAGCAGAGACAGAAAGGAATATTATATAATGACAAAAAGGGTCATTCCACCAAGAAGACATAACCTTGGATGGGTTTGCACAACCAGCAAAGTTGCAAAATATGTAAAGCAAAAAGCAAAAGGTAAGCTAAAGGGAGAAGTAGACAAAAGCACAAGCATAAAGACTTGGATATTCCGCTGTCAACAACTGATATTAACTAGACTTCAAAAGCAAAGCAATGCAATTCAACAACACCATCAACTAGAAGGACATCTTTGTCATTTACAGAACAGCAGCAGCAAGTGCATATTCTCTCCAACTTCCCATAGACCCTAAGTCCAGTAAACTATATCCTCTGGGATAAAGCTAACACCAACATTTATAGAGTTGAAATCATACAGCATATGTTTCCTGATCACCGTGGAATCAAACTAGCAATAAGAAATAGAAAACAGGCATCTCTTCCAAGATTTAGAATGCAAACAGCACACTTCCTAATAACCCATGAGTCTAAGGAGAAGTATCAAGGGGAAAAGAATTTTAATCTTAAAACTAATTGAAAATACAGAATTGGGATACAGCCAAGACAGCAGTAACGTGAACATGTGTAACATTAAATGTTTACATTTGAAGAGGAAGGATTTCAAACCAATAAGCTAACTTCCTGCCTCAAGAAACTACAAAGAGCAAAATAAAATGAAAGCAAGTGAAAGGAAGATGTGATAAAAGAGAACAGCAGGTACCAAACAAGTATTGGACTAATAAGGAAACCAAAAAGAAAATGTTTAAATGCCTGGAGGCCACAATGAGGACATGAGCTATAAGAACCAGTAAGATGCAGAGTGAACGTGCTTAGAGAGACTCATGACAACATAGACCTACATCCAAGAAACAAGCTCTCAGCCTAACCTACCACTTTAAGGACATAGGAAAAAACACTTCCAAAACCCACTGGAAGGAAAGCAGTAACAAAATTAGAGCAGAAATAAATAAAATAGAAATCAAAGAGCAGCTTTTATAGCTAGGCAGGTGCCAATCCTTTTCTTTCTCCTTTTCCTGATTAACCTGTCCATTTAAAATGTAGAGGAAGGGGACCTCCCTGGTGGCGTAGGGATTTCTAGGGGTTAAGTTACAGCACGATCACACCTAAGGCCTGAGTTCAAGCCTTGGTCAGGGAAGTGACCCACAGGGCGCAGCAGCCCTCTCCTGGCATTCTGCTGCTCCCCTCAGCAGTGTATTTCAGTGGATCCACCTATTCTGCTCCTCACTCTGTCTTTGGTGAATCCTCTCACTCCCCACACAGAGTGGGGCCTATATTTTTGCACAGAGGAACTAGGCTAATTCTTTTTAAATGTAGAGAAAGAAAAAGATCCATGAAACTAAGAACTGATTATTTGTCAAAACGGGATTACAGTAAACATCACAGAAAAACTCAAGAGGATCACACAAGACTGCTTTATGCCAAGAAAGAAAAGAAATGGACAATTCTAAGAATCATACAACCCATCTAAAGCTGAATCAGGAGGAAACAGAACTCAAAAAGACCAACTATAAGCAAGGGAATTGCAACAGTAATCAAAAGACTCCCCCTAAACAAAAGCCCAGGACAAGAAGTCTTTACTAGTGACTTCTACCAGAGCTTCAATATGAACTAATGCCTATCCTTCTCAAACTCTTCCCAAAAGGGAAGAGGGACGGAGGTTCAAGACACATGATATCAGGCTGACATTACCCTGATAGCAAAAGCAGACAGGACATGACCAGAAAGAGACCAACACACAAATAGTCCTAATAAATACAGGTATACAAGTAATGAACTAGCAGAATGAGAAATCCTTCCTATTTACAGCTACATGAAAAATAATAATTAGAAATAGTCAAGGAGGTGAGAGGGCTACACACTGACAATTATAAGCCATTGTTGAAAGAAGAAAAAGACAGATAATAGAAAAGATATTCCCTGCTCATAGACTAATTAACATTGTTAAAATGGCCATCTTCCCAAAGAAATACATGGATTCGATACAATCCCTATGAAAATTTCTATGGCATTCCCAAGGAAATAAAACAAACATTGCTGGAATTTGTATGGAAGTGTGAAAGATCCCAAATAGCCAAAGCAATCCTGGCAAAACACAATGGAAGCATTGTTCTTCCTCACCTCAGCACCATAGGGATGGAGACAGTATATGGAAATAAAAATAGAAACAGTACAGCTGAATGTCCAGAAATAACCTCATGTTTGTATGGACAGAATACACAATGGAGCCAAGATTACACAATGTACAAAGTCTCTTCAACGAATGGTGCTGGGAATACTGGACAGCCACATGCCAGAGAATGAAACTAGACCATTATCTCACACATACACAAAAATTCAAAATAAAGACTTGGATGAAAACCCCAACCCACAAAGTACAAAGAAGAAAACATACACAAAATGCTCCATTGACACTGACTCCAAGATATCTTTGGGGACTCAAGTAAGGGGGGGAAAGGCAAAAATAAACAAAGGGACTATATACAGATCAAATTTAAGAACGTCTGCACAGCAAGAGACTATCATTAAAATGAAAAGACACCCCACTGAGAGAAAATATTTCTACGCCATTTGTCTGACAAGAGGCTAACATCCAAGATCTACAAGGAACTGACACAAATCAACCACAACAAAATAACTCAACAAAAAAGGAAAGAAGATAAAAATAGACACTTCTCCAAAGAAAACATACAGATATAACACATGAAAAGAGGCTGAGCATCACTTACAGGAAAATGCAAGTCAAAACCTGAATGAGCTGTCACCTCTCACTATTGAGTACAGCATTCACCACAATGTGTTGGTGACCTTGTGAAGACACAGGGGCCCTCACTCTTGGAGGGAATGTGATTTGGATCAACCCCTCCAGAAGAGAGTATGGAGGTCTCTGAAAACATTATAAATACATCAACCACTTATCTAAGCATTACACCCCTCGGTATACAAAAATCACTAGTGAATTACACGAGTTGTATTACATTCCAGTGAATACAAAAATCACTAAGCCAGAGAGGAAATGCACCCTCTGTTCATGGCAACCCTATTTACAGCAGCTAAGTTAAGGGAACAGCACAAGCACCCAATGAAAGATGGGTGGATTAAAACGACAATGTGGGTGGAATTGTAAGGGATTCTGCTAAGTAAAATAATTCAGCAGGAGAAAACAAATAGTGCATGATTTCACTTATACACAGATATTAAAGAACAGCAAAGGCACACACAAAAGCAAAACAAAATAAACTGTTGGTATATGGCTGTAGAGCCTGCCAGTGGGGGTTGGGTCGGAGCAAAGTGGTAAGGGGGTACAGTGAGCTGTGGTGAGGGTTATGGGAGCTTGGTGGTAACAAAAATCTAAAGCGGTGTGAGCCTATTCCCCAAAATCATACAATGTTGGAAATAAATGATGAAAGCAAAAATTATGGTATAACTCTTACAATTGAATAAAGGCCCATGGGAAACCCAAAGACCCCACCAAATACTAAAAATAACAAAGACTATGAAGTGATAAAATACAAAATCAAAATATGGAACAATTTGTTGCATTTCTACATGCAAACAATGATTTAAAATAAAAGGTAATTAATCCATTTAGAATTATCACCTTGGAAGATGAAACACCTGGCAATGTACTTAACGAAGAAGAAATATACAAGAACTATAATATGTTGCTAACAGAAATAAAATATAAACAAATGGAAAGATATTCCATGCTCATGAAGTAACATTGTCAATAACGAGTCAAAATGATCATATTACCTAAAGCAATTTACAAATGAAATGCAATAGTCTACTTATCAGAACCCCAATGAACAGTCATAATATTTGTATGGAACCATAAATGATCCTAAATTGCCAATCCTGAGAGAGAAAAAAAATGGAGGCATCACACTCCTGACATCATACTACTCTATAGCCACAATTATCAAAACCACATTGTTTTGGAACAAAAACAGAAACACAGACCAATGGAACAGAGCAGAAAGCTCAGCCATAAAGCTACAAAGATGGACTGGGAGTCTGAGGAGCCATCATACACTGGAGACGGGAAAGTCTTCAACAAATGGTGCTGGGAAACTTGGCCAGAACATGCAGAAAATGAAGTCCTTAATTCAAACTCAAACTGGACTAAAGACCTGGATTTATGACCTGAAGTCATCAAGAATTTAGAACAGAACTTAGGTGGCACATTCCTGGACATCAAGGGCAAGGATGCACCTGGGGGCAATCTCCAGTGGGAGGGAAGCAAAAGCAGAAATGCACATGACTATATAAAACTAAAAACTTTTGGGACTCAAAAGTAATCTCAAGTTTCTAAATTCAAAACAACTTTCATCAAGACACATTATTTGGAAAATAAGTAAAATTAACACAATTCACAAATGACATAATAACAGAAAATCCAAATTATCGAACAGCTTAGTAATACAAAAATGAATACAACAGAAATATCAGGAAATCAAATCAGTACACAATACCTGTGTGTCTTATGCAAACAATGAATCCAAAGAAAATTTAAAAACAATCCCATTTACAATCACAAAAAAATAATAAACTACCTGGGAGTAAAAATTAAGGCAATGAAGGACCTATATATTTGAAACACTAAAAGGCTTTTAACAAAAAGAAAATATAAAAACACATATCGTGTGTTCATAATTGGAAGAATAAACATCATTAAAATGGCTATTACCTAATGCAATTTATAGGCGCAATACAATACCCACAAAATCCCAATGCGTTTTCAAGGAAATAGAACAATCGATCATAAAATAATATGCAACCAAAAATGCCCAAATGGCCACAACCTTTCTTAAAGAAAAATGGCGGGACCACATAGGACCAAGTAATACCACACAGTAACAGTAATCACAGCAGCACGGGCTTGGAACAAAAATAGAACAGAATGCAGTAGAGAGCTCAGAATAAACCCACACAGGTATCTATCAGTCTCTGCCAAAGCAGCTACGGCCTTTCTGCGGAGAAAGGAAGGTCTTTTCAAAAGATGGGGCCGGGAAACAGAACACTGCATGCCACAAAATAAAATCAAATAGATCCTTAACTGTTAAAATTTTCGTTTAAAATTTATTCATTTATACATACGAACTGGGGTACAGGCCAGAGGTGCAGGGGTTTTAAATACAAAACTTCACTCAAAGTGGAGTAAAGGGCCTCCCTGGTGGCACAGTGGTTAAGCCTCAGCGCTACCCCCAAGGGCTCACCACGAGGGCCTGGGAGGTGACCCACATAGCACAGCAGACCTCTGTCTCCCCATGCTCCCCTGAGCAGTGGATTTCAGTCGATCTGCCTGTTCTGCCCCCCAACTCTGTCTCTGGTGAATCCTCTCACCACCCCACACCTCTGGTGTATACCTGAGTTGTTACACAAAAATACTACTACAAATAATCTCTACACTCATAAATTTGACAACTTGGAGATGAAATAATTCGTCAAAGCCACCAACTATCAAACCTCAAGATGAAAAATATCATCTGAAATCAGTAAATAAATTGAATTTACAATGTAAAAGCTCATGCAGGAAAACCTCTGGGCAAAAATTTAGCAACTATTTTATGCAGTCTACCAGGAAATATAAAAGGAGGCTGTATTTCCAGCCAACTTCTGGAGGCCAGTATTCCCTAATAAGATAAAGAAAAGACAAAAGATGGAAAAGACAGGCCAATGTCTTATGAAACTAGATACCAAAATCCTTAAAAAAAAAAAAAGTTGCAAACCAAATCCAACAATATATAAGAAAATTATTTTCTCAAATATGCCAGGTAGTTCAACATTTGAAAATTAGTGTAACCTACCATTATAAGGTGGATAAAAATGGAAAATCTTAATTTTTGATTAATAAAGCACCATACATCATGAGGGGTAAAAAAACTTTTAACAAAATCTAACATCCATCCATGATCAAAAATGACCTCGCAAATTAGAAAGCAATTATTTCAACCTATGTCTGCAAGAGACTGCACCTCACATCATACTCCCTAACAGTAAAATATTTTTTCTTTCTCCTAAGATTGGGAATAAATCAGGAATGTCCCCTGTCACCAGTACTATACCTTATTCAACAAGCTATTAGAATGTGTAGCCATGGAATAATTTGAAAGAAAAAAGAAAAGACATCCAGATTCAAAAAGAAGAAATAAAACTGTCTGCCAATGTTATGATTGAAATTGTGTTTGCGTAGAAAATTCCCAAAGAATTTACAAAAAAAAAAAAAAAAAAAAAAAAAAAGGACCCCACCACCTTGAGGGGGGAGGGGGATGAGACCTCCTAACATGCTAACAGGAATCCAAAGAGCTGGAGGAGCTGTGTTAATTCAGACATCTGGGACTTGAGAGCAAGGGAATTGTTACGAAGCCTCGGAGAAGAGAAATAAAGCAACGAGTTTTCATCTTCACCTGTACTGAACCCCAAGCTAAGTGGGGGACTACCTGGCACTTTTAACAGACCTGGGTTCCCAGTGAGGGGTGAGGGAGCACCACCTGATAGGGGAAGACACAAAGCTGTCGTCTAAGTGGGGTGGAGTCGCTCCCTCCAGGTCTGTTCATGGCCATCCCTCCGTCCCAGACCTGAAGGTCAGCTGTCCCTTTCAGCTCGCTGCTGTCCCTGAGCCCAGAGAGGAGGCTCTGGCCTCCTCTCCAGTGTTGGGGCAAGCCTGTGTGCTCACGGCCCCAGCCAGCCCTGCGGAGTCTGTGGGTTCTGCCCCCAGGTGAGCGCTCCCAGCTCTGCTCCCGCCCCATCAGCGGCCACAGGCGCCTGGCTCCCAGGTGTCACCACGCCAAGGAGAGCACCGTGGCTGGAGGCACAGTGGCTCTAAGGGGCAGCTTCCGCCTGGACCACTCCTCATCACTGGAGTTTGGGGTTGGGGGCAGGTGGGGAGCATAACCACGCCCAGCTGGGCAGAGCAGGCATCCTCAGGCCTCCACCATGCTGTCATCTCTGGCACTTGCGCCCTTGAAAAGCAGGTCCCTGGAAGCTCACTCAGAGCTCACAGATCCAGCAAATCTGATCTTATTCAATGATTCCCGAATCTGGAGCACCCTACCTACATACTGCAAGGGTGTACACAAAATGGAGGGTATTTTTAGCCAGAAAGAGGGTGAGACGAGGTCTTTACCAAAGGAAGAGCTCATCTCAGGTACAGCCGTCTCCCCTGGAGAAGGCCCTGGTGCTGGGCAGGAAGCGCCCTGTCCATGGGCCTGGCTGGGGTGACCACCACCCTCCTCTTGCTGGGACTCTCGGCCCGCCTCAGACTTCTGCAAGCCCTGCTCTGGCTCCTGGCCCTCTGGCTCCCAGCACAGCCTGGTGGGCCTACTCCTGCCCTCTGCGGCCCTATCCACTCAGGGAGAACCCTGACCGCACATTGTCAGAGCTGTGGCTGATGGCATATTGGTCCACCGTCCCCAGCCTCAGTGGTCCGGTCGGGCTGGACTCAGTCCGGGCCCAGGGAGTGCTCATCGCCTGGCCCTGCCCGGTGCCCTGGGTGTCAGGGTGTCGGGCTGCCGGGTCAGCTCACGCAGCCCCTGCCTGTGGACCCCTGAGAACTGCTGCTTGGCTGGCGCCATGGACACAACAGCTGTCTGCTGAACTGGGCTTTCACTTTTCACCCAGCTCAAGTTGGCAGCCCTGTGGGGTGGCCCTGCCAAGTATGCGGGCAGGTTGGGGCCCCACTCTGAGGGCAGGCCTCACACTGCCCTGTTCTCCCACTGCCTTGCTTCAGAGGGTGGGGGAAGCAGCATTGGGACCTGGTAGTTAAAGTGCAGGCTAAGATCAGTCCGGGCCTGAAAAAAGTCTCAGAGGTTTCCAAGCTTACCCTCTGGCCCAGGCTTTGCCAGCCTGTCCCCAGCCTGTCCCCGTGTGTGACCACCCAGGCCACCACAAAGGCCTCCTTGGAATCTGAGGCTGGGAAGATGAAGGGCCAGTGCCGCCTGTCTGTCTGCAGTAGGCATATTGCAAATTAATAGCTCTCTCTGATCTTTTTTTGCATGTTCTTGGTTTCTCCACTTCTTCCTTTTGGCTTTGTAATCTGACACCAGCTACTGTCCTCTTATCTTGCTCTCCTCCACACCCTCCCAACACTCCTCTCTCAGATGCACACAGAGCAGGGACCACTGGAGCTTTGAAGCCGGAGGATCCAGTCATTCTCCTTCACACCCTGTTTGCGGGACTTCCTACTTAACTAAGCGACACGGGTGAGGACCATGGCCACACCCACTGTCATCCTGCACGCCTTTACCCACCCTCTGCCAGTTGTACGAGGTCTCGGGCCACACACCTTCATTGGCTCTGGGACCCCCATCAGGGCCTAGAGGCCAGTGTCTCAGCATCTCCAAAAACGCCAAAGAAATGAAACACAAGATTGATTTTTTCAGACAGCTTTTACACTTTGGAAGCTTCCTCTGGAATCCCTAGCTCTGGGCATTTCCACTTGTGGGGTGGCTTCTGGGGTGAGCATGGCCAGTTCGCCCCCCAGGTTTGGGGCTGGATGTGGCTGCATGATGGGTTGAAGGAGCCCGAGACAGCAGCTGAGCACAGGAGTATTCACAGTGGGTTTTCCCAAGTAGTCCAGACAGGAGAGCGGATCATTTCCATCACACACTGATGGCTTATTCATAGAGAGATTCCTCCCTACTTTCTTGGCCTCTTCGGGGAAGGAGGGCCGTGCTTCAAAGCACAAAAATATGTATAGATAGTCTGGAAATCAAGAACTAAAAGACAGACACTCCAATTTGTAGAATGACCTAGAAGGCTATTCCACCAAAGACAACTTGCAGTGGCCAATTAGCATGCGAGAAAGGTCTCATGATTCGTCATAACAAGTGCATGTAGAAACCCCAAGATGAGAGCACCACCTCCCCACTAGTGTGGCTAAAATTCCAATGATGGGCATCGCTAAGGGATGTGGAGAAATTGGTTCTCCCAGCCACGGCTGGAGACGTGACACCATAACTACTTTAGAAAACAGCTAATTTCTTACCAAGTGAAACAAAGCTATCAAAGCAAAGACTTACACAGAAATATTCATTGTCATTTTTCCTCATATAGCCCCAAACATTAAGCCCCCCAAGTGTATGGACAGGAGAGTGGCTCAATTAATCATGGCACCCCATCCCAGGAAGACCAATATGGTAGGGTTTGGAAAGCAGGGAGGAACATCACGAGCATCAGTGTGCCTTTGTCTCAGGAAATACACATGGGCTGGAATACTATTCAGCGGGGAAAAGGAATAAACTACAGCTACATGCAACATGGCAGAACTTCAAACGTTTTCATTGGAACGAAAGAGGAGTCCGTGCTGTGTGATCCCGTATGTATCAAGTCCAAACAAACGACAAACTTACAGTGATCAGAAGGGGAACAGAATGAGCTGGAAGGGGACACAAAGGGAATTTGAGGTGGAATTGGAACTGGATTAACTCTTCCATGGAGTAATATTTCCACCAGTGCTTCAAAATATCTAAGCCTTCTAACTGGACTCGTAAGATTTGCGTGTTTTACTGGATGTTAATTATAGCTCACTACACTTTTTAAATGGACACTCCAGGGTTAGCTGTAAGGGTTACAGCCTTGCTCCTGGAGGCCAGCTCCCTCCCCTCTGACTGAAACCTGAGCTCTGAGCTAATGAACTCCCCAAATAACCAGGGCTTGTGGGTGAAGGCCATGAAGAATTGCAGAAAACAGCTTCAACCAAAAGATGCTTCTGCCTGCTGGTGCTAAAAAGGCTGCTTCTCTGCCCCCATCCCAGGGGCACCCTGACCCCTTATTTATTATCTTCATCTGTTAAAACTCAGAGGGTGAATACCAGAGCCCCTTGCCAGTCTTCTCCCACTGTTGTCCAAGAAGGAACAAAGTTCAAGCCTGTGCAGAAGGCAGCTGGTGTAGCAGACCCAAGGTCGCCGGTCATGCTGGGCAGGGGTGGACCGCATTGTTGGCAGAGAAGTCAGTTTTAATGACAGTCTGGATCCTAATTTTAAGGTTTCCTGGACCTCACACAGAGATTGACTTGCAAACTATGGGAATGGATGATAAAAACAAGGCCTAAGGTCAAATGTACAGCATTTCTAGGCCAAGGCACACTGTAATGGTGTCTAAACACCCTGTTTTCCAGGGTCCGAGGGTCGCCACCCTAAGGAGACCAGGACTCCTGAGGGCTTGAAAGCCAGTCACACCAGGGGCAGCCAAAAATTTTGTGCCTCTATCAGGAAGTGTGAGAAGCATGCAATTTCTCAAGGGACATCAAAAACAACAAGCAGCAGGCTTTATTTCTTCCAAACCACAATACTTCGACACAGCATAGGCATCACAAGAAATTATTTAAGATTTATTTATTTATGCATACAGAACTGGGGTATAAGCCAGAGGTGCAGGGGCAGTGAGGGGATTCATCAGAACAGAGTGGGAGCAGGACAGGCAGATGGATGGAGCACACTGCTGAGGGGAGCAGCGGGTGGGGCAGGAAAGGTCTGCCGCACCATGTAGGTCACCTCCAGGGCCAGGGATTGAACTCACACTGAAGCGGCTGCAGCCAGTTTGCAGTGCTGTGCCACCGAGAAGGACCCACAAGAAATTATTTTAAGGCAATACCAGTGAGAGAAAGGAGTTACCATGGATTTGATATAGAAAAGTAAGGGAGAAGAAAAGTTAACAATCACTTTAACTCGAGGTCTTTAACTGATGCCTGCACCATCAGCAATCCTACCAACCATGAAGTGGTACTCAGGAGGCGGCAGCCGTGAGGCAGAGGGGTAACAAGTCCCCGCCTAACACAACCCTGAGTGCTGGGCATTCCAGTCACACATTCCTTCTGCAAGCAGCTTTGGACACCTACTATGTCATGCACACGCCAGGATAGATCAGCCACAAACCTGGTCCTGAAAGACGTTTAGGGGGCTCCCCGGTGGTCTAGGAATTAAGTCTCAGAGCCATCACCACTGTGGCCTGAGCTGGATCCCCAGCCAGGGAGCTGACCCATATGAGGTGCCCGCTGCTCCCCTCAACAGTGGATTTACCTGTCCTGCTCCCCACTCTGTCTCTGGTGAGTCCTCTCATGCCCACACACACCCCTGCAAACATACACTCACCACCCCCAAGCACACACCACCACCCCAGTTTTTCTACACACACATAAAAATTGCTCACCGCAGGACTGGAGCTATACTGACTCAGACACAAGCTATCAAGAGAAGGGGGGTTATTCCGACCTCAGCTGCATCCCCACCATGATGCTCAACAATCATTGTGTTCCTCTTCGTCTACTCTCTCCCACTTAATGAATATCCACTGAGCTTTACCTTGTGGCAGGCACTGATCAAAATGCAGGGAATGTGGACTGAATAAGAGCAACAACACTTTTTTAAATATATGACCCAAAAGTAGAGACATGGAAAGAAACACAGGATTTATTTCAATAGGTGGTGAGGAAAGGAAAGGCTGAGCAGCGTGGGGAGAGACACAGAGAAATTTCCACCTATCTACCTGAGAGCATCCAGTGAAGAGAGATCAAAGTCCAAGTTGAGGCCATGTGTTGCAAGCTGGTGGCTTCTCTGTGGACACTCCCTCAGCACCACTGGTTTTACTGCTAATGCCCAGGCTCTGCCTTCATTTCCCATCATCCCCTACTAGGGGATGGAGTATAGAAAGTTCTACCTTCTACCATCAAGCTGGTGATGAGCTCCATTCAATGGCTTATAGGTTGCTCCTGTTTCTCTTATCAGAATATTGCTGATCAAATGGTGCTGGGAAAACTGGGAAGCTACGTGCAAAAAAATGAAACTAGATCACCACCTCACACCATACACAAAAACCAACTCAACGTGGATTAAAGGCCTAGACATAAGAATGGAAATCATAAAATACCTGGCAGCAAAGATGGGTCAAACACTACACGACATACACTTCAGAGACATCTTTGAAGATGCAGCACCCAGTGCCACAATAGTGAAGGCAAGGATAAATAGATGGGACTACATCAAGTTAAAGAGCTTCTGTATAGCAAATGAGACATTACAAAAAACAGCCCACTGATTGGGAAAAAATTTTCTCACACAAAACTAGTGATAAAGAACTGATCACAAAGATATATGGAAAACTGATGAAACTCAACAAAAATAAACAACCCCATCAACAAATGGGCAGAAGAGGGGCCCTCCCCAGTGGCACAGCCAGTTAAAGCACAGCACTAAGAAGCTAAAGCCATTTCCACATGAGTTCGATCCCCACCTGCCCGGGAAGTGACCCACATGGCGAGGCAGACTTCTCCTGACCCACCTGCTGCTCCCCTCAGCAGTGTACTTTGACAATCTGCCTGTTCTGCTCCTCACTCTGTCTGGTGAATCCTCTCACCGCCCCTGCACCTCTGGCCTGTACCCCAGTATTGTATGCATAAATAAATAAATCTTTTTTTAAAAAATAGGCAGAAGAGCTAAAAAGACACTTCTCCAAAGAGGAAATGCAGATGGCCAACAGGCATATGAAAAAATGTTCAACATCACTCGTAATAAGGGAGATGCAAATTAAAACCACAATGAGATACCACCTCACCCCAGTGAGAATGGCACATCTTCAAACAACTAGCAACAACAAATGTTAACGAGGATGTGGAGAAAAAGGAACTCTCCTGCACTGCTGGTGGGAATACAAACTACTACAACCTCTATGGAAAATTGTTTGGAGGTTCCTCAAACTGCTAAACATGGAACTTTCATGTGACCCAGCAATCCCACTCCTAGGTATCTACCCAAAAGACACAAAAACACTGATGCAGAAAGACACCTGCACCTGCCTGTTTATTGCTGCCTTATTTACAATCACAAAGATAGGAAAGAGCCCAAATGCTCAAAAATGGATGATTGGATTAAAAACATGTGGTACATATACACAATGGATTATTACTCAGCAACCAAAAGAAAGAAACATGTGCCTTTTGCAGCAACATGGATGGAGGTGGAAAACATCATGCTTAGTGAAGCAAGCCAGAAAGAAAAGGGAAAATACTGGATGGTTTCACTCATAGCAGGAGCATAAAGGACCAGGCGAGAAAATAATAATAATGAACAGCTATATACTGGAGACATTTTAGGGGGTGGAGTGGGGAAGGGGATCAAGACCAGTGGGGGGAGGGAAATGCACTGGACTATGGTGATGGCACATGATGATTTGGTGATGGGAAGCCCACAGGGATTACCACTAAGATGAGAAAAAGCACAAAATGATGTAAAAATAAACTTATTAGGCCCTCCCTGGTGGCGCAGCGAGTTAAAGCACTGCACTGAGAAGCTAAAGCCACTTCCGCATGAGTTCGATTCCCGCCTGCCCCGGAAGTGACCACATGGCGTGGCAGACCTCTCCTGACCCACCCACTGCTCCCCTCAGCAGTGTACTTTGTCGATCTGCCTGTTCTGTTCCCCACTCTGTCTGTGGTGAAGCCTCTCACCGTCCCTGAGCCTCTGGCCTGTACCCCAGTTCTGTATGAACAAATAAATAAATCTTTCCCAAAAAAAATAAATAAACTTATTTAAAAAAAAGAATATTGCTGATGTTGCAAGCAGTCACGTTAGAAAAGTTCAAGTGATAGCCAGTGTCTTCCTCTCCCCATCACTGTCTGCATCAAATCCACATTTCTGTCAATTCTACAGCAGAAATGCATCCTGAGTCCATTACCTCTTGCCCATCCTCAGTGTCACTTCCCTAGTTCCATTGCACTGTCACTTCCAGCCCACATCTCTCATACTATCAAAATCTCTTTGTCTCCTTTTCCTTATTCTGACATTCCTTCTCCTGCCACTAGCATTATTTTCTTATGAAGCATTCTTCAGCATGCAATTCCCTTAGTTAAAACACCTCTTGAAAACATTTTTGAAATGGTACTAAACATTCCATGGAATACTCCTCAGCAAAAAATCTCTTAATATGCCACACAACTTAGATGGACCTCTTAAAAGACAAGAACTGTATGCCAAGAATTCTCCATCCTGCAAAATTATAAAGTATGAAAGGTAAAAAGGTTTTCTCAGATTAACAGAAGCTAATGGAGTTTGCCACCGCCAGCCCTGCTCTTCAAGTACTACTAAAAGGGAGTTTCTGCAAGAAAAGAGAGAACTGTAGCACAAACACTTTACAAAACAATAAGAGCAGCACACCACCAATACCAAGAGCAAAAATACTACGCATTAACACCACACATTAAGGAGAAGAAATGAATGAGTAGAACCGTATCGTTAAGTGTCACAGTAGACGCCAACTCGTAAGGGACTCAAAACATGGGAATTCAAGTAAACCCCCCCAAAACCTACCCACAGATGAAGAAGCAAAGAAATTTATTGGAATATTAAGAAAAGTCATCCAGAAAGAGTAGAAACTAAGGGGAAAAGAAACAACAGAAAAATAAAACAATTTTTAAGTGACTAAAATAAAGAGTTCATAATCTCCTTAAATGTCATTGAATTCACCCTAACTATGTCTGAATTCATCAATAAATAGGCATAGTCTAGTGATATGAGTGAAAAAATCCTAGCCAAGTGACCCATTTTTTTTTTAAACAAGAGACCCATTTGAAACTGAAAGATAAAAACAACCTAAAAATACTAGGTTGGAGTAAGGTCATACATGCCAGTAACTCTGTAAATCAGGAGCTGCTATTCTTATACCCAGTAAGCTAGACTTTCAACTAAAAAAGGTAGTCAGGAACAAGGATGGACACTGATGTATGATGATCAAGGGAACAATTCACCAAGAAAATATGATTCTTATTCATATTTATGGCCCAAATGTAAATGTAAGAGCACCTAGTTATATGAAGCAACTATTAACAGAACTAAAACAATGTATCAACAAAAATATAACTGTTGCTGGATTTCAACACCCCACTCACACAAGACAGAAGATTAATAAAGGTCTTAAAGGAATCAAGAAGAGTGGATGGATTTACTACAAATTTTCAAAGCTTTTATCTGAGAAAGCAATGAATACATGTTCTTCTCTAGTGCACATGGAGCATTTTCAAGAATAGATCATATGCAAGGGCATAAAACAAGTCTCAGAAAAATATATACAAAAATAGAAATTATATCAAACATCTTCACAGAGCACAAAGCTAGAAAGCTAGAAATAACCATAAAAGGAATCCTGGAACAAACCAAAATATGTGGCGAGTAAACAATGCTTTTGAAAAACTCCTAGGTCAATGAAAAAAATCAGAGGGGAGGGGGAAGAGCGGAAGAGAGCGAGCGAGAGCGAGTGAGCGCTCTTAATAAGAATGGAGAGAGAAGCTACCAAACACTACAGGGTGTTTTTAAAGCAGTACTATGGAAGTTCAAGTCCACATTAAAAAAAAAAAAAAAAGAAAGAATAAAGATTCCAATTTAACAATCTAGCTCAGCAGCTAAGGAAACTGGTGGAGTGGGAGGGAAGAACCCCAAAAACTAGTAGAAAAAATAGAGCAGAAATAGATGAAATAGAAAATGAGAAGATGGTACAAAAGATCAGTGAAACCAAGTGTTGGTTCTTTCAAAAAAAAAATAATAATTGACAAGCTATTAGCTATGCTTACTAAGAAAACTGAAAACTTAAAAAAGAGAAAGAAACATGAATGGGTCAATGATCAAGTCCAGGAAGTAGGGGGCTGGAGGAGGGGGAAGCAGGGCAGGACTTGATGATGAAGCATCAGCCTAGTGGATGGAAATAACAGAGAAGTTGCAACATTTGGGAAGATGCACTGAGATAAAATGATGGTTCTACCTTAAAGGCTGGACCAAGGAAATGGTTTTAGCTTTAAGTCCACAGGGAGCTACCATATGTCACAGAGAAAGATGCTGAATCAGTGGGGGAGAAGATGGAGAAAGCACTTTGGCATGTGGAGGGCAGTTTTCAAGGTCAAAGATAATGAGTTACCTTGACCACACTTGGTCCTCCCCACATCAAGAGGTTAGGTCCGAGGGTGCTCCCACCATCACCCCAGGGAGCCCATCCAGACAAGACCCTTAAGATCATCACAGCACGTGCCCCACTGAAAGCAGAGGGGAGCCTGGGGGGAGACAGACCCCTGAGGAAAAAGGATGAGGGTTGACAAGAGGAACCCAGGCTAGGTGGGGCCAGGGGCCAGCAGCAGCCTGCTCTCCCCAGATTCCAGGCGCCCAGTTTTCAGTACCTTCCCGCCCAGCATCACGAATGCCCTGCTCCTGCACTCCAGGCTCTGTCCTCTGGTTGGGGACTTGATGCTCTGGGCTGGTTTTCCCCGAAGACTCCCAGTTTTTTCCTTCCCTCCCAGGCTGTGTGCGCCTTCAGTCACCGGGTTCTTCTCTCCTGTGATGTTATTCCCATACCTCTCCGCCCTCTGTTGCCTACCATTTTCTCCTCCTACCTACTTCTATTTATGTCTCACTCACCTCAGCAAAGGAAAGCAAAGTAATCTATTCCACACTACTGCAGACCAGATGCTATGCTGAGCAATAAACATACGATCTTCATGCCTGTTTGTACACGAGGTAATACTGTTGTTCCCATTTAACAGGTGAGGAAACAGATGTTCAAGGCATTTCGACAACTTGCTGGGGACTGTGTAGCTCAGAGACAGGATCTGACCCAGGTCAGTGAGGTCATGAAGGTCATCTGTGGCCCCAAGTTCTGTAAAACTCTGGCATTTGGGCTCTCCCTCGTGACTCAACAGGTTAAAGCATTGCACTATGAAGCTCTGAGAACCCATTGCAGTATGAGTTCAATCCCCAGCCAGGGAGCTGACCCACATGGCACGGCAGACTTCTCCTGACCTGCCCGCTGCTCCCCTCAGCAGTGTATTTCAGTAGATCTGCCTGTTCTGTTCCCCACTCTGTCTCTTGTGAATCCTCTCATCCCAACCCTCATACCTCTGGCCTGTACTCCAACTCTTGTATGCATAAATAAATAAATCTTTAAAATAAATAGGCCACTTCAGTGCAAGTTCGATCCCCGACCCTGGAGGTAACCCACGAGGCACAGCAGACCTCTCCTTTCTCACCCACTACTCCCCTCAGCAGTGTACTTCATCGATCTTCCTGTTCTGTTCCCCACTCTGGTGAAGCCACTCACTGCCCCTACACCTCTGGCCTGTACCTCAGTTCTGTATGCATAAATAAACCTTTACAAAATAATAAATAAAATAAAAAATAAAACACCTGCATGAATGGTTTCATACCAGGGGCATGCTCTGACGACTTGTTTCTCTCCTTCATTCAACATTTTCTGTGTGGGAGTTTTATCCACATTGATCAATTTGACCTACTCATTTGAATGAGTGTTTCACTTTATGGACATACTGCAGTGATGGGTGTGATATTCCCACGATCTGCATTCCAGCCACACGCGGCTCTCTGTGTCGGGCAGGCTCCTCGACCCACACCTGCCCTAGTCACCTACGGCCTCTCTCCAGTGCCATGGGATCCATTTTCTGCAGGGTCTTGCATATAAGTAGGGTCCTACCGTAAATGAATGTGTATGGCCCCATGACCACTTCGTGGTCTGCTAGGGCGTACACCTGATGCCAGTGGCCTCATCAGCTTTGTGTTTTCAGTGACCATGGAGCAGTCCTTAGTTGGCTGTTCCATATCCAGCCGGTTCCCCACTGGTCAATATTTAGATGGTGTCCAATTTTTCACTCATAAACAACGTAGCGGTGAACATGTACATCTGTCTTTGTGTAACTTCCTGCCTGTCATCAGAGGCTATATTTTCTCCAAGTGGTCTAACAGAATATTAGACCCGAGAGACCGGACTTGCAAGAGGGGCTGCAGGAAGCTAGCTAACAGCAGATGTGACATGGGTGTGGCATGTGCCGGAGAGGGACAGCAGTTCCCAGGCCCAAGACACCTACCCCACAGGTGAGCATAGTGTGCACCTAGAATGTTCTGACACACCCTCTGCAGAAGATGCGCCGAAGTGACGAGCAACCTAAAGACTAGGAATCTGAAGAACTCAAGGTCTTCTCCCTCTGTCTCCACACAGCCTTTCCAAACCACCCTCTTTCTTGCCTTCCTTCCTCTAGGAAGTGATGATGCAACCTCCTTTCTGCCTCAGAGCCAGCTTCTCTCCATCCAGAGCAGAGGAAACAGTCGGCCTGGCAGGGGGTGCCCGATGCCCTGTTTTACCCCAAGTCAGCATGTCTGTCCACCAGCTCCGTGACACTTAGCCAAGAACAAACTCGGGGGAAAGCAATGGGCCTGAATGCAGGTCCCAAGTCCCTGCCTGTTCCTCTGAAGTCCTCCTGACGCTGGCTTTGAGCCTCTCTCCCTGCTAGGCATTCCCCAGTGGCAGGCCCTGCTGCTCCCCAGTCCAGGGAGGAGACCTGTAAAATCCTCCTTTCCATTCCCATTCTCAGCTTCCCCACAAGTAGACCTCACTCTGCACACCGTGGGCTCCAGCCAGTGCTCTGAGGACAGACAGCTCAACTTAATCCGATACACACAGGCTTTGTGGGTGATGCCAGCCCCTGCCAGTGGCAAGATTAAGAGTGAGAACTGACCTACAAAAGGCTAGTGTCCCTTAGAGGGGTGTGCGGATCCCAGGGAAGGAGCGGGATGGCAATGGGGGAGGGAAGGCAGGTCTCTGCTGTGCTGGTGGGGCCGCAGGCCAGAGCAGTCTGACTAACCACTTCCCCTGCCTGGAACTTGGGGGACAAAGAAAGAGCAGCACACTCAGTGAGGGGAGACAATGGTGAACACGTCCTCCCTGCCCCTGGGGGCTGGTAGCAGTGTGCCAGGCACGGTGCCCTGACCTTGACTATCCCCTGGCTTCTACATACAGAAGCTGAGTGAAGGCCCACGCCCAACTGCACTCAACAGATTGTTCGACAGAAACAATTGCTACGCACGCTGAGGCCGGTGTGTCCTTGGCCTTGCTAACCCTGCAGGCCCTGTCTTATTGAACCCTCTCTGCAGCCCTTTGGGGTAGGCATCACATTTATGCCCTCTTCATGGCTGCAGAAACAAGTCTCTGGGAAATGCAGTGAGTCGCCCCAGGGATGAGAGTGATAGAGGACCTGAACTCGGGCCTGACTCACATAGCAGCTGTTACAACCACCAGACCTGCCTCTCTCAGAAACCCATGGAAGTCTCAGGTGGTAAAAGTCTCCCTTCACCTAAACATACAAAAGGTCTTATTCCCTAAACACCGGGAGAACGTCTGTTTCAGCGAAGGAAACTGTAGGAGACAAACCCGGGCCTCCACCAGAGCAACTACCTGTTAGGTCCCTCCAGAGATGAGTTTTGGTTCCCTCTCCTCAGCCTCACCTTCCTAGTCCCACACGTGCGTTTGCTGGGTTCATTATGGCATGCTTTCTTCTGTGTCCCTGCAAATCCTTGGTCGGATGAAATAGGAAACGGGAATGAGGAGGAGAGGACAGTGGAGGCACAGATGGACCAACAGATGCTACTAGGAGAGACAGGTAGACAGACGAGCAGCTCAGGACTGAGGGATGGACCAACTGACGAGAAACTAGGTAGGAGACAAAGACGGCAGGAGGCCTTGAGCCACGTGGGACCTCTGACATCCACACCAGCTGACCACAAGGCAGGCCTGACTCCAGGCAGAAGTGCCCAAGAGGCCCTGACGTCCATACCTGGTCAGTAAGGAGGGGACAGGAAGGGCCTATGACAAATGCCTCAGTACAAAGCTCTGCCTTGCTGCCAGTTCTTGTCTTGCTCAGGCTTCCTCACCCTCCACGCTCGCTCAGTGTGGCCAGGCCTGACTTTCATCCCTTGTGCTTGGATTTTGCACCCCTCCCCCGCTTGCCTCTAGCAGATTGTTAATGGCGCAAGGGCAGAGACCTGGCGCTCACCTATTCGGCCAGCACTTATCTCAACGCACATTGAGAAGTCAAAAAATGACCTCATGGCGTGCATTGTGAGGAAGCGCCAGCCACAGACTCCGACTGTGGGAAGGTTCGTCAGCCTCCTCCAGCACTGTCAGTAGTGCTCAGTGATGCCAAGAGCCCATGGTCACCGTTGACAAGACTGTCCCAGTGCCACCAGAGGCTGTTTACCCTGTGCGTGTAACACTCTGTGTAATAACTACTAAGGGTCATTCGCTCTAACGAGCTCACTACAACAACTAGTGATAACTGACTTAAGCAATTCACATTTAATAATACAATCATCACCACAAAGCTAAAAGCTGGTCCTAGTCGCCACATTATGCAGATGAGAAGACTTAGGCTGGGCAAGTTTAAATCAGCTGCTCCAGGTAGTGCATTAACACGATGTTTCTAGCTGGGGCGAACTCAAAGCCTGTGATTTTACCCTGAGCACTGGGGCCACTCTCCGTGGGGCAAGTAGAGTGAGACTTTCTCGCCTGGGGGTCCTTAGAGAGCCTGGCTCTGACCACAGCCTCCTCTCTCTGGTCACACAAGACAAGCCGGTGTCCGGCACAGAAACCCCAGCTGGTGCTGGCTCCCTGGGGCATTTCCCAGCCCATGAAGACAGGTCACGCCTGCGACTCTGAAAGCCTCGTCGGCAGGCCTGTGCTGCAGACCACAGTGCCGAGGCCTCAGGGGTTCCCGGTGGCTGGTCAACACTCTGTGGCTTTACCCAAGTCACTTCGGGGAGCGGCCATTAGCTCATCTGCAAACTGCAATGGTCACGTCTGCCCTGGAAGAGCCAGCAGGGAGGAAAGCGGCCTGGAGCAGATGACAGGGCTCTGCTCAGGCCTGCCGAGGCCACTGGCAGCCCTTCTGCATCAGGGCCCTAGGAAAAAGTGATCTAATTGGTGATTCAAAAGGGCTTCCCAGATGCAGGACAGAACGCTGTTAGGAAATACCAAGCCGTGTCTGAGAGTTCAACCAGCCCCACAGGTTACTCTTGAGGCTGGCGGTGCAGCATGTTATGTCACTGTGGGCACCGGGCCACTTGGCTGGGCCATGGGGAGCGCTTCAGGCTTGCTCGGCTCAGACTTGGGTTGACCACAGTCCCATTAAATATTAAATCATCTGGTGGCACTGCACAGGAAAGCACTATGTCAGGCCTTAGCTATTCTGCCTGTGTTACTGCCCATAACAATTTCCTGAGCACTCAAATGGCTCCGACTTCAAGCCCAAGACTCAAAAGCATGTATCTAAGCTGAAGGAACTTTGTCCCCACGTCACTGGAACGTAAAAGCTGATTCCCGACACTGACGCTGCTCTCGGCAAGGTAGGTTCCAGAATGGACATGGTGCCTGCTCTCCAAGGGGGGAGGGCTCCTCCGAGCCCCTGGCCCCCTGCCCGGGCCTGCCCTGACAGCCCACCTCTACCCACCGCATGCCACACCCTCACCATACCCTGGGAGAGGGACACACTGACCACTTGAGTCCTCGCTCGGCACAGGCAAAGGATAATAGCCCTTACTCAACATCACTGGGTTATAGTTGATGAGGAATAAAAGGTAACTCCCAGCCAGGACCACTGCATGTGGGGTGGACATGTTCTCCCCCAATCTGAGTTTTCTTCAAGTACCCCAGTTCCTTTCACACCCCCCCAGAAGATGTACGTGAGCTTCACTGTCAGGTCGGAGAGGCTGTAGGGACGATGTGCCCGGTGATGGACAGACGTCCAGTCCAGGGCTAGGTCCCCGCCTTGACCCTGACCTACAGGACAGGTCCCAGCCTGTGACTCTGAACTGGGGGCAAGGGAGGGGAGGTGAATGAAAATAAAGGACCTTTTGTTATTGGATCAACGATCCAATAGATCAAGAGTCCAAGCCATCAGTCTTAGTCAAAACCAGGGGACAGGACATTCTATTTCCTCAGGATTCTATCCTGGTGTAACTTTCTGTTTAAGGTGACTGCACTGGCAATGCTGTGCTTAGTGCGTTCTCACTATGCTTCCTAGTAGGTTCTGGGAAACTGACTTCATGCAAAACAATGCGTAACAAAGCAGGTTTCTCAGTGCTAGGGGATCAATAGGATCAACAGAAGCATTTGGAATCTTCATTTAGGAGTCTGATGATTTTTTTTTCCCCACTAGAAATATGCAGTAAGGACTTAGCTCCCACGTGTGTCCACTAGCACTGAGAAACCTGCTTTGTTACACATTATTTTGCATAAAGTCAGTTTCCCGGAACCTATGGATGAAACAGGGTGAAGACACACTAAACACAGCATTGCCAATGCAGTCACCCTAAACAGAAAGTTGCACCGGATAGAATCCCGAGGAAATAGTCAAAACCAGGGGACAGGGCATTCTAAGATTGATGGTTTAGACTGCAGAAGAGCCAATGTGATTTTTTGTTGATTTAAATGTATTTTTTTATTTAAACGTGGGTGACCATATTCAAATGAAAGAGAAGTAAATGCAATGTATGGACAAACTTAATAGGATTCTGAGACACCCCCCCCCCAATAATTTATATTTGAGGAAAACTGAAGAAATTTGAGTAAGAATTGCCTATGCTACTGGACAAAGGTCATTTTCCCCAGGTGGTTATATAGTTATGTTGGCAAATGTCCTTAGGAGATGCACTCAGGGGTAAAGAGGATGTCCACAACTTCCCAACACATAAGCAGCAAGTCCTCACTCACCATTGTTGATAGGTTCTTGGAAACGTCGATTTTCAGCAAAACAACATATAAAAGAAACCAGGCCTCGGACAATGTCATCCCCTTCCACACTGGCTGGGGTTCATTTTTTTCTCATCAATGTTGTATCAAAACAATGTCATCTGCAGACAAGCTGGACCATTAATCCTCATTATTCAGATTCCATATTTGCAAATGTGTCTACTACTACATACAACTACTAGCTAAAATTTATTTATAACTCCTAGATCAGTGTTTATGGTGCTTCACAACCACTGACAACTGTGCAGAGTGGTGAAAACTTTGCACCCAGGTGACACGTGTTTGCACTCGGCCTCATTTTGCTTATTTCACATACTAAATAAGCAGCCCTTTCCAGCTCCATCAAGTGCCATGCTTTTCACATTTCTGGGGGGTTGTTGGCAACGTGGCTGTTTAACTGGCCCCAAGGCAAGTGCTGAAGACAGCCCAGTGTCCTGGGCGCAGGAAGGCTGTGCTGTGCATTACGGAGCAAATTCAAGCATGAGCTAAGCTTTGTTCAGACATGAGTTACTGTGCTGCTGGCCAGGCGTTCGAGGTTAATGACCCATAACGTGTATTAAATAATCTGTCAGTAAACAATAAACAAGGTTAATGGAAGTGTGAACAGAGGCTCCCAGGAACCTAGCCTTGCTATTCCCCCTGAGAGCAACGCCTCCATGGCTGCCACACGAGTGCTGGTTGCAACTTCACAGGCGGGAATACGGCTGAGGAAGAGTGCTCTGCCGTGTGCATTCCGATGTACTCACTGATACATGCGCTTTGTTGTATTCGCAGAGGCCACACACTGTGCCACGTGAGAGGTCTGGCACAACTAAGTGAAGAGCAGGCAGGTATCGACTGTTCTTATTTTCTGTAGTTTTAATTTTCTCAAAGCAAAATATTGACAAACCACAATGAGATTACCTCATACCTGCGAGAACGGCCAATATCAAAAGACAGGAAATAACGTGTGGCACGAGGGGCAGAAGCCTCGTGCACCGCTGGTGGAAATGTAAACCGGCAGAGCCTCTATGGGACACAGCACGGAGGCCCTCAAAAAACTAAAACGACCGAGAGATCCAGCTATCCCACTTCTAGATATTTATCCAAAGGATAGGAGAACACGAACTCAAAGTATATACACCTGCTCACAATATCCTAGATGTGCTGAAAACACCGCTGTGCTAGTTACAATAAACACCTTGCCATCTGCAAGGTGGGCCATCTGCAATAACACCATGGAACTCGAAGGGACTGCGCTAAGTAGAAATAAGTCAAAAGGAGAAAGACTATAGGAATTTTATTCCTCGGTAGACTATAAAGAAACAAACAAGCAAAACAAAAGCAAGTCCTGAGATTCAGACCCTGGGGGGGGGGGTTGTGGAGAAATGGGTAAGGGGGTGGGCTGAATGCGGAGGACAGAAGCCAGACCTCCAGTGGGGTGTGGCATGGCACACATTTGTCGGGCTGGGACGCTGCACAGCAGAAACTCAGTGCTGGAAGCAGCCGAGCCAGTAGGTAAAGAAACGCAAACCAACGACAACGCTTGGTCACTCAACCTGCCAAAGGTTTCTTAGAAGATAATGAGCATTATTACCAGGGCTTTCAATAAATGAGACTTCACAGGCAAAATAGGAAATATAAACGGGAATGACACACAGTTACAGTTCAAAACCAAAAGCAGCCCGTTTGGGAAAAGTGGATCAGGCACCTCAGGGCAGGCAAATCATAAGAAAACTTCCAAGTCACAGGCCCACAGGATCGGACGTCCACCTGGTACGTCCCCCTGAAAGCCTTTCTGAACCAAGGTCCAGCGTTGCCTCTCGATGCTCCCTCCAGCCAGGCTGGCCCCTCCCAGGCTGTGGCTGCCCAGCCGCCTCGCCCATGCACCATCATCAGCTTCCCACCACCCCCATCGCTGCACCCTGCCCACCTGCCCCTCCCAGGTCATCTGGGACCATGCCGTGTCTCCCTCCTCTCAATCCTTTGCCCTCATACCTTTCACCGCCGGCTTCTGCCAGATCATGACTCCATCATCAGCAAGCCTGGAAGCTGTCCCCGGTCGGGGCACCGTGGAGGCATTCATGGGGTCTAAGAGCGGAAAAGGGAGATGCTTAGGGAGAGATGCAGGGAAGGCTTCCGAGAGGGAGGGCACCTTGGGATTAGAATCCTTTTGCTAAGTGACTAGTAGAGCTTTGTAGATGAAGCAGAGAGAGGAGGGAAGAGAGGATTCCAGAAGGAGGTACGTGGAGCACCTCAGGGCAGGGAACGAGCTGGGGGGAGGATAGGGACCTAGCCTGACCCTCAGATGGCCCGGGCCCCTGAGGCTGCCCCTGCGACCCAGGCACCCAGGGTACAGACTCTGCACCAGAGTCCCTTCTGGTCAGCCCCAGTCCCTCCAAAAATCAAGTTCACAAGTCCTCGGAGAGGGGCCTGGACACACTGAAGGTGGCGGTTGTGGGGGGATGCTGCCGGCGAGAAGGGGAGCGCATGCCTCCCCCACCCCAGGACACCCGGAGGGGACCACATCCAGTTTATTTCAGAGGGAGTCAGTCTCAGAAAGGGGGCCGTTTAGCAGAATACCCAGTTTCAGGAGCAGAGATTCCAGAAAGGACTGGGAGAGGGGTAAGACCAGAGCAGGGCCAGGCCTGGAGGGTAACAGTGGCCTGCAGGGGACTCGGGCCTCTTTATCCTTCAGCACAACCCTGGGACTCGGGGAGGCTGGAGGGGCTTAAAAACAAATGCATTACCTCCTACTTGGCAGCTAAGAAGCCAGGGTTGGCCAGGCCCTGGGGTAAACAAGGCGGATATCAAGGCTCTGCTGAGGGCACTCCGTGGGTGGCTCAGGGAAGAAGCTCCAAGCACATGGAAGAAGAAGGCTTCTTGCCCTGGGGGAGCGAGGCCCCAGTGCTGTGGGGAGCTGGAGCTCGCAGGGATGTCTCTCCTTCGTGAGTGGCTACCCAAGCTCAAAGCCGACCAGGCAGCCAGCGCCAAGCCAAGCCTCGGCTCCGCTCCCCCGCGCCTCCCTCCCGGCCCTTAAGAGCCCGAGGCCCGTGATTGCACTGGGCCCACCTGGACCGCCATGCTGCTCTCAAGCCAGCTGACTAGAATTAACTGCATCTGCCACGTGCTCAGGGCCCTGTGGTTTGTGTGGGCTGGAGGTGAAGGGCTGGAGCTTCCGTATGTGAAGCGGGGTCTTCCAAAATACACCGTCAGGTTTCTTTGCAAATCTGCCTCATTCCACCAAGAGTCCTCCCCTGGCAGACTGTGAGCCTGAGGGAAGTGCTGTGTCAGCTGGGTCAGCGGTTACAAGGAACAGCCTGAGTTGCCAGGCCCCATGGCCATGCCCGTGCCTCAGGACTGGTTCAGGGAGCCCCGGGCCTCCAACAGCTGTGCTCACTTTGGCCCTCTCTGGGCCTCTGGGCCTTACATCTCAGGCTCTGTTTCTTTCTGCTGGCCTTTCCACACCCCAGTTTTCAATGCAGTCCTCTCTAGATCCCACTGCTCCCCTTCAGCTTGCACATGGCAAAAACTAACAACAATTACATTGCATAATCTTTGAATTCAAGTGTTTATCACCAACTCATCCTGGCCCCAGTCTCAGAGTCTCTTGGTAACATGTTTTGAGGGAGGGAGTCTTGGTTGCTGTGTTACCGGTGAGCAGGCTCTCTGGGTCAAATAAGGTACAATTTGGAAAAGAAGAGATCTGAGTCTTATGACCCGGATATATGCACAAAGTCCCCGCCCCCTTGGGCAGCGTCCACCAGAACTGGGAAGACGACATAAAGTTTTGCATCAAAGTCCTATATAGATGGTACAACGTGGAAGTGGGCAGGATGTTGTGGTTTAGAAAAAGCCAGATTCTTTAAAACACTCTACTGTGCTCACGTTCGATGAAGAAGGAGACAAACTGTACTTTGTTAGGGTGAAATCAAAGAGAAACCTGGAAAGCAGAGGAGAATGAGTTGGTTGCAGAATGGAAGTCAGGCAAGCTGTTTTTATGATTTTCTACTAGCTGGCTGTGTGGCCTTGGGTAGGATCTCTCCCTCTCTGGTCCTTGGGTTTCCAATCTGTAAACTAAGGAAAGTGAATGATAGGAATCGCTCCTGATACATGTGCCATGTGCCGATGAACAGGCCCCAAGCCTTGCCAACTAACTGATGGATAATCTCCTGAGGACTTCCCAATCTTAGAGGAGGCTGGAACCGAGCTTCTGACAAGATGAGCTGCACCTGCTGGGCTTGTTACATCCTCCTGATTCCGTGTACCCCTCTTTGCCCAGATCCCACTTGTGATGGCTCAGTCTCCTGATGACACTCCTGATGACTCTATCTTGACTATCACAGTATCCTCTCACAACTCAACCTGGGGAAACTCAGCGTTTGACGGCCCTCAAACAAGGCAGAAACAAAGGGAATCATCCAGACTGAGGTTCCCTTTAGGGAGCAAATACGTGTTGCTTGAGTGGATTCCAAAAGGTCTATCTACATGGTGCCAGAGAAGCCAGTGGACTCCAGAGTGGCCAAGGTTCTCTGGCCTTGGAGTTACCCCCAGTGACGTTACTCTTCACCCTTTTGAGAACCTGTTGTAATTCTGGGCACTCACAAAGCCCCTTGCTTGGCACACCGTGGAGGGGGATTCTCTGCCCTCCCTGCTGCTTCCATTGCAGTGCCATTGTCACCCACTGCCTGCCATATATTTCCTGAGCCGCAGAAATACTGGTGGCCCCCCAGGGCAGAGGGGGCAGTCGCCGGGGGTCTGCACTCTGCCACCCAGGGTGGCCACATTGCTGCTGCTGCTTTTAAATCTGAATTTGCGGTTGTACTTAACATTGGGGAGACTCTCCCATGTCCTGCTGATCCATTGCTACCTCGCAGGCCACCCAAGCCTAGTAAACTAAAACACCTCATCTGTCATGCTCAGACCCATCAGCGATTTGGACAGGGCCCAGCTTGGGGGCTGCTCTCTGCACCCTGAAGTCTGGCAACATTGCTGAAATAGTGGGTATCACTTGAAGACCTGGGACCACTACTCAGAGTAATGAAATCACACACACCGGATTAAACTAGATAAGTCCTATATATTTATTTGTTTTTTAAGATTTATTTATTTATGCACACAAGAACTGGGGTGTAAGCCAGAGGTATACGGGGTGTGAGGATTCACTAGAGACAGAGTGGGAAGCAGAACAGGCAGATCTACTAAAATACATGATTGAGGGGAGCAGTGGGCGAGACAGGAGAGGTCTGCTGCACCATGCACCGTGGGTCAGCTCCCTGGACAGGGAGTGAGCTCATGTTGCAGTGGCTGCTGATTGCTTGAAAGTGATGTGTCTTTAACCCCCACACCCCACCCCCAGAGAGGCCTGCCCTGTATGTTTAAAAGATAATATTCATTTAAGAAAATGTTCACAAGAAGATGTAGTATATAAACACAATGGAATACTACTCAGTGATGAAAAAAGATAAACATGCCATTTGCAGCAGCATTGGATGGAGCTGGAAGGGATCATGCTGAGCAAAATAAGTCAGAAGGAAGAAGATAAATATCAGTTTCACCTATAGGTGGACTATAGAGAAACCAAACAAAGGTCCAGGCAAGTTTGTGTGCAAGATGAAGATCTGAAGCATAGAGTGGAGGAGGGGGAGGGGAAGACAAGGGCAGGGGGAAGGGGGGGGGGGGGGTCAGACACGGGAAGGAAGAGCACAGGCAGCTGTGGTGGTGGAAGAACCATAGAGATGACTGAGGGGAGAAATCAAATAAAACTTTAACAACCATGTAAGTAAGTAACCATAATATTAGAAAAAAATGAAAAGATCCAAAGTTGTATGTCTTACAAGGACAGCAACCATGGCAGCCTGTAAATGACACCATTCATCAGCCCCCCCAAAGGGGCTTTTCCAGGCCTTCACCTGGGGAACAGCCCCAGCCGGACTCCCAGCTCCTGGCCCACACAGGTGAACAGGAGACTTCCTGGCATCCTCCTGGGCTTGGTTCCCCTGCCCAAATCCCACTGGTCGTTAATTAGTTTTTATGCAAATTTTCTGGGTTCCTTTGCTTTGTGTGGCAGGTGTTAATGTGGCAAAACTGCAGAAAGGAACAGTGGGGTCTGTGCACTTTTGTTCTCATTCTCAAGTATTAAGCCCCGAGCTGGCTGTTTCATTAATGCCTGTTACTTTAATACATGTTTCACATTCCTCTTTTAAGGTCTCATAATCTAACAAGCTTGTTGTTATACTTCACATGTCATCCAAGGAGGCCTGGGGACCATAAATTGGCAGTTCCACTATTATCAGTACACTCGTAAGACTTTCATTCGCTTAAATGCAAAATGCTTCTCATTCTTTCTGAGTTGAAGTGGCTTCATACTACAGAACCAGATTAAACAAATCCCTCATAAATCTGAAGCTTCCTCTTGATATTAAAGTTCTTTTACTGAAGAGGACAGAGCTGTTCAGAGCTGTCACAAATGATTAAAAGTGTTGGATAGCGCAGGGATCACAGGCTGCTCCTCTCCTGGCTGCTGGGGAGAAAGAGGGCCCAGCTCTGCCCAGACTCTCCTGTGAGATGGACACAGGTTCAAATCCCTGCTGGGAATCTTCGGGAAACTAGGTTTTAGTTCTCAAAGTGAGGATAATGATACCTCCACTCCCAAGGCTATTGAGAGAATTAATATCTCTTGGTTATCCCATTTAGTGCATGAGCAAAAAAATCAGAAAATCTCCATTCGAAACCTTCTCTAAGGCCTCACTGGTGGCGCAGCACTGTGAAGATATCAGCAGCTGCTGCAGCACCAGTTCCATCCCCAGCCAGGGAAGTGACCCATCTGGCACAGCAGACCTCTCCAATCTCCCTGCTGCTCCCCTTCAGCAGTGGATTTCAGTAGATCTGCCTATTCTGCCCCCCACTTTGTCTCTGGTGAATCCTCTCGCCCTCCCATAGCCTGGACCCTAGTTCTTACATGCATAAATTAAAAAAAAAAAAAACAGTTGAAGTTTGACAACAATAGTTACGTAACAAAAAAATACTCCAGGACTCACTGGTTGGGTGACCTTTGGCAAGCCAAGTAAGCTGTCAGCCTTAACATCATCTCTGCAATGGGTCACTGCTTGCTTCATTGGGCGATTGCAGGAATGTGAGAGGTAAATCCACACAAATGCCAAGCAAGGCCAGGCCCCTGCTCTTTCCCTTTCTCAGTGGCTCTTTTAGCCACTGTCCCCACAGCCCAACTGTATCTTGTTCCATCTCTTGCAGGGTCTGGATATTTTAGCATTCTGCCCACGTGTCAGAGCTGAAGTCCCAATACCCAACCTGGAAATCAGGGTCACTCCAGGCCCAGGCCTGATCCAGGTGGCAAATGTCCCTGAACAACACCTGGCCAGCCATCAGGATCCCTGTCATCTGGGAAGTCATGTGGACAGGGGACCCGGGGCTCGGAAGAAACCACCAGCCTCTGTTAGGTACCAGCTGTGGCTGCTGTGGCCAAAGCAAGGCCTGAAGTGGAAACTGGAGGACAGAGGTGAAAGTGCACCAGCTCCCCACCCCACCTCTCCTTCCCACAGCTGTCAAGGACACTCGCTCTGAGCCCCCTCCTCGCCCACCACCACCCAGCTCAGCCTCTGCCTCAGCCTGTCCTGAGCGCATTCTTAGGCCCAGATCTCACAGCCCCTCCCAGAGAACCCACTGCCTGAGGTGGCTTCTCCAGGGTCAGACAGCTGCTTAGAGATGCTGCAGGAATCAGAAGTTAGACCTGAGCCTGGCCACCTGGCTGCTCCTCTCTGCCCCAGGATACAGCCAGGTGTCGGAGGGAGGAGGGACTTACGCATACGTGTGTGTGTGGATATGTACACACGGGACAGGTGCACTTGCGCGTATCGGTATCTCCTGCTTCATGTCTACCGTTCCCCAAACATTGCTCTAGTGCTAGATTGTGACTAAATCCTCATCACAGCACCACAAGGTTGTTGTTATCAGTCTTATTGTACAGTTGGAGAAACCAAACTTCAGAGAAATGAAGTCATTTGCCCAAAGTCACACATCCATTAAATAACAGAATCGCGATTAGAATTCAGGCTCAAGTGTCCCAAAGGCTGGCTCTCCACCACTGGAAAATCTCTTCCTTCCAAATCCAAAGAGGAAGTCATGGCAGACAGGCAGGCTGCTACAGGGGAACATTCGATTGCCATAGAAGTTGGGTCACTGTGAGGACGGCTGGAGGCTTCTTGCACATCGGGACAGTGAGCCAGCAGAGAAGGGGGTACATGAAGACACTCATGTCTTTGGGAACTGGGAGCACTCTGGCTCAGCCAGTTGGGGAGCACAGAGCAGAAGCACCGCAGCAGAGAGCGGAGAGCCTCGGGATGGCATGTGGCCGGCACCAAAAAGGCCCAAGGACCCTCCATGCTTAGCCCAATGTGTCTCCTCTCCCTTCACTAACCAGCCAGGAGATCTTATCATCACCAAGAAGTGGAATCATCAAAAGTGTCTTGCACGGTCACCACTACTGGGGAGAGCAGGGACCAGGCTGTGCATCTCATTCCTTCTGTTGTCAGTGACAATTCCACTGTTAGGGATCCGTGTCCCTGATGAACCGATGAGGAAACAAGTTTAGAGAAGCAAAGAAATGGTTCATGACAGTGACCCCTTCCTTTCCCCTCCCTCTGCATGGACAGAATAGTTTTCATCCACGACCTACATGTTAAGAGCCCTTAGCTGTTGACATGTCAGCCACAGTTGAGAGTTCGCTGTCGCTTTAGGGGAAACGGGTCCACTTTGTGCACACTGGTCTCCTCTAGGAAGCCTCCTCTCCTGCTGTTCTGTGCAGAGCTGCAGCTACCTACCTGTGTGCGCGCCCCAGGCGCTGGGCTTGGGCTGCTCCAGGGGTTCACCAGGCTCCGCAGGCCGGCCCCTGGAGCACTTGACAGATTGGCCTCTTCGCTGGAGCTGTACCAAGAATTTCTCCATCCCTCTCTGCCAGAATGCATGTTTCCAATTATGTGAGACTCTTTGGAGAAGTTGACTTCTTTTTGAATTGGTGAAATCAAAACACAGCGTTTGCGAAAGGGCCATCCTGGCTGCATCCGCGCGTCGCAGCGGGAAGACACCCGGGCAGCCCAGCCCAGGCTGGTGCTGGATCCCTCCAACCAGCAGCGGGACAGCGAGCCGGTGCCACTGGGGATGGCCGGTTTCCCCCTGGTTGCAAGACAGGGGTGTCTGCAGTGGGGGCGGGCGGCTCTGAGGTCATAGTGTCTTGAGTAAACGGCTGGAGACTGCAGGGACCTCATCACACACACTCACGCCTTTGCTTTTCCAAAGCAAAAGGTAAGCTGGAAGGAGGGTCCTGGCCTGGCAGTGCAAGCCTTAAGGCCAAGGAGCCCAGCAAAGAGTGTTTAAATGAGGTGGCGCTCTCCCACGCCTTCCCCACCCCTCCGTAGCCACCCAGGGGGCGCCTCCCCAGACTCTGGTTGCTTGGACTCTCTGCCTGTGCCCCTGAAGCTACTCCCTGGGCGCCACCCCTCCCTCACAGGCAGACACTTTAGCCTTGAGACTTCCACAAACACCAAAACCAGGAGCACCGAGGGCCGGAGGGGCTGGAGCGGAGCTCTGGAAGAGGTCTGCCATCCTCTGCTGTCCCACAGGCAAGTTCTCCCGTCAGAGGCCTCCTCCCCTCCCGGCCCGCTGCAGTTTCAGGTGGGCTGTGGGCCAAGGCGTTGGTGCCAAAAGCGAAGTAGAGCTAATCCTGGCTCACCCTCCCTCCCACTGACGTTTCCGCTGAGCGCATTTTTCATCCCATTGCCTCATGGACTCAAACTCCACCCCCCACTGCCTCTGCCTCAGCCAGTTGCTGCTGAAACGGGAACACCTACCCTGTGTGTGTGTTTTGGGAGGAGAGAGGGTAGGGAACGGCTTCAGCAAGCCTCTGGGGCTGGCACTGTATCTTAAACAGCTTTCAAGACATTCTTTTAAGATCTGAAGGGGCTTTGAGGGGGTGCTTGTGGGGTGGGTGGAGGAACAAATTAAAAAGAACTTTCCAGGAAACTGTTTGGAGGTTCCTCAAGCTGCTAAACATGGAGCTTCCCTACACCCAGCAATCCCACTCCTAGGTATCTACCCAAAAGACACAAAAACACTGATTCAAAAAGATACCTGCACCCCCATGTTTACTGCTGCTTTATTCACAATTGGGAAGACCTGGAAAAAGCCCAAATGCCCAAAAATGGGTGACTAGATTAAAAAGATGTGGTACATATACACAATGGAATATTACTCAGCAACCAAAAAAGAAACACATGTCTTTTGCAGCAACATGGATGGAACTGGAAAACATCATGTTAGTGAAATAAGCCAGAAAGAAAAGGAAAAATACCGGATGGTTTTACTCATAGCAGGAATATAATGGAACAAGCGAGAAAATAATGATAATGATGAACAGCTATAGACCGGAGACATTTTGTGGGGGTGGAGCGGGGAATGGGATCAAGAACAGTGGGGGGAGGGAAATGCACTGGACTATGGTGATGGCACATGGGTGATTTGGTGATGGGATTGCAACTGAGATGGGAAAATGCACAAAATGATGTAAAAATAAACTATTGCAACTGAGATGGGAAAATGCACAAAATGATGTAAAAATAAACTATTATATATTTAAAAAAGAAAGAAAATTTCGCTATAATTTTTGGTAATCAAATAAAAAATGAAAGAACTTTCCAGGAAGAGCAGGAGGCCAGATTAGAATTGTCAGTCAACGTTGCAAGCTCAGGGAGAGTAAAATCATGTGGAGCCCCTTGTGCCAGATTGTGGGGTGTAAGTGGGGTGCAGGTCAACAATAAGGATGCAAGCAAGGAGGTCAGGCATCAACATCCCTGTGTGCACTCTTCAAGGTCTGGGGCTCAGTCTGCAAACTAAAGGCGTCACTGAGGGATTTTAAGCAGGAGAGATTCCTGGAGAGCACAATGGGAGTGCGTTGTGGAAGGCAAACTGGAAGTGGAGACTCTTGGGTAAGCTGGTCTCAGAAAGAGAAGAGGATCATCACACTGAAGGTGGAAGCTGTGTGGAAAGGAAGGAGAAGACCAGCCAAGAGGAGGTGGGCTCTGTGTGTCCACATGCAGCTCATCGTGCGTAACTATCTGAGATTTAGATGTGGGTACTGGGCAACCAGTGCCCAGAGGATGTGTGGTTAGTGGCCATTAAATCACAAAGATGCTAAGCTGCCGAGGAGGAGGGCAGTTCAGAGAATCCATGCTGGACTTGGTTAAGGACATCTGGAGTCTGAACCATCTGTGGGGCGTGTCAAGGCGGGTGTCCAGCTGGCTACTGGCTTCCTGATCTGAGATTCAGAAGAGTCTGGACTGGGCAGTGCCCCATGTTGGTCCCTGCATCCCACAATTCTAATCTGGCCTCCTTTTTCTCCACCTCTAACCATCTTCTACCAACCATACTCTGCCATAGTTCCAGTCAATAGGAAAGATTTGGGGACCCAAGTGGATGGGGTTTAACGCCTGGGAACCAGACTCGTGTTAACTCTCCAACCCCAACCACTCACCCCCCTGCCAGATATCTGCTACCTAACAGGAAAGAACACCTGTTAAACTTGGGTGTCTCTGTGTGAATGGTGGAACCCTATCCAACTTTGGCAGATGTAGGACAAGGGAGTAGTAGGGTTTTGATGGTGGGGCTTTGGAGCAACGTCTGGAGCTTCGTCGGTTACTCAACTTGAAGCAGAGAGAAAATGATGTGCCAAACTCAGAAAACAAGGAAGAAATTAGCACATTCAGGACTGCATGTAGACAGTGGGATGGTGAGCTCTTGCAAGGTCATTTAATTTCCTGAATGAGTTTGGAATAAGGAAATGACATGATCAGGTTTAAATTCTAAAAACACTGATCTCACTGCAAAACACTGATCTCACTACAAGATTAAGACACGATTGAGGGGTGAAGGGTGCAATCTTGGAAGCTTGGTAATGCAGGTAGGAAGACACCATTGAGACAGTGCAGGCAAGAGCTGATGAAGGTCTGGCCTCAGTGGGAGCTGTAAGAGGGCCACACACAGAGAGATCAGAAAGATTTCTGGAAAGTGGAAACTAGAGGGCGGAGCATGAAGGTTGCCAAAGCACTAGGTCATCATGTGCCTGGAGTTCCCACCTTACCTGATAAGGTGGCATCTGAAAGACAAAGAGCCAGATGGTCCTGGAGTTCTGCAGCATGGTCATCTCTAGGTGACCCTCTCACACAGATTTTGTCAACTCAGGTCAGGAGTAGCTTAGCTGTCCTTTCTGGCTCAGTCATGAGGGTTGTTCCAGATGTAGGTCAAAGCTACAGTCTTGTAGGCATAGCTGTGACTTGAGGATGGGCTTCCCCGAGGGCTCACCCACCAGTTAGTGCTGGTTATTGATAGGAGGCCTCATTCCTCTTGCGTGGATGCCTTCACAGGGCTGCTGTCCTCACTACGTGGTAGACATAACCCTGGCTTCTCCCAGAATGAACTAACCCAGAAAACAAGGCAGAGTTACAACCCCCTTCGTTAGCTAGTCTTGGAAGATACACTGTTACTCACATACATGATACTGGCCCCACAGGTCGGCCCTGGCCCCATGTTAGAGTGATCACACAGCCATAAGTGACCTACACCCAAGGACCAGAGACATAAACACCTCCCCCTGCCAGCACACCACTCCAAGTCAGCTAAATCAGAAACCTAGGCTGTGAGTCTTGGGGGCCAATAATTTTTAAAGGTTCCCTAAAGTGATGAGCAGGTGCAACTGAATTAGAACCAACCTTCCCCCACTCCCTCCCTGACAATATGTACCTAAAGATCCAAACTGATGATCAACAAATCTCTCTGGGAGTTTAAGACATGAATCATTACCAGGTCATCTGAAGTCAGTAAAGACTTGACTTATAAATACACAAGAAACAAGAAGGTGGGATTCAAAGGTGGCAATGTGGTCTTGGTTATGACATCTGCATTTTTCCTTATTTTTCAAGCAACCAACATCTCAAAAGGTAGTGTGTGAAAATGATTGTTTTATCTTTTGGGTAAAAGTGAATTTAAACCAAGCTGAGGGGAGGACAACCATGGGCTTCAAAGGTAAAGTTCAGTCATTTCAAAACATTCAACTTCGTGGTTATTCATGGGACGGGGCAGGTGAGTTGATCTCTGCATGTTTTTGTACTTACTGGTATGTGAGACGAGCTCTTCAAAAATGAAATTTTAGAAAGGTAGAATGGAACCCATTGTACTGGGTAGCAAATGAAAAGGAAGGACATTGTAGGATTAATGAATTGGTTGCCTCGGTCAATTAGTATTTCTTCTGCTTTTCAAGTTGAAAGTACTTGAAAGACACTATCTTCCTCATTGCTGAGTGAGGTCACCCAATCTCCTTTAGAAAAGTCCCACGGGTGACCCTGAACCTCTTTGCTGGCTTCTGGACATTGAAAGCCAGGTGAACAAATCCTCCAAGGTGTGTGTGTGTTGCAGGTATGACTTCTTAACACCATAATTCAGTTATTCAATGACATGAAAATAATCATCCAAGGGGCGGACTGACTTGTTCCCTACCCCAACACCCACTCCCCACACACACACTCCCCCCTTCACTCACCGCTCCCTGAAATGCAGGGGACCACACTGCTTATGGACGGAGTGTGGTGGGCATCACTTATTTAAACACTGTGGGTTGGACCAGGGTTTGTACAGCTGTCTGTCTGGCAACAGCATCAGAGAGGGAGCATTCTATATAACCAAACCCAGTGTACCAAAGTCTGACCTCATGAAACTTGTCTGTGTCCTCAGACTTTCCCCCATCCTGCCCTTTTGCAGTGAAAGTGAGCTGTCTACACTGCAGATCCCAGAGTCAGTCGGCCTCCCTCCGCCTCCCCCAGATCAGGAACCCCAGACTCGGAATAAAGTTCAGCTTCGCAGTCACCGCTAATGAAGTCCTGTGTCACCTATGTCACCCAGCTCCTGCTCGACACCTCCAGATTGCCCGGCAGGGCTTGGCTGGCCAGCCCTTTGCCGGGCCCTCTTCTCACAGCCCTCAAGCTCCTTTGCGCTCACCAATCAGAACACAACTTGAAGACAAGCGCTTCATCCCTCTCAGCCACCCAGTGGCTTACTCAGTACCTGATCCAAATAGGATCTCAATAAACACTGACCGAGTTCAGGTGTGTGAATGAATGAACAGGATGGACACCACTGGGCTGAGCTGCTCCACCTAACGTGAGTTTCCCAGGACCCAGCCCATCAGAGAACTGGCTAGCTACTCCAGGATGCAGGGGCAGTGAGGCAGGAAGCTGGGACCGAGGGCAGGAATTCCTGCTACTTGGTATCAGTGTCACCAACAACTGTATTCATTCAGAAGCACTTACCCAGCATCCATGGCGGGCCTAGCACACGCAAGGTCCCAGGGAGGAAAGAAAGGAAGGAGCAGTGCTCCCCTGCAAGGAACCCATAGCTGAGCAGGAGGAGATAGCTGCTGACAAAAACTCCATGAATATAAAACAGGGAGCAGTAAGACCTCCATTGAGCAGCAGCCCCTCTGTCCTGCCGTCCCCCAGCATAGAGTTGTGCTGGCTAAGAGAAGAAAGGCCCTGGGGACTGTGGAGGCCGCTGCCCTCAGCTCCCGCTGCCCCTCGAGCAGGCTGGTGCCGCCTTTCCGGCAGCTGGCCCTGGGCCTGAGCCAATCAATCTTGCAGCCCAGGCCGCGCTCTCTCTGGGGCCTCAGTAGAGCCCGTAATTAATCTGGCTGGAAACAGACTTATTTTTACACCTCCTCACATCAGTCTCCACGGACCAGGCTCGAGCCCAGAGTGAGAAAACGTGAATTGATCACAGCTGTGGAACCAGGGTAATTAGCACAAAGTGCTGAAACCCTCATTTCTGTGACCGCAACCCCTGGCCTCCTGGCCACAGGTGATTAGTAACACAAATACCTGTGCCCCACCTCCCACTTGAGTGGCCAGGTCATGCCAGCAGGCCCCTGTCCCTCCTGCTTGGTGAGGGGTCATCTCCAGTCGTCTGGGCGCTTGCAGTCATTCAACGGAAAGGCCTGGCTAAAACCCAGCCACAGCCAGAGGCCAAGGATTGCCTATAGGGTGAGGAACAGAGTCTCGGGGCACACAGCCTGGCCCCCAAGGTCTGAGGCCTGAAGTCAGGCTGCCTGGTTCAAATTCCAGCACCTCCATGGCTGGCAGCGTAACCGGAACAAGGAATAATCTCTCTGTGCCGTCTCCTCATCTGTGAAATGGAAATAATCACATTATAAAACCACTTCGCCAACCATTGGCAGACCAGTTTTGGGGGTGGGTCTAGGTTGTTTTCGAACTTGGACTGATACATTTGTGAGATGCAATGAAGATAAAATCTCGAACAACAATCAGATGTTTGGAAGTCATGGCAATGTTGAGCTGCTCTAAAACGGCTTAAACGCCTATTCTCAGGGGTGCTTCGGGGGGTGGGGACACACAGTGCCCTACAAATGCCTATTAAATGCACGCAGTCTAATTTTTAAGGCTGGTATGTCCTTGTTCATTTTCTGTCTGCTTGGTCAAAGAGGCGTTTTGTACCATTCCTAGCCCAGAACCCCTCCGGCAAAACCAGAGGTGTGAAGGGGGAGTAGTAATTTGACCTGAGATGCGGGACCAGTGCCCCCCAGAGACCAGTGCTGCTCAGCACCTTGGCTTTGCCTTTGTGGGCACCTGAAGGCTGCTAGGAAATGAAAATCTTCGTTGTCAGTATTCGTAGAGTTGAGTCTTTTCCCCATATGTTCTTCTTTCTCCTCCTTTGCTGTCTTTTTAAAAAATTAATAGAGTCATTTAGTAACATAGTAATTTTTAAAATTCCATTTTATTTCCTCTGTGGCTTTTTTCTTAATTGATATTTCTTTGTTGTGTCTATTTGAGTGGTTGCTCTAGGGATTATAATATGGCTTCATAATTGATTTGGTCTCCCCAGAATTAGTATTTCATTTTGCATAGAAAGACCAACTCTTGGAATATTTTTGCAGGGTGTCCCCTCAGAGGGGTCTGTGCAGCCAGGTTCTGTGGGTTATTCTCCCATCGCTCCCAGTGCCAGAAGAAGTCAGGTTTTTCTCCCGTCCTACAGACTTGAGCAGATCATCAGACTTTTTTACGTGAGGTGACCGAGAATTTACTTGAGTCCATCTGTTTAAGGAAAGTGTGTTTGCGACAGCATCACCGGAACTAAGATGAATGCATATGGAAAAGACTGGATGAAATGGTCAAACCAGGAGCACAAGAAAAGAAAAAAACATATGAGTAGGTGAGAGAGGGGTGGGCTGAAAGGTGGGCCCTGATAGGTGGGCTCTGAGGGGGGCCCATGAGGGGTGCGCCCTGAGGGGTGAGTGCTGGAAGGCGAGCACTGTGTGTGTACAGGGGGGGAGAAGTGTTGAGGGCTTCCTCATAGGAGCTTGATTTTATTCTGTTGGAGGCAGAAGCCGCGGGAGCAGGGGAGTGAGGCGGCGTGCTTGTGTTACAAAGCCCGCCGGGCTGAGCTCTGGTCTGGCTGTGGCAGGGAGCGGGGTGAGCACAGAGAGGTGGGCTACCAGGCAGTGGCCGTCATCCAGAAAGAGCTGATGGGAAAAACTGACTTCTTCTAGCTTCTCTGAAAGCTTGTCTTACACCCGCCTTGCTCCAAATCAGTATTAGTCCACAAGATGACAGAAGAAAGGGCCTGTCTGTGCCCCCGCTGTGGCGCTGCCTTCAGATGTAATAAATTGCCTTTACCTGAAGAGCAGAAGGGATTCTGCCTGGTGGAAGCAGAGATTAGCTACTTAAAGGGCTTATTCCCGCCTACCCTGACCCCTGCAATTAGCTGGCCTGGGTAAAGTGGATGAAGCCAAATACTATGGGTTCTAATGGCTGCCTTGGCAATAGTTCACACCAGCTTTTCTAAAGTCGAGAAAATCCCCTTGCAAGTTGGCAATGTAGCCCTTGACATGTCTGGCTAAGATGCAGGCTGTGACTGAGGCACTGGGCAAGGCTTTGTGTGCTTGTGAAGAAAAAACCTGCAACTTTGAAGTTACTCTGGCTTCTTTTTGTGAAAGTCAATACAGTTTGCCCCAACATCCCCTCTCAGGGATTCACTCTGGCGTCACCTCTCCCAGGCCAGAGCTGGGAGACTGCAGGCAGTAAGGACATCTGAGGCGATTTGCACACCCAAAGGATACAGGGAAACTGAGCAGCTGCTGCCCCGCCTCCCCACTTCCGCAGCTTCTAGGGGCACAGGGCAGGCGCCTCTGACCCTCAGGCTAGGCCTGGGCGGGCCTGGTGGCTAAAACAGTTCCACTCGGGTACAGCATTCCAGAGCCCAATGCTTGGGCAGTGCTCAAACAAGGGTCTGCTTTCAGGGGGGTTGCATGGAGGGATCAGTGGAGAAAATGTTCTCCAGGATCCATACCAGACTGTCTCCTTTCTTCCCCTTTAAACTTGGCTGTGAAATAACAGTAACAATAGTAATTTGGATTGTCTTTCCCAATAAAGTAGTACCTCTAAATGCAACCGGAATCCAACCACCTTCTCCCAGACAGTAGATCTCACACTGCCCCCCTCGCTGGGATCTCCTGGGGAGTTTTACAAAAGCACCCATGCTTTTGTTCTACAATTAATTCCAAGTGGCTGGGGGCCCAGGTATCGGCATTTTGAAACCTCCTCAGAAGATCCCATGTACAGCCAGGTTGGGGAACCACTTGGCTGGGGGTGAGGGTGATGAGAGTACAGGCTGGGGCAACCTCCAAGGTGTGAGACAAGCAAACAGGTGATATCAGCTGAAGAAAATCAGCAGCGTCTGCATTTCCCCAGGAGACACCAATACAGCCTTGTTGTTACTGATCTTTCTAGACCTGGCAGTCCTCCCAGGAAGCAGAGTGACGCCAGCATCCTCAGGGGCCAGGATGCTCCATGGGGGCATGAAGACCAGGGCAGGGGACAGGCAATCTCCTGGCACCTCCCTCATTTTCCCCAAACTCCCCCCAAGCCAGTCAGGGTGGTGACCAGAGGGGGCAGGGGGAGCTCACACATGTCAGGGGTGTTTTCACCTCAAAGCTGAATTTTAGGGGTGGAATGAACTCAGAGGTCCTGGTCTCAGCCATTCTGAAAGCTGGCTACACCAGGAAGACTCAGAAGACCACAGAAGAGAAAAAATAGCAATTCCCAGCTCCCACTCCAGACCAACTGAAAGAGTAACTGGAGAGAAGCCAACTGTGCCTCTCGCACCCAGGTGAGCCCCCTGTGCAGCAAGAGCAGAGGGCCGCTCCCTCTCAGCTCGCTCATGTTGCAGATGAGAAAACCACAGCCCATAAATGTGGATTAGACTAAAGACGGCATCAGGCCAAGGTGCATATGAGCCATTTTGGAAGAAATCAAGTCAGTTCCCCTCATGCACTAGACACCAAAGTAAATTCCAGAAACTTACATGTAAAACACTCAGATTCTTAAAAAGGAAAACAGGCATATATATGTGAAGATTTTTCTGTTAAAGACTTAAAGAGAAATGTTCCACTTCTTTAGCTGGAGAAATGTGATTTAATCCACACCGAGGTGTCCTTATCCATACAGTATACAAACAGGGTTTTTAAAGACCAGCGCTGAGTGGTGTGGGTGAGACAGACTTTCTCTCATGGTATTCCTCCTCCTTGGTGAGTGATCAGTTCATGAACGTCCTCGCTTACCTTGCCGGGAAGAATACATATTGGTAAGCCTCTGAGAAGCAATTAGAAAATACCTATAAAAACCTGAAAATATTCTAGCCAGAGAACATCCTCCTGGTCTGATTTTTCCAGAGAACTGGCATGTGGAAGACAATGCTGCCATTCAAGATCAAAGGTCATCAGTTTGGAGACCCAGCAAAGAGCTGGTCAAGTTCAAAGCCTGCCTCAGAGTTTCCTCTTGTTCTTGGAAGCTCAACCATTTTTACTTTTCTTTTAAACTCAGACCTTCAACTAACTGGATAAGGCCCACCACACTGTGAAGGGCAAACTGTTTTACTCACAGTTCACCCACCTAAATATGCATCTCACCCAAAAAACATATAAGTCTAGAATGATGTGTAACCAAATACCTGGGTCCTGTCATCCAAATAAATTGGCACATGTAATTAACCATCACAAATATATTTCAAAATTAGATCAACCAACACTTGAATCTTTGTTTTCCCACTCTGAGCCTTTTCTCAGAGACTGTGAAATATAAAATATACTACAACTCTTGCAAGATTGTCATAATAATTACATAATGAATAGAAGGTACCTGGTATATAGTGAGAGCTTAATAAATGGTCATCATATTTATTATTTCACTCATACACAGGAAATAACCTGAAATATGAAAAAAGTTTTATCTCAAATCTTTATATTGCTGCACTAGTCGTAATAACCTAAACATCTAACCATGGCTAAAGAAACAGTGAACATAAAGAATATTAAGCAGCTATTCAAACTGATGATTGCTAAGTATTATCCACACTACAGGAAAATACACTTTACGAAAAATAACAAAAGCAAAATCACATACATTGTGCTAACCTATGTAAATAAAAAGACTGATGCAATACACTAAAGTCCTCTAAATAGTCAAGAAAAACATTTTACGACTTTCTGTGCTTTCAATTCAATAATTGGCTTTCAGGGTTTAGTCATCAGGCACAATTTAGGTCATTCCGCTTCAAAACCTGCAGCTTCCCATTGGGCCTGATGATGCCCTCTCTTCGGCGGCCACAGGAGGGGTAGCCAGGGCCCTTCTCTCCGACCTGGCCCCTCTCCCTCCACTGGGTCTGAGCGACCACCCATAGCAGTGCGCCCCAGGCTGGCTGTCTTGGGCTCTCTGGGTGCTTTTCAGCCAGGCTCCCCTGGGAATGCTCCAAATGCTTCTCCCCAGTTGACAGCCTGCAGAGTGAGCCTTGTTTCCTACTCTGCAGCCCACGTGCTAGTTCCACATTCTTGATTCCCTGAGAAATCTTGGGGGTGTGTAGGCTCCAGACCCCCCTTGTTCTCGGAGCTGCTGGGTGCCCAGAGCTCCTGCTGGTGAAGCTAAACGGACTGTCAGGCAGGGGTCTCTCCCCAGGCAAGAGTCCCAGTATGAGGAACACACTGGGGGACTTTATCTACTTAAAACTGTGGCAGACATTACGGCCAGAGGGGCCAGCTCAGCTCGCCCACCTTCCTTGTAAAGATCAGCAGAAAGTTCGGTAAGAACAGGGACCAGTGATGGTACTCTGACCCGGAACTGTGAGGCCCCAGCAATAGCCCCTGGTCACGCCTGGCGGTAACGCGCCCCCAGGCAGGTACCCTGCCGTGTGCCTGCCTGCCTTCTCTGAATCTGGGTCTAACAAACACAAGACAGCCCTTGGGTGGGGGCCCCACCTTGATGAGGCTTCTCCTTGCTCCACGTGGACTTTGAGCGATCTTTCCCTCGTCTGTACCACTCACAGCCTCGCTGCTCTGTGCGTGGCACGAGGGCTGGCCACAGTTTTCTAGCCTCAGCAGTGCAGCAGGCAGACAGAAGCCTGAAGCCTGGAGTTTGGCAGAACTCACGCCAACGTGGCTTCTGTCCTCCACCTGCCCTGACGTATAAGCAAGGAGAGGAGAGAGGCCTCCGTTGACATGACTGACCCCAGCCTACCGAGGGCTGGCCGCCCAGGGAGCCAGCACCTGAGAGAGAGCTACGCTAGCTTCGCCGCACCTGTGAGCTCATGTGGTTAGGCGAGCAGATTCCTCACCCCAGAAGTCCCTGAGCAAGAAGAGATCAGGAAAGGAGAAAGAAGGAAGGCTGTGTTACCCCTGCGATGGAAATTGTGCAACTCAAGCACGGACTAAGCCCAAAATTGTGTTTGTTGGACACAACCTTGAGTTTCTGCTTGGATGAAAGATCAGGAAGTGATCTGTGCGGTTTATTAATAATTTCGTCATCATCTCTGCAGTTCTTTCTTAAGCACCACTAAGTGTTTAGCCACACTCCGCTCACAAACCGCACTCCGCTCACAAACCGCACTCCGCTCACAACAGGGTAAGGGAGTGTGGATAACTGTTCATGCTTCAGGTGCTTGATGGGCTGGTGGCAGCGACCGCTGAAGGCCGCAGAGGGACCCGTGGTGCGAGAGCCCCCGGGGCCCCATCGTCAGCTGGCAGGTGACAGCGTGACGGGAGCGGCTGCCGTCTGCTCCTCCCTGCTCAGCCATCGCCTTCCGAGGTCCCTTTGCGCCTGCCTGGTTCAAGTCTCGGGTCCTTGGCCGTCCTTCGGACCTCCTGATACTTCAGTGCCAATTTCCCACTTCCGGCCATTCCAGCGTTAGACGAGGGCTACACTGGCATACAAAACAGTCCATCGGGTCAGCAGGAAGCCTGGTTTGGAAGCATTGATGATGTTGGCGTCACCCAAGAGGTGGCAGGGCCGGCCGGCCGGGAGTGCTGCAGGGAGATGTGGGCAGGGCGTGGGCCGGCATCTCTTTCCTTGGGGGCTCCGGGAGAGTTCTTTTCTTTCCCTTCTGGTTTTTTAGGCCTCTGACCTCTGGGACTGAGCATTCACTCCCGAGTCGCATACTCCCTTATTTTATATTTGATTACAAAGTCTTTATCAGATATATGCTGTGCAAGTACGTTCCTACATCCTAGGGCTTGACTTTTTATTAGCAATGCCATTCATAGCAAGAATTCTTCATTCTGATGTAGTCCGATGGGGCCATTTCTTTTTCTCTTACATAACCCCTCGGGACGAGAACTTTAACCTGCTGTGTCCTGTGCTTCGGATTGCAGGCCGCCTCGCTAGCCCTGAGCCAGAGCCCGGCTCAGCAGTCTCGCTTCAGAGATGACTGGTTTCCCGCTCACAGGGGAGGGTGACAGCAGGCTGTGGTGACAGGGGACTGCGCAGCAACAACTGAGCGGGGTACACGAATGGTACCTCAGCAGAAAATGACAAAAAGAAAGAAGTATCCACCACAGAGAAGAGAGAGAGGTGCCTGCCTCGCTTACCAACTGTCTCCAACTCGTTATCAAGAAGCAAGAAGAAAAGCCCCACAAGATGGAGGTGGTTTCATCTGGTGGGCGGCTACCTCACACGGACCCTCAGAAATATCCTGTGGAAGGAAGGCTGGCAGCACCCCCAGAGGTAAGTAAGTGAATGAAACACTCCCTCTGCTGCAAGCTGCCTGGGTTCTCCTTAGCTGCATGGCGAGGCATCGAGGGGGGCCCCTCGGGGTGGAGTCTCGTTCAGAGACCGGCTCATGCCGCAGAGAGCATCAGGGGCCGGCGGGTTTCCTTCCAGCAAGGATCACTCCTGTTTGGAAAGGGGCAGACCCATCTACTTAAAGCAGCTTAAGCAGCACAGCGAGCTCTCAGAGCACAGAAAAGAGGCTCTGAAACAGCACGTTGTCTCAGAACAGCAAAGACATCCGTGTCGACGAGGGGGAGAAAGAAGACTGGATAGTTTTCTGCTCAGCACAGGGCTCGGTGTTCCGGGACTCTCTCAGGTTTGGGAAGTAAAACCCCTGTGAAAAGCCAGTCAGATGACAGTGATGTGCAGGTCCAGCCAGTGAGTGGAAATGGGCTTTTCTTTTTGCTCTTGTGCCTGTGCAGCTGCTAAGCTTACGCTGGCTGTTTCTAGGAGCCCAGTTCCAGAGGCCTGGGAACGGTCCCCAGAAGGGCATCCTTCTCCGCCCAGCCCTCAGGGCTCTGTAGGCCGTGTTGCTGCTCTGGGAAGGCACCAACGCCTTCACCCCAGACCCTGTCATCCAGCTTATCTGCGTGAGCCTGAAGATAATCCCCCTTAAGGCTCTCAGGGGCAGCCTCAGACTTCCTCTCACTGCAGCACTGTCTTCTGCCTTGCGCTGAAGACAGAACTGCCGTTGAGACGTTGAAAGACAAGAAGGCAACATAGACAAGGTGTTTGCCTGGTGCCTCGTCCAGAACCAAGTTTGTTTACTTAGTCCGGATGGGGTGAAAGTTTGTAAAATAAACTGACAAAAGAAGCGATGTGCTCTCTGGGGGCTGCTTGCAAGCTGAGGGTGCGGGTCTAGCGGGGGTGGAGGTCACAGATGAAGCAGTGATCACAGGATGCGGGTCCCTGTTCAAAGGGTGAGTCTCCTTGTGGGACAGCGGTGTGGGCCATATGCGTGAGGGGCGCCACGGCTCAGCCTGCGATAAACTGGGTGCTCACCGCCCATGTTGGGGGCGGAGGTGAGAAGTGAGGTCACTTGCCGTGGTTCACGAATCTAGGAGGCTCCGGCCGGCCCCACTGATCTCGTTGTCAAGCCCGCACCCCGGCCACCTTCCACTCAGTAGACTACGGCCCCTTAGCACAGACAGGGAGGCCGAAGGCTCCGAGGGCCGAACGTTCCACCCCAGCGTGGGAGGAAGCGGGCGTGGCACCCTCCTGACCTGGGTGCCTGTGCACGTTGGCTCCAGGCCAGGCTGGGAGGTCACTTAGGCAGATTGAAGCGGTGGCCCTGGCGAGCCCTGCGCTGTCTATGGAAACTGCCAGCAGAAGTGCGCTGTCTGGGAACAATCACCTCTTACCCCATGCCCACTCCCATGCCAGGCCCAGACCCACGACAGAGGCTACTTTCCTACCCTCCGCCATTCTTTCTCTGAAAATCTCTTTCCTACCACTGTCCAGGACTCAGTGGTCCCCCCCCCACACACACACACACACAAATACCTGGCTCCTCATGTCCCTTTCAAGTTTGCGGTGGCCTGAACTCTGTCCACTACAAGCCCTGGGCAGACCTAGCCTGCTTATAAAGTCAAATTTTTCAGTGATTCTTTCAGCTAACATTTGAGTAACCGCAGGCGCTAGGGTGGCGGAGCTGAGGGGGCCTGCTCCCAAGTTCCGTCTAGTCCCCGACAGAGGCTAAGCTACGTTGCTGGGCACCTGCAGGAGCTGGCTGGAGGCCACGCCTGCGCCCCCCACCCCACCCCGGGGCTTGCAGCCTGTGAGGCCAGCAGGCAGTAAGCAGCAAGGCCAGGGCAGACGGCGGGCAGACTGACAGCCACGCATCAGGTAGCTGTGTTTCTATTAAAGCAGTAGTAGGTGCTCCAGAGACTCCTGGATGCTGGACTGAGCTGGAAGCGCCGGGGCCGTGGGCCGGGCCCCCAGTGGAGCCTGGCGGTGAGCACAGGGTGGCGCTGGCGGTGGCAGGACTGCAGCTGAGAGGGCAACAAGGAGCAGTGGGATCTGGAGGGCACAGAAAGCCTCGCCTGCAGTTTTAAAGTTCCAAGACTTTTCCCTGTTGGCCTGTGTGAACTAATCCTGCCAGGTAAGATCACCTTGCCTGCTTGTTAAACGCGGCTCTCCGCGGAGGCAGGCGCACTGAGGAATCGTCCTGAGGGGCCCTCAGGTGGTTCTCATGATCAAACCCCTTGCAGACCCAGCGTGGGGGTGGTGTCTGGTGGTGGGAACCAGTCGCAGCCCTTAGTGGAGTGGGGATATGGGACCCTACCCCCTGCAGAGCTGCATGTGTGGTGAAGCCCCATCGATCTGTACCCTGAGAACACGAGCCCTCATAACCCAGGAGAAGGGAGAGTGAAAAGGAGAGACAATATTGCTGCATTTCAAATTCGTGTGCTGCTGGATCTCTCCCTAGAAAAATTCCCAGATGTGCAGGGGTGCCTCTGGTGTATGATGTTTTCCTAAGGGGTGATGGCTTGTATTTGCAAGGTGCACTGGCTGGAGAGAGGGGAGAGGAGGAATCTCAGAAGAGGGGTCGGAGTGGAGAATTGAGATTTATTTTTAAAGATGTATTTACTTATGCACACAGATCGGGGTACAGGTCAGAGGCACAGGGGCGGTGAGAGGCTTCACCTGAGACAGTGGGGAGCAGAACAGGCAGATGGGTGAAGTCCACTGCTGAGAGGAGCAGCGGGCGGGTCAGGAGAGGTCTGCTGAGCCATGTGGGTCACCTCTGGGGCAGGCGGGGATCCAACTCACTCGCAATGAAGCAGCTGCTGCCAGCTTGCAGAGCTGCGCTCCAACCCACTGTGCCACCAGGGAGAGCCAGGAATTGAGATTTTTAAGGGTCAGAAAATTATGTTCGCTGTCACCTGGCAAGCTACTAGAACATACCTCATTGAACAGACAAATATATCTCCTTCTAGCATCCTGAGGCATGCTGGCCAAAGCTCCCTCGGAGAGTGGTGAGTGATGTGACGGTACAGTTACTGTGTGTGCTGTGTGAGTGGGCAAGAGATTAGGTCTCCTAAAACCAAGCCAGTGTTGCTGAAGTGTCTCATGATGGAAAATGCCCTCTTTGCTGAGGCTCTTGGCTTTGGACAGTTCAGAAAGGGTTAGTGAGAAATTTGATTGCAATTCATGGTTGATCCAAAAAAAAAAAAAAAAAAAAAGAAGAAGCGGGGCTATCCATGGAGTTGGCTAAGTGGCAAACTAAAGCCCCCTTGCATAGATCGGAAGAGTACACGTCTGAACTCCAGTCACTGCTCGACATCTCGTATGCCGTCTTCTGCAAAAAAAAGAGTAGGGGAGGAGGAGAGGGAAGCAAAAGGAGAGAGACAATGCCAAAAAATGAAAACTCATTTTAGCTCTTCTATTAAAGCCAGATGTATTTTAGGCCCTGTTTCTAGGCAACGGCATAATGGTAATATTCTCGAATCCTTTTTTTAAAGATGCACAACTGTCAGAGTCAGTAAAGGTCAGAAGGTAATTATAAAATGATGAGGGTGACACGGGCGAGGCAGCACTGCAGCATCCCTGGGGGAGCGGTGGCATTTTGTACGGTGCATACATTTTCAGGAGCCCTGAGCGCCTCCTGGGGGCTTAGCCGCTCCCCTCTGGCAGGGGCAGTGACCCCATCAAACCCGCACGTGCCGTTGGCATTTAACCTGACCGTTCTAGCAACACGGCCCTCAAAAAGCTCACACTGGACACGTAACCCTCCACTGCTGCCGAGGGGCGCGGCAAAGCTTGGTCAGCGTAGGAGCAATAAAGAACTTTCTAACTGGAAGCTGCCTTCAAGAGTGGTTTGACAGCAGAGCGAGACTGAACCAAGAGGTGGGAGGAGACAGGGGATCTGAAACCCACACGGCATGGACGTGCCCACTGGCTGTGGAAAGCAGAGGTGCTCTGTCCAGTGGAGTTTACTGCGCATGTGACCTTGCGCAGAGGAAACTAACATTTACGTCGTTCCTCGAGCACTTTGCTCAGCCGCAGGGGCACTGACATGTGACTGCACAGTAACGGTGAAGCGTTTGTAAGTACCATCCTGTTTTACAGAGGATGAGGCTGGGGCCATCGGAGGTCAAGTTTTTCTGGGTCCCCACATGCTGCCTATTTGACCTGCAGAAGGCTGTGTAGTCTTCACCTGCAGTGTGATGACAAGACAGCACACCTGACCGGGTGGTTTCCAAGACTAAACAGTCGTTTATGTGAATACCTAGCACAGAAGCAAGCACCGGTGAAGTGGGGCATCTGAGAAGCACAAGGCTTTTCTCAAAAACTTCCAGAGGCTTCCACCCATGAGAGTAAAATTGATTTGAGTCCTTGCTGTGGCCCAAAGACCCTTCTCTATTTGTTGACCTTCTAATCACCCTCCAGGGCCCCTCCCAGCCCTGCCAGCCTCCTACCCCATCTGTCCTGGGCCCCTTCCCACCTCAGAGTCACCTTACTTAAAACAGCAGTTCCGCACTTTCCCAGCTGCAAACCTTTCCTTCTCCTCTCTGCTTTATAACTCTCCAGAGCATCTATCACCATCCGAAACACCCTTGAACTTAGTATAGTGTGTATGCATTGATTATCAAGACACATACCTGAAATTCCATTATAATGCAAGGTCACATTAATTTTTAAAAAATCCAGTGGGAGAAATTAAAATTTTTTTTTTAATTTCTCCCACTGGAAAGCAAGCTGGAAGGGCAGAGTTTGGTTTTGTCCTTGCTGACTCCCCACCACCTAGAAGATGCTCAATAAGTATTTGTCAAATGAACACTGTCTTCCTTCCCCTTTCCTCTCATCCTCTCCCAAGGTCACACAGCTTACTAGATCAGGAATCTGTTCTTCCAGAACATGAAAAAGACAAAGAGAAACCTTACCTGTCTGCGACCATGAAGATGCCGGGCGGCCTCCCGTAAGCTCTGGGCCGCAGCGTTTTTGCTGCGTAGCCGACTAGCCATAGGCGATTTTGCCGTAAAAGATCAAATAACAGGCTGGCGGCCTGCTGTCCAGTTTCTCCCCGTGAGCAATGTCGCTGATGCCTTGATCCAGCTGATGGGTGACGAAGACTTACGCCAAGCGTCGGTTTCTTGTTTTGTTTCACTCCATTTACAGAGAACGAGGCTGAGGGCCTCAAAGGCACAGAGCTAAACCCACATTCCCCAGGGAACTTCGGCACATCTGTCAATGGGCCTGTGACAGCAGGCCAGACACAAACAGCGGTACAGACAGCGCCACATCGCAGCAAGGCTCGGTTACAGATCAGCCTCAGGAGGCGTGCAACCACTTCCATTGGGGGGACAGAAGGAGTCTGAATCTTCTGCGGCTCCCAATTTCTAATACGCATGGTAAAGTTGTTAGGCAGACATTAGAGAACAAGGTGGTATATGGAAATGAGCTGAAGAACTGATCATTAATCAATCAAGTAATCAGTTAAGTCTTGCCACTGCCGAGGGGCTGCCTCCCGTTAGCCAAAGCCTGGCAAACTTTCGTCTTGACATGGGGGGCGGCGGCTGCGCTGCCCGGAGCCTGAGCACACTGGCCGCTGCCACTTTCTAGCCGAGCTGGCAATCTGGCTGCCTCATTTCACACTCCCAGTGAGTTTCAGCCCGTTTCTATCCAGCCCATACACAGTTACCAGTTCTGAGACCCTCATGTGCAACTGTCACTGAATGGACGATTATGAGGGCCACGATTTACACAATATAAAAACGGCATCGGCCAACTAAGTCAGGCAGGCCACATGAAATCAACTGCCAAGGCAGTTAAGCAGTTGTTTTACAGCAAAATCACCTTGCGGCCAGTGCGGTGGCCAAGATGCTTGCACCGGCACAAACACAGGCAGCACAGGACTGACGCCTGGTCCGCCAGATGTGACAGGAGATGCAGGTACAGGGACACAGGGCGCACCCGACTGATGCCTGGTCCACCAGACGTGACAGAAGACGCACGTACAGGGACACAGAGCGCACAAGACTGACACCTGGTCCGCCTAACGTGACAGGAGACGCAGGTACAGGGACACAG
>NW_004567126.1:25601441-25613605 GCF_000260355.1 Condylura cristata
ACGCCTGGTCCACCAGACGTGACAGGAGACGCAGGTACAGGGACACAGAGCGCACCCGACGGACGCCTGGTCCACCAGACGTGACAGGAGACGCACGTACAGGGACACAGGGCGCACCCGAGAGGGACAGTGCTCTCCCGGGCCTCACTGTCCACACTGGATTTGGGAAATTTAAGACTTTGTGGTTAAGTGTTCGTCCATTCCCCACTTTCCGACATTTTAAATTACGCGTCTACGGGCTGAAAAAAGTATGCCGGGCACCAGGCTCTGTGCTTACAACTCGGGGCAGCAACAAAAACCAGAGCCAATCTCAAAACCGCCCACTGTATAAAAGGCTAAGATGGGGCAATACTCTGGGGAGGCAGGAGGAGGATCCAGAAAAAGTGCTGAACCCCAGCCAGGATATTCAAGCCAAAGGGACAAGAGGGGCCTCCGAGGACTGGTCTCGGCACATGCAGGTAGGGGACCTACTCAGGGCACACCGGGGGGAGTTCTTGAGGTCAGAGTCCAGTGAACACGATCTCACGGGACTGGGACTTGACCTGTGCAATGTGAGATGATGCGATCCGAGTTCAGAGTAACCCAACGGAAGAAGACTTCCTGCTCCAGGGTTCTTGGTTCTCCTAGAGTGAGAAGAGTAAGATTTTGGATGGCACACCCAGCTCTCTGCGCAGGAGGCGGGAAAGGACAGACGCGTCGGAGCGACTCGCCGGCCCTCTCAGCATGTGTGCAGAGGCCTGGGGACCCCAGGTCACCCTACAGATTCACTGTCCGTCTGGTCGGCCTCCTGGAGACCGCTTTAGTTTTGTGGTTCCTTGGAAACCAGATCCACTGGGACTTGTGATGACCTTCCAGAACACTGGAAACCCGCTGACTGGGACTCCCTGTCCACAGGGGCACTGGGGACGAGACAGCAGCCACTCCATGCTCGCTGTTAGCCCAGATAGTGAGAACAACTTGAAAACCTCACATGTGTAATCGTTAGGAGATTTCACATAAAGGTTGGGGCACTGGCTTCTGTCAGAAAAAAAAAAAAAAAAAAAAAAGCACGGGGCTGCCTGCCCATTTGGCAACAGCTGCCTGACTCCTGTCCTCCCTCTGGACAGGCCACGGTATCCCGAGTCAGTCTCTATGTGGGACCTTGCAGGGGGCTCCTGAGTCTTTAGAAACTGGCCCTTGGCTTTGAGATCAGAGCTCCCATCTCCAGTCTGGGTTTATCAAGTGATCAAATTGAAAAACTATTTCAAGACTAGTATGCCCCACTGATAAGCTCTCTTCCTTGTAATTACTAGTTGCCAATAGTGGGTTAGACATGGAAGATGGGGTGGAAAAGACATATAACATTAAACATTGGAACAGATGGAGGAGGGTGAGAGGACTGGGGGTAGGCAGAGCTCCTCCCACCGCCAACCGAGTCAGAACACAAGGCTTGGAGGAGGTATTTTGAAAATAAATAGGTATTTTGAAAGGACAGAAAGGGGAAAGGTGGGACATGGGGATTACCTATCTTGACAGGAAGCTAAGTTGAACTGGGAGGAATTACTCTCCTTTTCAAACCCTGTGGACAAATGTTTAGAAGAAAAACATTAGAACTATGCACTTCCAAGCCTTATTACTAATAAGAGCTTAACATGCTTCAGGGTTCTGAATGAGGTGTGAAGTGCAAAGTATGTCAACTTGGGTGGGGGTGAGCTTTTCCCAGTTCAAAATTAATGCCCCTACAAAGAAGCAGGGGTAACAGAATGCTTCACCCAGATGGTTTGGCTCTTTGGTATCTACAAACATTTTGAAAACACTTAAAATATTTTCAACGTTTCCATGCAGTTGCATTAGGTGTTGACTGTTGGCTTACTGATTTCCTGTTTCATTTTTCCTTTGCTCTGCCTCCAAACAACTTTTGGATGGCTGCACCAACCCACAAAACTGAACGTGGGGCATAAAACCGTGTGATAACAGAGACACAGTTGCCAACAGGTGGTTTCATGATCTAATGTCTCATATCCTGTTATCCTGCAGCTCGCTATGAATTTCAAGTGTCACGGTGGCTGTTTTGGGCTGTATACCCTATGCTCATTGAGAGGACATGCTGGTTCCCAAAAGATGGTGTTTCACAGGGGGCTCAGAGGAGCTCCAGACTGTGTATGGTTACTGCACACAGGTATGGTTACTGTGCACAGGCATGGTTACTGCACACAGGTATGGTTTACTGCACACAGGCAGTTTACTGCACACAGGTATGGTTAGTGCACACAGGTATGGTTACTGCACACAGGCATGGTTACTGCACACAGGTATGGTTAGTGCACACAGGTATGGTTACTGCACACAGGCATGGTTACTGCATACAGGTAGCCAGCGGTGGCCAAGCGCAGGAGCAATAGTCACACATATTTCAGTCCCTGGAGGAAGAAAAGGCCACAGAAGACAGTTTCCTGACATCTTTCTTCACCTTCCACAATAAAAAGCCTCCATAAATAAAGGTGAGATTCCCTCAGGAGCATACCCCGGCGCATAGGTAAAAGCCGGCAGAGGTGGGTGCCAGCTCAGAGTACGTCTGCTCCACCACTTGACTGTTCAGTTCTGTAATTTCTGGCAGTGTTCTAAAAACAATCAGCTTTTCCTCCTGAAGAGTTCAACTGCCTGGCAAAAGTAATAAAGATTCGAAATCATGATTGCCTCCTCACCATCCTGACAGTTATAACTCTTACCTTGAAGCTGCTGGTGGTATCTTAACTTTTTACCTCTTAGCTGACTCACTTAACAGAATCACACTGAGCAATCCAAAGCACCAACCCAAGACTTGCTCCTCCAAGCAAGCCATTATCTCCCCCCCAGAAAGCTTTTGGGGATACAGTGGTGAGTGAAGGCGTAGGTCTTTTCTGAGATTCATTCAAGAAGTCTACCAGTATTGGCTGACCACCTACTGTCTGCCTCAAGGCATTTGAAATGAAGCAATGAATAAAAGAAATTGAACTTCAAAAAAATGTTGATTCTGTCATGCAAATTTCATTTTAGCATCACTTGGCATTGCTATCTCCATGACGATCTTCCTGGAAATTTCACTAGGTGGCAACTGAGCCCAAGACACAGCTCAGAATTCAGGAGCCAGGGTTTGTCTTTCCTTGTAACATAATTATGCCAAAGACAGCCTTCTCGAGTGATTACAACTTTTCAAAGTGTTTTTAGTTTGTGACCAAGCGTGATTTTTCTTGGGCTATTAAGAAATGTCTAGGAAAAAATTTCTGAGCTTATTAAAAAATTTATTTAAGGGCCCTCCCTGTGGGTTAAAACACAGCACTAAGAAGCTAAAGCCCCCTCAGCATGAGTTCAATCCCCACCCCGGAGGTGACCCACATGGTGTGGCAGATCTCTCCTGACAGTGTACTTCGTTGATCTGCCTGTTCTGCTCCCCACTCTGTCTCTGGTGAATCCTCCCACCACCCCTGCACCTCTGGCCTGTACCCCAGCTCTGTATCAAGGTAGTGAGGGGGCAGTAGGCTACCACCGTGGAGTGTTAATTGTTCTTTTCAAAATAGCTTTTCACACAGCAATTTGTTTTTGAGTGTTACGAGGAAATATCTATTTTCAAAGAGCTGATGTTGCGCTAAAAAAACAATTTCCATTTCCATTTCAGCAGAAGTCCATTCCCTCTCTTATTGTAAGTATTATCCTTTACTTTCTCTGTCAGTAAAAAAAAGCAATGAGTTATTTCCAGCTCCCCCCCCCACAGATGTGTCTACTATTTGTTTCCTTTTGTATTTATTAGAGCCTAGAAGTTAACTCATAACTACTTCCTGAAGTTAACTCATAACTGCTTCCTGAGGGCTGAATACACGTGGTTATCAAGGAAAGACTTCACTACATAAGTAGTATAAGAAATTGTAGTGGATTCATCAGATGGAGAGTTAGACTTAAGGGTAATCTCTTAGTATATCTGCTTTTTAAATATAACTACTCCAAAAGCAAAAATTAAAAAAAAAAAATCAAGTCCCAGTTTACAACTTGCACACAACAGGAGCTCTACCTATGCTAATAACACAGGTCTAGCTTTTGTCAGGACAGAACCAACCACCATAGCTGTTTTAAATGCAGTTAACAGTGATTATACATGCAAACTTTTCATTGATATGATTACTAAGCTTTGTTCACTGGTTTATTATTGGGTTGTTGAAAAAATTATAATGCATTTTTGCATAGAAAAAAAAAATGTCATGACTTTTCTGACAAGCCAGTATTATATGGATGAGAAGTAGCTTGCTTGAGGTACTGAGTATCATTTTCTCCACTCAACATATGTAAACAGAAGCTCAGAGGATTCAGTGACTACTTCAAGGTAGAACATTCATGAGGAGGCAGGTTGTAGTGGTCACTGTACAGATTTGTATAAACCAGAAACTCTTAAATCCATAGCCAGCAAGTGTGTCAAAGATCTCTTAAAAATGACCTCAGAAACTGATATACACAGTCCTTTTCAACATAGTGCAAATGATCTGCTTCTCAGATCATTCTTATTATCATGACTGCTCTTAAGTTGGAGGTAAGATTTACATGCGCCTATACTTAGCTCATGAAGTCTCCTCCATACAGGTGACTGCCACAGAACAAATGCTAGAAGTATAAGACCAGACTCTGATCAATTCAAGTATCTGCTAAACACCTATTATGGGCTAAGTGTGGTAACAGACACTGTAGTCACGAAGCTGAACACAACTGAGTCCTTATTCGTCTATCGGGGACATGCGCGGCTAAATGAGTAAATGCAAGTGAGGGTAGTCTGCTGAAGGAGTTCACGCTGAGTGTTTGAGTGCTGATGGTTTCAGAAATGGTTGGTAGACAAGGGGAGCCAGAAAGGAATGACAGAACTACTTAATTTCCTAACATTATCAAATCAAGTCTAAAAATTAAATGACAGTGTATAATATAGGCAAATGGGAATTGAAGGAAAGAGGAATAAGACATTGATGAGATGATTTATTACTCACAGTTTTTTCAGAAATGATTCCTATGACTGTAAAGATCTGTCAACTTCTCTCCTAAGCGTCTTCTGGTAGATTTAAATTGTCTATCAACTGCCAATGTCTGCTCTATTACAGCTGCATTCATTTGTGTTTGTAAATCATGTCTTCCTCCTGCCAGTTGGTTTCCTAATTTTTCAGTTTCTAGAAACTTATAAACAGACAATGACAAAAGTAACTTGGTATCATATGATGGTTGATACATTAAAGGAATGCTGTCCTTGCTTAACCAAGATAAATTCCTATTCTTAATTATTCCTAACAGGAAACAAAGTTGCTATGTAATGTTTGAGTAAGCTTTAAAGGGTCACACTCAATAAATTTTCCCACAGTATTTATAGAAATGTGCATACAACACATTATTTCTTTTTATTTAGAGGGTGGTAAGTTACCCCATAAGAAAGCTACCTAACAGATTCTAATTCATAACGTGGCTACTACAAATTTTTAGGCACTTTTGAGGAAAAAATTAATCAGAAAGGAAGAAAAAGGTGAGTAAACACATAATGAACTCATTTTACAAAACAATTTATCAAGTGAAATATAATTGTCTCAAATTGCTACAAGGCCACAATATAAACCACGTGGGTCACCACTAGATGGTACTTAAGAAGTTATCAAAAAGGAAGAAAGATCATCATTTAAACCAAAAATTACAGTATCTTCATAGTGAAAGTTGGGCAAAGTGGTTTGGAAATTTTTAGAAAGGTTCACATAATAGAGTAATTCAGTAGCTCTGAATTACTTATGTAATTAGAGGTTGGTTTTATCTGTGAAAACCAAATACAGTATTAGGTATTAGAATGTAACCAGTAATTATAAGAGTCCTACACCCAAAGAAGATGCCTTTCTTGATGGCAAAATGAGAGAGAAATATAAACTAAAATTACACAGCATTGAAAGGGAGCCCATCATATTTCCCTGACTTAAATAAGCTGACAAGAATAAAACTGCTAAGATTTTATAAAACAAATGAACCATAATAATAGAGAAGATACAAGAATCTTCCAAAATACAAGAGTAAAATCTAGCCCTTTTTTTTAAACAGTTTACAAAAATGTTAGTTAAAAGAAAAAAATTCACAGCCAATAAGGGCTAACAAGTTAACCTGAAAATAATGGTTATTATGGAGACTTTAAAACATGTTTGCAAATTCTCAACATCTGTCCCTTCAAATGATGGGTCAGACTTAGTGGCTCGTTTAGAATAAAGAAAGTGCTACTGTGGGACTCCCATGAGCCAGAATACAGCTTCTCCCTGGTTGGCAAATGCTTCCTCAAGGGTGCCAGGTCTCATGACCCAGCCTACATGCTGCGAGGAAGCGGCTGGTGAGGCCATGGGTGGGTGTTCCGGCCTCTGTTGGACCGCCCCAGGTCACACCAGCATCCACCTGCCAGTCATATGAGAACATCAATAGCCAATCCCAGCATCTGACTTCCATCTTCTGACTCAAGACGCCACGCCTGCTCCGCACTCCGGATGCAAGAGCCATAGAAACAGCTCATGGGAGGTTACTGCTTTTTCAAGCCACTCATTCAGGGCTGACCCACCTGGCAGCAACAAGGTAACTAACACATTCACCTACAATGCACACACAAGAAAGTTTTTCAAACTGAAAAATGCAAACTTTACACAAATCTAGCCAGAGGACATAGCCTCCACCCCATTTACTAACTTGAGGATACTTTTATTCAAGCAATACAGCTAAGCTTCATTAACTTTAACTATTTTAAGACAGACTCTAAATCATGCATTTAGATTAAATATCATTCTGAAAGTAGCAATGGAAAGGAGAATTTAGTAAATTCACACATGAATACAGGAGAATACTGATGAGTAAACTGAGAGCCACTTGTGCTTAAGTGTTAGAAGGCGCAGCTCTCCAGGAGAAGGCACCTGAAACGAAATGTCAGGTGAACATCAGTCCCAATCATTTTTAACTTATTAATGAGCTTAAAATATTCTATTTGGGGCCCTTCCTGGTGGCACAGTGGGTTAAAGCACAGCACTAAGAAGCTAAAGCCACTTCAGCATGAGTTCGATCCTGCCCCGGAGGTGACCCACATGGCGCGGCAGACCTCTCTTGACCTGTTCACTGCTCCCCTCAGCAGTGTACTTTATTGATCTGCCTGTTCTGCTCCCCACTCTGTCTCTGGTGAATCCTCTCACTGCCCCTGCACCTCTGGCCTGTATCCCAATTCAGTATGCAAAATTAATAAATCTTTTTTAAAAAATATTCTATTTAAATAATTGGTCAGTTCAAGTAAATTATGAGTATGAGTACATCTGTATATTTTCTACTAGCAACAGGGGAGCTCCAGGAGGGCATTCCTGACCTTGCCCACCTCTGAATTCCCGAAAGGACATAAGCAGTGTGGGGGTCAGACACTGGGCTTAACAAAGACCTGCACAAGTGACCTGACAGGTGAACCTACTGCGAACACTGGTGTCTCCCAACTCACTTTTTCTTTTATTCTAACTTGTTCTGCCCCGCCCCACCCAGGTCCAAACCAGCTGGCGTTTTGTTCATTTCCAAGTGCCTACTGCACACTATATTATCTTTTGCCAGCTTATCCCCAGGAAAGATACAGACAAGTGCTTGCCTTGTGTGTCTGTGACTCTGGGGGGCTCCACGCCCCCCTCCTCAGGCCCTCAGTGCATGGGCTGCCCTGGGGGGCTCCACGCCCCCCTCCTCAGGCCCTCAGTGCATGGGCTGCCCAGCAGCTCACAGCAGAGAAGACTCCTCTGAAGGTTTCTGGTCCGTGACAGGCAGAGATGTCCTGAAAGGCTGTAAAGGACCATCTGGAGAGAATAGAGACAGCTAACCTTAGTTATCCCTCCCATCCAGGGAGATGCCTGATGGCACTGTGGCACCGGTGTTGACTTATACCTTTCAGTGACTGACAATTTTGAAATGTCCACTGATAATTTGAAATTAAGCAGTTTGAGAATTAAATAATCTTGTCCACACAGACTCACATTTCATTACTGCTGTTAAGACCCTCTTTCCCGTGTCAACATGAGCATGGAACTTGCAGCGAGGCGCTGCACCTCCGTCCACACAGGCCGCCAGCCTGTGTGCAGCCCCAGACAAGCACTGGCCGCTGGCTTACCCACCCTTGGCGTGCTCAGGAACACCTGTTACAACCTACCTTCTACGTAAGGAGGCTTAAGATTTCTGTGACAACATTCTACTGAGGCCACTAAAAACACATAAGGCAAAATATGGAAGGTTTTATTAGATTAGCTATTTTCTCATATTTCATGATTTTTATAATTTAACCAAAATGAAGATTACATAAGATCAGGACTACAAATCTAGTAGTTACATAAAGTGATTTAAAGTAGTAAAGCTAGTCACAATAATAAACCCATTCATCCAGATTCTTTAATTATATTAGGAAATAATAATTATAAAAATAGGTAAAATTCCATGAAAATATTCCTATTTATTCTAGCTTAGGAGTTCTTGCCCACGTCAACGGACTGCCTGGCGTCGGCGATGGCTTCGGGCACACGCACGGTCATATTGTCCATGGACTTTGTCAAGCAGATTTGGCAGCCCAACCGGGACCTGTGCAAACAGGGAGGCGGGGCTTAGTGTTACGTACACAGACAGGACAGAACGGTCACCAGGCCACACAGCTGTTCCCGACAGCTTCTTACCCAGAGCCCTTAGGGACTCATTGGCCTTTTAACTTTTCAGGGGTTTGAAAAAGGAAACATCCAACTCTCACCTAGAGGGTAACAAACATCCATATGGAAAACAAAAAGCGTAGGATGCCAAAGCTTCATTTGAGGTTATAATTTCTATCCTCTAGCAACTGTTTCAGCAGTACAACTGCTGACAAGTAATGAGATATTCAGAAGGCACAACCGTGGAAATACTAGTAGAATTATTACCAGTTCTATTACTTTATATTTTTCCTTTTCAATGATGATACACAAATCTACGTCTAGATATGTCTAAATAGCTCTTCAGATATGTACAAAACAAGTGAAAATTTTGCACATTATAATTAACAGTGCTTGTTGGTCAATCAAAATGTTTGATTTGATGTAAGTCATACCCAGATCATGGTTTCATTAACAAATTCTCAGGTATTGAGCACCTGAAGGCACAGAACTAGCCATCGGGGGTGTTCAAGGAAGAGGACTCACTACAGGCCTTGCTGCAGACCTGTTTTGGTGCCAGGCGTGCGGCAGGGAGCAAGCCACACAGACAGCTGGGCAGCGGTGACTGCAGACCCATTTGTGACCCACCTAGCTAGCTTCTTATCCTTGCCCTAGCAGGCTGGTCCTCACAGGACAGCTGAGGGTCAGCAGCTAGTATCAATAGTAAAAGGAAAACTTTCAATCAAGTAGGAGAGGTAAGACATGGGAGATTGTGACAAGGAGAAATCCAAAAGCTTCAAGGAGAAAACACTCTGGCCAAAGGAGATGGGGATCAGAACAGGTTTGGAAGGGTTTAGTGTGTAGTGTGTAGTAAAAAGTACAGGAGAAAGGCACTTAGACAATGCTAGGAGGGATTCGAGGCATATTTGAGGCAACGTGGGCTTGTGCTCGGCGACTGCACAGGGCAGGCAAGGCCAGAAGGACGGGCTAGAAGGAGGTCAGGACTCAGCCAGCCTTCAGCGCCGTGGAGGATTTAGGTTTCAGTTAGTGAGCCATGAGCACTGCTGAGTAAGGGAGTAAGATAACCACAGGAAACACTGGTTGCCAACAGGAAAAACTCCCCGTTCACTAGTAGTTCCTATTTGGTGAATCAGAAACAACTTTGTTGATAATACTTATGCATTTGGTTCTGTCTGCAAGGAATAAAATGAGTCAGGGCAATTTAGACGAATTTATTAGGACCCAGGTGAGCTCTGGTGAGACTGCTAGTTACACTAGTGTTTACATAAAATGAAATATAAGGCAAGTCTTCAAGAAACTTAATTCAGAGAAACAGCTACCAAAGAAACAGGGCAGGCACAGGGAGTGAGTATTATGGGAACACCGAGGGGCTGTTGTACATCAACATTTTTCTGATTCTGTCACCTTAGATGGTAAGGCAGGGATGCTCTGTGACTCTTGTCTTCCTCTCCTACTCCTGCCTCCTCCTTAAAGGTCTCTGGCTCTAAGTCTGCCAGTGTAGAAAGGCAGCAGACAAAGGCAGGCAGCCTCAACTTCGTTACTAGTCCCACAGAATTCTGACAGTTGTGCAAAGCCGGATGGTATTTTCTTCAATCACCCCTGCCGTATGTACCGACAGTGGAAATGCGCTGGGGGTTGTGTTAACTTGTACTTCTAAGGTTTGGTTTTCAATGCAGCTTCAAATAGTAAGTATACCATAACTGATTCAAACCAGGGCTCTGTCATTCTCTAGCTCTGTGGTCATGAGCAAATAATCTCTGAAAAGTGAACCTTGCTTTCCCACCATAAAATGTTGCTAATACTCCCTTCACCCTGAAGGTTAGAAATAAGCTTTGTTAAGTGCCTCGTTTATAGTGAAGACCAGCATATGAATTGACATTATTATAGCTCTTATTCTAATAACCACCATTTAATTAATACGTCCTTCACCAAACACTACTCTAAGAGCTTCACATATATTAATTCATTGACTCCAGACAACAATCCTAGACTGTCACCATCCTTTTCTTACAAATGCAGAAACTGAGGCTCCTGTATAGATAATCCATGGAACCTGACAGCAGGGAGCGATAGCAATCATCCAAAAGTCACAGGAAATTGCAGAATCTATCGCCCAGAAGTCCCATGTCGAGGGGGGAAGCCTCCTTTGAGCCAGGCACTGGAGCTACGCAGATGAGGCGAGACGGGGGCCTGCCCTGTGGGTGCAGGAGGCAGTGGCTGCCCGCGAGCCCTGTAGTACCACTCCATCAACACCCAGGCGGACTACGCCCTCCAGTAAACACTTAAATCGTGGTGTTTACTTGAACGTTAGACACACACATAGCTCTTAAAATAAATTTATGAGCTATATATGAATGAAATTCCTTCTTCTTTGTTTTTGGATCCTATGGTATCCTAGAGATAGGAGTTTATGAAGTTATTAGCTTTGAACAAAATTATTTATGTTGGTGTTTTATAATGCTACCTGTGAAAAGCATTACACTCTTTCCACACAAAACACTCTAAAAATACTCTAATACTTAAGAAAACCCATGATAAAATGCTGTAAGTTATTCCACGTTCTCCATAATCTGCTTCAAAACTTAAGAACTTTATTATCAATAAAATTAATGGCTAATCTGTATTTATTCTGTATTTATAATAGACCTTCTGTAACTTTTTACATTTATGTGCTTCTGCTGACTAAAGTTTTCTATTCCTAAGTTTTTTCTTTTCATTTACAACATTATAAGCGTCTACGAATTTTACCTGAGTAAAGGGTAAGCACTGCTATGATTAAGAGACAGAAGACTCTGGGAACCCAATCAATACAACCAGGATGTGCAGACTGTGCTTTACCCTCTAGGGAAAGGAAGGAGGCACAGACTGGCAGCAAGCAGCCAGAGGCGAGAGAGGCAGGCAGACAGCAGCCAGAATCTGTTCTGCGGCAGCCTAAAGGGGCGTTATCCTCCCAATTTCTCTTCCCAGGGCAGAAGTCTCAGCTTCACCAAGAGGGAAATGAACAAATGAAGCAAAATGATTTTTGAACTTTAAATGAAAACCAACAACCTGAATTTTTTTGTAAAGACTAGTTGTGCTACTTTACAGTAAAGCTCTTATTTTAATTTTTTTTAGTTATTTTTTATGAAAGTCACCAAGTCAATTGACTGAAGCCAATTTTAATTAAGCCCTCATCTTGGCCCTTAAGCAGTAAATCAAGTGTATCTTCCCTAATTCCAACCAAAAGAGAAAAATTTATAAAAATAATATATCACCCCAGGAGCACAAGGATGGTTCAACATCAGAAAATCAGTTAACCGACAGAAGAATAAAAACCACATAATCATATCAGTAGATGCGGAGAAGGCTTTCAACAAAGTTCAACACCCATTTATGTTTAAGGCCCTTGAAATCCTCGGAATAGAAGGAACATACCTCAACATGATAAAAGCCATATATGATAAACCCACAGCCAATATTATCCTCAACGGAGAAAAGCTGAAAGCCTTTCCTTTGAGATCAGGAACAAGACAA
>NW_004567126.1:25615965-25625599 GCF_000260355.1 Condylura cristata
TCTAGCCTGTACCCCAGTTCTATATGAATAAATAAATAAATCTTAAAAAAAAAAAAAGAAATAATCCTACTGGAACAGAACTATTCATTTTAATATAATTACTATAATATATTAAGTTTCTTCAAAAACTCTGTTCTCTCAACTAGGTAAAACCTGCCATTATAATTTCACTCAATTATCAAATCTGTCCTTCAAGAATACCATAAAAAGCACTCAATTTAAATCCAACTCACTAAGTTGTGATAAATATTAATTCCTGGACTGAATAGGCTGAAGAGGATTTACTAGGACTTGGGATTTGTACTTATAATACTGCTAATTTCTTTTTTGCTTTTCATAGTAAAAGGAAAAGCTATATAAAGGCTCAAGTGTGAAACAGTGAAGAGATCTAGTGAAGTGCCACCTGCTAAGCCTGAGCGTGGGCAACTCCTCTGTTTACACAGGGAGATCACTGCTCCACGCGTGGGTCTGCAGAACCCACCCCCTCCTGGGCTCCCAGGACAACAGACACCGGCTCCGGCCTTACCTATCTGTTAGTCCGTACGCCAGATCAAGCATGTCATTTTCCTCATCAGTCACCGCTTCCAACTTCTCGTAGATGTGCTTTTCAAAGATGAGGTGACACGTGGAGCAAGCCAGGGTTCCCTCACATGCACCTACAGAAACAAGAAGTAATGAACACAGGCCCCTACTTAAACACAGTTCAGACCCAGCTTGAATTAAAATGCATCACTTCTGGGCTTCAGTCAGCGCAAGCACACAGCAGTCATAAGCTGTGCAGTAAGAGCTGAGACCCTCCCATTGCAGGGTGAGGTCGTGCGTGCGTGCGCGTGTCTTCTCAGTGAGGCTCCAGGTCAGGTGTCATGGGGGAAACACAGGAATACACAGTGCAAACAACAAAGCACTTCCAAGTTAAACTGAGACACACACACACAACATAAACTGACACACACACACAACATAAATTGAGACAAACACACACGCAACATAAAAAAGTAAGAATTGTAAAACTCAGAGTAATGATCTACATAGTTATGGCAAGTTACCTACTTTTATCTAGACAGCTCAATCTACAAAGTCTTGTGGTGTGTGTGTGTGTGTGTGTGTGTGTGTGTGTGTGTGTGTGTAATTAGAAAGCAACCAAACCTGTGTATAAATAAAGTTAAATACTCCTCCCTCTCGATCTTTCCTTGTACCCAAGATAGAATCAAGAAAGCTATTTGAAGAATCATACTGGTTTTAAACAATGACAACAACAACAAACAGGGCCAGAAAAACAGTCTTAAGTTATTAACTGAACAGTCATGTTCCAGTGGCCTGTCACACACCAGGCACAAGGAAAGGGAACTGGAGGCAGCTGGCCCTCCCACAGCACGAGTGAGCCTGCCAGCCTTTCCCAGAGTACCCAGACTTTGCTCAAAGAATGACACCTGGTGGGGTTGACCCTGTACCTCTAAATCTTGAACAGTGCTGTAAACCAATGTTACTTCTATTAAAGGAAGAAATCACAGCAGGGATCACTAATTTTTTTTTTAGTAGAACTGCTTATTTCATACAAAAAGACTAAGCCAGCCAATGGCCACCTTTGGCTTTCATGAGCTAATCTGTCCCCTGGATTCCAGCCCTCGTCCTCCCACCCCTCCCCTGGCTATAGTGAGGTCTAGTTGACAACCAGCCCTGGAAGGCAGCTGAGTGTGCATGATGATGGCGCTAGGTGTGCATTGTGAAAGTTCCTCCTACCTAGTTAATTAACACCTCCATCACCCACATGTACACATGTACTGTTTCGTGTATGACAAGTTCTACCTCAGCAAATGTCAATTAAAGAGCACAGTGTTATTACAGCCCAACACATTACACATTGAGACCCTCCGACTACTCATCCCACAGCGAAAGTCGGTACCCTTGTTACTAACCTCTCTCTCCCCCCCCACTCCCACCCCCAGAACCACTTTCCTATTCTTTTTTTATTAATTTGATTAGTGGATCCCTCTAAACAATTTTTCACATATTTGAAATCATGCTCCTTTGTCCAGGTTGAGGACTCTCGGGTCCCCCACGTGTCTGACTTAAATAACTGAGCTCTAAATCCCTCCCCTCAGTCTGGTTGGGCTTTGCCTAAAATATGGCATCCAGAGGAAGAGCTGACGAAACAGCATCACACAAAGTCATGTTCTGGCTAAATTCTATGTTAAAAAGTTATTCCGGTTAGCTTTTAATAATAAATCTTGAAGCCACTATACAACTGGGAAGAACTGAGCACATGCAATCTGGTCTCAATCATCTCGGCATGGAGAGAAAAGCTCTGTGCCAATAAATCCCTAAGGAAAAACGCAGGACATTCCTGTCCGTACCACCTGGACAGATGCATGGAGAGTTACACCCATGTCCCAGCTCCCACATCCTTTAAACGCTCCCTTCCCTAGGAAACTTCAATTCTTCCACCTCTTAAAACTTTTTATTTTCATTCTCTAGTAATTTTCACTTCTCCTCTCAGGAATCTTGCCAACTGTTTCCACATCTTGCTTACATTGCCAAGCCCAGACCTGAAGAGAGGATTCCAGTAAGAATCTGACAAATGTTGAGTAGACATGAGGGTGAACTTCGCATTCTCACATGCTGAGTTCTTGTCACCTGGGCTAGCCTGTGTCTATGCCTGAGCTAAGCACACCAGCTTCGTGACCCTCCCTTACTCTGACGATCCCTTTCAAACTTCTGCCACAAGCTGTCAACAGATACCCTTTTCTTATTCTTTGCAATGGGAACAAATTCAAATATAATAAAAACTTTAAGGCTCAGACAGAAATCAACTCAGCCTATCAGAGATGGCTAACAGTGAACCAGAGGAATGTAACAGTCACACTGTGACACAAGTATTGTTACAGGAAAAAATTGCAGCAAAGATTTACAGACCCATATGCAGCACTTACTCCAAGAAACACTCAATCCTGCAAAACTCTGAAACCAGGAGCAGTGTGGGAAGCTGCCTTTTTGTTTTGAGAGTTAGCCTATATATTCTACAAAAAGGAATAATTTTAAGCAGCAAAGACATGTTCCTAAAAAACATATTTAGGAGGAAAAAAATTTTAAAGAGTCTAAACTGAGACAAGACCATGTAAGAAAAAAGTGACTCCTTTTTTTCTTTTTAATTTTTCATCTCATAAAAATCTGCTGATTCCATGGTAGCCACTCCCCACAATTTAATAGTTTCCTGGGCTTGGAGTAGTTCCCAATAATCAGCACCTGAGTTTTTGACCTACAGCTCTATGGGTTTTAATACAGCGCAACTTTGTATTAATACCACCGCAGTCCGGGATGCAGACGTTTCATCGCCCCCAAGATTCCTTTCTGCCATGCCCTGGTCTATGCCTCTTCCATCCCTAGCCCCTAGCTGCCACCACCTGCCGTCCAGCCTCTGGTCTGCTGCATTAACAGCATGTCCAATAAATAGAATCATACAGCAGGAGGGCGCTTTGCAGGCTGGCCCCTCTGATCTGCCTTGAAGACTCATCCAGGCGAGCACGACTACAGTGTGCTCACTGCTGAGAAACAGACCCTGGGAGTGATGTGCCACAACTAACTTCCAGTAGGTGCGCATGCTGCTGCACTGTCGCTTTCACGCCCATTTTCCAAAAATTAGAGCTGAAGTGCATATGTGTGTGTGTGTGTGTGTGTGTGTGTTTCTTTCCAAAGCCAGTTGGAAGAACATAACATCATCCTTTCTCTTACCCACTAAAAGGAAGTTACAAGTGGAGAAGCTGTGCATGGGTCAAAGCTCAGGCCCCCCAACTCTGAAGAGCTTTCCAGGTGCTGTTCTGGCATCGCCATGCTCTCTTCTGTGAAATGCCCACGTCTTTTGCCCATTTTCTAAAATAGAATTGTTTCTTATTGTTGAGTTTTGAGAGTTCTTTATATATTAGATATTGGTCCCTCAATAGACATGACTTGCAAGTACTTTATTCTCTAACAGTATCACTGGCAGAGTATAAGTTTTTAAGTTTGACAAAGTCCAATTTATAATCTTTTATTGAGGTTTTAGTGTCATGTCTAAGATCCTAAGTCCCAAAGGTTTTCTCCTCTTCCTCCTTTTTTTTTTAGTTTAGTAGTATTGAGGTTTACATTTAGATTTAAATCAATTTTGAGTTAATTTCTATATAAGGTGTAATGTTTCAGTTAAGGTTTCCCCTTTCTGTCCCCTGTTATGGATGCCCAAGTATTCCGAAGTATACCCTTTGTGGAAAAGGATATCCTTTCTTAATTATCTTTATACTTCAGCCATAAATAAGAAGTAGAAATAACTCAAATATCCATCAACAATGAATGAGCAAACAAAATATGGTATATCCACGAAATGCAGCATTAGCATTATTTGACCATAAAAAGGGATGAAATACTGATACACCATACAACACAGATGAACCTTGCAAATATAATGTAAAATGGAAACCAATCATAAAGACAGTATGATTCCCTTTCTATGTAGTATCCAGAATAGGAAAATCTGTATTTATAAAGAGCGGACAAGTGGTTTCTCAGGCCTGAGAAGATGGGGGCTTGATGAATGACCGAAACAACCTGTTGAGGCTGGCTCCTATCAAAAAGACCAGAAGCAACAAATGCTGGCAAAGATGTGGAGGAAAGGAACCTCTTTAGATTGTCGGCGGGAATGTAGACTGGCCCAGGCCCTATGGAAAACAGCATGAAGCTCTTCAAAAGATGAGATACGAATCTGCTGCATGACCCAGCAATCCCAGTCCTAGGAATCTACCCGAAGAACACAAAAACACCAATTCGGAGGGAAACCACACTCCCACCATCACAGAAGCACTATTTGTAATAGCTATGATTAAAAACCTAGATGCCCCCAAATGGAGGAGTGTTATTTGCACACAATGAAATAAATGCTACTCAACTATCAGAAATAACCCCACACATGAAGTAACATTTCACAGGGCGCCAAGAATACTCAATGGGTAAAGGGTAATTTCACTTTGGGGGAGCCATTATAAATGTTCTTTACATTTGTTTTATTGCCAACTGTTTGCTGCTAGTACACAGAAATCCAATTGACATTTGTTTCGACCTTGCATCGCAGGATGTCACCAAGCTCACTTGTTGGCTCTAGGATTACTTTTTGAAGCTCCCTTTTCTATGTAATCAACTGTTGTCTAAAACCAGAGACAGTTTTGATCCTTCCTGTTCAATCTGTGGGTTCTGCCCTCACACACAGGCTGACTCACAGCATGCTGTTAAGAAGGAGTGGGGAGCACACCCTTCCCTGGCCCCTGACCTTAGGGAGAAGGCATTCCATCTTTCATCATCAAGAGTGATGTCAACTGCCAGTTGTTTGCAGATGCCTTTGCACAATCCGTGCAGGTCTGGCACTGCCTACTTGTTTTCAATTAAGACATGGAAACTGCCACCAGCCCTTTGACACAGATTTCACATTCTTAATGAATATCCCTGCAAGTTCAACTCCACTAAAGCCAAACTGCTGAAGGCTGAAACAAAGTAGATGATATTCCTGATAAACCTCATCTTCCAGCTCTTTATTAGCATTGCAAAATTCCCAAGTTCACATCCACTATGAAATCATGTGCACTGAAAACCAACAGGACATACACTCTCACTACGAAACCGAGATACGAAGTGGAGAAAGAAACCTCTATTGTGTGTTTGTGGGAAATAGCTGGGTTGAGGGAGCTAAGGGGTTCTTGATGGGCATTTGCAGTTACAATGCATATTCTTACAGGAACCATGGTAATTATGAAGAAACAGGTTCCATGGATGGTCCTAAAAGTTTCACAACCATGTATAACATTGTTTTTATGGAAAAAAACTTCAAATGCCATGTAGGTGACCTGCAAATAGATTTTGGGGGGGAAATCTATTAATAAAATGAAAGGGTTATCTGTTGTTTTTTATTCTCAGTACATACACAGGAACAACTATAAAACAAGCAATAAGAATCAAGTTTAGGCCCTCCCTGGTGGCGCAGCAGGTTAAAGCGCAGCACTAAGAATCGAAAGCCACTACCACATGAGTTCGATCCCTGCCTGCCCTGGAGGTGACCACATGGTGTGGCAGACCTCTCCTGACCCGCCCGCTGCTCCCCTCAGCAGTGTACTTCATCGATCTGCCTGTTCTGCTCCCCACTCTGTCTCTGGTGAAGCCTCTCACTGCCCCTACAACTCTGGCTGTACCCCAGTTCTGTATGAATAAATAAATCTTTAAAAAAAAAATCAGGTTTAAAAAATGGAAAGGCGCAACAGGTTAGGCAGCCACTTCAGTGTGAGTTCAATCTCCAGCCCTGGAGGTGACCCACATGGGACAGCAGACCTCTCCTGTCTCCCCACTACCCCCTCAGCCGTGTACTTCATCCATCTGCCTGTTCTGCTCCCCACTCGGTCTCTAGTGAATCCTCTCACTGCCCTGCACCTCTGGCCTTACCCCAGTTCTGTATGCACAAATAAATATTTTTTTAAAAGGGAGGAAAGAACTTCAGAGTCTTCAATCTAAAGCTGGTGACTGATCCAAAGTACACTAATTTGATTATATATGTGCAGAGACAGGAATAAAAATTCAAAAGTTATGAGACGGATTCTTACAGCCTCAGAGCAATACAAGTGGTCATCAGTTTTGGTGTCTGTGTCAATAGTAAGTAGGGCGAGATCAAATTAAAGAGGAAAATGTGTACATACTTGTGTATATACATATGTTTGCATGTAGATGTATTATCTCTATACATACAGATACACATATACACATATAAAGGGATCCCATTTTGAAATACTTTGTTCAAAAAGTATTGAAATACTTTGTTCAAAAGCTTGGAGAATTAAGTGTCATAATTCAAGAATTCCTTTCTCAGGGAAATAGAATATAAAGGAGGGTTATTGCCATTTATAAACAAAGTCCTCCCATCATAGACTTGTTTCTAAATGTACACAGGTAGAAAATATGAAGTGAAACATTTTACCTTACTATATGTCTCTTCCCAAAAAATCAGAAATACCCACACCCCAGTGCCAGCATTTTATCCATTGTCCATACTTGGATATACAACAATTTTCATCAGGTTCAAGGTATGTAATGCCTTAGTGCTGCTTTTATTTTGTCAGTGTTCTGGCTAATGATTCAGAGTTCTTTCTCCTAAATTAACAGTAATACACATCGTGACAGGTTTTTGGCTTCTCTTCATAGCATTTTATCACATATAACTTCTGTTCCAAAATAATTCATTTTTGGATGCATTTTTCAGCATTAGCACTTAATGAATGCTTGGTCGAAACTATTACCAGCTTACAGTTTAAAATATCAGCACTACAGTCACCACTCAGCTGACCCAGGGTGGCATGCGCTTCACCACCAGCCAAGCAGCCATGTGGCAGCTGCAGGCACAAGGGTAGGATGTACGAGTCATGTAGCCTACCAGCTTGAAATTATGGGATTCGGGACAGAAACCTCGGTTTTGGGTTTTCACAGTACTTCTGATTTTGCTAAAATAAGAACATTATGGTATTAATCTGTATAATTTGAAGTATGCTTAATTTTTAAGTTGCATTATGAAAAAAAATCAGGCATGGTTATGGCTTCATTTCAAAGCTGGTGATGAATAAAACTTTTTCCAGTTTTTTTTTTAAGATTTATTTATTTATGCATACAGAGCTGGGGTGCAGGCCAGAGGTGCAGGGGCAGTGAGAGGACCCACCGGAGCCAAAGTGGGGAGCAGAACAGGCAGATCAACAAAGTACTCTGCTGAGGGGAGCAGCGGGCGAGCCAGGAGAGGTCTGCCATGCCATGTGGGTCACCTCCAGGGCTGGGGATCGAACTCATGCTGAAGTGGCTTTGGCTTCTTGGCACTGCACTTTAACCCACTATGCCACCAGGGAGGACCCCAGTTCTTTTTTAAACAAGAATAAGATTAAGCTAGTTCATAAATGCTCAAAAATTCTTGCCATAAAATCAACTGCCAGAGAGTTAGATGTCTGCAGAACACAGTTCTTTTCATGTAATCTAAGTGTTTGCCAACAAGAAATGATGATTCCATTAGTGTACCTTACATTAAGATGATTTTGTCGATCTATTGTGATGCTGAAAAGACAAAAGTGCCTGCCTATCCCCACCTAGTCCATTTGCCACTAAAAAATCCACAGTATAGGTGTATGGGAATATTTCATATTGAAAATGTGAGCCCTCCCTGGAGGCACAAAGAATTGAAGCACAGCAACCACTGCAGCACAAATTCAATCCCTGGCCAGGGAGCTGACCCACATGGCGCAGCAGACCTCTCCTGACCCACCTGCTGCAGTGTGTTTTGGTCAATCCACCTGTTCTGCTCCCCACTCTGTCTCTGATGAATTCTTTCACCCCACACCCCCAGCCTATACCCCAGTTCTTGTATGCATAAATAAGCAAATCTTTAAAAAAAAAAAAAGTGAAACTGTATAGGAATTTGAAATCTAATTTTCTAAGACTGATCTAGCATTGGCAGAAATAGATCAACAGGGAGTCTATAGACAGGGTAAGGAATATTTATGTGAACATGATCAGGATCTCCCGATTTGAAGTTTCCCTTAAAACAGACATATCAAGGACATCGGCAATAAAAAAGAAAGGCTGTGATAATAAACGAGGTAAATTTAATCAGAGAGGTGTAACTGCCCCCTAGTGACAAAACAGTACAATACACTGAAAACTTAAACGTCACCCAAAAATCTAATAAAAATTGGAAGAGTGCTGACAGATTTGTGCTGCTTCCAAAATTCATGACTGTCCCTTCACAATTGTTTATTCACTACTTCACTTCATATACAAAGGGGACTAATGCGTGATGTTTATGCTCCATCCCAGTCTATTGGGAGAAAAATGCAGAGAAGGCTGTTATAGACTGTGGTAAAGCTTGTGAAAGAAGTAAACAGGATGTCGTGATAAAGGGCAACGGTTGAGACAGGTGAGTGAAATCTTACTGTGGACTGGGTGGCTGGCAAAGCCGCGGTGACACGCAAACAGACTCCAGCATGTCACGAGGAGTGCAAAAAGGGTTTTCCAGAAGGGGACAGAGCTGAAGGCAGAAAAGAGTAAAAAATAAGTACAAAAAGACTCAAAGGCGGAAATGTAGGGTGACTTCAGAAAAAGCCGATGTGGCCAAAGCAGAGAGAGGAAAGAACAATGAGGACAGGGCAGATGAGGCAGACAGCGCACAGCCTGAAGGTGAGAGCAGGGAGGGCCTACTTCACTCCAAGTGGGAGTGATTAGGGCTTTAATTGGGCACATGGAGCTTGGGCCATGGCAGATGACCCAGCTGGATGGCTCTGATACACTGCAACTGTCCAGCCCCCACCCCACCCCCAGAGGAAAGGACACGCTGGACACATCTTGGAGGCAAAGGGACAGGACTTGTGGTGGAGGGGAGGGAGGGAGGGCAGATGAATGAAAGCTGCTCCCCAGTTTCAGTCCTGATCAGCTGAGTGATGTTCATTTCCGCTAATAAGAGACTCTAGGAAGGACAGGCATCAATGCAGGGGTGGTGGAAGCTGTTCCAAATGTTGTTGTTAAAAACGTGTGTGGTGAACAACCATAGACCAGAGACATTCTGTGGGGGTGGAGTGGGGAATGGGATCAAAAACGGGGG
>NW_004567126.1:25625699-25637041 GCF_000260355.1 Condylura cristata
ATTTGGTGATGGGAAACCCGTGGGGATTACAATTGAGATGAAAAAAAAATGTGCAAAATGATGTAAAAATAAACTTTTTAATTAAAAAAAAAACAAACAAACAACCTGTGTGGATTCAGAGCTACATGGAAGGGATGGAGGGGTGTATCTGCCAGTTGGGCTGCAGGGGAGAGGGCTGAGCGAACACGTCAGTGTAAGACACTGCACTTGGCTGGCTGTGGTTCACCTGTTTGACCGCAAAGGCAACATTTAAAGGGTCCCCTGGATTTGACTTTAGGGATTAAACAGCTGTCTCTATAATGCTTGTAATGGCTTTTCTTTGTAATAACATTTCAGATTTATTGATCTCATTTCTTCTTTATTCTAGAAAGTGCACTAGGCTTAACTCCTGTGTACCAAGTTTAGTTTAGCTCAAGTTTATACTGACATGTCAACTTTTCTCAACATGTTAGGATCTTTGATCTGTAAAGCTAAGTCTGCATAAGTGAATGCAGAATTCTTAAACCAATAATTCTACTGACATCAAATTTTCAATACTTCTAAGGTATTAGAGGGAAAAAAATCTAGTGGTTATCTCTGTGCGATCAGTATGCTGGAAGTTTAAATTTCTTTAGTAATTTTTTTTATATTATTTATTTAAAGATTTATTTATTTATTCATACAGAACTGGGGCACAGGCCAGAAATGAGGAGGGTGAGAGGCTTCACCAGAGACAGAGTGGGGAGCAGAACAGGCAGATCGACGAAGTACACTGCTGAGGGGAGCAGCGGGCGGGTCAGGAGAGGTCGCCTCGCCATGTGGTCACCTCCGGGGGCAGGCGGGAATCGAACTCATGCGGAATGGCTTAAGCTTCTTTGTGCAGTGCTTTAACCCGCTGCGCCACCAGGGAGGGCCTCTTTAATAAATTTTTTTAATCCCCTAGAGTAAGCAAAGAGCTGTATTAATACCTACACTAACATAAGCTAACCTGTATTTTGCACTTAGTAGGGTTAAAAATTGAGGTAGGTACTGTGACTCAGTATGAATCTCATTTTATATCACAATTTGGTATAGATATACTTCATAAAAGAGCTAACTATTTCACAAAGTAATATCTTTAAAAGATGGTATGTTTTTATAGGTTCTGTCCTTTTTGAGGTCTTCAAAATGCTGGCTGGAAGCTATTTCATGACGTACTCAATGGCTGCAACTTGCAGTTTAAAAAAGACTGCGATATATAGTCACAAATGAGAAAAAATATTAGAAATAAAAACTTTTCTTTTTAATTTTAAAGTACTGTTAAGTACTAAATTGAGGACATTTATTTATTTATTTATGTATACATACATACATACATACCGGAACTGGGGTGTAGGTCATAAGTGCAGGGGTGAGAGGATTCACCAGAGGCAGAAGGGAACAGAACAGGCAAACTGACTGAAATACACTGCTGAGGGAAGCAGCAAGTCAGACAGGAGAAGTTGCTTCACCATGTGGGTCAAATCCCAGGTGGGGATGGCTAGTGATAGCTTGACAGTACTGAGACTTTAACCCCTGTGTTATCAGGGAAGAAATGGGAGACAACTCATAAAACGTGTTTACTGCAAATTAAGTATTTCACATTATTTTGAGAAACAGGTAGCTTTGCATAAAACAGGCTGGAGGCTATAAAAATGTTTAACTTTCATTTTCATGACTTGTCAAATCACACACTTACAGCACTTTTACTAATCAATTAAAAACAAATGATACCTCATCGTAATACAGAAAAATAATTGAGTAAAATTCATAAAACACGCTTTATTAGACAATTCCATCCTTAGGAATTTACCATAAATACATAAAACACACCAAAAAAAGTTCTGTGGATGTTCACCTCAAGGTTAGTCTTTGTAATTGAGAAGTCACCTAAATGTCGGAAGGGACTGGATTCAATAAATCATGGATACCCACATAGCAGAGAAGTATGCATCCATTTGAAATGATGTCTACAAAAGAATATTTAAGGCAGACATTTCTCATGGTAAAGGGGGCTGGAGGGAAGCTTTTAAAACCAGTCAACTTTTTTGTGTATAAGTGGCCAGATCTTAAATCTCACATACTTCAATATTCAAGCCCAGACAATTATCTCATAGGAAAAAACTACTAAGGGGGCAGGCTGGGGTCCGGATCAGTTAGCATTTGCTGTACTTGCCGCCTCCACCGGCACCCACCTCAGCAGACAGGGCCTGGCCAGCAGCTTTCCAATATCCTTGACAATACATTTTTGTGAACTTAAAAATATTTTTATATTTTCTAAGCACCTTGCCTATGTAATAGTTCTTCCTACATTAGCAGCACAGAATGGATATCAGGGTGAGTGCCTATAGTAACCTTTTCTTCATGGTGTTACATCATTTTTAACTCCATTCCAAAGTGACTAATTTAGGGTGCATTTAAACAGACAACACCTACTCCTGTCAAAGACAGGAAGTAGTTCCATTTATCATCTAAAGTGGTCCCACCATATGGCATTAGCACAAACACAACTCACCATCCACTATGGCTGCCAGCTTGAAAATTAATTAATTAAGTGAATCTTAATTAATAAATTAAGTGAATCCCAGGCCCTCCCTGGTGGTGCAACAGGTTAAAAGCACAGCACTATGAAAGCTATCCAGTCACTGCAGCAGTTCAATCCCCAGCCACGGAGGTGACCCACATGGAGCAGCAGACCTCTCCTGACCCAACCACTACTCCCCTCAGCGGTGTTTTTCAGGACATTACCTGCGCTGTTCCCCACTCTGTCTTTGGTGAATCCTCTCACCCCCTGCACCTCTGGCCTGTACCCCACTTCTTGTATGCATGGGCAAGTAAATCTTAAAAAATAAAGAAAGAAAAAGAAAATTAAGCAAGTCTTTTCACATTTTAAAGTGTGGACAAATTCACACAATTTCAAAAATAGTATATAAATGAAACTTTAATGTTTTATTTTACCTTAACTACGTGAGTCATTTACATACAATGTAACCATTATAAATATACAAATCTTTAAGCCTGATATAAGAGCTGAAACCATAAAATATATGAAGAAAACACAGGCAAAACACTCTATAACATACATCTCAGAAACATCTTTGAAGACAAAGTAAAGAAAGTGAAGGAAAGGATAAACAGCTGGGACTACATCAAACTAAAATGCTCTGTGCAGTAAGAGAAAGTAACCAAAATGAAAAGCCACCCTATACCTAAAGATTAGGAACAATATTTGCACTCCACACAACTGATAAGAGACTTTTATCAAAGATTTATAAAGAGCTCACACAACTAAACAAAAACAAACATTCCTATTAAATAATGGGCAGCAGAACTAAAAAACACACTTTTCCAAAGAAGCAACGCAGATGGCCAACAGGCATGAGAAAATGTCCAACAACACTTATAATCAGGGAGATACAAATAAAACTCACAATGAAATAGCACCTCACGCCAGTAAGAAGGACACACTTTAAAAAGAAGCAGCAAATGCTGGCAAGGATGCGGAGAAAAGGAATCCCTTGCCCCTTACACTGTTGGTGGGAATGCAAACTGGTCCATCCACCACAGAAGCTGTGGCAGACCCTCAAATTATTAAAAAACAGATCTACCATATAACCCAGAAGTCCACCCAAAGGAATCTACAAAAGCATTAATTTGAAAGGAAACCCCAGGACTCCTATGTTTATTATGGCACTATTTACAACAGCTAAGATACGGAAATAACCTATAGCCCAAAGACAAATGAGTGGATCAAGAAGATGTGGGATGTGTATGTGTACACACACATACACACACCCCTTCAATTACAAAGTTATTAAAGCATCAGTGCAAGAACCCTGGAGCAGTGACTTCACCTGTTCTCTGCACACAGCCCAGTGCCAAGTTATTGGAGGAAGAGCCCAGAGAACTACTGACAGCAGCCTACATGTCTTGATCAAGAGAATATTCTGTGTCTACACACACACACACACACACACACACACACACACACACACACAGTGAATACTACTCAGCGATCAAAAAGACTGACTCATGCAAATTTGCAACATGTTGGGGCAGGAAGGGATTATGCTCAATAAAATAAGTCAGAAAGAAAAAGATAAATATTGGATGGTTTCACTTATAGGAGGGGTCAGGGGGAAAAAAAGACAAACCTAGGAGGCAAACTAAAAGCATACAGCAGGGGAAGGGAGGGAGCATGATAAAAACAGGGGGCGGAAGCACACAAGAAACTACAGTGACAGTTCACGAGTGATTTGATGGTGGCAATTTTATTATAATCACACCTCAGGGAAGAAATCAAACATTATACAAAAATAAACAACAATGTAAAAATATAATAAAAATATGTATCTTTAAAATCTGGAGAGTAAAATAATGATTTGTATTTTACATGCTTTTTAAATTTTTCAAAATTTTCTACAATCTACACATTAATTCTTTAAAGAAAGAAAAATGTTTTCTGCATCTACATATTTTATTTTTATCTCTAATTTTTTTAAAAAGATTAATTTATTTATGTATACTGCAGAACTGGGGTATAGGCCAGAGGTGTAGGGGCAGTGAGAGGAGTCACCAGAGACAAAGTGGGGTGCAGAACAGGTGGATCAACAAAGTATACTGCTGAGGGGAGCAGTGGGCAGGTCAGGAGAGGTCTGCCGCTCCATGTGGGTTACCTCCGGAGCCGGGGACTGAACTCACACTGAAGGGGCACCACCAGAGGGCCCCTTAATTTTAATTGTAGTGTAGAATATGTAACACCAAATCTACTAATTTAACCATTTTCAGTTGTGCAATTCAGTGACATTAAGTACTGACAGATTCGTAACATGGTCTACCATCTCAAACGGCCATCAAACAGTAACTCCCATTTCCTTCCTCCCTCCAGTCCTTGCTCTCCTCTATTCCACTTTGTTTCTGAGGATGCCTATTCTGGGTCTCTCATGTAAGTAGAAATATTCAATATCTGTCCTTTGTGTCTGGCGTATTTCACTTAGCATGGTTTCATGGTTCATCCACATTACAGAATGTATCAGAATTTCATTTCCTTTTATGAGTAAATAATATTCCATTGCATGGGTATACCACATTTTATTTATCCACTCTTTTATTTTCGTTGCTTCTGCCCTTTTTCTTATAAACAATGCAGCTATGAATACTGGTTGGTGTACAAACACCTGCTTGAATTCCTGCTTTCGCATCTTTAAGGTATATACCTAGGAGTTGAATCACTGGATCACACAGTGATCCTACTTTTTAACTTTTTTGATCAACCACCAAACTGTTTTCCAAAGCAGTTGGGCCATTTACACCTCCCCAACAATGCCCCAGGGTCCTAATTTCACCTCAGCCATAGCCAACACCTACTACTCCTGCTTTTTTGACAACAGCCTGACCAAGAATTATGAACAGGTATCTCACTGCTTACGTGGATTATTTTTATATAAAAAAAAACTAATAAAAATATTTGTAATGTTTTCTGATGTCAGGTACTATTCTAAAGACATATTATCAATTCATTTAGTTCCTGTAAAAGTCCTATCAAGTACTATTATTCTCATTTGAAGATAATCAAAGTGAGGCACAGGGAAGGTCAGTAACCTACTCAGATACCGGTATTACAGTATCCAAAAAAATAAAGTAAAAATACAGAGAAACATGAAATGAAGATGAATAATTTAATTGTCAGATCAAGCCACCACCATCAAACACTTAGATGTATTCCCTTGGTACTGTTTCTGAAGAGAAGACAACAAAACAGATTGTGTTTGTCACTTGCAAGCATTTACCTGTTGTTATAAATACACTGTGAACATTATTCATAATGGATGCACATTTAACTTTAATTTAGCCATCCCAAGTTAACTTAATTTTAGTCATGTTATCATGAATTCAAACCACCCCTACTGATCACATTCAGTGATCTCCTCTACTTTGTTTTTCTTAAATACATTCTTAAATAGGTAGCCCACTGAGGAGCACAAGGGTCTTTGGAGAGGGCTCATGGAAGATGTGGTAGTGGGAGATATATGGGGACTAGACCTTAGTGGACAAGTCAAGTATGAACAAAAATGAACAATAGTATAAGAAAATTAAAAAGTTTAGTCAATGACAATGAAAAAAAAAAAAAGCCCTTTCCCACTGCTCAATAATCAGAAAGTCTAAAAAGCTTTATAGTGAAAATCTCCCTCTTGCCTCCCACTTACCAACAAGTATCCACTCACAGTGAAGGCTCTTATCAGGGATTTTTTTTTTTTTCCATTTTCAACACAGCTTCAACATCCCTTTATTAATCCTCTCTATGGGCATTTGCTTGTTCAAATCTTGCTGTGATAACTATTTCTGCAGTAAATAACCTAGTACATATGTCTTCCTAAAAGTGAGCCTAAATGCATTAAGAATCTTTAGAAACAATCTCTGATCACAGCCTCTACGTTAACCTTCCCAGAGCGTAAAAGCTCAGCTGTTTCAAGGGCAGGAACAACATTCACTACCTATCTTACACAAAGTAGTAATGACCTCCACGTACAGGTGTACAGCTGCTAAAGAACATCTCCACATAATTCCCTTCATCTCTGAACTTCAATGTGCCTCAAAATTACATGGAGGCCCTATACCCCCACTTTCTGATTTGGCAGGGCTGGGGGGTGGCCTGAGAGTCTGCATTTCCCAATGGCACTGTGCTGATGGGTCAGGAGGACCTGAGAATCATGCTGACAGACAGAGACAGCTCTTGAGCAAAAGCAACAGGGGCCGTACAGGGTGTCCCAGAGTGGCAACATGGCAATTTCTGTAACACAAGTTTTCTGTGAGTGACCAAAGAACACAGAAGTCTAAAAGTGAAAACTTAGAAAATAAAACCACCTCCTTCTCTAAGAAAACTGGGGCCCTCCCCAGTGGCACAACAGAGTAAAGCACCGCATGGTGAAGCTATCTGCTTTTTCCTTTCCCAGCCAGGGAATGACCCACATGGCACGGCAGACCTCTCCTGTCTCCCCACTACCCCCCTCAACAGTGGACTTCGTCGATCTGCCTGTTCTGCTCCCCACTCTGTTTCCGGTGAATCCTCTCACCCCCGCAACTCTGGCCTGCACCCAGTTCTTGTATACATAAATAAATCTTTTTTAAAAAATGAAAGAGATAAACTGCCTTCCTCGAAAGATGAACTGACTTTCACCTTTCAAAACTGTTTAACTCCATGATGGGGCTTTTATTATCCCTAACCTGCATCTTTCAACTCTGCTGTCTACTCCAACTTTGCCACACACAGATAACAACACAGGTAATCGATAACATACAGCAGCTTTAGTGGCACAAGCTGATGAAATGTAGAACACAAACCAGCATCACCTCTATTCCTTATAAGGATGTTAAACTAACTTATCTTGAATTTTAACATTTTACTTAGCATGCTCCAAGTTAAAATTCTTCCCAAAACAGAAAGTTGAACCCTGTGTAATAGTTTCAATTCTAAGTTTTAAAGAATCTTCCATACTCACCAAAACCATCGATATCTAGGTTATTTTCAACCACCACATCTAGCAGGGAGTCACCAACTTTGCCTTTGGTTGTTAATGTTTCACCATCACGATTTATAAAGTGGACAGTTATTTTATCTTCTGAGCTGGAAAAGGAAGCAGTCCTTTATTATTTTTTAGTCATTTCTCCAGATATTTTTACTGGTGTCAGAATTTGTATGTGTGCATATGCTTCAAATAGGCTTTTTATGGCATTTTGTTTTCTTTTACAAGCAACAAATATGTCCCTCTCCCCACCTCCCAGGAGGGAAACGCCCATCTTAAAGGAAAACACAACTGTGTCACGATCAAGGCCACCTGGAAAATGAGTGTCTCCAGAGGCCATGACCCCAGGTCACAGCACATTTAGCAATCACTGTCACTCTCGCAGTCTATTTTGCTCTCTTCTCACACAGCTCTCTAAAAGTCCATGTTCCCAGGAGCGTGTCCCTGAGCGATCAGGTCAAGGTTGAGCTTTCAAACACCCATCAGCCAAGCAACTGTGGTGCAGCGTCTGCTGGGTCGCAGCTTGAGGGGTTTCTGAGGGCTGAATATCTATCACATCTAGACCCATGCTGCACCCCCAAAACTGAAGGGACTAGGAAAGGCACTTGTTGGCCTATTTGAATCTGCAGGTGGACAAATAAAAGTTATCTTTACAGGCCTTACTGTAGGTTAGCCTATTATTTGTGGGCTGACTTTAATTTCTTTCCCTGTCACAAACATTTGGAAACGACACCAAACAAACTGGGAAAAGCAATGTGAGCAGTTAGATCCTTATTCTCAACCACTGGTCATTTTAATTTTTACCTCACTATGGAAAAGACCCACTTCAGCTTAAAGGAATTCATTGCCGTTTTCACTGCTGCCAACAGATGGTGACAGTCCAAAGAAAAGGTTAATGTAAGTAAAACCTAGGATTAAATAATTTCAAAGCTATGAATATCTTACAAATTATCAAGCCAAATGATCTTATTTCACAAAGTAACTGAAGCCACCAGCAGATAACAGCCTCTGAAAAACACAGAGGAAGAGAGTGTGTGTGTGTGTGATGTGAGGGAGGGAGACAGGCCAGGGGTTGGAGAGACCAAGTGTCTCTCTAAAGGGTCTGTGCTCTTCAACCACTTGTTTTAAAATAAATATTCTGAACATTACTCATGATTTTCAAGGTAGCATGATTTAGAATGAAGACACACTCTGGAAGTAGGGAATCCACTTTGAAAGTTATTAAGAGGACATAAGTGAGAAGGAAATACTGACCGAAAAGAACTCTAAGAGATTAAACTATAATGTGTCAGTGACTATATAAAATAGAATTAGGGGAGGGGGGACAAAATTTCCAATTGCAGCAAATTAAGCTAGGGTTAACAGAGGAAGAGAAGGGGCTTTGGGGGAGGTGGAAATGAATTCAAGTTTAGAACTGTTTATTTAAGAAACAAACATAAAAATGCCCCAAAGTCTGATGAAAATAAGGGTCTGAGCCCAGCAGAGAAGTTTAGAGATTTGACATCAGACATGGCCTAGAAGCCGAAACTACAGGAAGTAATACCAGAAAGAACTACCATCTGTCACGTACTCAAGGTCAGTGGTCTTAAGATTGCTGTTATAGCAAAGTAATCTCGCTTACATCTGATGATTCTTCTTAACGATCAGGTAAATTTAAGTTCTGACAATTGAAAAGTATCTCATACATACTAGCGCTCAAGAAACATGATGAATAACTTTTATTTGAAGCCGAGTGCTTGGGTTGTGCAAAAGTCTGAACTGCCCCTGCTCCATACTGAGAGGATACAGGAAAAGCCAGAAAGGGTTCCCAGCAGGAACTACAGAATAAAAATAGTGAGTCTGAACAAAGGACAGGCGGAGGAAGCAGAAAAGAAGGTAATTCTGCAGCTGCTGTGCACGTAAGGACCTTGGAAGCAGAAGATGCGGGGACCAGCCCCGGTTCTGACCTGTCCCTGGGGAAGCCACTTCCTTCTTCAAAACAATAGGGACAGTGGTGGCTTTACCAAGCAGCTTGGGACAACGAAAGGAGAGAGTTCCTCAGAACATACTTTATCCCAGTAACTTTAACACTCACTCTCATGCTGATGCTAGTGAGCTTTGCAGGGTCCCCACCGCACCCCCAATTGTAAGAACTAATGGAAAGGTTTGTGTTGTTCTCAAGGATAAAAGTGCATGCACTGGGAAATAAATATGATCCTTCTAAGTCCTCTATTATCAATGCATTTGCCATCTCCACACCCTTTAGGTGACAACCTGGAGCACCTGGTTCAAGGAAGGGGCCCAGGGCTGGGCTCCCCACTTCCATAGTCCCCTTAACTCTTCCTAAGACTTAGCCTGCAGGCTAAAGAATTCTTAATAGAAACTACTTGGGTCCTAGTCCTAGTTTTGCCAGCTACTTAATATGCAAAATATTATTCCCGTTTATCTACCCACCTACCTCACAGGATGGTAAAAAGTAAAGTATGACATCAGTATCTCGGGCTCAGAGCAGGTTTCTGACTCTCAACTCCTGATAGCATATTTAAATGTTAAACTTCAAAACCAGAACCACGTCTAGAGAGCTCTGTCCAATCAAAGGTGGTGCAGTAAGGCCGAAGTTCTATGCCTACGACTTCAGGATTAGAAACATAGCAACCAGGAAACTCGATTTTTAATTTTATTTGACTTGCATGCTTTAAACAGCAACATCTGGTTGGTGGTGATCCTACTTTAAGTAAGAGTTGGAAAATCTAGAAGTAATTCTTGTGGAAACACAACGCCATTGATGGGAACTGTGCAAACTAAGGGTAAAACTGGAGATAACTCCCATTAATCACTCCTGTAAGTAGTGGTTACACACTTTCAATATATGTCCCAGTCGTTACAGGATATATCTAGAATGTGTCCACAGTAGAAAACAAGGCACGGAGGGTCAAAGGCAGGGAGCAAAGTGTTGGGGAAACAGGGACAAATCAATCTGGCTTGTCTTCTTCATTATCTCCTGCAAAGTTCATGCCGCACAAATTTATTAATCACAACCTACAGTAAGATTAGGGGGGCAATGAGTAACTCCTACACCCTACTTATCAAGAAAAAACTAGAAAGTAGCAGGCAAATCCAACCCTCTCCCTCCAGGTTGGGGGGGGGGGGGGTGAGCCACGCGTTCAGAGTCCACATTTTATAAGCCTCCACCCTGTTATACTTTCTGCAACTATGGGTAAATTTTAGCTCTAGTCTATTTCAGGGGATTTCCTTTTGAAAAAGGAAAAACTTCGCCATCTCTTTGACAGTTGATACAAAACACTCAGCCACATGGGCTGAGCTGCTGCAAACAGGTGGGAGCTCGTGTGAGCGCCCTCACGACGTGCCACTCACAAGACCACCCCTTCACCTCCCTGCATCGCCGCCCTGATTCTTCCGGTTACCCCACGACGCTGGACTCCCGCGATCCTCCACCCACGAGTGTGGTAGGAAAGCGAAGGTTACCGAGGCCACCAGCCAGCTCCGGCAAGGGCAGCATCCACCTTACACCTGCCCCGGCGCTACCGCGGGGGCTTAGCTGCGAGGGGGGCCGGGGGAGGGCGGGGGGTGGATGGAGAAGCAGAGGAGCTCAGGAAGGTGACCTGCGGGCCCCGGGAGGCGGGGCGCGCTGAGCACAAGCACAACCGCGCGGCTCTGCAGCCGGCACTGGAGAATGGGTTCCCAGGGGCCCCGTTTCCCGCCCCCAGATGCGGGAAGGTAACTTCTCGGCGGAGACAGAGGCCGCAGCAGGCGACCGGCCAGGCCGCGGGGAAGGCGGAGCGAGAGCGGGTCACCCGGCCTCGCGCCCTGAGCGGCCGCCCG
>NW_004567126.1:25637449-25648050 GCF_000260355.1 Condylura cristata
GCCGGGGGCGCCCGGCGCCCCGCCCCGCCGTTCTCACGCCTCTCGGGCGGGTTTCCTGGGGGCGGGGCTTAGCGGCGTCCGGGCCGGTCGGTAGGTTGCGCCTTAACCTTGCTGCTGTCTCGCGTCTGGGCGCGCCCGGCGGAAACAATGCGTGTTCTGAGGCAGTTTTAAGTGGACGGAAAGATACGGTGAAACCACCCCCGTTAGCCAAACCTTTCTCCTCTTCTCTCTCCGAAAACAGCAGTGTGCAGGTTTATCTGGTAGCTCTGTCCGGGTACAAGGTAGTTCTGGACCCGGCCACACAAGGACAGCAGGCATTTTTGTGAATTTTACAGTGTCACTAGGCATGATACAGTTGTGAATGATCCCACTCATGAATGGTCTTGGGGCTCCTGGAGAGGGCAGGGAGGCATCCTAACCTGTGAGTGGCAAGTAAGCGAATGTGAGTGTGCGAAATTCTTGAGGCTCAGCAAGAAACTTTTCGATGAACCGCGTTTTTTTTTTTTTAAGACTCATAAAAGCAGAAGGGTGACTTGAAAAATACACTCAATCGTGGTTACTACTTCGTGGTGGAAAGAGCTGGGGTTATGTGGTCAAAAATAGCAATATCATCCAAGGTCTACTGCTCTGAGCTGAGACCTTGGATTGTCTTCTGTAGAGGATCAGCGTTCCCATGACACGAAATTACGTATGAAAAATAACGTGGGACAAGATGTTCCATCCTTCAAGGCCATGCTGAGGGTCGGACACAGTTAACGCGTGTAAAGGCATACGGTGTGCGTCACAAACAGTAAGTTACAGCTCTTCTTGGCCCTTCATCCCTGAGGCTACTCTTCAGATGGCTGAAGGCCAAAGTCATGGGATATTGCAATGATGCGACGCACAGCTGAAGATACTTAAAAGAATAACAAGAAATAGAACCTACAGACCTGAGTCTATAGGCAAATATTCAGCTGGAACTCTTTTGAAAAAAGGAATGAAGTTCAAGGTGGAAATGGTACCCGGCAAGTAATTCACGAAAGAGGAGCTTTGTGAAAGAATATTTAACTTTTTCACAGGAGACCCCTTCTCCAAAGTCAGATGAATTAATTGTAGAAAGACGGGTGGGGTGGCATGAGCATGGGAGTAGGGTGAGAATGGGGAGATTACTATGTCCCCTCCCCTCCTAGCCCTCCAATAGCAAATCCAGCTTCCACTGGTTATGACATACCAGTCCGCTTTATAAGGCTTTGTTTCTATCCAGATTGTAGTTGTAAACATAGTTCATTTTAGCCCCCAAACTACCAAGCACAGGGAAGGTCTTGAGCACATTAAGAGCTCAGTAAATATTTATGAGTAAATTAACGTCAGTAACTTTCACTAGTAATCATCAGAAATCATGAAGCATGTGCATTAAGATTAAAGATGGGGAAAAAATGTTCTCCAGATTTTCAAAGATGAGTACAGGCTGATCTCAAAGATGATGGATTCAGTATTTTAAAGAATTCCAGAATGGATTTGTAAACATACCATCATAAATAAGCAACATTGAGTTAGTGAGAACATACTTTTGCTTGCTCTTTCTCTGTGAGATACCAGTAAAACTCCATCTGCGGGCCCTCCCTGATGGCACAGCGGGTTGAAGCACAGCACTGAGAATCTAAAGCCGCTTCCGCATGAGTTCAATTCCCGCCTGCCCCGGAGGTGACCACATGGCGTGGCAGACCTCTCCTGACCCGCCCGCTGCTCCCCTCAGCAGTGTACTTCGTCGATCTGCCTGTTCTGCTCCCCACTCTGTCTCTGGTGAATCCTCTCACCCTCCGCATCTCTGGCCTGTACCCCAGTTCTGTATGAATAAATAAATAAATCTTTAAAAAAAAAAAAAAACTCCATCTGCATTTTGAAGTCCATTCAAATTCTGTCTTTCTCCTGAAGTTATGACTGTTCATTCTGACAGATCATCCTCTATAGTGAATGCCTAAGAGCTTTTATTTAATCTTGTAAAAGGTATAGTGTCAGTTGTCTCAAACAGGCTGTTTATAAGTGCTTGGTAACTGTATAGTACAAGAATGTGAACTTCTTGTTTACTGAGCACCTAGTTTGAGCCTCATGGTACCATGAGCCCCATCATACATATTTGTATCATTCCTCTTTGAGATCAACCCTTAAGCCACCTCTGAAAACCGGGAGACAGTCTGACCAGATACAATCTGACCAGTTTTGCTTAACAAAACCACGAGGCCTTAACATCCTGCTGGTGAAGTAAGAGAAGTTTCACAAGTAGCAGTGCCCTGTATGAGGTAAGAGTCTAAACTGACAGGGATTAGTGGCTTTGCTTAGAATGTGAAAGGCTGTATTTTCAGAGTTATTAGATGGGGGAAGAGTGGGACTGTGGCCCTTTTGCTAAATTCCTGTCCTACTTCATTCCACACTCAGATTTCAGCCCCTTCCATAATTTTATCGGGCAGTGGAAGGCTGGAAGATCAGTGTTCTGCAGCTGCTTCCTGCTGGAGGGGTTCTCACCTTTACCTAAGGCAGGGACAGAAAATCTCTGCCTTCCTTATGACAGGGGCAAGAGCCATGTCTTCTATTATATCAATAGGTAAGAGCTGCACTCCCTACATCATCATTTTGATATGAAATTGTGGAGGTATAGAGGAAACAGATTATGACAAAAAGATTGAGACATAAAAGAATAATTATTTTTACTCCAGCTGGGGATGATCACCAAGATGGTCACCTTGAGAATCACGTCTGTTGATCTAAGGATTCTGTTAAGGTTAATGTGTAAGGCTTTTCCCCTCAAGTTGGCAAGGCCATGTTTATTCTTTGTGGAAAGGAGGTAGTTTAATGCCAAGCAGTGTAATACTTGGCTATGATTTAGGTTTTTAAATTTTAGTTTGAATGGTGCCAATCATTTTACCTGTGACATTGTTTGTTTGATTTTTAACATGTAGTAAAGTCTTAGTATGTTATATCTAGTTTTTATTATGCCAAAATTTCAGGGCATAGACCCAATGCAAGAAGTCCCAAGGCTGTTTCTCCAGTTACTCACTTGGGTTTTGACATTATTAGTTTATAGGTTTTTAAAAATACCTTTAAAATATTTAGGAAGGGCCCTCCCTGGTGGCGCAGCGGGTTAAAGCACTGCACTGAGAAACTAAAGCCACTTCCGCATGAGTTCGATCCCCGCCTGCCCCGGAGGTGACCACATGGCGTGGCAGACCTCTCCTGACCCGCTCGCTGCTCCCCTCAGCAGTGTACTTCGTTGATCTGCCTGTTCTGCTTCCCGCTCTGTCTCTGGTGAATCCTCTCACCCTCCGCATCTCTGGCCTGTACCCCAGTTCAGTATGAATAAATAAATAAATCTTTAAAAAAAAAAATATTTAGGAAGAATAGAATTTGATGTCCACAAAATATATATTATTGAAATACCACTTTTCTCTCCACCTTTACTCCAGTTTTATCAAATAATTATGGCACTAACAAGTGACTTGTAAATCAAGTCTGATATCAATTATCTTGGCCAGTTTCTACATAAGCACAGCAAGAACAAAATTCAACTGTATATTTTAAGCTTTACTGGAACCTTCAGAAGGAATCTCAGACTGAGATCTTAATGGTACCTCTCAGGGTAGGAGAACATTCCAGTTTCATAACAGCTTTGCCTTTAAAAACCCGTGTCTTGGTCCTCCCTGGTGGTGCAGCGGGTTAAAGCACAGCACTAAGAAGCTTAAGCCACTTCTGCATGAGTTCGATTCCTGCCTGCCCCGGAGGAGATCCACATGGCGAGGCAGACCTCTCCTGACCCGCCACCCTTAGCAGTGTACTTCGTTGATCTGCCTGTTCTGCTCCCCACTCTGTCTCTGGTGAATCCTCTCACCCTACGCCTGTACCCCAGCTATATATGAATAAGTAAATAAATCTTTAAAAACAGAAAACAAAACAAACAAACAAACAAAAAAACGTGTCTTTGGGTAAGTTCTTCGCTCTGAGGACAAAATGTACCGAGGTCTCTATTTGTCCGTACAGAGTGACATTCTTTACTCTTTCGGGTAGACCTAAAGCCCTATAACCAAGGTATTGGCTGACTTTTTTTCAAAGGCTCTGAAATCAAAGTCTCATTTTACTATAGAACAAAAAGGAAATTCTTATTCGATTTATGCAAATAAGCACATTGCCAGATTTATATCTGATGATTATTGAGCCAAAACTTGGAGCATTTTATTAGAAAACTGTTATCCTCTATTCTCTTCTTTCTATATACACAAGTATCCTATTAAAGTACTTTTCTATTAAGGACCCTCCCTGGTGGCCTAGGGGTTAAGTCTCAGTGCTATAACCTCTATGGCCCAAGTTCGATCCCCGGCCAGGGAGCTAACCCACATAGGGAGAGGCAGACCTCTCCTGTCTCCCCTGCTGCTACCCTCAGCAGTGGATTTCAGTCTGCCTGCCTATTCTTCTCCCCACTCTGTCTCTGTCTCTCAATCTCCCATACTCTGGCCTATACCCCATATGCACAAAAAAAAAAAAAAAGTTCTATTAAAGATCTGACATATTAAATTTATGCTTTGTCTGTATGCAGTGGATGGTGGAACCCAGTAAGAATGTGCAGATTTGGGTGCCTCTCAGTCTGACTAACAGCAACACCTTTACAACAGCCATTCCCAACATATTTCGGCTCACTTGTATTCAGTTGTTACACCGAAGTTTTTAAAATGTCTATATTGTGATAACTATCATCCCGTTAGACAAAAAATTCCTTAGTTAAAATTACAGTACCAATAAACTTTATTGGTACTTTTTCCTACTTATTTTAAATTTAAATGGAATAGTAAGATTTCCTACCACTTGGTTTTTATTAGATTTCTGCATGGGGATAGATAGATAGAATCCAGGAGTCAAAATTTTTACCCAGACACTATCCTGCAGGCATCTTGGGTATCCATCTCTTTTCAGTTGCTTTTAGGAGAGGACAGATGTGAAGGAGAAGGTCGAGGAAGAGAGAAAAATTGACTGGTGCAGAGCTCAGTCCCCGTACAACTAAAAGGCAGCAAGAGACTTACCAGTGGTCCTGCACAAAGTCCAGGCAGCTGCTTGCCTAGAACAAAGGCAGCCTCCATACTAGCCAGCTGCCATGGAGTATCTGACTCTTTGAGGTAGAAGTCTCTGTCCCAGGCCCAAGTCTCAGCAACATAGCTGAAGATATGGGGTTTCGACCAAATATGTGTTGCTGAGTCACCATAAAATACTACAGGCCCTGGCCCAAAAGAGTCGGTCTTCTGCCCTTTAGGAAAAGAATTGATCTGAGAGCACCAGATGTAGTAGAGCATTACATTTTCCATTCTCCAATTTACATCAGGCCACAGAGTGCTGCAAAAGAAGACCCATCTTTTCACTTAACCCTTTGCCCATTTTCTTAGTATACACAACCCACAGGGGAGTCCCAAGGAATGTGCCTGAATAATGCCCGTGTTAGGCAGAGACCCAGTGGAGCAGACACTTCATCTGTGCAACAGAGAAGGAAGTGAACGAGTGAATGAGGAAGGATGAGGCACCAGAATCAGAGCAGCAGGTGCTCCTGGTAGCCACACGGGAGGTGGCCGTCCCCTCTCTCACAGCCTCTTTGCTGAGGTAGGTACCCAGGCACCCTGGGCCCGACTAGCTCCAGAGGGAAGCTTCAGGAGCTCCTCCAGGAAAAGAAACTTTCTCCTTCTCATCCATGTTTGGGTAAGAACGTGAATTTGATCAAGTCATACCTCAGAGAGCTGTTTTCTATAATAGTGACTAGGGCGAGATAACTCCAAGAGGGCAACAAAAATAACCTTTCCTTTCATTTTAACTAATGTTAAAATGAAGAACTACCATCCCAGGCTTGTTGGTTTGCTAAAAAAAAAAGTGGGGGAAGCTTCAAATCTTCAGGACTCTGGGTTAAAAAGTAGTGACCCTCAAAACAGCCAGAAGGGCCCAGGTGGGGTACCTACCTATTACAATCTGCAAAGGCTGCTCCTCTTGCTCCTCTGATTAGAGGTGAGAGACAGATGCAATCGTCACTGTTCTGATGAAGAGTGAGCAGTTGGCAGCGGAGAGGAGAGCGAGTTTTTATGGCAGTGCAAGAGCAGGAGAGAAGATGGCCACGTGAACTCCCCGTCAGGGCACAGACGCTCCAACATCTCTTCTGGGTGACATCAGGGGAAATCCACTGATAAGTGGATCTGCATGAGGTGAGACAATGTCCCCACCCCAGGACAAATCAGGGAGTGGTGATGAGTGGACAAGAGTAAGATTATGTTCTCAGCCTCCAGGTAGATGAGGAAAAAAAGGAAGAGAGACACAGAGCAACACGTCACATAGCATTTCTCCAGGTTGGCTTGCCATATGACGGGGCCCAGAGGTGCTGAGGGACCCCCAGAGTCTTCTTCCAGGAAAGAATTTATATGGCAGTCAATTAAGTGTGAGAAAAGTTTTCTTGGAGGTGAAAGTACACAGGAGAGAGAATGGTGCCCTAGATCCGAAGGGGGCTGATACACATACTTGTTTCGTTTGTGGGGGGCAGGAACTCACAGCCGGGGCTCTAATCAGTTTTGTTTAATAAGACCACTGGGCTTTAACATCCTGTTGGTGAAGCAAGATGGGAGTTTTACAGCTACAGGTATCCAGTGTGTGAGATAAGGGTCTGAACTGATAGTGCCTGAGTGGTTTTGCTATGGAATGTGCACAGCTGTTGCTTCAGTTACTGAATGTGAAAACTCCTGTTCCACCTCACAGATAACTAGAAATAGTATCATTTAAGTTTTTAAAAAGAAATGTAAAATTATACCTAAGTATATTTTGTCCCAAGAAATTACTTCCTCTGTGTCTAGGCGATTTATTAATATGCCTGATGATATTGGTTAAGTTTCTTAGATGTAAGTGAAAGATATAACTAATGTTAATTAAATTGCCATTTTTGTTTTCACTGACCTTCCTACCTATAGTCTTATCTTGCCATAAGTCATTCTCCAGACTGCCAGGAATAGGAATAGGAATTAACTGAGCCTATTACAATACTGAAAAAGGGGTCCTCTGTGGTGGCACAGCAGGTTGGAGGGCAGCACTGGAAAGCTGGCCGTGACTGCTTCAGTGCGAGTTCACCTGGAAGTGACCCACATGGAGGGGCAGACCTCTCCAGACCTGCCCGCTGCTCCCCTCAGCAGTGTGCTTAGTTGATCTGCCTGTTCTGCTCCCCGCTCTGTCTCTGGTGAATTCTCTCACAGCTCCTATGCCTCTGGTCTGTGCCCAGTTCTGTGTGCATAAGTAAATAAAATATGTTAAAAAATAAATACTGATATGATCACATGACTTTCTTGTTGAAAATCCTCAAAGGACATTCCATTACCTACAGATTAAAGCAAACTGTTCAGCTAGGCCCCTCAAGCTCTTTCTACTGCCCCTCGGCCTGCCTTTCCTCCACAGGCTACTTAGTTTTCTGCTAACTCATAGCCAGCCTGCAGGACTGAGTTTGAGCCTCGCAGGAACCATTCTCTGACAGACAATCTCTGTGAACCTTAAGTCCTATAAATCCCACTGTCATGACTTACAGTAGTCTTTACATGCAAATAAGAACTTGGATCAATTGTCTTTCTTAGTAAGATTACTTTGTTGGTGATATCATACTCCTGGAGTGTGAACAGCTGTCTGTCTCTTTTTGTAATATTGGCTGCTCAAGGTGAACAATTCAGGTGAGACTGCAAAATCTATTTCTATCATTCCTTATTCATTAATAACCTGGAATACTTCCATAAAGACAAACTTGCCCTCATCTTCTATTCAAATACTCTGAAATAGTTATTGAGGAAAGACAAACTACTCAATTGCTTCCCTTTATCTGATGTACATACAAGTTGATGAGTGTTTATTACTTTTTCAAAAGTTGGTTTATAAAGTTATGATTTCTTAAAAGGGTAGAATTCACTTCAATTTTTAAAATTTATTGGCATAAAAATGTTCCTAGTATTTACTTATCTTAAAAAGAATCTCACATATGTGGTAGCTATACTGCTCTTTATATTTCTTGTATTATTTTCTGGGTCTTCTCTCTTTTATCTTTGAAGAATTGGGCAAAAAGTTAATCTTTTCAGATAATATTGAACTTCAATCTTTTACGTTATTTTTTCATTTACCTTTACAATTTCTTTTGCTCTACTTTCTTTGAATTTACTTTTTCTTTCATACTGTAGCTCATTAACTTTCAAATTTTGTTTTTTAAAAGAAATATTTCAGCCCTCCCTGGGGGCTCAGCGGGTTAAAGCACAGCACTGAGAAGCCGAAGCCACTTCCTCATGAGTTTGATCCCTGCCTGCCCGGGAAGTACCACATGGCACGGGCAGACCTCTCCTGACCTGCCCACTGCTCCCCTCAGCAGTGTACTTCATCCATCTGCCTGTTCTGCCCCCTGCTCTGTCTCTGGTGAATCCTCTCACCCTCTGCATCTCTGGCCTGTACCCCAGTTCTGTATGAATAAATAAATAAACCTTTTAAAATTTTTTAAAAAACAAAATATTTCAGTTTCTCTAAGTAATTAAATTCCCTCTAAGAAATACTATACTTAACTGTGTCCAGAATCTGAAATGTGATGTTTTCTTTACCGTTCAGTTGAAGTATTTTCAAATTTCCATTGTTTATCCTTTGATGCTGAGTCATTTGGAAGTATGTTTTTAAATATCTAAAAGTACAAAGGTTAGAAATCAATGACATTGCAGGAGATCAACAAATCTAAAAACAAGGCCATGAACATTTTCCAAGATGACATCAGATGAGAAAAAAATCTGGGCGAGAAAAGAATGAGGTACCATTGACCTGCGGGACGATAACGAATGGTCTCAGACACTTGTTTCTCAAGTCCCTGAGGAGAAAGCCACCTGGCAAGGAACGGAAAGGGCCTCTTGCAAAGAGCTGGCAAGGAACTGGGATGTCAGTCTAGTCATAACTCATAAAAAACAGAATCTCCTCAACAGCCCTCTGAGTGAGCGGGGAAGCACATACTTCCTTGGGTGAGCTGCGCACAGTCACATCGCCAGCTGACTCCTGAACTGCAGGGACCCAGAGGTGAGGGCCCAGGGAACATACCAGAAGTGTACTTCCTTGATCTGTCTGTTCTGCTCCCCGCTCTGTATGGGTAAAGTCCCAGGAGTGGAACTGCTGTGTAATATGGAAGCTCCATTTTTAGTAGTTTGAGGAACTTCCACACAGCTTTTGATAGCGGTTGGATCAGTCTGCATTCCCACCACCAGTACAGGAGAGTTCCTTTTACTCTAAATCCTCGCCAACATTTGTTGTTGCTAGTTTTTTTTAATATGTGCCATTCTCACTGGTGTAAGGTGGTATCTCACTGTGATTCTAGGTATAAATGATGGTAAATATTTTTTTCATATACCTGTTGGCCATTTGCAATTCTTCTTTGGAGAATTGTCTTTTGCTCATTTTTTGACTGGATTATTTACTTTGTTTTTGTTGAATAAGCTCTTTGTAAATCTGTGACTTGTCCCTTATCAGTAGTATAGAGTACAAAAATTTTCTCCTAGCCAGTAGGATGTCTCATTGTTTTGGTTACTGTCTCTTTTGTTGTACTGAACCTCTTTAGTTTGGTGTAATCCCAGCTATTACCTTTTCCTTTACTTTCTTTGCTTTAAGGGATAAGTCTTTATCACTGTTCCTTTATACTTAGATTCCTTCTATTGATTAACTATACTCTCTCTGGTTAAATAAAAATAATTAAACAATATAAAAGAGTTTTAAGAATTTTAACACATATTAACTACTTTGATAACCCCAGCAAATTGTTATAAGACAGTAGAATAATAGTTAAGATCATGTGCTCCAGAGTCAGACTCTGAATCCCTAATTATTATGTGACCTTGCAAATTATGTAACATCTTATAAACCTCAGTTCCTTCATCTGTAAATTGGAGCTAGGGCTGTATCCACTTTGATAGGAGAAGTAAATGCAGTAATATACATAATGGGGTTGGCCTGGAACCTAATATGCATTCCTTAAATATTTTTGTCATTGCTTTATTTTACAGATGAAAAACTGAGGTTCCAAGCAATTGCATATTTTACCCAATGGTACATGGCTTATAAGAAAATAACTCAATCTAGGTTTTCTCACTTTAAAATCTCATATAGGTTCCATCCCTATGTAATTTTTAGATTCAATGCTCTTGGTTTTCCTCTAATATTACAGTTTTTATAATTTGTTTTATAACTCAGTCATTATCAGCTTCTTTACAGAAAATAGCCCAATGTGCTTATAAATCAGATTTTACTTTGCTGCCATTAAATGATTCAACATATTTTAAATAGAATTATTTAAATATAAATTATATGTATCATAGTAAATGCTATAACTGACATATGTAACTAGTATCTATTATAGAGTCAGTGTCATAATATATTTTTATATACTATTTGAATACATATATTTATATGTTCTTACCTGAATGTTATTTATTTATATGAGGAAAATCTTTTAAACTACCTACTAGAAGATGACTGGATTAGAAAGATGTGGTACATATATACAATGGAATATTACTCAGCAACCAAAAAAGAGAAACACATGTCTTTTGCAGCAACTTGGA
>NW_004567126.1:25648355-25663032 GCF_000260355.1 Condylura cristata
TAAAAATAAACTTTGTAATAAAAAAAAACTACTTACTAGAAATCAAATACATTGTTAGCATATACAGAATAACTAGTATTATTTGTCATAGTCTGATAGACACCATAATGACCACAAAATGTAAGGATACCTGCCAGCATACAGGAGCAGTGAGAAGTCAGGGATGACCTGCACTGCTTTAAGACGCCCTCCTGACTGCTCTTTTCAAAATGGAGTCTGAAGAGTAACATACCTTTCAAGGTTTTGCTATTCTGATAATGCTTATAGACATTCTCTTTTCACTGGTCATCTTTACCCCAAATCAAAGTGGCATTTTCCTTCCAAACATCCTTTCTTTGACCCAACCAATGGGTCAAGAATTTATAAAAGATTTAAAAATGTGTTATCTCAGAAAGGCCTTGGCCGAGGCTGTTGCAGCAAGTTCAGAGGAAAACTCTGAGAAGTCCCTGATACAACTATGGGAAGATTACAGCATCTGTGGCTGTGCCAGGAACTTTACATGGACTAATGTCACTAAGGAATGCATGAGTGACAGACATCTGAAAAAAAGACATTCAGCAGGTTCATCCATGACTTCAACGGATTTGCCAAGGATAAAGATGTTGCAAAACTCAACAGGGCTGTGGGTGAGAGGGCAAGCAAATCTAACCTGGGTGTGGATGAGGTCACAGTGAAGAGCATCTTGAGGCTGTTCCTGGGGGATTGAGTGGTGAGGAGTTCTTGGAACTGGAATAAGAATGCATAGCTAAAGAAGAGGCAAGAGAAAAGAAACTGTGGGAAAAGAAAGGAAGCAGAAGCCCAAAGAAAGCTGACAGAAGCCCTTCCTGGTGGCACAATTTAGGATGCAGCACCACCACAAGCTAGCCACAGCCACTTCAGTGCGAGTTCGATCCCCGGCCACAGGGCTGACCCACAGGGCACAGCAGACGTCTCCTGACCTGCCCACTGCTCCCCTCAGCAGTGTATTTCAGTAGATCCACCTGTTCTGCTCCCCATTCTGTCTTTGATGAATCCTCCCACTCCCTGCACCTCTGGCCTGTACCCCAGTTCTGTATGCATAAATAAATAAATCTTAAAAAAAAAAAAAAGCTGACAGAAAGGGCTTAACAGAAGATTTTGCAGACCTCAGCAAGCTCCTTAGAAATGTAGAACGCACAGTGTCCAGCAGTGTAAGATTTTCATTCAGAGAAGATAAGCAGATAATGTTCATGGTGCATTATCTCCTTATAAGCAAACCTATGATGAAAAAAAGCAGCATGCCAGTCAAGACATTTTCTAGAGAAGGCATTGCAACGTCGGAGAGGACAGCTCAATACAAGGCCTTGCCCCTGGAGCCCCTCAGTGCGACGAGACATGGAGGTGGAAGACAGCAATGCTCTGCTCTTCCACTGGCATGGGCCTGGCTAATCAGTGTAATTTGTGTCTTACTTTTCAACAAAAAAGTTGCGAAAAGTTTGTGGAATAAACCCATAAGGAAAGAAGGGGAATCTTTTTGAACAGCTGTATAATGCGTTGGTGTTTTAAGCTAAGAGGGAAAAGGGCCCAAAAGTTTTTGAAAAATGAAAACGTTTATAAAGTAAAAAAAAAAAAAAAATTCAGTAAGCTGAAGTCAATTTATTATTAAAGGAAGAAAAATAAATTGGTGTAGCCTACGTGGACAGTTTAAAAATCCAGAGCAGTGCATGTTAACATCCAAGGCCTCTGTGCCCGCGCCTGCTCTCCCACCAATTCACCCACCACCCTGCGCGCTCCAGTGATGCGGGGCGCTGCAAGGGTGTGTGACTTTTCATCTTTGTGCCACTGTACCTTTCCGTGTTTTGATACACAAATCACATTGTGTTAGAACTGTCTACAGTGCTCAGAACAGTAAACTGCTGTAAAAGTGTGTAGCCTCGAGCACCTAAGAGCACAATCTAGGTGGAGGTGTGGGCTAGGTTTTTCCATCTCCGTTTAGAGAAGTACACTCTCTGATGTTCACACAACAATGATCAGTTCTCAGAACTCACCTGTCAAGAAGCAACATGATTGTACTGATTATGCCCTGCATGTATATCCGGTATTTGTCAACCTTCCTTATCACTGAACTCGAAGTGGAGGTGGTGATGATTCGTATTATGCTAGAAATCTGGTTGCCAGGTGAAGTGGGATGAAAAAAAAATTATGCCGGACTTTTCTGTGTTCAGCAATGGAGGGACAGAGCTAGTCACTCTGGTATAGGTACCTGGTGGGTTTTACTGGACTGGCAAATAGTATGTCCCCCATCCCTCACTTGAAAAGCAAAGGGAGTTACCGCAAGCTCAAGCAGAGAGTAGCAGAAATGCAAAAATGTTGTCTATGAATGGATAGCCTGAAGTCTAGAACTGAGATAGCCAGAATCATTTCTATTTCTTTAAAAAAAAAAAAGATATACTTATTTATACATACAGAACTGGGGTACAAGTTAGAGTTGTGGGAGGCGAGAGGATTCACCAGAGACAGAGCAGGAAGCACAACAGGCAGATGGACAGAAATACACTGCTGAGCAGTGGAGAGACAGGAGAGGTCTGCCACACCATGTGGGTCAGCTCCCGGGCTGGGAATCGATCTCTTATTTCAGTGGCTGCCAAGAGCTTCATAGCACTGCACTTAAGCCACTATGCCACCACTGAGGGCCAGAATCATTTCTGTTTCTGCAATATGGATGGAGGTTTAATTAGAAAAGAATCTAGACTTCTGAGTAATCAATTCTGGCAATTCCAAAAGCCCGAACAGGTTATGATTGGTGGAGGACCGGAGAATATTATATACTAAAGAAGCAAGGTCCAAAATCTGAGTAACCATGGAGATAGAAGCAGAAAATTCTAGATCTGGAAACTGTGAGCATGATAATAAATAGTGGTGCTAAATCAAGTTCAAGCTCCAAAGTAAAGCCCAGGTAGAATGGAGAAGCCAGTTCAATGCTTAGGTTGTAACCTCTGGTCATAAATCAGGAGACAGATGCTTTGAATTCTCATGTTTCATTCCCTTTGGTGCCATCTGGCAGGACAGCTTGATAGCCAGAGTCCCACAAGTGCTGGGTGATCTGGAGCATACAAACAGTGGCAAAGGAGAAAAAGGACTGTACCTACAACGTAGAGACAAAAGGGTCTTATTTCCATAAGCCTGAGGTTAGAAATGGCAAAATGCCCAGGGAGGGTAACAAAAATGCCTACACTGGTAGTTTAAAAAAATTAACATTTAACTATCATCAGTCACTGAGTTACTTCCACCCATGGACAAACATGTGATATTTTTCAGTTTAAGGATACTGCTTGAGTTTCGTTTCTGGTCATCATAGAAATAAAAATATTCCGGGCTGGTCCTCCGACTGGCCACAGCAGACCACGGGCATGATGGAAAGGCCAGGCCTGCCAAGACCAACAGTAGCGGACACTTGGCAGCTGCCTCAGCTGGGAGATGGGAGCACTAGAGCAAGAAGTGTGAGGGAGTTTTCTAGGGTGATGGAAATGTCCTACATGTTGATTGGTATGGTGGTGCTAGAGCACACACATTTGTAAAAGTCATAGAGTCCACATAAAATATAAGCATTTTGGGGCCCTCCCTGGTGGCACAGTGGGTTAGAGCACAGCACTAAGAAGCTAAAATCACTTCACCATGAGTTCTATCCCCGCCCCAGAGGTGACCCACATGGCGCAGCAGACCTCTCCTGACCCACCCGCTGCTCCCCTCAGCAGTGTATTTCATTGATCTGCTGGTTCTGCACCCTACTCTGTCTCTGGTGAATCCTCTCACCACCCCTGCACCTCTGGCCTGTACCCCAGTTCTGTATGCATAAATAAATAAATCTTTAAAATATATATATAAGCATTTTATTGTATGTAAGTTATGCTCTTGCAGTTGCTTTAAAATTGCACCCCACTCCAGCGACTGTCTCATTTTCTGTTGCCCTTAAAGAAAATCTCAAAAGAGTTCTGTATATTCTGTCCTCCATGTCTCTCCCCCTACCCCTTCTTTAAGTCAGACTGGCACTTCGTCACTTCACTAAGATGGCCTGAGTCAAGGACATCGGTGATTCCACATGGCTAAATGTCATGGTCAACTCAGTTCTTTTCCTCTTGATCCATCAACATTTGTCATGCTGGTCACTGTTTTCTTCTACAAATGCTTCCCCCCTTTGCCTTCAATGATAGATTTCTTGCTTCTGCTCCCTCTACATCTACCTTGCTGATTTACTTGCACGACCCCAACTCTAAATGCTGAACAACTTAAGGTACTTTTTCCCTCTTTCTGCTGGAGAATTACATGCAGGTTGCTACTGGAGATAAAATATACCATCACAGCTATATGCTGCTGAGCATAAATGTATATTTGCAGCCTCTGGTCTGGATTCCACAGCTGATGTTTCTAACCTATTCAACCTCTCCATCTGACTGTGTAATAGGCCCCTCGAGTTAACAGACACTAAATGGAATCATCGATTCCTGAACCATCACCCTTCAAAAACTCTCTCCCCACAGTCTTCTATGTTTCAACTATTGGCAGCTCTATCCTCTAGTTTCCTGAATTCATCCTTGAGGCCCCACTTTATCTCATCCCATACCCAGCCAACTCATCAGCAGATCCTGTCAGTTCTAGCCATGGGATCTATTAAAATGTGGCCACTTCTTCCCCTCCATCTGCTACATCCATGGCTACTTGGATGACAGCAATACTCCCCTCTTGCATCTCTCAGTTTCTGTATTTGCTTCTTCCGTGGTTTCTTCTCAACACAGATCTTATAAAAACAATTTAGTCAGATCATGCCATTCCTGTTCAAAGTGGCCTCTACACACAGGAATCATTCAGTGCAGAAGTAAAATCCTCACAAGACTAACAGGACCCATATGACCTGCTCCCCCGTCTCTCTGATCTGATCTCTAGCTATAGAGGCCTCTCTCTCAGAACATTTTCACTCGCTGTTCTTTCTGCCTAAGATGCTTTCCCTCCAATAATCAAATGTTTCACTTCCTCATTTTCTCTAGACGTCTTTTCAAATGTCATTTTTTTCAGTTAGACCTCTGTAAATCATAAGCAGTAACAGCCCTTCCACCCTCCCTCCCAAGCAGATTTTGCTGACTTACCACACTTAATGTCCATCACACATGCCTTAATTTACTTATTTATTGCCTGTCTCCATATCCACTCTTTCCCCTATCTCCTAGATATAATTTTCATGTGCTATGGGAAAGAGGACATCAAATACTTTTAGCTAAGTATATACTTACCACAGTAGTATTACTTACCCAATAAGCATTAACTGAAAGAATTAATGAACTGAAGATATTCATCTAGGGACTTGAGAGCAGAAGTAGTAAAGTGACCTGCTGGACCAGCTTTCTGAGATGAGGGCAAAGGTCTGGGAAATGGCATAAGCAACATGTTCACTTAGAATCCAAGACTCAAGTGAGTCTCTGTGATTCTAGTAGAGGAAACATAATTGATGGAAGGTGCTTGTCTGTGTCCTGAGACCAACTTCTAAGCTGCGTGTAGCGTTTCCCCCACATCAACATGCAATTCTTGTCTGTGTCCTGAGACCAACTTCTAAGCTGCGTGTAGCGTTTCCCCCACATCAACATGCAATTCTCAGAGAGCTGCAAGGTGCTGCATACGATTCACCTCATTTCTGACACTCTCTACCCACAGAGAGTCTCAGGTTCCTCAAGGTAAGGGCTCTGTGTCCAAAGACAGCCTCCTGCAAAGCCCAGGTCACCTAGGGCTCTACAGGCTGGAGGTCCCCAAAACGCCCTCCTTAGGTTTTAGGTAACCACCATAAACTGAGACTATTATCTGTGCTTCTACCCCACTGGCTATGAATCAGAGGGGTTCCTAGAGCACCTTAGATTCAGTAATTTGGTAGACAGCTGCACAGCACTCAGGAAACCTGCGGACACATTACAAAGGCTATTTCAGGAACAGCCAGATGGAAGAGATGCATAGGCAAGGTGTGGTGAGAGTACGCACGACGTCAGGCCCTCTCAGGTGCGCCATTCTCCTCCACATGGCATGAGTTCCCCAACCAGAAAGTCCTCTGACCCTTCCTCATCTGGGATTTCATAAAGCCTTCAGTACATAGAAATGACTGATTAACTAACTGTAAGGTTAAATTGAATTTAACCTCCAGCCCTGCTCCTCAGGAAACCAGGGACAGGACTGAAAGTCCCACCCTCAGGTCACACCAGTTTCCCTGGCAACCAGCTCCAGCCTGGTGCTTTTAAATATTACCTCATTACATAACACAACCTTTATCACTCTCAGCTCTTAGGAAATGACAAGGCTGTAGATGAAGACAAAATATGTATGAGAAAAACTTCTTGGTCATCTGAACGGCTGAATAAGCTCAGCTTCCTCTGGTAGAAGAAATTACCACAAAAGGACAACAGAATTTTCCTTTGAGAAATAACACGTGCCCAGGAGGTATGATCGGAAATCATTTAACTCCCGTCAAGAGAAAGAACTTGACTGAGTGGAAAGTCAGCATAATTTTGAGGAATTTTGAGGAAAGATGTATTAGGAGGCTGAGTGCCAAAAGCCACACTGCTCATTGCCACCAACAGATGGCGCCAAATTGAAAAGGAAGCAGTTCGGCAGATTGCGAATGCTCAGCTTCAGACTGGGAGCGCACTGTGGACTCCAAACCTAGGAGTTCACTGCCAGCCAGTGAGCGCTCTCCCCGTTGGTTGGAATGGGGTTGAGGGAGGACCAGAAATGAACTCAAAAAGTCTGTAACAAGGGAACACAATGTGCAGTGGAAAGAAAACAAATCGGACTTTAGTTGAAATGTCAGTGTCTTGTTTCTGCAAATGTGCCAACTTTGACCTTTAGGAACAGAGGTGGGGGTCACACTTTCTGGACTAGAAGTAAACTTATAATTAGAGTTATAAGGCTAACAATTATATTAAAATTAAATGAAGCTGTGGTTTCATGATACGTATGAGAAGGAGAGAAAGAAACCTATGAAAAGGGTGGCTTGTTCAGTCCTCAAGTAACTGAATCATTAATTTTTTTGCAAATTTTGGTCATTGGAATACGAATAAAATGTATTGACTTCCGTACATTGGATTATATTTCATGGACGGGCACAGCACTCTACCACACAATAGCAGAGCAAATCTCAGAGAGAAATGGCAGCTAGCCCAAGGTCAGTAAAAACAGGACCCATCCTACATAGCCCCACCCCTTCGGGGTAGCTCCTATTGGTTGCCAAAGTCACCTCCCTGTTGATTCTTCAAACAGTTTTTATGGATTTGACTGAATGAGGACACACGTTTCTAGAGAAAGAGGAGCTGTACTTTGAAGAATTGAATTTAAGAGGAAGGGGAGGAACTGCCTGCTTTGGGGTCGTGTCCCTGTAGTTTTAAGCACACAGGGGAGACAACCCCCCACACCCCCGCAATTGGGCCATCCTTCTGTGGGTTTTGTTTGGTTTCAGAGAGTGATAGGAAGGAGTGAACGGAGTGAGTGAGAAAAGGGTTGGGGAAATCTCACAAGATTTCTGGACAGCAGAAGGACACCCACGTCTTTCAAACGAGACAAGTCAATGAACTGCAACTCATTCTTCTGCTCCACTCAATGTGTACATGAAACTGGACAAAACCAAGAGCACCCAGGGCCCCAAGATGTTCAGAGGAAAAGCAGTAATCAAACTCTAGTGTGTGTATAGATCTTTAACAGGTGAGAGTTCAAAGCAAATAGACAGGAGTATCGGAGAGACTTCCTATCAAACTCTGAAAATCACCCACGCCTCAGGAGCAAAACCCAGACAAGCAGACTCAGCCCTAAGTCTGCCAGGAGCCTAAGACATCTACTGGCACGGAAAACAGGCTGGGAGTGAGGCAGGGCCCAGCGGCTTGGAGAGGGGGAGAGGCCCAGAGCTCACCACGGGATCAAGATGATGGCGACCACTGTCCTTGAAGAGCCTGCCTGCGTGTTCCCATTATACTGAGCCTGTGGGAAAGGCTCGCTGAGAGCAACCTATTCCACCAGGTCTTGCCTCGCCCTCTTCACACATCCTCTTCAACATCTGTAGTTATTGCCCTGATCTGACTGAATGCGAATGATCTGCTTTTCCAGCTGAAATGTAAGCTCTGTAGGGAGGGATCTCATCTGCCCAGCTTGCCAGGAACAATGTCTTCAGCCTCCTGCAGGCAGGTTCCATACAGTACATTGAGGAAACTGACATCCTGAGTAGTTGCAAGTACCAGGCACGATGCTAGGTTTTACATGTATTTTCTCCTGTCTCTCATGAGATAAACATTTATTCAGGAAAAGCTAAAACTTATGGAGGTAACTTGCCCAAGAGCACATAACTGAGCAGTAAAACCAGATCCGACTTTAAAACCTTTGTTGTCACTATTTATAGTAGCCAAGTCAGGGAAACAACCTAACTGCCCAATGATAGGTGACTGGATTAATCCAGTTTGGTATATATACATGATAGGAAATTATTCAGAAAAAAAAAAAAAAGATGAACTCCTGACACTTGCAACAACACGGATGGAGATGCAGGGTATTAGGCTAAGTGAAATAAACTGCAGAGAAAGAGGAACGCCGGCTGACATCACTCGTGTGAAATACAGAGAAACAAAGCAAAAGAATTAACAAAACTAATCCTAAACAAAGCCCAGGAATAACTGCAGAATTGAGAATGCTAGAGGGGCTGTGGCAGGCGAGGGGACCTAGTGGAACAGAATAAAGCAACAGGGGCTCTGGGGTGGGTGGGTATGGTGTGAGGGGAGAAGGTGTGAACCTACTCTTCTGAATAATATGCTGGGATACAAACCAAGGTTACCTCCAGAAACTTTTAAGGATATTTTCTGTCATCTTACAACTTTTAATAAATGAACAAGCATTTTCTAAACTGCAATAGTCCTTACGCCCAGGTTTCCACAGCAAAGGTAAGAGGAGAGGTTGGCAGGACAAGAAGAGAGGCTGTGGCGGACTGTGCTTTCTGGTATTGTGCTCTCCTTTCAAAGATATGAGATCTACTTCTCTTCCTCCTTACTCCACAGCTCATACGTCCTTTCAACTCGCCATCTCCCTTCTTGCTCTTTGAGCATGTTTGAGATCTACATACAGTATCAGACTGAGCTAGGGTTCTGTTAAAAGAAGGAATATCTGGTGGTGGACAAGGACAGGACACTCAAAGTGGGATGGAGAGGACAGCTGCCAGCTTATAAAAGGGAACAGAGCAGACTCCACAGAGCCTAAATACCCAGGAAGAAAGACACAGGACTCCAGAGCTAAGTGCGTGTTTGTGCACGGAAGACGGGCATTCTGAATGGAGGCCAGCAAAACCAAAAGGTCATAACTCATTTGCAAAATGGCATTGCCAAATTCAGAAGGAGCTTCTTACATTAGGACTTGGAACAAAAATCTGATTCGAATTCTTTCATTCTTTAAATAATATGAATGTCATAACTAAGACTAAAACGAACAAGAGAATAAAAATATAAGACCCAGCTTGAAATCTCAAGTTTTCAGAAAGAATATTCTTCTGTTTACATTTCTAACACTGTTGCAAAAAGTGACTCATACATACAAAGTTCAGGAAAAAACTAAATTACAGTGCTTTGAAACAAAACAAGTCCTGTGGTATACTCTAAATTTCCCTTAAAGTGAAAAGAAGGCCCAGAATGAAAACTCTTATTCACAGCCTGCACAGGAACCCCCCATGGAGACAACTGGCTGTTTGCTGGGTGTGTCAGAAACAGGGTGAACACCTGAATATTCTGTACCTTTTTGGTTCGGATTGGGGAGCAGCCAGGCTGGCCCCTGGGGGGTCTGAATGGGACCTGGTTAGCTTTGTCTCGGGTATGCATTGCAGGGTCAGGCTTGGCGCCTTCAAAGTGTCATTTTCTAAAAGGCTGTCTCTAATGGAACCGTCTTACCCCACAGAGTGTTTCCACTGTTATTCATCCTTTGGAGTATTGCTGGAGCCTGTAAGTTTCTGTCCTTCTGCCTGAGGCTGGGGGCTCTATCAGGTGGGAGTGACACTGAAGAGAGGGCTTTCCCTGCTCCTTGCATAGGGGCCCTGCCATGTTAAAGGAGCAAAGGTAATTGTTCCAAAATTATATCCATTCACATTTTCTCACTTTTAAAATATTTTTGTGGGCCCTCCCTGGTGGCACTGCAGGTTAAAGAACTGCACTATGAAGCTAAAGCCACTTTAGCACATGGCACAGCAGACCTCTCCTGATGCGCTCACGGCTCCCCTCAGCAGTGTACTTCATCAACCGGCTGGATCTGCTCCCTAACTCTGCCTCTGGTGAATCCTCTCACCACCCCTGCATCTCTGGCCTGTACCCCCGTTCTGTATGCATCAATAAATAAATCTTTAAAAAATATATCTTTGGAAATAATAGGGAAGCTCCATTCCAAAACAAATTCCAACTGGAAAATCTAAAGATGCTGTAAGAAAATCTAAAAAGGAGCCCCACGCACTATGACAGACTGAGGCTTTATTTTCTTCTTCTCTTCCTGTCGTAGACTAAATAATGGCTCCCAAAGGTAGGGATCGTCCTATTCCTAGAACCTATGAGGTTCCACCTCCTTACAGAGGACTTGGCAGATGGGATTAAATCCAGGCTCTTCAGAAGGGGAGATTATCTATCCTGTTTTATATGAGCCCAAAATACAACAAGCATCGTTATAGGAAGGAGAACACACAGAATAGGAGACCCCAGGGGACAGGTAGGAAGATGCAGTCGCATAGCCCAGAGTGGGAGCAGTCAGGAGCAGACCGTCCCTTACAGCCACAGAGAAGCAGCCCTGCTACCCACTGATTTACACCCAGTGAAATCCACCTCAGACTTCTGGCCTGCAGAAATGTCAGATAACACACTCATGTTGTTTTAAGCTGCCAATTTGGTGGTCATTTGTCATAGTAGTTTGAAGAAACTAACGCTCCCCTGGATCCACCCAAACTCTACTGGAAGGACAATTAAGGGTGGCAGGGGAGGGATGACATAATTTATAAATACAAAGAGAACAATAGAAAAGGACTGCAGTAACCTTTCAGATGATAGTAGATGAATGAATAAGAGGCAACTTACTTATCTGAGTCCAGCAAATTGCAACCTGAGAGCCTGGAGAAAGAATGTGAACAAGATATTCATGGTGTCTTGTTAAATGAAGTGACCTCCCATAGAGGTCGGACTCAGGCTCACCAAGCACCAACCTGCAGGGGCAGGACCCAGGGTGGGGCTGAAACTGGAGACAGGTAGAAACAGGAACACAGGCTTTGGGTTCCAGCCCATCCTCTTCAATCCAGTCAGGCCAGGACTACTTGCATTGTTTCTCACCCCCTTGCCAGGTCACCCCCCAAGCCACCACCACCTGAGCTACCACATCTTTCCTACCCACATTCTCTCCACTGAGAGATAGAAAACTAGTCACATGGTTGTTGACCAAAGCAAAGGGCCAGGGCATGCTGGGCTGGGCACAAGCTTTTTCTGTAAACTGTTGGTGTCATGAAAGAAGGACAGGTTTTCAGACAGCCCATTGCAGCCTCTGCCACACTCTATAGGCACAGCATCCTAGAATTTTAGAACACTGGGAACAGAGAGAAGACCTTGAAAGCTTTCAGAATGCAAAACCTCTTCACATGATGTACTAAGGATCAGCAAGCTGACAGTCATCAGAGTGTTACAGGGGGTGAGAAGACAAAAAGAGCAACATCCTCACATTTCTGCAATAAAAGTACCTTGCTTTATTTACTTGTTTTTACATCATTCTTCATTTTGTGTTTTTTTTCCATCTCGGTTGTCATCCCCGGCGACTTCCCACCACCACTTCACCCATGGGTCATCACCACAGTCCTGTGCACCTTTCCCACCCCATTTTTTTTATCCCATTCCCCCTCCACCCCCATAAAATGTCTCTGGTATAGCTGAAAGTTTATACAACAAACTCCCAAAAGTTGGAAGTCAGGGGACATGCAAAGTCTTAAATAATTTTTCCAGAGTGCAGCTGGACAGGGGGTGCTCAACAAGGCAGAGAAGTCAGGGATCCAGAAAACAACAGAAGACAGTCCCAGGAAATGCAAAGGAAGTGTAAAGTTGTAAAATAGCAGATTCCTGTCACACCTGAAGCAAGAGTCTCAAGAACAGAGGTCTGTGGAAGTGTGAAAGGTAGCCCAAATCAAAAGAGAAAACAGCCAACAGACTATTTAATGTGTTTGAGAATCTGGGAGAAAATTTATTACTAAGAGTAGGAGCAATCTGGTGGGCTTTTGGGGGGGGTGGAAATGTGATGGTAAGCAGAAAACTAAGCAATTCAGCCAATGGTCAGAGGGACTAGTAATTATTAATACCAGGAAAAGCAAAAGGCTATCCCAGATGAAGAGATGATTATAACATACTGGAGGGCACAGTGCTGATAGTATTTCATAGTTACGATGACGCAAACACTGGTTTTTAGCCTAGCTAGATGCTTTGATATAAATAGATTGAGGGTATTAGGGACAGAAAGAGTCAAAAGCCTCAACAATTTCCTTCCAGGATTGTAGTTTACATACACTTTAGGAAGGCCACTACATCACTGAACCAATAACAAAACAACCTAGATGTTTCCATCTGGAGGCTGGCAATACTGGCCCTAGTTAAATGTAATCTAGTAAAGGCATTAAAATAAGACAACCCAAAATGAGCCAGCCAGCCCTATGCCCAGCTGGTGAAAACCAAACCCTCCAACACAAACAAGGTGGAGGAAAGTGTGTCTGATACCAGTTTATAAGGAAAAATATACATATCCATATGTACATACACAAACGCTGAATTTGATAAATACAGACAAGCTCTGTAAAGATACACAGAAAGCTAGTAGATGTTTTAAATGGAGGAAAATGGAAGGAGAAAAGGGACAGGAGACCTTTGATGCCATTTTTTCATTTAAAATTTGATGCTAGGGCCCTCCCTGGTAGCGCAATGGGTTAGGACGCGGCACTACAAGCTGGCCACAGCCACCTCAGTTCGAGTTCCATCCCTGGCCCCAACGGTGATCCACATGGCGCAGCAGACCTCTCTTGACTCGCCCGCTGCTCCCCTCAACTTCTTTGATCTACCTGTTCTGCTCCCCACTCTGTCTCTGGTGAACCCTCTTACCTCCCCTGCGCCTTTGGCTTGTACCTCATTTCTGTATTAATAAATAAAATCTTTAAACATAAAATAAAAATTTATGCTAAGAAATATAGTCCTTATTTAAATAAATCATTTTTTAAAGGGGAGGAGGAAAACCAGACTGACAAGAGTTAGAAAACAAACAGAACGAATCCCCTTAATAGCTCAGCTTAATATATCAAACGTCATCTTAAAATATCCCTACAGTCTTTTTAGCATTGTTCCTATAGGTGGCAGCAAATGCATTTTTGGTAATGCCCATCTAACAAACCTTGAGGGATCAGCTTAGCAACAGTATTGAGATGTTTCATTTTTTCTTTTCAAAAGAAAAAGTTTCTTAAAATGTTTCAGTAGAAATTTATCAGATGCATGGCCAGGAAATGTTCCTTATGATTGCTATATAGGAGGGGTAAAAACTTTAAAAGGGTATAAAACAGGCTGGGAAGAAACCAAAATGTTGGTTATAATGATCTGGGGAGTAGTAGAACAATGAATAGGCAAAATTTGTTTTTCTCTTTGTGCCTTTACAAATGTTTCTCCAATGTAGCTGACAAATGTTTATAAATCTCATTTTATTTAACAGAGTGTTTACAAGTCCTGAATAACTGAAATGGTATGAACTGAAGTGCTACCTGGCACCCAAATATTTTCAACATCAAAAGCCCTTTATTTCTTAGTTGCATAATGAAAATAGTGATGAAATCTTTAAGCACATAATCAGTCAACTGAGAGAGAAGTCGGGGGCAGGAGAGTAGGGCCTCTTTTAATATTCTTCAGTCCAGAAGCAGATACACTATAAAAGTCACAAAAGCTTATGCTTCAGGATGTCCCCCCACAAACACTTGCACAGATCTCTTTCTAAACATTCTCGTCAGCTCATACTTTTATATTCTTTTCTTGACAGGACCCATAAATTGTAGCATTATAGAAACTTTCAGGTCATGATTCATCATTGCCAAAGTATTTTCTGATAAATACTCGCTGACATCTTTGTAAACAGCCTTGTACAAGATGGTCTAGTTCTAACTTTTGAGGGACCTGGGGGGAACCCTTTTACTCAACTTGGGGCCACACCAGTAGTTTGACAGTAGTTGGGCACATTTCAGGTACTCAAAATCTACTCCGATGCTTACCAACAAATGACTGGATGAGTTACAGAATATAGACTAATTGAACGCCCCTCAGCTATCAGGCAGATGAAACCATCCTCTTTGTGATGATATGGATGAAGTTGATGTGGCTATACTAGATGAGATAGTCAGAATGCGAGAGAATAACTAAATGGTTTCACAGAGTGAATGCTAGACCAATTCTGACTGTAGATCTACTAACTGTTGAGTACACTTTTCTTCTCGCAAGTTTGGGTTCTGCTTTTTATAATAAAATTTAGGGGTTGCCACTATAGAAAACTGTTTGGAGTTTCCTCAAACTGCTAAACATGGAGCTTCCCTAGGACCCAGCAATCCCACTCCTAGGTATCTATCCAAAAGACACAAAAACACTGATTGAAAAAGATACCTGCACCCCCATGTTTATTGCTGCTT
>NW_004567126.1:25663497-25692462 GCF_000260355.1 Condylura cristata
ATATAAATTTAGGGGTTGCCTTTATCATAAGTTAACTTTTTAAGGAATTGTTAGGAAAGGAAGCTGACTCAGGAGAGCTCAAGTGGCCCAGTGCTACAAGCAGGATTAGCAAACAGCTCCTTCCTCCTACTCACTATGGAGCTGGGGGCCAGGCTGACTTCAGAAGGGAAAAGCACTGGCAACAGTGACCATGTCATTCTAGATACAGATAATTCTACAAAATAACACTAAATACTAAATACTGCTAAAATGTCACTTCAAAGCTTTTAAAAAATTCAAGACTTTATAACTAGTTCCTGAAACATTGCTCAGCATCAATTGGTTAAAAATAAACATGGACCAGGCAAAACACTGCAACCAACTGAGAACTTCAGAGAATATTTTCTGATGATTTAAAGAATCCATCTTCCCTTGAAGGATTAACTAGACAAGTTATCATATTTACAAGAGAGAGAGAGAGAGTGTGTGTGTGTGTGTGTGTGTGTGTGTGTGTGGTGATAACCGACAGACACAATGGTAGATTAAGAACACACATTTACCGCTACTACTTCCCATGTTTCCATCAAAGAGACAGAAAAGATGCTTTAATGGCAATGAGATGGTAACAGCAGGAGGAAACCAGGAGTGTCAGCAGCAGATAAGCTGTTTCCATTCTGACAGACAGAAAACAGACAGATGGACCCAGGCGAGAGCAGAACAGAAAGGGCAGGCCAGGGCACCAGAAATGTGCCTGCTTCCCGGGGGCCCAGAGGGCAGGCGCCCTCTCCGAGTGCACACCATGCATTGATGGGCTGGGGGCAATCAGCAGTGGCCTCACTGAAGAGCTGCATTTGTGCTGGGGACAGTGACCTGGGTAAACAGAGCTTGGCAGCTGAGACTTGTGCCCTCAGGATAAAAACCAGCATATCACCCTCTAGAAAGCCATTCGTCAACTCACATGGGGTTCCTGGGAGAATCTGGGGGCCTTGAAGGAAAGACTAAAGAAATTCTGAATGTCTAGACTGGACTCGGAAGGGAAATAATTACCTGGCAACCTCGTGTTCCCCAGCAGCTGGCTTGTTCTTTGCCCACAAGAAACCCTACAGGGAAGCCTTCTTTGGACAAGGCCTACTGACTTACACAGAAAACACTGCCAGCCATTCTACGCAAGGGGAAAGGCTCTTGGAGAAACAAACCTATGCAAATAAAGAGGAAACCACATAAGCTACTTGCACTAAAGTTAGATATTTATTTCTTAATTCATTTCTGCAAATGATCAACAGATTGCATCAAACTCCTAAGGAAAAAAATAATACAAAAGGGAAATTCCTAAAATTAATAATATAATTGAGGCAAAAAGAAAAAGATAATGCAAGCAGATACATATATATTTAATTTTAAAGACCTTATCAACACTCACAAAAAGCAATTATATTCCTAATACCTATTAACATCAGTTAAGAAATACTTAAAACCGTTCCAGAAAAGTAATAAAAAAGCTAGTACTAGCATGACATACTTTAAACCCAATGTATTATTTTAAAGATTTATTTGTTTATGCATACAAGACCTGGAGTACAGGCCAGAGGTATGGGAGGGTGTTCTTTACCCCTTTGCTCCACCAGGGAGGGCCTACACGATTTTTTTTTTTTAAGATTTATTTATTTATTCATACAGGATTGGGGTACAGGCCAGAGATGTGGAGGGTGAGAGGATTCACCAGAGACAGAGCAGGGAGCAGAACAGGCAGATAGACGAAGTATACTGCTGAGGGGAGCAGCAGGTTGGTCAGGAGAGGTCTGCCACGCCCTGTGGTCACCTCCGGGGCAGGCGGGAATCGAACTCATGTGGAAGTGGCTTAAGCTTCTTAGTGCTGTGCTTTAACCCGCTGCGCCACCAGGGAGGGCCTTTTTTTTATTTGTTTGTTTGTTTGTTTTTAATCTAAAGTTTTATCATTCTTTTCCTCTTAGGTAATAATGTTGATTTTAAAATACTATAGATAATTCTGGAATACAGATCCATATATCTTCAAGCATCTGTTACTACACCATGCCCACCACCAAAACTAACCCGCCACCACAGTCCACTGGACAGCCCACTCCCTCACATCCTCACCCTATGGCTTCCCATCTCCCACTCCAGTAACCTCAGTTCTGCAGATAGAATGAAAGGGTTTGGTTTGGTTTGGTCTGTTCCTTTGCTTTGTTTATCTATATTCCACATTAGTGACATCATCCAATATTTCTTGCTTCTGACTTATTTCTCTTAACATAATTGTTCCAATCCTATCCACATTAGCACAAATGTCAAGATTTCACCTTTTTTTAAAAAAAGAGATTTATTTACCTATGCATACAAGACCTGGGATATAGGCCAGAGGTGCAGAGGGTGAGAGGATTCACCAGAGAGAGAGCAGGGAGCAGAACAGGCAGAGCGACTGAAATACACTGCTGAGGGGAGCAGCAGGCAGGTCAGGAGAGGTCTACTGCTCCATGTGGGTCACCTCTCTGGCCGGGGATTGAACTCCTGTACAGTGGCTGTGGACAGCTTCATAGTGCTGCAACTTAACCCTTGCGCCACCAGGGAGGCCCAAGATTTCACTGTTCTTATAGCTGAGTAGTATATCATTGTGTATATATACCAAGTCATCTTTACCCAATTATATATATTTGGGCACTCAGATTGGCTGTTATAACTATCAATGAACATAGGAGAGCATATATCTTTTTGAATTTGTGTTTTTATATTCTTGAGCTAGATACCTAAGGGTGGAATTGCTGAATCCTATGGTAGATCTATTTTTAATGTTTAAAAACCTCCACACTGCTTTCCATAGAGGCTGGACATTCTCTTACTCACTCCCCACTTTCTACTGCCCAGTTTTGCTAAAACTTCCAGTTTTTTTCTACCGCCAAGAGGTTTGCCTCTTAAGTAAGATGGTTCTAATTCAATGCATTTCAGATGCTATACCTTCTACAAGGTTACATCTCTTTTGGTCTACCAGAGGGAGTCACTTTGTAACTGGGTGGTCCCTAGGAGAAGGGAAGTTCCAGGTTCCCTGCCCCACCCAGAAGGAGGGTGGAACTGAGCAGAGAAAAAGGAGAGAGAAGAAGAGAGAAGGAAGGCAGATGGAGAAGGAGACCTAAGGAAGCCACATGGAGCAGCAAACATGTGATGAAGAAACTGGGCTTGTTTCCTGACCCTGGACTGGTTAAGGCAGATGTGGGTGAGATACCTGTAGGGAGGTGACTATGGCAGTGTTTATATTGATTTTGATTTTGCTCTTTTCCTCTCAGATTTGTCTGGCCATTTCTGACCCTTTTCCATGGGTCCCGGCCAGAAGGTGCTTTAGTCTTGTGGCAGCTTTCAGGCCTTGCTTTGGGCCAATCCCTTTTGGGTTGACTTTTGCCCACGAGGGGATGGGTAACTTCAGGTGTTTGATTTAGAAGTTACATTCTTTGTGTCCCATATTGTATATTCACTGTATTAAAGTCACTTTTCATTAAAGCTTTATATGTTTTGTCTTGTTGCGGCGGATGGCAGAACCCACTTAGAGCAGGCAGGTTTTGGAGCTTCAGGGGTGCCTCTCTGAATTGAGGTGCCCTATAACAACTTGACTCTTTCAAGTTCACAACTCCCACTGCTGGGAAGAGGGTGGGGGTGGCTGCCTACCCAAGTCACACGAGCCCTCTATTGTACTTTTGTTCTTCCTCCTGAACCTTCTGTCCCCTGAGAAGACAACATCTCCTCATTCCCCTTCTGGCCTCTGTGGGGCTTGGGAAGGCCTTTATCCTTTTCCACACTGGCTTCTGAGTGCTAGCCCTTCAGCACTAATATCCCTGTGGGTCCCCTTGGTATTTTCTCTAAGGGGCCTCATGCAAATTTGACCTCCCACCTAAAGGTTAAGAGGTTTTTTTATTCTTCTATCAGATCATAGGGCAGGGCTGACAAATCATTAACATATCATTAATGATTGCTGAAAAAAAAGGTGGAAGGAAGAAGAAAGAAAAAGAAAAGAGGGAAGGAGGAACCAATGATCTTGTACTATATAGAGTTCCTGAAACAGAACAAGGACACCCCCCTAGCTCCAAAAGCATTAACAATAGTTATGCACGTGGCCATTGATCTCCTACCTAGATCTAGAATTATTAATAATAGAGAAAGAAATTACTTTAATTTCAGTCTCAGAAATCACATTTAAGAGCGGGTGGGAACCTTCTGAGGTGGGCATAGATGGGAGACATTGAGTTAAACTTGAGTTAGACTGCAGTTGTGACGCTTGAATTGCAAATATGCATGGGGTCCAAGGAGATGGAGATGAAACACCCTCAGTTCTTTTTACAAACGTGCTGCCCAGGCCATCCCTGTTGTTGCCATGGGTTAGGGTGCAGCATGGCAAGCTGGCCGCAGACACTTCAGTACGAGTTCAATCCCTGCCTGGAGCTGACCCACAGGGCGCAGCAGACCTCTCCTGTCTCCCCGCTGCTCCCCTCAGCAGTGTGCTTCGTTGATCTGCCTGTTCTGCTCCCCACTGTTTCGGGTGAAGCCTCTCGCCACCCCTGCACCTCTGGCCTGTATCCCATTTCTGTATTCATAAATAAGTAAATCTTTTTTTTTAAAAAAAAAAATGCCCTTCTGCTTTCCTATTTCATCATTCTCTCCCTCTTTATTCACCCTAAATGCAGTTTAGACTCCTTTACCAACCTCTCCCTATTTTCTAGACCCTGACAATCACTTTTCTATGTTTCTGTGATACTGAATTTTTAAAACTTTGTTTTAAATTCCACACATTGCCCTGGTGACTCAACAGGCTAAAACACCATGAAGCTAGCTGCAGCCACTCACAACTGTGATTCCCTGCCAGGGAGCTGACTCACATGGCACAGCACACCCCTCCTCTCGCACCCACTGCTCCCCTCAGCAGTGTACTTCATAGATCTGCCTTTTCTGCATCCCACTCTGTCTCTGGTGAATCCTCTCACCAAACTTGCACCTCTGGCCTGTACCCCAGTTCTGTATGAAAAACAAATCTTAAAAAAAAAAAGACCCAAAAATGAGATTATTGCACTACTTGAATTTTTACAATGCCTGTTGGTCTTTATGAACCATATTTTATCATTTAAGCTTTTTCTATCTGCACTTTCTTCTGGCCTCAACTAATCCTCTAGAATTTAAGACTTTTGGTTATACATCCATTTGTTCCCACTAATACTATTTATTAAATGACTTTTAGAATCTGTTTCCAGCCTCTCTGTTCCCATTATGAATCTCCTGATCTTTTAATAATTCTTGAAATAGCTCCTAACAGTCACACCTGTCTCTTCAACAGTCATTCTCCATTATGTCTGCTCCAAACTGGGACATTTAGATACATGGTCCATGCCATGTATTACTGAGAGGGCACAGGAGTTCAGATTTTGTCTTGTGGCTTCTTCAATAGCCTCCGTTCTCTAGTTCCTCGATTTTCCATTCCAGCTCCTAATACCAGTGGCAGAATCTCCTGGCTTCAACCTGAGTTGTTAAGGTATTCTCATTACTCCTTTCTGGCTGCGATCAACTTATTCTAGCCCACCAGTCTACTCATCATGAACAGATCAAGCAAAGTCTGTTATTAAAGTATCATTTTAATACTCAAATTATAATATGGGGCTCTCTAATGCCAGTACCAACAACAAAATGTCAATGTGGTTGTTCAAGTTTCTGTGATTTGCCTGGGAAAGAGGCACAAAGATCATTGGCAAGAGAGCACTTGTGGGAAGGAAAACAGAATTCACTTCTTTGGGAACAGCCACCACTGGCTGAGAAGGGGGAATCTGAATATTGACTATGCTGTAAAGGAGGAACTTGGAGAAAATTACTAGAACTTTTAATAAGTTCAAAAGTATCAGCTACTAAATAGAGGTTGTTGGTACGGCCATGGAGGTAGAGAATGTCGGTAGGTCAGCAGGCTGGCAGCAAATGATAACTTTTCAAATATTTTGAAGATTTATTTATTTATGCATACAAGAGCTGGGGCATAGGCCAGAGGTGTTGAGGGGGTGGGATGAGAGGATTCATCAGAGACAGAGTGGGAAGCAGAACAGGCAGAGTACAGAAATAGGCTGCTGAGAGAAGCAGCTAGCAAGACAGGAGAGGTCTGCTGCGCCATGTGGGTCACCTCCCTGGCTATCAGGGGATTGAACTCATGCTGCAGTGGCTGGTGATGTCCTGATAGCACTGTCTTTTACCCCTGCACTACAGGGAGACCCAAGTCTTCAAATTTTTATCTTAAAAGGCATACATCCTTGTTAAAGACGTAATTCATTTCTTCAGTGAATATGACTATAGACCAGGCATTGTCATGGCAACTTAAATGGCCAACTCTGTTAAATAACTGGGTATCTGCCATTCTTTATTGTCTTGTCAATATTAGACTAGGTTTTAGACTAGCAATGTGGCTTCTAGCCAGAGCATTTTTGCAAACACTTCTCAGAGGTGACAGAAATATGTGGCCAAGATAACATTACAGCCTCTATTCCTGCTCTGGAGAATGATGTAATTTTTCAATAGAAAGATTCCATCATAGGCAAATGACATGCAATGGTGATTTGGGAATGTACAGTGTTTTCTAAGCAGTGTTTTCAACTGACCATCCCAACATTTAATTAAAAAGAATCTCCAGCCTGTAACACTGAGTGGTAGTTAACCATTACACTCCAGTTGTCCATGAGCTTACGCTATCAAGAGTACCTGATAAACCAACATGAAATGATTACAATTTCAGAGAAGTTGTGGGATTATGAAGATTGGCAATAAAAAAATAATTGGTCTCTGGAGAAGAAAACTATTTCATCTCACTGAAAGTGTCAAGTGAGAATGAACATCTACATAACAAAGAGGCACATCATATAGTCTTGGCTTAGAAGATACACACATGGTAAAGATGTCAGTTTTTCCTAAAACCTACTTATAAATTGATTATAGGCCATTAAAAATTGTAATGCAATTCTTTTAGAACTTGGCAAAACAATTTTAAATTTGGACAAACAAAAACAAAAAATAGCTGGGAAGATTTGAACATAGAAAAATACTTGGGAAGACTTTGCCATGAATTTAGCCTGCAATTTTCACTTCTGGAATATTGCAGCAATAGATGGATGTTCAAGGGAAAAAAAGAAATATACTGAGTACTGAAGTCATCCAAATTTGAATGGGATTCTGTTATATAATAAAGTGGTAAAAAGAAATGTGTTATTCAGACAACTGGCTAGTTACTTGGAAAAGGAATAAAATTAGTTACCTACTTTAACTTCCAGATGGAATATTTACCTTTTAAAAAATCATAAAGTACTACAACTCTGTTTGATGAATAGTTTTTTCAATTTTAAGTGAAGGACAGCTTAAAGTCAGACAGTTGACCCTACTCCCCAAGGGAGAGATTCCCCAACATGAACGGTCCTGGTCTGACAGAATACACTGCCTCACACTTCGGAGCTGGGGGAGATAAATCCCACTAAGGACTCCTCAACAACAGTCAAGACTGGTTTTCAGATGGCTCTTCTGAATTATTCAGATGCTGACTATACAGGCAATAAAGATGCCAACATGTTTAGGACTTACCCTTGCAAAATCCACTCAGGGGCTGAAAGAAGGAAAACCTTCCTAGGGTTAGAATGGTAAGCAATATATCTCATGGTTCACTATCCTGGAAGGAGGAGCTGTCTTAGAATTTTAAATCCACAGGAAAAAAATACTTCAGTAAAGGACATTTTAAAGAGTCTACTGACTTGGGGAAAAAGTTCCTACCTTGGCATTTCTGGGCAGAAGACAGAAGAAAGTTCAAGTACAGGTTGGGTGATTAATTCTGACTGTACAGAAAAACTTATTGTAGCATAAAGGGCGGACAGGTGAGTTCCAGATACACCTTCTCAGACTTCATGGCCAGTGTTAAGTGAGTATCGGCTGCTGAGTGGCCTCGGAAACAAGATTGGGTCACCCCAACAACAGCAACAACAAATCAGCCAGTTAAAGAATGAGTGGTGTGCAAAGAATCATTTTTGTTTGTTTCACGACAGTACAAATGCATTTTGGCTTATGAGCCAGGAAACAAAACAGCTTTAACAAGTCAGTTCAGATACCCCCACTGAAGCACAAAGCCTGTTCAAGGTTCAGAGAGAAGACACATCTTCTCGCTTACTAATAGTTCTTAAAGGAAGTTAATACTCTGCTATTTTTGTCTTGCTTTTGCATCACCTCCCTCTCCCTGCCTCTTAGCACTGGGGCTCTCCCTTTTTTCTCTACCATACCTTAATATTCACAGTCCCTCCATTCACCAGGCTACTTCCCACCGCCACAGCTTGCACTACACCTTGTGTGTATCCTTCCAAGCTGCTCACCTACTGGCCTCAGAGATGCAGCCGAACAGTAGCACTCTCTGCATCCCATGGGTACATGCCCAAGCAAACCAACCACCTTCTCCTTCCCACTGTCAGAGTACCTATGATAATCTGCATTAGCTTTACAGATGTACCTATTTGTCCCTGGTTAGCATATTTGCCTTTAAAACTGCAGGGTTTGACACTGAGAACCTCCCCTTGCCACAGAGAATAGGTGTTCAATAATGCTTGTGGATTATCCTGATGAATCACCAGTGGTAGAAGCAGGTTAGACATTCAGCCATACATCTGATTGATTGATTGATTGATTATAGTTTATTTTTACATCATTCTGTGCCTTTTTCCATCTCAGTTGTAATCCCCATGGACTTCCCATCACCAATTCACCTGTGTGCCACAACCCTAGTCCCGTACACTTCCCCTCCTCACTTTTGATCCCATTCTCCACTCCACCCCCATAAAATGTCTCTGGTATATAGTTGTTCATCATTATTATTTCCCCCCCACCTTACCCCCCTGGTCCTTTATGCTCCTGCTATAAGTGAAACCATCTAGTATTTTTCTTTTTCTTTCTGGCTTATTTTACTAAGCATGATCCATCCATGTTGCTGCAAAAGCCATGAGTATATCTTTTCTGGTTGCTGAGTAATATTCCATTGTGTATATGTACCACATCTTTTAATCCAGTCATCTACTTTTGGGCATTTGGGTTAATTTCATGTCTTTGCTATTATAAATAAAGTAGCAATAAACATGGAGGTGCAGGTAACTTTTTGAATCAGTGTTTTTGTGTCTTTTGGGTAGATACCTAGGAGTGGGATTGCTAAATCATATGGAAGCTCAATTTTTAGCAGTTTGAGGAACTTCCAAACAGTTTTCCATAGTGGTTGTACTAGTTTGCATTCCCACCAGCAGTGCAGGAGAGTTCCATTTTCTCCACATCCTCACCAACATTTGTTGTTGCTAGTTGCTTTAAGATGTTCAGCCAAAGATTTTTAAATGGAACAAATACAGCAGCTCCTTGGGTAACATCATCTTGTTCAGCACAACTGAATTCTCAGCTTGGGATTCTGCCTGTGGGGAGCCGGCACATGCTTGCCACACTTGCCTGGGTTTTCTCTAGACTACTCTTATTTCTTCCTACATCCCAAAGGTATGCACTTGAGGTTCATTAGTGTGCCTCAGCCATCCCTGCTGGAGTGAACATGGGTGTAAGTGCAATACACAACCTGAAGGAGGGGTGTGTGGTCACCTGAACCCTGAGCTGCCAGGATGGGTTCCAGCTACCCTGGACCTGCAACTGGACGGAGTGAGTTGGAAAATGAATGAATGCCAATGATGATCTAATATTGGAAGTATTTTGGGTATTTGTTTAGAAGTTCGGTGATGTTTGTGACTAGAAATATGCTATAGGACTTTAACTCTTTTCCCCCAGCCTGTGCCCAGGGTAAAGCTGCCTGTAGCTTGCTTTTCACTTAAAGTCATGGTTTCCAAGAACCTACCCATGACATTGAGAATATATTGTGTTCCTCTATGTTTACTCCCCCCCCCAACTAAATACAGTTTAACACAAGTACTTAGAAGAAGCCAGAAGTAATTCTGTCCTCTGAAACATGTAAAATACAACTTTTTTCCAAGCTGGGTATTTAAAGAGAGGAAGAGTCAGGTCAGTTTCCAGGTCAATGGGCATCCACCAGAAAGATGCCCCTTTCTACCTTTGACTGTGGTTGCGAGACTCCCCTCTCATTTTCTGCTCAAAAAGCAAGAGGAAGCACACACCCGTAGGTCCAGAGCATTTTGGGATGGGCAGCTCCTATGACAATTAAGACTTGGTGGAGTTCAGTACTACATGTCACTGCATTTTTATTACAAACTTCTGTCACTTGCTGATAGAGTTCTTCCTTTTCCTAACATTCATCCTAAGTGTGATTATTTGCTTAGTAAATGCCCTTTATACTAACAGTTTGTGATTCTGGGAAATTTCCATTTCCCTTCTTTTTTCTCAAAGATACTATTTCTCCACAAGGCTCATTTTTTACCCACCATTATTGTCAGAAACATATTTTATGTGACAGACCACTCCAAACGGTTCCCATTTCTTCCTGGGTATATTTCAATCACCTTTGTATCTGGTTTGCCCATGTAATTTTCATCATGATAGCACTGGCCACATCTACCTTTCTGCTCTGTGCAGTTATTCATTGAGCCAGATTTTCAAACCACAAATTCAGAGCAAATTAGGTACCACTGAGAAGATACCTTAAAGTGTTTGGCACAGTCAGGCTATTTTATGCACTAAAGCAGTCACTTACAAATGTTACTTGGTGACCTGAGAAAAAACTGCTGAGTTTTTCCATGGTATTTAATTTGTTTCCAGGCAAAGGGAGATCTGAACGAATATGAACAAATAGGTGATCTCAGATCCTACCTGCTTTAAAATCAATACTCTTGCCTAATTGAATGAGAGTACACAGGAAATGAACTCAAAGATATAAGCCCAGGTCAGAACATTTCAGAACACTGAAATGCTTTCTTGTTCTCCGTTAGGAAAATAACCTAAGGGGATATTCTCTTTCTCCCTCATGACTTCTCCCAAAGTTAATGCTTTACTTGGTCTACCAAGTAATGGTTAAAACATGAGCGTATTCCTAAGTCTCAGGTTGCCAAATATCAAGCACATCTTATATATATATTTACAATGTAGTCTAGAAACACACCATTTTAAATTTAGAATGTTAATGTTTATCAAAAGACATGAGTGATCCTTTAATGACTGTGTAAGTTGTCCTATTCCAGTTCATTCTAATCACTGCTAAATCCCCACTCTACAGCCCCAAGGGAATTCCAGACAATCCATTTCTTTGAAATACTCCGAACAGATGGAATATTCCACAAATTTTTACAGAGCATTTACCATGTGCCAAACAATGAAGATCAATTGGTAACAAAAGAGACATCATCTTTAGCCACAAAATTTACAATCCAGCTGGGGAGATTAGTTTACCAGGACTTCATATAATAAATGTCTAATGAAAACTGAGCAGCTTGATCTTAAAAAAATACTGAATCCATTCTGCCCAAGTTCACTGGTGACTTTCATAGGGCCAAACCCAGTGGTCAAATTTTAGTCAGTCTTAGCCTCTCAGGAGCATTTTACTAAATTTGTCATCAACTGATCTCCAGTTCTATGATAGAACTCCTAAATTTACTACCAAAATCATTTATCCCTGTGATAAAATCCTTACCTTAATCCTTACTCCTAAATCCCTTTCAACTCTCAGCCTTTTTTCTAAATTGAACACTTCTATACATACCTACCAATCCAACAGTTCCTCTCAGATATCTCAAACTAAACATGTCTTGAACTAAACTTTGAATTCCCTTTTCCACTTCTTATAAAACTATTCTGCTAGTGCTCGCTTTTGTATTAAATGGAGCCCTGAGTCATTCAGCTGATGAAACCAAAAGTCTTTGATTGACTAGATCTTTTCTTTCATATTCCATCTTACCTTTACCATAAAATTCTGAAGGATTACTATCAACCTATACCACAATTTTACCACTCCACTCCCACTTTATCACTACTATCTTAGTTTAAAGATATCCAGTGTTTCTGTCACCTGCATCCTGCTAGTAGATTTCCAACTAATCTCTTTGACTCAAAGGTCAACTTGTCATTTTGAACTTTTCTTATTAATAAACTACAAGACACTCTCTCAACCTCTTTCTCTCTACTTAGTTCCTGTTTCCCCCTGACATTGTGACATTTGTGTGTGTGTGTGTGTTTATGCATTTATCATCTGTCTCTACAATTAAGATGTCAGATTCAAGGGCACAGGAACTTTTGTCTCACTCTAGTATCCCCAATGCCTAGAGCAAGGGGTTACCTAGCAAATTGTAGATATCCATCAAATATAGGTTATATAAGTAAATAAGGTGAACATATAAAATAATTTTATAGGAAATTATAAGACATCACAAGTGGGCATTATTCAGATTGGGTTATAAATGAAAATGATGAAGGAAGCAAATATGCATTGTAGTCAACACCCATAAATAGAAAAAAACAGCTGCATCAATGTGGATAACACAGCTCTCCTTCTCTCACAAGACAGTTGTACACCCCTCCTTTATAGCTGACCCATTGGTGGTAGGCATAAAAGCTCTATTGAAGAAAAATATTTTTCATGTATAGTTTGGTTTTGTTTTTTCCCAGAGAAATGTGACCAGCAATATCTCAATTATTTGTGTAATAGATCTTTTAGGTAGCTAGACAAGAGAGATGAAAGGAGAAGGAAAAAGGAAGGAATAATACCAGTTTTGTCTTAGTAAAAAGGCAGTGAAACACAGGAAGTCTTGTGTCATACCCAGAATGATAGTGGTCAAGCTAGACATGCAATTGATCCTCCTAACTTATTACTGATCTCTGCTTCCAGGACCAAAGAGAAGTCCCAGTGTCTATCCAGAATGGGTATGTTTTGTCTTACATCTTCTCTACCAAACCACTGATAACTCTCATCATCAATCCCTTAATGTCTGTACTATCGGTAGTAAGAAAAGAATAACAGGTAAGAGTAGGGGTTCTATAAATATCTGTTGAATGATAAAGTCAATTGGTAAAAGAAAGGGGGCAAGGAAGAAAGTTGCATTGTGTGTCTGTACTCCCTGGCATGTACACTGCCACAAGTACAATTCCTCATGATCTGGGCCTATGTGAAGAAGAGGAATTTAATTAATCACAGAAAAAGAATGAGAATTAATGCAATTGGAGTATGAAATGAGAAATATTTCTCCAGCCTCTGGCCTGTATGATTTTTATCTTTTTATCAGAATTATAAAGAAACTATAACTGTACAATTACACAACTTTATTGATAAATCAGATTTTACTGGGTGAATTTGCTCTTCTGATTCCAGTCCAGGCATATGGTGAGATCAAAATGACAGTATTAAAGTGAAAGTGACTTGATATAGCCCTCAGAGTTCCTTGTGCTGTGCTATTGGCAGGCCTCAGGGGAAGTGCACATATCTTTGATATGGGCAAGAATGTGCCCCTGGCTATCAGGTGGCATTCTTCCCTTTCTCCTCCTTGAGGGAGTTGGTCCTCCAGGCTAAAATTGTTGGGTACACAGTTCTTAGTGTCTCTATCATTCTTCCTACCTTTCAAAACACTTGTTACCTCCATTCTTGATCCACAATGTGCTCTTTTCTATGACCTACTGGAATACAAAGATTCTCATTTGCAGAGTCTGGACATCACCCTAATACAGTAAACTGCCATGGCACAAGCACCAGGAAATTCTTGGAGAAATTAACTCTGCCTTGTTTCCAACTCACTGGAAAAGAATGAAAGATTATGGAAAACTATGTTAAAGGTCTGTGAAAACCCATTCACATCTCCTCGTAAGCCTCCAGCTGTATAGCCTGACACACCAGACACGTGCTTCCACTTTTCCTTACATTTAGAGATGGCCCTGAGACCCAGTCCTAGGGGTCTTATAACTGGGGCTGCTGTTCAAGGGAGAAGGGGTTCTGAGAAAAATTAAGCTTTTCTGAAAAAGAAAACAAATGAGACTAGTGTTGTCTTCTCTGCCCTTTCCTTTCTCTTTGAGTACAGACTTGATGCACTGACACACTGTCCCTGCCACCACTGATTTGGAGAGTCAACACTTGCACTTAGTTTCTTGAAAAGTGGAAAAAAAATAAACATATCTATTCAACATAGGTAGTTTGCCGATTATTCATCAGTGAACACAAATCTGACTGATTCCCAAGTACCTCTTTACCACCACACCAGAGCCTCATCAAAGGGAAAGATCAGAGATTAACAAGGGCGGTCAGAGCTCATTGGCCATCATGAGGAAGTTAGGATGGCTCCTTTTTTCCTTGTCATGTGAGCTAATTGGAGGATAGAGTGGAATGATCGAATGGGGTGAGGAGAGAAAGAGTCCCAAGACCAGGAAGATGAAAATCTCATATATTCTACATATAGGGTCCCTATAAACAGGATAGGACCTCACATGGGTGATACCTGTGTCACCAGGTGCTGCAACCATGACAGCAGAAGGGGGTCTCATGTAGCTGGTCACTAAGGAAGATCATGGTGAAGGGCGTCACCCCACTGGCACGGCAGCAGTGCTAGCAACAATTGAGGAGTGCTGAAACACCACCATCTAGTCACAGAAGGAAAAAGTGTAGGTCTGGCAACTATCTATACTTAGGACCAGCTTCCTGTTTCCCTACAAGCTGTTACATTTTTGTATAGTTTAACTGTGGGCATAACTTCAACAATAAGGAAAACAATTGCATGATCATCTCAATAGGCACATTTGAGGAGATTCAGTACCCTTTTAATGATTAAAAGAAATCAACAAAACGGGTGTAGAAGGAACATATTTCTTTTTAAGATTTATTTATGCACACAGAACTGGGGTACAGGCCAGAAGTGCAGGGGCAGTGAGAGGATTCATCAGAGACAGAGTGGGGAGCAGAACAATCAGATCTACTGAAATACACCACTGAGGGGAGCAGTGGGCAGGTCAGGAGAGGTCTGCTGTGCCATTTGGGTCAGCTCCATGGCTGGGGATCAAGCTCGCACTGAAGTGGCTGCAGCTAGCTTTAGCAGTGCTGTGCTTTAACCCACTGCGCCACCAGGGAGTGCCCGAAGGAATGTATTTCAAAAAATAAAAGCCTTATGTGACAAAGCCACCGTGACATCATGTTCAATGATAAAAAACTGAAAGCTTTTCCTTTAGGATCAGGAACAAGACTGGGATGCCCACTTTTACCACTGCTACTCAATATGTGATGGGAGTCCCAGCAAGTATAATTAGGTAAAAATGGATACAAAACATATCTAGAGTTGAAGTGGGGAGTAAAACTAACATTATTTGCATAATGAAAATAGAGAAACCCCCCAAAAGTTCCAGTAAAAAAAAAATTATGAGAAAAAGTAAATTCAATATGGTGACAGGTCACAAATTTAATCTACAAAAATCTCTTGCATCTCTAAACACAAATAATGAACTACTAGATAGAGAAATTAAGAAAACAATCTCATTTACAATCAAATAAAAAAGAATTAAATAACTGGGAGTAAATGTTTTTCCCATTACCCCCACCCTTACTATGAGTAAATTTAAATAACGAAGTGAAAGACCTTTAGAATGAAAACTATGAGACATTCTTGAGAGAAATATAAGAAGATACAAAGAAGTTGAAAGGTATGCTGAGCTGTGGGAAAGGGAAAATAAATATCATTAAAATTACTCTGTCACCTAAAGCAATATACACACCCAATGTAATCTCTTTAAGAATCTTACTGGCATTCTTCACAGAAGTAGAAGAAAAAAATCAGGAAATTTATTTGAACGACTACAGCAGATTCCAAATAAGAAAAGCAAGCTTGAGGAAAAAAAGAAAAAATAGAGGAAACACTCTTTCCATCTTCAAATTAAGCTACAACACAACAGTAATTAAAATAGCTTGGGACTGGAAGAAAACAGCCACACAAATCAATGGAACAGAACTGAAAGCCCAGAAATAAAACCACACACATATGGGCAACAAATCTACAAGAAAGGAATGAAGAGCATATGATGGAGAAAGGAAATTCTCTTCAATAACTGTGACTGGGAAAACAGCCACATGTAAAAGAATGAAACTAGACCAACACAAAAAAAAACAAAGAGGACTAAAGACTTGAATGTAAGATGTAAAATCACAAAATACATAGAGAGAAACAAGTCATGGGCTCCTTGACATCAGCCTCAGAGATGAGGCAAAGGAAACAAAAGTCAAAATAAACAAATGGGACTATATCAAACTTAAAAAACTTCTGCACAGGGAAAGACACTAACTTCAGAGAAGACATCCTGCTGAAGGGGAGGAGATAATTGTACACCATATATCCAAGAAGGAACTAATATTCAAAATATACAAAGAATTCATAAAACTCAACAATGAAAAAAAAATCCTGATTTCAAAATGGGCAGAGGATCTGAATAGATACTTCTTCAAAGAAGACAGACTGATGGACAACAGGCAAATGGAACAATGCTTGTCATCTCTTATGATTACAATACAAATCAAAATAACAATTCTCACACATGTTCAAATGGCCACTACTCAAAAGACCAGAAACAAGTACTGGAGAAGCTGTGGAAAAAGGAATACTGCTGAGAATACAATTTGGAAGAGTCATTTTGAAAAGTGTTGTGGAGATGTCTCAAAAAATCAAAAATAGAAAAGCCATATGAACTCTGGGTATTTACCCCCAAATATAAAAGCACTAATTTGAAGAGATGTTTGATTTTCTAGAGCCAAGAACTGGAAACAATCTGTCTGCTGATTGATACCTGGATAAAGAAGACTATTTTCAAATTTATGGCATTTGTTTACTGAACTGCCCCCCAAAAGTATAATAGAAGGAAAATGCAGTGGTGCTTTCAAGAGAAACTCATTGGCCCTTGTGTTCCTCAATTCTCCTGCAGATGGCAGATTCCTTTCTTTGGAATATATATTTGAGATAGAAAGTAAAGAGCTTCATTCAGACCTTATATGAATGACACAATAGTTACAGATTCACCATTGCTTTATGTATCTCCATATATGTCATCAGTCTTACTTCAATGATAATACAGATCAAAAAAGCATTTACATATTTTTAAATACCTCTGTCCTGAATTAATGTCCCCATAAGATACCCAAATTTAAGTGAAGTTCTTTCATATTGTCTCCATATTGAAGGATATGTGTTGATGAGACTAAAGCCATATATATAATTCTCATAATCTTTAAGTTTCCATGTTTCAAGTGTTCTCTCTCAAAAACAATCACCAGCCTTATCTAATCACTACTTCTAAAAACGTTTTAGTCAGTTCCGGCTGCTATAGTAAAATGCCATAGGCCAGGTGGTCTTTAAACAGAGGATATTTATTTCTTACAGTTTTGGAGGCTGGAAGTCTAAGATCAGTAGCCAGCAAGCTCAGGTTCTGGGAAAGGCCTTTGCTGGGAATGCAGGTCACTCCCTTCTTGCTGCATATTCACCTGGTAGAAAGCAGAGAGCTCTCCTGATTCAACGCAGGGACTAACACCATTCACGAGGACTCCACTCATGACTTCATCTAATACTCATTAACCTCAAAGGCTCTACTTCCTAACACCATCACATAGGGGCAGGAATTTAACATGAATTTGGGGGGACTGTGGGGGGCGGGGAAGAACAGAAGGATACCGGCCCTAACAAAGAAACAACTGAAAGCCTATACGTAGGAACTTAGGAGGCAAGTAACTCATTTCTGTGTAATAAAAATTGTTTATTTTTGCCCAGCTGTCCAAACAACGGACACAGACAAATAACAGATCTGTATATCGACTCTAGCCCAGTGCCTAAGGAAATTTCCAGTTTGTTCTTTCCTTTCCACCTTGAGGGTCTGGGGGTACACTGTCTCTACCGCAGAGGAGGCTCCAGGAGAGTGAAGATACAGGGGAGGTGGACAGCAGGCAAGAAGCTGAGCGAGACGGGGTGAAATGTTTGGTGACAGAGTTGGCTCAAGGTTTTGTGTCTTCATTCTGCTTTCATAGGTTAAATGTGTCCTTATTTCCTCATCTTTCCAAACCAGGTTTCTATAGTTTTCCCTGCCTTCCCCAACCAGTCGTTGGCAGGACTTGTAGCTAAAGCTTCTACCGCATCATTCTTTGAGCTGTGGCTTCTGTTTACAGAGTAGGTAACTCATGACCATCATAGTGTCTGGGGAAGAGCAATAAAGAGTCCTTCCAATCAGAGTATGAAAGGGAAGAAGGAAAACAACCCAGAAACAACAGAGTAATTCCTGGAGGTATAATCCTGCTGTGATCACATATGAGCCTCAGAACCATATTTTTAGACATGAACTGAGATCTACATATCTATATTTCTATATAAAAGTTCATGCCTGGATTTGGTATTTTTATCTTCTCTTTGTGACTTCCTCTTTAACAAACTTGTCTGCTGAAAGAGACAAGAGACCTCTCTTGACTGCACACCCCTTTTGAATTACTATCTTATTTCTTTCTTTTAGAACCAAGGCTTGACATAATCTCTATACCAGTGACCTTCAAACTGGTACAGGTACTCCTGAGAGTATGTCAAGACTTAAAAAAGACTAAGGTTAACGACTAGGTGTGAAGGTCATGCATAATAAACCTATTGCAACCGTCCTATGGCCCCCCTGCACACCAGAGAGGGTCGGAATCTCAATCTCATTGACAAAGGCTTCCAATCAGCCCAAGTTTTAGTACATCCTACTAGTAGGATATTACAGGTAGCAACAGCTGCACATGTTAACACATAAATCCTGTCTTGGGTAAGTGCACTCATAACCATTCATTTGGCCTATTTTTATATTCTGCTCATCTTAGTCTAACACCTTTGGAAAAAATTTCCCTATGTCCCAGTTTCTGCTGACACACAGTCACAAATCTCGTAAGTCTTTGGGTGAGTAATCTATTATTTTCACAGGTGTTTTGGTCCCCTGAAATATGTTGAGATGAAACCATAGTTATGGATATAGTGAAGATAAGGGTGATATGGGTCTTGAGAAGAACAACCATCCCTAGGAGGGAGGATTTCATAGCAAGGCTACATATGGCAGACACAAGAGGAAAAGCTATTGCTACTGGTAAGGGAGTCTTGATTAGCGTGGCTGAGGGGTCTGAGATTCTCAATTCGATCTGATTTAACTAAAGCTTCTCATCTCCAGTTTCAGAGTGCCAATATGTCCCAGTCAATGATAATTTTCACACGAGATAGTAAGGCTGTGGATTCAACCGAAGTTATAAGTCTGCAACCCACAGAATCAAGTTTTGTGTTTTAGTTTTAACAGTATCAGCTCTGTACTATAAGAAATAGATTTCTTTTAAGTTCTGTGCCAGTTACCAATGGCTCTGTGGCTCTAAGATCAGCACTGTAGCTAGGATTTGCAGGACCTGGACGTGTTGTTTTCTTAAGTGTTGCAATATGGAGAATGGCCCCGTAATAGCAGCCCTGTGGGCTCCCATGACACTTATGTAATTGGCATTTAACTGACGATGGGTGATAACTTAATTGCGATGTTGCTGCACTGACAGGAGACAAGCACTCCATTTCCCATTGGCAAGAAGTTCAAAACATCACCCAGTCCTCAAAACCTGTATTTTTGGGTCTGTCTCCTGGGAATACTCCAGATACAAGTCCGCAGGACTCAATCCAGTCAAGACAGACACAGCAGGAATTAAACAGGGGGAATGTGAAACAAAGGCTGGTTAACTAATGAAAGGTAGTGACTAAAAGGGAATAAAGGAAGACTCTAAAATATGCATAAACAGCAAGTGCAAAAAAGAAGCCACTGTCTGCAGAATGGAGAAGAGGAACAATAAGGAACAAAGCACTTAGCAGAGCAGGGCTCTTCAAAGAGGGCAAGTCTGCCATCGAAGGACGGACGTGCTGCCCATGGTGAATGAGCTTGCACACAAGTGGCTGGAGCGGATGGGCGGAGAAGAGCAGGTCTATAGAAACAGGACAATGAAGGGTGGCCATGGCACAGAGACAGCACATTTTAAAGATAAACACATTCACATATTTAGTCCACGTTTATGGTTTGCTCAAAATTATACCATGTTACAATTCTGGGCAAGAGTGACTACCCACCAGCATCTGTAATGAATCTTCCTTGTTATTCTTTTCTTTAAGAAAATTGAAGAGTGAGGTGGCAAAGCCAGGAACCTAGAGAAAAACAACTTTTCCAACTTGAAGAGAAAAAAAATCCTAGCTACAAAATAGACATAGGGAAACACAGTTTGATAATCAGCATTACAGTGGTTTTAAAATAGATCCTCCATTTATCTAACACTCCTTTCAAAGGTGGAACCGAATTCCCCTTTCCTCCAAGGTAGTCTGGACTAGATCTTTTCTAAATCTACATTATAGCAGAAGTGATAATATATAGTGACACAGAGTTGGAGAAGACCTCGCTACTTCTTCCTTGTTCTTTGTCTCATTCTTGATGGAATGTCAGGAAGACACTCAGCTGTGGAAAGTCCCACAGGGCAGCAGAAATGCAGCCTCCAGCTGACAACCAGCACCAACTTGCCAAGCAAGAGGGTGAGTCACCTTGGAAGCATCCCCATCAAGCCTCATATGATCTTGACTGCAACTTCATGGGGGTTCCTGAGTCAGAACCACCCTTACTTCTGGCCTACAGAAACTGAGATGATAATACACTAAATTTTGAGGTATTTATACAGTACTAGATAGCTAAAACAAGTACTATAATCAGCTTATAGTGAAGCCCTAAGAATGAATCACACAATCAGCCTATTATGCAAAGTATGAAACAGAAATGTCACACACACACACACACTCCCTCCTGTTTGGAATTATTCATGGAATTATCTTATTATGTATAGCTATGCGTAGTTTAATCATTCTCTTCACACAGTAAAAGAACAAGTCATTCCATTCCAAATTGAACTACTTTTCAGTTTCATGGATATTCATGCAAAATGCTTTCTTTGTGATTGCAAAGACACTTTTGTTTCAGATCAGTTCTCATTTCCTACTTGGGAATGTTTCAAATGTGGGATAAGCTAACCACTACAGCAATGAGGTTGTGAGATCAGTGCTTAGTTCTTTTTGTTTCCTCCCCCTTTGCAAGCTGACATATGGCATTTAAGTAGGTTGATTACATCTCAGCCCTAATCCCTGAATGTTAATTCTGGACTGAGTTTGTTGTTCTGCAGTGGGAGTGGAATGGCAGCCTCTGGAGGAGGATAGGGAAGAAAGGAAGAAAGTGCTATCTGTTCCTGTGACGGGGAAGCCTCTCTCCTGATCTGCAGGAAGCCTGGAGAGGGGAGGTTAGAAACCAGGGCCCAGGGTTACTAGCTGCCTGGGTGTGAGCTGAGCTTTTTTCTTTTCTGAAGATCCTAGATGTCACCAGATCAGTGGCCCCAAACCTGGTTCACTGTGACTTCATTATTTTCTGACAGGTTTTCCTTCCTCTTTCAATTTTTTCCTCAGTCAAAAATAACAACACAATTATATAGTAACCCTTCCTTATTTGGATGTGAGTCTCCATTACTAACATCTTGGCTTTACTGGGCACTGTAAGTAAATGTGAATGTAAATACATGTGTGTATGTATATACATATATTTAAATTGTATTCATATATATATATATGTGTGTGTATATATATATACTTGTGCCACCCCTGCCACAGCAGACATTCAATCTAATGTGATCACATCTGCCACCATCTCCCCAAATGCTATTACATCGGCCACTTTCTTCTCTGCCACCATCTTCTCAGCAGCAGCCAGAGCCCCACCACCAGGACTGTCGATCTGTACTGTCATCACCACAGCTTCACTTTCTGTTGCCCATTTCTCCCCCTGAGTAATAAAAGGGTAGAATGAGCTTTATTTCCCTGTGCTAAGAGGAAGATGAGGCTATTCTGATTGGAGGTTTTTCTTGTACCAGTTGATGACATTTCTGCAAGGGGAAGAGATAAGTAAATCACACACTGCGGCTGTTTAGCTCACAAAGCAGCTTGTAATAATCTTTTGATTAAAATAGTCTATGCTGTAGTCAAATTACCTATTAGATTGTTCTCAAGCATCGGCTTTCTTCAGCGAATAGGATGTGACACAATTAGCGCAAACATGGAGGTATGGATTTGCCCACGTTGGCCTAACCTCCGCCCAGTCTTGGTAAAGTGATGCTTCATCAACTCCTCAAGGGTAGGAGGGGGCAGGCGACACTATAGGTTCTGTACCTGGTCATCATTAAAATGCATAATCTGTTGCTTTAAGTTTTTTTTTTTTTAAGATTTATTTATGCATACAGAACTGAGGTACAGGCCAGAGGTGCAGGGACAGTGAGAGGATTTACCAGAGACAAAGTGGGGAGAAGAACAGGCAAATCAATGAAGTACACTGCTGAGGTGAGCAGCGGGTGGGTCAGGAGAGGTCTGCCGCCCATGTGGTCACCTCCGGGTGGGGGACTGAACTCATGCGGAAGTGGCTTTAGCTTCTTAGTGTTGTGCTTTAACCTGCTGCGCCACCACGGAGGGCCTGCTTTAAGTTTTAAAGGCTTAATGAGGAGTAAGCTCTAAAGCTCAGCTGATAAAAGAAATAGCTGACTAGAATCCTGTCACACAGGCAAGAGGACCTATCAATGGACGGGCCTCAAGATAATTTACTTGAATAGGGATGCAGCTATTTCATTTGGCAACTTTCCCTAGACAGCTGCATATTAAAACCTTTGTTTGGAACTGTTGGTTCCACAAGGAAAAAACCCTCCAATCTTTGGTCTAAAGGGTATAAATTAGCCTGCCCCTCAGAATTCTGGGAGATCCCACTAGTTATTAAGATTTTAATTTGATATACCAAATCTACTCCTTACACTGTGGTGGCAGCTCATCCCCATTTTAAGTTATGATTTAATGATTCTCTAGTTCAGTTTCTTCAAAGTGAGCTTTGCTCCCATTTTGTGCTGAGGTAAAGAAGGGTCACTGAATCAAGGAATAATAATTTAACATAATAACTTCTCTCTTCCACCAACCCTTCTGTTTTAAGCCCAACCCTGAACTCCTACTTTTTTTTTTTTTTTTAAGATTTATTTATTTATTCACACAGAACTGGGGTACAGGACAGAGATGCGGAGGATGAGAGGTTCACCAGGGACAGAGTGGGGAGCAGAACAGGCAGATCAACGAAGAACACTGCTGAGGGGAGCAGCGGGCGGGTCAGGAAAGGTCTGCCGCGCCATGTGGTCACCTCCGGGGCGGGCGGGGATCGAACTCATGCGGAAGCGGCTTAAGTTTCTTAGTGCTGTGCTTTAACCCGCTGCCCCACCAGGGAGGGCCCCTAAACTCCTACTTTTAAACTCCTGCTCCTCTAATGCTTTTAAGGGTTGTTGAAGACAACATACCTAAATCTTCCTGGAACTCAAAGGCAGAAGCTATTTTGTTTCTTGATCCCTTCCCCTTGTAATTTAAATGACTTTAATAAGTGTTGAGGAAAAAAAGTTTTATCTTTAATGTAATCTACCGCATTTAACCAAAATCCTTCTGATCTTTTACTGTACTTCACTTTAAAAACTTTCATTTTCACTCTATCAAATATTTATTTTGGTGCATGAAGGGAGATGATGCCTTTCTGTATCAGGGCTTGCCAAAGATCTATCACTTACTAAATATCCTTCCCTTCCCTTTTGTTTGTAATACAATGGAGTACAACATACTTTGCTTTCAGAAATTAAAAATGGTGTTACAAAATTTATAGTATTTTTCTGGGTCTTAGGTTATCAGACAAGTAGATATGTATGGAAGCAATTTACTGAGGCACAGGAAATAATATGTGGGGCTACAGAGAGATGTAAAATAAATAAGTGAATAAAATGGTTATCAGAAGACATTGGGTGAGATTTTAGAGAGTATTTTATATCATATGTAGAAAGTGGACTTTTAATACAGAATCACTAAATCATAATATAAGCTCAGTACCATCTCAGTACCATTTCAGAATGAGTTAATTAGGGCTCTCTCTAGTAGTGCAATGGGTTAAAGCACCACATTATTAAGTTCTCTGAATCCACTGCAGCATGAGTTCAATCCCTGGCCAGAGAGCTGACCCATATGGTGTGGCAGACCTCCCTGACCCACCCACTGCTCCCCTCAGCAGTGGATTTCAGTAGATCTGCCTGTTCTGCTCCCACTCTGTCTCTGGTAAATCCTCTTACCCATCAAACCTCTGGCCTGTACCCCAATTCTGTAAAAAAAAAAAAAATACCAATTAACTGGTATCATGATGGTCCCTTTTTTTTTATTTTAAAGATTTATTTATTCATTCATTCGTACAGAACTGGGGTACAGGCCGGAGATGTGGAGGGTGAGAGGACCCACCAGAGACAGAGCAGGGAGCAGAACAGGCAGATCGACGAAGTACACTGCTGAGGGGAGCAGCGGGTGGGTCAGGAGAGGTCTGCCTGGCCAGGTGGATCTCCTCCAGGGTAGGCAGGGATCGAACTCATGCGGAAGTGGCTTAAGCGTCTTTGTGCTGTGCTTTAACCCGCTGCGCCATCAGGGAGGGCCCCCTTTTGTTTTTTATAGTTTATTTTTACATCATTTGTGCCTTTTCCCAACTCAGTTGTAATCCCTGTGGGCTTCCCACCACCAATTCACCCCTGTGCCATCACCGTAGTCCCTTGTACTCCCCTGCCCCATTTGATCCCATTCCCCACTCCACCCCCATAAAATGTTACCAAAAAATTTTTTTGTAGTTGTTCATTATTATTATTTATTTACTTTCCCCCCTGGTCCTTTATGCTTCTGCTATTAGTGAAACCAGCAGTATTTTTCTTTGTCTTTCTGGCTTATTTCAAATAAGCAAGATCCTTTCCAGCTCCATCCATGTTGCTGCAAAAGGATTCAGTTTATCTTTCTTGATTGCTGAGAAATATTCCATTGTGTATATGTACCACATCTTTTTAATCCAGTCACATGATGGTCCCTTTTTAAGTTATATAAGAGAAGCAATTTCTTGAGTTTATACTCTCCCAAGTACACGTCTTTGATTTCATCACTGGTTTTACACCTCTGGGTTTCATTTCTTCTTGTGTCTGAATGTGGAAGAGTTACCCATCTCAAATTCACTAAATAAGCTCTTCACAATCCTTAGATGACTGGCAAACTACACATGTACAAATAAGATATCCAAAGGATCTCAGTAGACAGTAAATCCATGTGGAGCTTTGCTAAATATTTTTAATAATAAGATAGTTTATTTTTACATCATTTTGTGCCTTTTCTAAATTTTAAACAGCCCTCCCAACCACTGCACAAATGGATCTGGAAAGCATGGAAGCATTAAGGCTCGGAGTGCTAGCTGATAATGCATTGTCCAAATCATTATGAGGCACAGAAGTGCATCCTAGGAAATTAAAATACCAATCAAAATTTTAACAGACCTATCAGGAGCTACATACTTCACAAAGAAAAGTCCAGGTAAGCTATCAAAAATAATCCTTAAAATTCATGGGTGCAACAAAAATCATGAGATACATACATAGAAACAGGAAAATATATCCCATACTCAGAAGAAAAAGTAGTCAGTAGAAATTGACTTTTAGTGATTCCAGATGTTAGGTAATCAAGAAAAGACTTCAAAGCAACTATTAAAATAAGTTGAAATAATTAAAGGAAACTGTGACAATTACTCAATACACACATACACAAAAAGATCTGAGTGTTGAAAAATACCACAACAAAGTGTTTTCAAATAAATTACTATATGAGTTCAAAGACAGATTTGAGATATTGGAAGGAACTATCAATGAACACAGAAAAGAGCAATCATTTAGGGCTCTTCCTGGTGCTGCAATGGGTTAAAGCACCACATTATGAAGCTCTCCAAAGCCACTGCAGTACAAGTTCTATCTGCTGCCAGGGAGTTGACCCACATGGTGTGGCAGACCTTTCCTGACCCACCCAATGTTCCCTTTAGCAGTGTATTTCAGTAGATCTGTCTGTTCTCCTCCTCACTCTCTCTCTGGTGAATCTGCTCACCCACCACACCTCTGGCCTGTACCCCAGTTCTGTAAGCATAAATAAATAAAACTTCAAAAAAAATTCACTCAGAATTGAAAAAAAAATTGAAATATGAACAAAGCCTCAAAGACCTATAAGAAAACATCAAACATACAACAGGAATCCCAGGAAGAGAGCATAGAATGGTGCAGAAAAATATATTTGAAGAAATAATGGCCAAAATGTCTCAAATTTAATGAAGAAGATAATCTAGCTATCCAAGCAACTCAAATAATCATAAATTGGCTAAACAAAAAGATGTCTACAACACAAGAAGAAGAAAATACTGAAAGGAAGAAGAAAAAAATGGATAATGTTAGCTCATTTTCTTTGGGTATTGTAAATATCTTTGTGACATTTTTAGATTCAAAGACACAAATAAGTTGCAAGTAAAAAGATGGGGAAAGATACATAATAAAAATGATACATGGTAGCTGGACTGGCTATGTTAGTCAAAACATACTTAATGAAAAATACTTGTCAAGATCAAGTGGCTGTAACAATCACAAGGTCAACATATAAATAACAGAAAAGAATTGGGGGGCTGTTTAGTATTTGGAAATTGAACAACACATTTTTAAATAACCATGAGTCATAGAAGAAATTATAAGGAACATGAGAAAAGACACTGACCCAAATAAAAATGAAAACACAGCAAGTCAAAATTTATAGGATGAAGTTAAGACAGTACTAAGGGAATGCTTCTATTAAAAAGGAAAAACGACCTCAAATTTGTAAGTTTTTACATAAGAAGCTAGAAAAAGAAGGGTAAGTTAAAATTCTGCAAACATAAGGAAAGAAACAATAAAGAACAGAAATAAGTGAAATGTAAAATAGGGAAACAACAGGAAAAAAATCAACAAAAACAGAAACAATCTTTTCTTTGAAAAGACTGATAAACTTTCAGCAACACTGACCTAAAAAGAAAAGATACAAATGGCCTAATGAGAAATATTAGCAAACAGAATGCAACATACAGAAAATATCATGCTTCATAACCAATTATGGATAACCAAGTATAGAACTTATCTCTAAAAAGTAAAATTGTGTCAGCACTCAAAAGCAATGTATGACATACATTATACCAGTAGAATAAAGGACAAGTTCCAAATCATCATTTTAATAGATACAGAAAAAAAAACAATTCACAATGATAAAAATTTCAACAAAGGGTGAGAAAGGAACTTTTAAAAAAATATTTATATATTTATGCATACAGAACTGGGGTACAAGCCAGAGGTGCAGGGATGGTGAGAGGATTCACCAGAGATAGAGTGGGGAGCAGAACAGGCATACCCAGAAAGTACATTGCTGAGGGGAGCAGCAGGAGAGACAGGAGAGGTCTGCTGTACCATGTGGGTCAGCTCCAGGGCCGGGGATCAAACTCACTGAAGCTACTGCTGCCAGTGAGGGTCCGAAAGGAACTTCTTAATTTGATTGTGGGCATTCATAAAATACCTACAGTAACATTACTACTTAATGCTGAAAGACTGGAAGCCTTTGTCCTAAAATGCACAGGTTTATTAAATGCAAGGAAGGGAAAAGACAGACAAAGAAAGGGAAGGAAAGTTCTTATAGATGAATCTAATAGCATTCCTTGGAATAATGGTGGGAAAGGTGGCTTCAAAGGAAGAAACAGTTGTATCCTTTGTAACCACAAATTCTGTGCTAACACGGGGGGGGGGTGTGTGTGTAAGGGGAAGCCTAATAGATAAACATATTTGTCCTTTTTCTATGTGGTAGACTGATTCTGCATATGTCTGTATGTGGATCGTAAGTGCTATAATGAGAAATTATACCAATCTGTTCTGGTGTCTGTCTTTTACCACATTTTGGCTGATTTATTTATTTGTATTAGAACATGCACAGTACTGTTACTTATGCTGCGGTATTAAAACCTACTAAGAAGTAAACTTTGTTATTTAAGTTTTTATAAGGCCAGAGGCTTAGGAATAGTGTTTTTTAGATAAAGGATACATCTGAATTTGTTTTGAAATAGGGTAATACAATACTGATGCATTCCACAGGAATGACAATTCTTTTCCAAAAGGTGTTATGGAATCTCTTATATCAACATGTTAATCAGATTCTTTGGTGATAAATTTGCTCAATAATTAGCATGTCCAGTTGACACTAATCTGCGGAGTAGACCAATGCCATGATACATGGAATCTGAATTCACAGTGAGCTTGCTGAATTGGAGAATTAGTGATAGCCAAAAATAACTTTGATCGGTACTTTCCTGGAGAGGTAAATACAATTTGTGGCAATAGTGTTCATTGGTTCCTGCATATCAGAAACAGAATTGTTCATCCTTCAGTATCTTCTCTCTCAGTTCATCTTGTTCATTGGCTTCATCCAACTATTACTGGAATTACCCTCAGCTAATCTCTAAATTTTAGTTCCAGTTCTAATGCTAACCCACTACACCAACCATTACTTTTTAGTATGGATCTAGCCAAGAGACCTGTACAGTGGTAGTAATGTTGGCCACTATTCTGAGCACTCACATTGCACCAGGCCCAGTTTGATGTGCCCTGCAGGTATTAACTTAATTGCCACAGTAGCCAGAGAAGTGATTACTATTATTTCTCCTCATATTCCAAAAGAGGAAACCAAGGCACAAAATAGATAAGCAATTTGTCAATAGCTTATTAACTAGCAAGCAGCAAAACTAAGATTCTAATTTAATAGCCTGACTCCAGAGGCGATGTGTTTGATCTCTAATTCAACCTCTAGAAGCTCAATGGCTTGGTGTAAAAATTTATAGCCAGAACTTCAGAATCCTTCAGGGGTTTTAAACCTTTGCAGAAAAGAAGGTTAGAGTTGGGTAAAATTGGAATTATAGAAATAACCCTCTTCTTTCCTTGAAAGAGGAGGGGTTATGCATGTATTTGCTTTTTTTTTTTTTTTTTTTAAGACGGCATACGAGATGTCGAGCAGTGACTGGAGTTCAGACGTGTGCTCTTCCGATCATCTATATATTCATCAACAATTTACAAAAAGT
>NW_004567126.1:25692562-25709391 GCF_000260355.1 Condylura cristata
CTGGCTCGCCATGTGGTCTCCTCCGGGGCAGGCGGCAGGCGGCAGGCGGGGATCGAACTCATGCGGAAGTGGCTTCAGATTCTCAGTGCTGCGCTTTAACCCGCTGCGCCACCAGGGAGGGCCTGTATTTGCTTTTTAAATAGTACAACTCAAACGGTCAGATCCAGCAAACTGCTCCAGTGAGGGGAATTTATACCAGAGTACCTGGCAACTGAACTGTGATGGGCTTGGGCTCAGCACAGGTCACTACATTTTCTCTGCCCAGTAGTTCAGCTGAGGACTGAAGAATAACTTCTTCAAAGAGGAAACTGGATTGTCCAGAAGAGGGTGAATGAAATAGAGATAATGTCTGCCTTTCATCATTTGTAGGAGACAAGCTCAGTGGGACAGGGGACTCCAGAGCTACAGGAGATGGGCCCAGAAGTTGACTTGGAATAAAATGAAGAAGAAACTGTACTTTATTTATTTATCCAATGATAAGCATAGTCCCTAACACTCCACTTGTTACAAACTAACCAAGTCAGAAAGGAAGGGACTAGAGCAAAAGTAGGATTTCCAAGGGCCAGAGCCACCAAGACCAACTTGTTGGGACTAAATCCAAATGTCTGAAGACCAGAGTGAAAAATGCTTTACCTACTTAGAAGGGCAGAGAAGCCAAGCAAGGCCAACAGAGTCAGGAACTATGCAAGGATAACCACCTGAGGTCCAGCCTGACCTGATAATCAGAGCACTGACCCCACAGAACGGATGCAGGAGTCCAAAATCCTTCCTGAGATTCCACCAGAGATGTTTGTTCCAAAGTAATGTAGAGCCAGAAATTTGAGGAGCTCAGTCTAGCCTCCGCCCCATCTGGCCAGACAGTGTGGAAGCCAGGAAACAAAATTGGAGCTGGGTAAACTCCACAAGCAGTGCCAAGCTCCTGGGCTAGAGCTAGAGCTTGTGAGATTAGGAAAAAGAAGCTGGGTTTTGTAAGTCTATCCATTTCTCTGCTTTCATGTTTGCTTTCTTTTCCTTCAGTGTTATTTTTTTTCTTCTTTTTTTTTTTTTTTAACTCCAACCAAGTCCCAGCTGGATCAAGAGGAAAACTGATTTCCTACACCTAAATCAGGATAAGTAATGGACCTGTTCCAGAGATAGAGACGATGGCAGGAGAGCCAGGGAATGTGAGACGGAGAGAAACGCGAGCAAGTCAGATGGAAGAGTTCTGAACAGCAGGGCGTCCCACCACTTTCCTTCTGAAGAATTTTTACATTATCTTAATGCTTTTCTTGAAGGCTGTGCTTGCACAGTGGCCTGGATGTGAGGTGGAGGAGGCCTGGTGACTTCCCATTGTCAGGGCAGGAGGAAAAAATAAAGGATTGCCTCTATGGGATTGTAGAATGTTTATTATTCTAAGGATAAGTATTTGTCTTCTCTCGCAGAGAATTCCTGCTTTCTTATCTTAGAACTGTCCCTGAAACAAAGTAGTCTTTAGTGGCTTTTTTGGTACTTATTGACTGTAACTGACAAGTAGTGTTATGAATTGAAGGTATACAAACAAGGTGATTTAGTATACCTATTATAACAAAATGATCAACATGGTGAAGTTGGGCCTTTACTATCAGGGGAAAATGGAAGCACAGTAAAGTTAGGTCACCTGGGACCTCCCTGGTAGTACAAGAGGTTAAAGCCCAGCACTATGAAGTTCTCTGCAGCCACTACAGCACAAAGTTCGATCCCAGGCCAAGGAGGCGACTACATGGCACAGCAGAACTTTTCTGTCTCACCTGTACCTGCTGCTCCCCTCAGCAGTGTATTTCAGTCAATTTGCCTGTTCTAGTCCCTATGTCTCCGGTGAATCCTCTCACCCCCTGCACCTCTGGCCTGTACCCCAGTTCTTGTATGTGCAAATAAATAAAACTATCTTTAAAAAAATAAGTTAGGTGACCTGTCTAGGGGCACCCATCCAGGGGAGTGGCTGAGTTCTAAAGTGAACTCCACAACTGTCCAGACCCTTAAAGTGACCTTAAAATTAAACACTGATAAGCCTGACACCAGCCCCATTTCCTGTCTTGTCCTGTCCTCCTCCTCCCATCCCAGGAACCAGAATCTTGAAGGCCACAGCATTCACTAGAACATCAGGGCTCAATCCCAAGGATTAGAAATGGAACTCACTGACAAATCTTGCTTAAGAGTTTTCAAGAAACCAGGCAAAGTCAATGCCACCCAGCTGCCTTCCAGCTCACCCAGTCTTGCCCACAAAGAGCATGGACATTTTTAAGGGATACACAGCTTCATTCTCAAGTTTGAAATTTTTCAGGGACTACTGGATATTTTAAAATCTATTCCTGGCTTTTAAATATATATATATATTTTTTTTTTAAGAAAAAAATACATTTCCCTCATTTGTGTACAGATTTTATATATTGTCTTTCCTTTATCTCTTTTGCAAAATCAAAGCAAATAAAGTATAACACAAATATTCATTATTACCTTCTGTGACTAACATGTAAATATTTTACGATCCTACTTCCTCTCTTTCTCTTCTTTACTTTCTATTTCGATATTCACTTTTTGAAATAGCTTTCCAAAGTAGATTTAGAAGCTGAATGCAAACTTTCTGTTTGCCTTCCCATTTTCATTGGTCTCCTTTGCGGTCTAGTTTATAATATACTCACATACCCAATCAAAAGAAAATGCACTTGTATGTTTATAAAGGATAATATCTGAGCAGATGTTATCAGTGTTTCATAAAATGCTCTTCAGAAATTTGCAAAAAGGTAGTTTAACAGGGTCAGATTCTAACTGCCTAAGTAGTTTCTAATTCTATAAAGGGCAAAACTGGAGGATTTTGTGATAGAAATAGAAAAAGAAATTTTAATGAAGGAATTCTGTGACCCTGGTATTATGGAGGATAGAAGACTGAAAAATACAGCAAAATCTCAGATCAAAGCTAACATAGAAATTATTCCTAAATAAAATGGGATCCTTCTTGCTTTAAGGTTATATAATTTTGTAACACTATCACTAACCCTGTGGGCTGGAGTTTCTTGTCTGAACTTCATTTAAATAATAAAAAATTCTTATCTTAGTGAAATCTGAAATGATTCATTGTCAAATCAAAAGACGGAGATGTTCCGACCAACACAGAGACAACATTAACTGATTTTGAAATTTTTCCTAAACCAATATGTTTTATACATCTCTTCAAGGTAGTGGAAGTTTACCAATCAAATGTGAATCTTGCAAACTTTACCAGAGGTATGTTTGTTAAACAAATGGATTGTTATTTTAGATAAGCAGAGATAGATTTTTAAGCCTCCAACTTTTGATAAATGGCAGAAGCCCATGTAACTGCAGAGGACCAGTCTGACAGGAACTGGCAATGATAACAAACAAAACAATGAAGGCCCATTATCTGAGAGTTCACAGAAGAATGGGTTGGCACCCAGCCAGCTGTATAATCAGCCTATTTTAGTGTTTATCACACAGGCCAATGGATTTTTCCAAATAATAGTAAGTTAGGTGTGGTCCTTTTCTTTTTTTTAAAGAGGATTTCCTGACAATCTGTCTAGAAGTTGTGATAATATCTTTGTCTGTTTTCATAAAATGGTACATTATGCACCTATGATAAGCAACAATGGGTCACTGGTATCAGCTTTTTGATTCTGGGTTTTTGGGGAATTTCATGTTCAAAGGTTCTCTTTGACTCTGATGGTCTACATTAAGCCTGACTTTACCTTAGTACAAAGCCCTTAAAATAGGGAATTTGTAATAGAATATGGAATTTGTAATGCCCCATTCAATAACTATGGAGAACCTCATTGTCAAAAGGCAGTCTGGGCTCTAACAACAGTGAAGTCAAAACAGTACTGTACCCCAATATCACCTATAACATATAACTCAAGAGTCATACGCGTGACTTTGGAAGCAAATGATTGCATTTGCTCACATATTGCAGTTAACTGCTGCTTAATTAACTTGTTTGTTACAATATAGGAAAATTAAAATTTAAATTGTTGGCTGTGAAAATAGTCCTCTACCTCAAATCACTTAAGGTTCCTATGTTCTGTTGGAACTACCATAAAGAAAAATCTTGTTTTTAATATCAATCAGTAAAGTCTTCATTTTTATGAGTTGGAAATATAGCAATAAAACCACTGGAAAACTACAGATGACATTAAACATGACTTACTCCTGTTTGTGTTTGGTACAAGTCTCAAAATTATGTTAAAGTCATTGCCCAAACTTCAAGTAACATTTGAAATGGTTAGAGATCCAATATCTATTAACATTCTCAGCAAACTATGGACAAGACAGAATTCCCCCAATCTCATAAAAGATAACTATAAAAACTTACACAAAAATCATTCCTAATGGTGGAAACTAGGGGTGCTTTTCCCCTAATGGTGGGAATGAGGTAAAATAATCTGTTCTTAATACTTCTATTAAAAATTACACTAGAGGTCTTAGGCTATGAAATGAAAAAGAAAAACAGAGGTAGGCAGACTGGAAGAAGTAAAGCTGTTAATTTGCAAGCAACACCATCACCTATTAAAATATCCAATGGAATTATGAAAAGCTATGGGAATAAAAATTGAGTTTAGCAATACTGTAGGATACAAGATCAATATATAAATTTGTACTTTAGAATCATTCAAACATTTGACTTAACAGGGAAATTCCAATAAAAATCTTAGCATTCCTTTTTCTGTAGCAAGTTATAAATTGGTTCTAAAATTTATATGAGAATGCAAAGTACCTGGACTGGTCAAAACAATTTGAAAATAAAGAGTAAAGCTCCTAGGTGTATATTACCATCTGGTTTCAACATTACATGTAACCTTCAGAAATCAACAGTTGCGTGCAATTGGCATAAATTCGACATTGAGGTCAATGAAATGGAAAAGAGAGCACAGAAATAGTTTCAATTTGCTTTCTACAAAGGCACATAGTCAAATCAGTGAGGAAGGGAAAACCTCTTAATATAGAAAACTAGAAAAATTGCATAGCCACACCCCTCATCAACCTCAAAATTCACATCACTTTAGGAGCAAAAACTAACTTCCAATGTATCATAGTAAAAATTAAAACTACAACAGTTCTTGAAGGAAACACAGAAACCATAATGACTTTTTAAGTGTTAAAAGCCCTTAAATAACACACACACACACACACACACACACACACACACACACAGGGAAAAGGGAAATAGTAAATTGAACTTGATCAAAATAAAAATGTTTTCTCTTTAAAAGTTACAGCCATGAAAATGAAAGAGCAAGTCTCAAACAGGAAGAAAATCTTTATAAAACTTTTACCACACTTGATCTAGAATATAAAAGTACCTCTTATCAGTCAAAAAGAAGGCAACTTTTACTTAAAATGGAGAAAAAAACTGAAGGGACACTTTTGCAAATGAGATATATGGTTGATGAGTAAGTGAAAAGCTCATTGTCACTAGAGAAATATAAATTAAAATCACAATTAGATATTATTGCACACCCATTACAATAACTGAACTTAAAAATAAAGGCCATACCAAATGCTGGAGAGACTATAAAGAAACCAGGACTCTCATATACTGCTAGTAAAAATCTAAAGTTTTGAGATCACTTTGAAAATCAGTTTTTCAGTTTCTTATAAAGTTACACATATACCCACAATTTAACTCAACCATTCCACTTGTGGGTTCTCACTTAAGAGAAATGAAAGCATATTACATACAAATATTTGCACATGATTGTTCACAGCAGTACAAGTATGATAGACAAAAACTAGAAACAAATGTCCATCAACACTTAAATGGATAATACATCCTTTCAATGATACACTATTCAAGGTGAAAAGGAACAAACTATTGATACATGCAGTGGCATAAATGAATCTCAAGGTATTCTGAGGTAACAAAAGAAATTACATGCTTAATTTATATAAAATTCTAGGGAAGGCAAACTAATTTAGAGCAACAAAAATCAGGTTCAGTGGTTGCTTGAGTCTGGGTTAGACCGGAGGAAGGATTAGAGAAGGACACAATTAAACTTTTTGGGATGGAATATGTAACTTTTGGGAATAGAATATGTAACTTTTGGGGAAGGATTGTGGTTCAGTTTCATGAGCGTATAAACATGTCAAAAGTCATAAGATTTTATGCTTTAAACATACATAATTTATTGTTTGGAGATTGAAGCTCAATTAAGCTGGAAAAAAAAACTCAGTTGCAAATCACTTTTTTTATTCTTTCCCATTGCAACTGAGTATGCATTGCATATTAACAATACAGGTTTTCACATGCTTTACCCAACAGATCAAATTTCTATACTTAAGGTGTTTAACTTATATTGTTAATTTATACATAAGATGTCTATATGTGATTTAAAAATACTTTATCAATAATAGTGATAATATGGAAAATATTTTAAAAATATATATGTATATATAACAAAATTAAACAGATTTCTTACCATTCAGGAATAACTTAATAATTTTTTCAGGCTTGTTCATGCTTATATGAAAACTGAAATTTAGGATCATAATGCATGTAATGTTCTAGACCTTGATTTAGAACATTACAACCATTTTTACATGTGATTATATAAGTTTCAAAAATGTACTTTTTTATGTATCATAAACATTATATGGGCATACCACAGTTTATTTAACTTCTCTTGCTTGGGGACATTCGGGTTGTTGTTCTCAAGTATGTACTAGTATATATATAATGCTGTTTTCAATACCTAAACAGTGCATGTTACACAAAATATTTTTTAGTATGGATTGTTAGAAATAGATTCATGATCAAAGGACATAAACATATTTAGTATTGCTGAAACACTGTACAAAGCTGTTTTTGTGTTTCAGGAATACTGTACAACTTACATCCCACTGGAATTATGTAAGATATATGAGAGTCTACCTTACTCTATTCCCCTGAGTAATGAATCTTACAGAGCTTTTAAATCTTAACATCCTTTCTCTCTGCCCCCACTGTTTAAGGAAATAAAGAAAGCTCTTGAAGGAAATTATTATTCTGATATGACATCCCACTTAAAAAGATATGAGTGTGGCCCTCCCTGGTGGCGCAGCAGATTAAAGCACAGCACTGAGAATCTAAAGCCGCTTCTGCATGAGTTTGATTCCCGCCTGCCCCTAGGTGACCACATGGCGTGGCAGACCTCTCCTGACCCAACCGCTGCTCCCCTCAGCAGTGTACTTCGTCGACCTGCCTGTTCTGTTCCCCGCTCTGTCTCTGGTGAAGCCTCTCACTGCCCCTGAGCCTCTGGCCTGTACCCCAGTTTTGTATGCACAAATAAATAAATCTTAAAAAAAAAAAAAAGATATGAGTGAGCTTTGAGGAAAATTAAAAGTAAAAGCGTCACTTTTGGGAGACTAATATGTCATTAGCATAGCATTACACTGTAATGCATATTTCTTTGTCAATCTTACAATTTTTCTTTTGCTAATATTCAAACTATCTACCCAATGTTGTGTCAGATTTTGATACACAAATGTGAAAATTTTGTAAAATTTTTGGGCATCAAGTAGAGCTTCAAGTAGGAAGGATGAATATAAGAACATGGAGCATAGAGAAGAGGGCCTAGCTAGAGCACCTTCCAAATGCTTTGGCAATGTTCTGTATGTGACACTGCTCCTCCCAGTAGACTGAGTTTCCTTGGGGAGAAGCAGTTTGTTACTCTTATGTTCCCAGCACCAAGAACAAAGCCTGCACACAGCCAATGGGCAATAAATGTTTGTCTGGTGATGGAGTGTCCAATTCAAGAAGTGACTAAATGAATTCCAGTTAGTTTAAAATGGGCATATTTTTGTCACTTCAAGTTGAAACCCCAAGTACATGCCAGTGGAAACACGGTCACAAACATCAACTGGTTGCACGGTATCCCCAGCTATGGTATCTTATTTCATAACATCTACTGCTAGCTACAGAATTGATCCACCTTTCAAAATCATTTCCACAGATTAAAAATAAAGCCTTTCAAAGTCCAAAGTAATTCATAATGAACTTTTGGGCCAAAGGCCTTTTACTATTTGGAAATGTCATCTTTTCATGTTTCCCCCTGAAGAAACGGCCATCATACCCTCACACGTGTCCTGGAAGCTGCGTGTCTACCAAGCTACTGAAATCGGTAGTTGTGGGTGGTCACCACCTCAGCACTTCCGTGCCACTCCAGTTTGCTCTCTTATTCCTTCCAAAGAAGGAATCTTGAGGAAAGGAGAAGAGGCACAGCCTGGTGGCTTAAAAAGGACTGTAGAGACAAATTATTAGACTGATCAAGTACCCAAGTAAATCTGCTAAGAGCTTAGAGTGTGTCCTCTTTACGCATAGTTGTTCACAGCAGTTAGATTTTATCAATAGCAACTGACCCTAATTCAGACAGTCCCTCCAACTTTTCTGTAATCATCATACTTGTATTAACTGTTTGGGTACAAAAACAACTAATCCTGTATAGTGACAATTACTCTTCAACTGTTTTTAAGTAATGGTGCTTGTATCCATGAAGTTTTCCAGAGGAACAGAACCTGTAGGATGTATACAGATAGACATGAGAGAGGATTTCTTACAAGAACTGGCTAATGTGGCTATCGAGACGGAGACATCCCACAATGTGCTATCTGGCGAGGGCCATGCTACCCATCTTGTACGACAAGGTCCTAACGTGGGGGGAAAAAACCTGAAAAGTCAGGCTATTCCACAGCCTGCTTCTGCTGGATTCTTTTCATTTGTTTTATGGCTGTTTCCAAGAAGTATGGTTTGTTTTTGGCCTTTCCTAAGAAGCATAGCAATCGTCCAAATATATATTCAGTATAAAATCAATAATTACTTGATTGGATTGATTGGTTCAATAACAATAGCATTGTACACAGAATGGCACAGTATGGTGTAAGATAATTAATATTCCTCTGTTTGAGAGGGCTGGCACAAATCTAGGTCCCACAATAACGAGAAACAGTCATGATCCAAGAATTCTGGGAACCAAAGGCTGCAATAATTTCCTGCCTAGTCTCCAATAAAAGATCTATAGTTTTAAGTAACATAGTTTTGGTTTAAGTAATAGAATTATAAATAATAATAAGTTTTCCTACTCTTTCCTCTTTCGCCCCAACCCTTTTTCACATAGAAAGGTTTTTTAGATTAATAGGATTAATAGGATAATAATTAGTGACCATAAAGAAATAAATTTTCCCCTAATCCTTATGTTAGATATAGAGACTAGGTTGATAGAACAATTGCAGAAACACTGATTAATAAAAGCTCCTTTTATAGATCAAAGAAGGGATTTTTCCTTAGGGACAGGAAACGTCAGTGCACTTGGTGTTGGTGTTTTTCTGACACCTAGTTCCTTAACATTAAATCTTGTACCTTTAAGATGTATGTTCATTGAGATATTAATAAAATGATTGCTTAAATTGTAATAGCTGACTGATCACCATAGAAACATTTTGTATATTGTTAACTGATGACTAGAGGAATATTTTATTTGATGACTGATCACCATAGGAATATTTTGTTAATGACTAGTTACTATAGGAACATCGTGTTTATCAATTGTACTTTTAATTAATGAATGATGAATATCACAGCCTCAATAAGAGATCAAAAAGTCCCGAGCTGTATTTAAGAAAAACGTGATGATTGTTAAGCTTTCTGCTTTATGCACACACTGATGTAATCCCACCACTTGCTTGTAATGTATAAATAAAGACCTGCTGTAATGTATAAATAAAGACCTGCTGGGTCAATCAGCAGAAGATACTTTCACCCTAAACAGGTGTCTACGTCTCATTTATCTTCCTCATCTTTTCCCTCTCTCTCTTTTTTATACACCGACGCCGTCCTTTCCTGCGGGACACCCTCACTACCTCAGCTGAAGCTATTCGTCAGCAGCTATCTGCAATCTAGAATTAGGAAAGTCAGCAGGGTAATTTAGACTGACAGCCTGAAAATGACAGGGCTGTTGCTTTAAGTTTTATGTCCGAAGGCCAGGACCTTCAATGTCTGAGGGAAGGACAGGATGGATCCATCTGTTCAAAAAGAGCCTTTTCCTCCCTCAGTGGTTACATTTGGGCTGGTTATTCTGGTCCTCAATATTGATGACAGAGCTCTTCATTCATCTCCTGAATCAGAAACACTCTCATAGGCACACCCAGATATAATTTTGTACCAGGAATCTAGACATTCCTTAAACCAGTCAAGCTGACTTCAATTAATCATCCGAGTTGTACTTCAGGAAATAAGTGGCAAGTTCACAAAGTAAAAAAGCCTACACTACAGCTTTGTTATTTTAAGAGTAACCAGGCCCTCCCCAGTTGTGCAACAGGCTAAAGTGCAGCACCATGAGCCTTGCAGCAGCCGCTTCACCATGAGTTAGATCCCCAACCAGGGAGGTGACCCACATGGCGTGGCAGACCTCTCCTGAATATACTATATAAATCCTAGATATTATTATATTATATTATATAATACCACTAGTATTACCAGAAATAATTTTTAATACATTATATTGACAATTGGAGTTAAATATACAAAATTAAGAGTAGTGGGTTAGATTTTAGACCCACACTAACTTCCTCAGAGATTTCATTAATTCTCTCATCTATGCATCCACTTAAACTACTTTTATTAAATATCTTATAATACTCTAGGCACTATGCTAAGTGCTGGGGCATAAGAAATAAAAGAAACTGACATTGCTCCTACATTTATATACTTGTGACCTTGTAGGGGAGACAGGTAACAGTAAGAGAAAACATTCAGTAACAGTGCAACTGTTATTAGGTAGTGAAAAGTTAGGGGAATTTTTACCAGAGTAGTTAGTACAGATTTGATAAAGATTACTAATGGAAGGATGATTAGAAGTCAATTAGGTGAATGGGGCAGGTGCAAGAGCATCCCAAATTCTCAAAGGCTGAATGAGGCTGCATTTGTATATTCAGAAATTATAAAAGGCAGGATGGCTGGAGCCTCAGGAACAAGTGTAAACTGAAGACCAGGAGGGTGATGGAAATGAGATGTGAGATAAACTGTAATTCAACAAATTTAACTCTAGATTCAGTATTGAGAACTAATTGTCGGGTATACAAGTCGACAAGAAAAGACTGGTTAGGAGACAACATGTAGAGTCTAGAGGAGATAACTCTGTGACTTGGCTGGGCTAGATATTAAAAACAAGGGGGGTGGGTTGGGTAAGAGATAAGAGGAGCCAGTAAGATCTACCTTCTAGTTGAGACTGAAAACAATGGAGGCGCACCAGATTTGAGCAAGACAAACTGGGAATCTTAATTTATATTCCTGCAAAAAATAAGAGACTTTTTTTTTTTAAATTGTCTTGCCCAGTAGGTCTAAAAGTGTATGATTGCTTTTATCATTCAAACATTTTCTGAATCTGTGACAGTATTTTAAAACAGCCACTTTAATAATAAAGTTTAAATCTTACACACTTGACATTTTGCCAAGTGTTGGGCAACTTTTCTTCACTGTCAATAATACTGTTACATAGATTCAATTCAATTAAAACTAAAGGCATATAAACTAGAAAACTGCTGCTCAGAATACTCAGGGCTCATGTTCAGAGTAAATATTTACTTGTTAATTGTTTTTATATCTCGGCAAGGGAAGTCTAACAATGTACAAAGGTTACTAAGTCATAAACTAAAGAATATTTCTGTCAGAGTAGTGATTCTCTACATAAATATTCTGTTATAAAATATATTATGAATTCTAGAAATTACATATTGCTATGTATGAGAATCAAACATTTTATATGTGGGTCAGAGTTGGAGAAAGTTAGGGTTTGCAGAAAGCCTACAGATGGTCTGTTTAGCCCAGCTGCCTTACTTAATAAATGAGAAAACTGAAAGTCCATTTAAAAATGTTTTTTCCCTAGAGCTCTCACAGGTAGTTAGTGGCAGGAAGTCACTGTTGGTGGGGTGGCCTTTCACAATTATTTTGGAAAGGGAATTCAAAGCACTTTGAGGTCCTCTTTTAGATCTGAAAATCTATGGTGCTTTAAAACAACTCTGGGACAGGCACAATGGGTGTGATATTCTCCCTCTTTTAGCACTGTCTGCAAGCAAGTTACAGAGTAAGAATAGTTCACTAGATGTTTCAAGGTCACTTAGCAACAATTTGTTTGTAGGGATTAGGAATAAAGCCAGTGTTAGAGATACCCTCATTTATACTCTTTCCACTTCATTTCTTACTTATCTCTGAAATTTCATTGTTATTTATCTCAAACTAAGTTGGCTTTATTATGGATGCAGAAAGGAGTAGATAAAACTTACTTGTCTCAGCTGAAGACTAATATGCTCATATCTGTGAACACTATGAATTATGTACTTACAAAATTTGATCTGAGACAAGGAGAGAAGAAAGGTAGGAAAAGACCTGCGGTTTCTGGACTCTTAGCTTAGGTACATTATCCATCAAACCTCTATTGACTATACTGAAATTTTATAGCTTATATCAGCAATTAAATTTGTATGGCTTTCTAGGCATACAAAGCAGATAAGATAACTTTATTTACTTTGTCTATTTTTTTAAGGGTCATTAGTGAACACCTTGTGAATATGTACTTTAAAAAGCAAGATAATGCAAACAGCATATCTTAATTCATAACAGAAAACTGTCTTTCACACTTCTTTCTATGTACAGGTTTTTTAAATAGTTGTGATTTTACATCATCATAGCTTTTTAAAAAGTGACAAATATTCTCATGAAAAACCTTTTCAATGTATTCTGATTAATCAGATTAATTCGATATGTAATACTGTAGTAAAGCCCCAGGCTTGAACAAAACTATTTTCTACAGAAATGGTTGTGAATATAAGGTTTGCTCTATATAAGGTTTGTTTAGCACACTACCTATGATGACTTATTTAACAAGTATTAATTCGTTGTCCCATTTGCCATAGCGTTTACAGTTCATATATTTCCAGTTATTTCAGAATGTACATTTGTCCCTACATTACACAGACACAGACATTTAAAATGCAGCATCTGCCTAACTTGCCTAATTATCGTCTCTCAGTTCTATTTCTTTTCTACTCCCAGTTTATCTTAATGGCACCCATGGGAGATTCAGAAATCCTTTTTATATTTCCTTTTGTCCTTCTCAAATCTCTTAAAAGATTCTGTTTCCTCTGCTTTATCCTTACAACCTCTCAAGTTCAGACGCTCATCCTCTGGCAGTTGAGCCTTAATAGCAAAACTGTTTAGTATTCCTGGTGGTCTGTTAACTCACTGTGGCTGAGTCTTCCTTCCAAGTAGTCCACAGGGCTGCCAGCTACTTACTAATATATAAATTAGACCACACTATTCCTCTTTTTAATGCCTTTTGGGGGATTGCAAGGATAGAGGGCAAATTCTCAAGTTCCCAATGCAAGGATAGAGGACAAATTCCTCAAGGATAGAGGACAAATTCTCAAGTTCGCAATGAATCTCAACTTGCCTGTCTGAAACCTCTGGTTGTAAACATACTTCTGTCTAAATAACTCCACTTTGCTCAGTCTCCAAAGGTAATCGTTTGCCCTCACTTCTCTTCTTAGGGAACTTCTATTCATCTTCATCCCATCATGTTCCCCCAACACCACACACCCCTCCCACCTGCTACCTAAGCTTTCTCTTCTGTAGACAATAGGAACTGCCTGTTTTCTGTCTCCTCTGACACTCTGTGTCCACTTTATTATAGTTCATATTGCACAGCATTGCTTATGTGTCTTTTCTACTACTGAATCTCCAGGGCCAATTCTTACTCAAATTAGCAAAAGACCTGGAACTCTGTTCTAGGTAGAAAATCTTTCACTTATAAACCACCTTGGGAAAATGAATTGTCTTTATTTTCAAGAATTTTTACATGTGTTAGTAAGACAAATGCTTTGCAATTATCACTGGAATTGAGAATTGGCCAGTATAGTGTGATGAAACCGAGTAGGACAATCTATAAGGGACTTGACAACAGATTGCAAAGATGGGTCTTGATCTTTCTTTTCAAAAAAATTGTATTTATTATATGTAAGGTATTTTGGGGGTGAAATGAAGGAACAAAAATAAACATGTTAGAAGCAGGACTGCAGGGGGCATTCCTGGTGGCACAGCAGGTTAAAGCATAGCACGAAGAAGCTAAAGCCACTTGAGCATGAGCTCGATTCCCTGTCCCAGAGGTGATCCACATGGCGTAGCAGACCTCTCCTGGCCGGCCCGCTGCTCCCCTCAGCAGTGTACCTCGTCAGTCAGCCTGTTCTGCTCCCCACTGTCTCTGGTGAGCCCTCTCACTGCCCCTGCACTTCTGGCCTGTACCCCAGTTCTGTATGCAAAATAAATCTTTAAAAAAAATTTAAAAAAAAGAAGTAGGACTGCAGGATTGGCTACCACAGGGAATGGCTCAGTGGGAGTGGAAACGCAAAGGAAGGAGGGGCCCAATGGCTGGAGTAAAGGACTATGGGGTGCTTGGATGGGGGGCTGAGGTGGTAACACTCATTTAAGGAGCTGTGAACCTGTTCACCATGTCAGATAAAGTGTTGTTAACCAATGCTCCCTCAATAAAGGAAAAGAAAACAAATGTTAATAGATTACATTTACAATCAACAGTTGAGGCTGACCTCTGACTAAAATTCTGTCAGCTCAGTTCATCATAACTTCATAGAATAGCCTCACACTTGGAAACAGTGGTTTTGCTGCTTTTGTGTAACTGACAACTCATACTGTGGTAAAACTGAACTTAAAATGGTTTTCCCACATAGCTAAAATAATAGAAAATACTTCAGAATGGAATCAAGGGGAGAAAATGCCATAGAAACACTATCCAGTATAACTCCAGATTTCAATATTTTTTCCTACCACCTTACAGTTTTTTAAAACACATGATCATACTGCATGCTTGATCAAGTTCCATAATTTTTTCCCCCACTTGATACTACTTAGAAAAACCTACTTGCTATGATGGTATATGCATTACATAAACATGTAAAATTGTGACCTAGAATACAGAGTAGGTACAGCTATTTCTAAGACATTTAGTTTCCAGTTTTACTTTTACATCTTATACTATTGTGATGTAGAGTTTGTGAATTAGGCGTTAGCTCTGCTTCAGATTATTTCATTCAGAAAGAATTCCAGATATGGGATCATGGGTTCTGAGAGTATGAACATTTTTATAGGCTGAAGCACAGTGCCAAACTGCTTTCTAAACAGATTGTTTCAGTTTACACTCCCACTCAGAGTGTCTGGGGGTATCCTTTTTATCTCACCAGCCATGAGTGTTATCTTTTACCTAAATATTTACTAATGTGATAGGCAACTGAAATATTATAATTGCAGAGGATAGGATAAAATCTAGGCTTTGAAGTCAACTATACCTGAGTTTGGTCACTGCTCTACCTCTTCCTAGTTGTGTTACATGACACAAATTACTTAGCTCCTAGAGGCTCATTTTAGTCACGGCTTTACAAAATGAAAAAGAAAAGGTTAATAATATTTATCCCAAACAGTGTTATTGTAGTCATTAAGAGATAGTCATACAAAAGCCTTTCATATGTGCTCCTGTTCTCAGACAAAATATGAATCCTTCATTTTCCACTGCAACAGTATGTTATATATTTTTGTTTGATTAGTGTATTATCTAGGAATTTACAAGATACTTTGACTATCTTTATGCACACAGCTTGATGTGGGAGGTTGAACAATTACCCAGATAATTCTTGGATCAGAGGAGGTCCGGGAGTAATCCTTTAATAGAGAAAAAAAAAAAAAAAAGAAAGAAAGGGGGTGTGTGTGGGGGAGATACAAACCTGGTTTCCATCCCAGAGGAATCTGCAAACTAAAGACCTTTGAGCTCAACTCTTGGGGCTTTTAATTGTTCTGAGAGGTCTCAAAGGGCAATGGTGGAAACTCACTGAAGAATTCAGTGAAAGTGTTGTGGAAGAGGGTTCCTGGAAAAGCTGACTCCGGGAAGGCAAATGCTAAGTCAGAAGGATAGCAATTATTCTACCAGAGTTATCCTGAGTTTTGGTATTTGTGAAGTTTGAAAGCACGGTAACCCGATTTTGTGCACGTGCTGTCTGCGTATGCACTGCAAGTTCTGCTCTTGGAATTCCAGCAGAACCTACCGAGGTGCAGAGGACACACCACTGACAAAAATCTCTAGTCCCGGGCACCCCTACCTCCCCCGCCCCCAGTGCGTGGACTACCTGGGCCATGAGCAAATGTTTAACCTTCTCTAAATTTCGGCTATTTAGCTTGGCTGCTCTTAGGGAATCCCCCTTCCATATTTTTAAACTCCTTCCAATTGCTAAAAAATATCGGTGGTGATGATAACAGTAAAGTAACTAACTATCATGGCCCGAATACAAAATTGCACTCCCGGCTGGGGTCCTAGCTCGAGGTTCTGGTGGAATCTGAAACTTGTTCCCGGAGAAAGCAGGTTTATCCAGCTGGGTCCAACCTGCCCCCACAACGTAAACGTGTCTTCCAAGGCAGACAGAACCGCTCTCCCTCATGATCCACAACACTCAAACCGAACCTCCAAGTCACACGCACGACTTGGTTCGGGATTACCTCCGGGAGGCGTCCTCCTTGGGGGGGCGATGGAAACGCCCCGGGTGAGTGTTCTGGCACCAGCGGGAGTTTCAAGTTTCCACGCGAGGGGGAGGCGGCGGCGCGCTCGGAGCTTCACTAGGCGGCTCCGCCGCCTCACGGCGGGCTCCACTCAAGCTCAGGCCTCCCTGGGAGGCGCCCCGCTTCCTCCGCGCTCGCCCCATCGCCCTCCAGGCTCCGGAGCTGAGGCGCTTCCCCACGCACCCGCCGCCGGGCCTGCGACCCCCGCGTGGGCGTGGCC
>NW_004567126.1:25710077-25746771 GCF_000260355.1 Condylura cristata
TCCCTTCGGGTAATTTGCAAATACAGAGGTGAAGCGAAGGGAAGACGTCTCGCGCGCGGGGAAGGCGGTCAATAGAACTTCTCCCCGGCCTCCAGTTTGAAAGTAAGGGTGTTGAATTACTAGAGAGCGTGCGTTCCGCCCTAGTGGCAGGAGGGATGTTGCATTTCGGGGTTTGGGGCGGGAGCCTCTTCTGCTCACCCCGCGCCCCGGCGGCGAGGGCCGCGCTTCCTGGCCACCAGGCTCTACCTGCTGCTGCTGCTTTTGGCGGCCTCGGAGCCTGGGAACTTTGTCCAGCCCTTGAGGCGCCCGACTGGCTATCTCAGACTCCACTACACGAATGCAGTCCACTAGTTCCACTCCCCACCTTCCTTTGAGGGTTCTAAACTTATTTCCTGGGCCGATTTTGGGGGTGGGGGGCACACACACGACATTAATTCAGTTAAAATAGCGCAAGCTACTTCCTATTTAGATCTTTGAACGTTCCCAGTAGAGGGGATTCCCCCCTCTCGCCCTAGTAGTGGTTATTTACGAGGTTGGAAATGTGTTAAAAGTCAATTTCACCAACGATCGATCTTAAAAATACAGTGGAGATTTCAAGGCAGGCATTTTAATGAGTGTCGTGGCACTAAAACTGGGGTGATGTCAATGTAAAGGCCTAAGATAATAAGGGTTTAGTTGAGAAGTGAGTACTTGGGTGTAGATACTGCAATCTATTGTTTACGAAGCATACTTTTTTTTAGAACACTAAATACTCTTTTTTTTTTTTTTTTACGGAGGCGCTCTGAATGAACAATTGGCCCGTTCATTTTGGAGGATAAATAATGACTTAATCTATTTGCCTAAACGGCATTATTAGATCTGAGAAGAGAAACTAAGAGACTGATACTAATTTACCTCAACTATGACAAAATGTACAACCCTCCTCTTGAAGTTAATGGTGTGCTGTTAAAAGAATTGCAGGGATTTTCTTTGTTAATTACTTTTTTAATATAGGGATACATTTGAACAGTTAATGCATTAGTGAGGAATGAACAGGTAAGCTTTGAAATTCTTTAAGGTTTACTTATAAAGGGCAAATTTCAATTATGGCGATTACAAACGCAAATTCGTGCCCTTGTGGATCATAACATTGTTTTGATCACTCCCCACGGATGGAAGACCATGTAGGAGAGGCTCAGAAATATTTGTAGAATAAATGTAATTAATTCTGTGTGGGAAAGTATGCTGAGTTTGTTCTTTCTTTTGGAAATTGTTATTACTTAACTGGAAATTAAGTTGATTATTCTTTTTCTAGTGGCGGAATGAAATTGTAGAATTTGTTCAACAAAATGACAGACTTTGCTGTTTTCTCTCTCTCACTGTGTTCTCAGGGAGGCTAACAAGAGTTGTTACCATTAACCTCACCATTATCAAAAACAGAATTGGGTTTCTTTATTCATTTTGAATCTTTGGCAGACTGTTGAAAGTCTTTAATATTTTCATTTTAAATCTGGTTCTTAATTACTTGATATAATCTACATATAATCTTATATAGTCTGAAATGTGGAGTGATGGTGTCTGTTTTTTCATCCATTTTTAATTTAGTGATTTGTAACTTATGCCATTTAAAAATGGGGACAAATGTTAACCGATATTCCCCATAGACCAAAACCTAAAGAGAAGTGTTCTGTTAGGGTGTGAAGTGTGACCTTCCTTGTAGAGCATACTTGATAGGGCATAGCTAATATAATTTCATGCTGTTATTGCTGTGAATCTCAGAAGTCAAGGAAATCACCCTTAGTGGATGGTTTTGACCTGTAGACTGAGAGCTAGCTAAATGGATAGCTGGAGTTACTCCTGGGGTACCTCATGCAGTGGAACTGGACTGGATTGCTGTAAAGTCTACATTTTCAAAAGTTATTTTAAGCTTCATAGTGTTACTGATGGCTAAAGGCACTTCTGGTGAATTTCATAACTTTTGCAGTCATTTTGTGCTCATGTCTTCTGTGGTAGAAGTGTCAGCTTTATTTAAGCAGGGGTAAACACAATACTTTTATGTCCCTTATTTGTGATTTTAAAGTCTATAAAAATAAAGTTATTTTGCAACAAACACTAAAAGAGTGTTTAGTACTGTGTTAAACATCGGTAATAAATGTTTCACAGGTTGTCATCATTTAAATGAAAACTCACAAAGGAATTTCCTGTAGTCTCAAAAGTCTGTGTACATGTGCAGATTTTTTAAAAAATTAATGATTGAAGGTGGAGTTCAGTTATATATAATATAATATAATTGAGTGAAAAAGTTGTCTTTTAAAAAAGGGTTTATGATTTTGGTGTCCGATTAATATATATGTTTGTGCCTGGGAACTGTTTTGGAAGGAAATATAATTCCTTATTTCTTCATTCTATTTCATAGTGAACTCTAGGTGCAGCCTCTCTGGGAGAGAGGGGGTCAGTTCATTCATGCCAGGCATTACAAATTTTGTTTTTCTTTAATAGCTGATTATGTCTGGAAATCCTTGGAAATTGCTAATATCAAATACTTGGTTTTCTTTAATAGGTAGATATTATAAATTTGCATATAGGTATGCTTTACTTTTTTTCCTCTGCTGTAATATTTGTTACCTTTTAACAGAATTATCAGTTACATTTTAAAGAGATTAATTGCATATGTAAATAAGGTAACTGGACCTTTTACATTCTGTGATCTAATGCATATGAGTAGAATGTTTAAGAAATGCTGGTTACTTTACATTTTTATGTGTTTGAAATAAGCTATTTTTCAGTTATAGTGAAGTTGAGTGATTTGAGAAAGATGCTCTATTTGCAGTTACTTTGTAAAAGTGAGCAAACTAGTTCCCTGCTTGCCTGTTTTTGTAAACAATTGGAACACAAATATTCAATTCATTGATGTATTGAGTCTGCCTACCATTTGAACCAAAATGGCAGTCAGTCTTGTTTGCAAAACCGAAAGTATCTTACTACCTGACTCTATAGAAAAAGTCTGTCACCTTCTGATTTGGGGGAGGTGGGGGTCCAGTTGAAAGAATGTGTTAAATTTAGTATCAAAGAAGGAAACATTGCATTATTCTTTTTCTCTATGGTTACAGAATTTATAGTTACTAATCTTAGTGTCAGTGATACATACGGTTCCCCCCCCCCCCATTGTAGGAAATTGTGACTTTCAAGACCTTGAGTATTTCTTTTAATTTATTTGTGAAAATTTGAAATTAAGACTGGCTGTAGGTGAAATTGTGAAATGAGGTTCAGTGCTTTACATCATGTAAGTTGCTTTGGCTACAATAGCAAAAGATGCTGAAACTGCCCGATATAATCAGAATTTTAAAAAAATCTTAATAAAACCTAGAGACTTTAAGAATAACTGTTATGATATTAATGAGTCATTTTCTTAGCCCTGTGGTCCTTTTCATTAGCTTCATAGTAGGACTGCCCTCCCATTTCCCCAATTTGGCTGCAACAGGACTAGCGACTCACCCAGATAAAAGAATATCAAAAGGTATAAGAAGGAGGCCCTCCCTAATGGCACAGTGGGTTAAAGCAAAGCACTATGAAGCTATCACAGCCACTTCAGTGCCAGGGAGGTGACCTACATGGTGCAGCAGACCTCCTGAGCAGCCCGGTGCTCCCCTCAGCAGTGTATTTATTAAATCTGCCTGTTCTGCTCCTCACTCACTCTCTGGTGAATCCTGTCACCCCCCTCCCAACCTCTGGCCTGTACCCCAGTTCTGTATGTATAAATAAATACACCTTTAAAAGAAAGGGATAAGGACTGCCTTCTCAGAAGCCCCTCAGCAGATGTCCTCTTAGTTTCAATGACACATTCCCTGACTGACTAGTCTCTGGCAAGGCTAATGAAATTTACTCCAGTAATCTGTTACCATTAGAATACTTTTTTATTCATATCCCAAATGTCTTGGGTTTTCTCTTAATTCTTCCCAAGTCAGAGCCAAGATTCATCTGTCATATATAGTAGAGCAGGGGGTATATGACTTCTATGTAATCGGACACCAGTTTTATTTAAATTATGGAATGAAAAATTGATTCCTGCTCAATTTAAAACGAGTGAACAAAATTATGACCTTTGAACCAAATTCAGCTTACTGCTTGTGTTGTAAATAAAGTTTAATTTGAACATGTTAAAACTCATTTGTTTACACATTATCTGTCTCTGCTTTCATGCTACAACAGCAGAGCAGTAGTATGCAGCATCTACGCAATTTACCTGCCTGATCCTTTAGGAAAAAGTAATCCCTGCATGAAAGTGTCATTCGTACATTCACTTATAATCAAGTGCCAAATACTCTGCATTTGGTGAATATTTTGAGGTCCCCTTCTAGTGGAAAGGTAAATATTTGCCATGTTGCATACTAAATCTTTTTGTGCTGTTGTATGTGTAAACTGCAGATAATACTTGGTGTTATGGCAGTCTGAGCACAGTCATTTCTTTTTATTTTTTTAAAGATTTATTTGTGCATATAGAACTGGGGTACAGGCCAGAGGTGCAGGGACGATAAGAGGATTCACCAGAGGCAAAGTAGGGAGCACAGGGGGCAGATGTGCTGAATATGCTGCTGAGGGGAGCAGTGGGCAGCTTAGGAGAGGTCTGCCACACCATGTGGATCACCTCCCTGTCTGGGGATTGAACTCCTGCCTAAGCAGCTGCTGGTGGCAACCTGTTGCACCACAGGAGGGCCGAGTACAGTCAGTCATTTCTAATGAGAGTTCTGGCTGCTTCCTATTTTTAAATTTTTTTTTAAAGATTTATTCATTTATTCATATAGAACTGGGGTACAGGTCAGAGATGCGGAGGGTGAGAGGATTCACCAGAGACAGAGTGGGGAGCAGAACAGGCAGATCAACGAAGTACACTGCTGAGGGGAGCAGTGGGCGGGTCAGGAGAGGTCTGCCACACCATGTGGTCACCTCCGGGGCAGGCGGGATCGAACTCATGCGGAAGTGGCTTAAGCTTCTTAGTGCAGTGCTTTAATCCACTGCGCCACCAGGGAGGGCCCAAAATTTTTTAATCTTAGTGTTTCTAAATTAACAGCAACAATAACAGAAAACTTTAACTAGATAAGTGTTGGTTGCAACCAAAAATTCTAGCTAGTTTGTGAAATGATGTGGGCACAGGAGTTCAGCTGAGGGATCTCTTAATAGAGAATGGGGACATAAGAACTTTTAGCCACAGTAAGTTGAATATGGAACCCTTTGGCTTTAATTGAGTGTGTGGGATGGATTAAACTTTGTTAGCAATCATGAGAACTCTCTCTTGTTACTTAAACTGTTCATACCTTCAAGACTTAAAGAAACTAAAAACTTCTTTGGTTATTAAGCAAATATACCTAAGGCACTTCCTACTTTCATCTAATCAACGAGCAGCATAATAATTACAGTTATCATTAAATGTGTCAAATTTATGTGGCCTTTAAAGTTAATTGTCAGGTTAAGTGAGATTATTGAAAGAGTCTTAAATACAGATGAAAAAAGCTTGAATTTGGGAGTTTTAGCTGGGAAGTTGACTTAAAAAAAAAGATTTATTTATTTATGCATACAGAGCTGAGGTACGGGCCAGAAGTGCAGGGGCTGTGAGAGGACCCATCAGAGACAGAGAGGGGAGCAGAACAGGAGGACTGACTGACGAAGTCTACTGCTGAGGGGAGCCAGGAGAGGTGGGCCAGGAGAGGTCTGCTGAGCTATGTGGATCACCTCTGGGGCAAACAGGGATTGAACTCATGCGGAAGTGGCCCCAGGCCCCCAGTGTTGTGCTCTAACCGACTGCGCCACCAGGGAGGGCCCGGAAATTGATTTTTTTCCTCCTGGTCATGTTTGCTGTTTCTCCTAGTGTGTTGTTTGCTAGCTTAGCCAATAACTGCAAAAAATGAGAGGAAACTATTGCCTTTGACAACAGTGGAGAAAAATTTAAATGAATGTTATATGTAAACTTAATTTGCCTACAAAACCACCAACATTGAGGGTTGGCCCTACTGGGAACCTGGCACCTTTCCCGTTTCTGCAAAGGGGGTTGAATATCCAAAAATTAGTAGTTTAATGATGCTTACAGAGAAAACTGCTATATAGCCTGTTTGCTACATAAGAGAGTGTAATCTCATTTTAATGGTATTAAATTTAATGGTATTAAATACATAGTGACTGTATTCTGTTTTTTTAAATAAGCTACTGTAGTTAGCTGGAGTTTCAAAACATGAAGTATAAGAATTATGAGACTTTCTCTGGTCAGTTGAGACTGCTTGTTTCCTGCTACATAAGTGATATATGTGAAACTCTTTAAAACTTTAATAAATTATTATGTGAATTTTGATGTTTCCCTAAATGTAAAATGAAGAAGTTGGATTGGATATTGCTGACTTTTAGCATTTGAAAATAATAATTGCAAATTATTTGTTTTTCTATCTAACTTGGGAATAATAGGGGAATGCTTTTTTTTTAGATGTACAAATTCTTTAGAAGAAAATTGGAATTAAATGTAAATTATTTTTAATGTTACATGTCTGCCTTATATTTGTAATAAGTTCCAGAAACTTGCTTTGTGTTTCAGTGAAGATATTATTGAGCAGAAATTAGTTTTTGTAAAGCAGATAGTTAATATCTTATTTAAAATTGCTATCATCCTCATAGGAAATCTATTTTCAGGGATGATTCTATCAGTATTAATGTGCACTTACAGTATCTTTAGAGGTAGGTAATCTTTTGTTCTGAAAACAAGAACACTCTGAGTTTTGGAAAAGCTCTCATAAATGCTTAGAATGACGTCTATAGTGATGTCCCAACAAGACAGTGTAGACTGGCCAGAAGCGCCCATCATTAGAATTTTGAAGGATCTCTGACTTCTTTAAGTAGCCTATTGTTTTGAACTACTCAGATAGGTGAATAATAATTTTGTTATTAGAAAAAGAAAGGCTTATGATATCTACCTTGGGTAAGAGGGAAAGGCCATTTATTACAAAGATTAGATAATGTAGGTAAAGGGGCCGGGAAGTGAGCGTCCCTCAGATTTTTCCTTCATTCCCTACCCGTTTCCTTACTTTTAACTTTATTTGGAAAATGGAGCAGAAAAGTCTTGTTTTTCTTTCTTTTACCTGGAGAAATCTTCGACATGGGGAAATAAGATGTTATATTGGTAAAGTATACTGTTATTGCTATTCAATTCATTCTTATTTAACACTCAGGTAAAGCAGAAGAAATAGTTATATAGTGGAGGTTTTAAACTTACATGTTTTTGAACTCGCATAAGGGAAAAAATTGTATTTTTACCATTTATGATTGTGAACAACATAGTAGCATTTGCAGAAGAAAAGATTATTTCTAATCTAGGGTTTTCTTTATTAATTCACTTTATATTTGTCTTTGTTACACTGCTTTCCAAATCCCTAGTAAATTGTCAGAGTAATTCTTTTGTAACCTTTTGTTCTGTGGCCAGACCACAATTACATTCAGAGATTGTTTCCATTTCTCAAAAGACAGGAAAAAAATGCAGTTAGATTTTGGAAAAAGATACCTTGAGTAAAATTAGGCAGTGTGGTATAAATTATTGAAGCTTCTGTGTCTGTCCAGTATGGCTTTAACACCTGTTTTACCACCTGGCAGGTGGGGAGAGTCTATTTTTTTGCCTCTCGCTTAGTAGAACTCAAGATTCTCAGCATGAAACTATCTTTCCATTGTAACAAGTAAAAACCAGGCTGTTTTGGGGTCATCATCAGAGGTAAATGACAAAAGAATGTCTTACATGAATGTTTTGTCAACCAAAATGTGGCACTGTGTTTGAGTATGTAACTTCCTGGAAATGGGAGATGTGTCTGCTGGCATCTCTTGAGACTTTAGAATATTGTGCAGGGTAAGGCTGCTTGAAGAAATTTAGTAAGAGTGTAGAGAAGGGAGTAAATATTTCTCAACAATTACATATCATGAAGCTACAGTGACGAAGAGATGGTTTTTATCTTTGACATGTAGTGGTTTAGGTGGTTGTATGCTACTTTTTTTTAAGAGAAGAAAGTAAGATGCTGAAAGACAAAGTTAATTTTCAAGTTGAATAGGAGCTGGAACCACATTGGTTATCACATGGTATTTTACTAAAAGTTTATCCTGCTATTAACAGATGCCATTTTCAAGAAAAACATGCAGATATAATGATAGAAGGCCTAGAAATACACTATTAAGGAAGATTAAATATTTTCTAATTGCTAAATTGGCTAAAAATAATTGGTTTTAATTATGTTTATGCATAACTGTACAAATTTAAGGTAGAATTGTGTGTATCATATTATTTGCTAATTGATATATAAGCATTTTAGTGAAATTTTAGGTTTCAGAAATTCTCATTTGACTTTTAAAATCAGGAACTTAACAAAAATTAGGTCCCTTATTAGTATTAAAGGCACAAGTGTTTTATACCAAATAGCATTTGTAGACACCTTTTATTTTTACCTTGTTATAAGGGTTGACTATACATATTCTGCTTTTTGTCACTTACCCTTATGTAAATGTTGACAGTATATCTCAGAGCCTCTTTATTCTCCCCCCCCCCCAAAAATAAAACCTAAAACTGCCCTGTAGTGATCTCTCACGTTATCACACAGTTTCAGCATTACTTAATTGTGATTTTAATCATTGGCTATTACGGCAGAGTGCCACTAAGAATCTGTTGGTATAGATTATTTCCTTTCACATCTTTTATTTCCTTGGGGAGGGTGTATTCTAAAATGGCTTTGTAACATCAGTCATATACTGGCCACTTTGTAGAAATGTGGAGCCAATTTATGATGTTCACCAGAAATATTTACTTATTTACCAACTTGATTTTCATTAGTACTAGCATGTAGAATTAATGATTACTTGCTGGCTCAAGGTGTATATAGTCAGTAATAACTTAAAGCCATGTTGATCTTTAGTTTTAATCAGTAGCATTGCATGATTTTTTAAAACATAAAATTTGTAGTTTCTCACTTAATCATTTATTGAATGCCATCTGAGTTAATATTTTTATATATTTGATTATTTCTTTCCACAGTAACATTTAATTATGATTTCTGTGTATTTTCCTAGCCCATTTTATTTTGATTTTATATATGTAGGGATTTAAAAATATATATATTTATCTGTCTTCATCATGACCTGAAAGCCGTTAACATTTTTTTTTGTCCAAAACTAAAATTGTTTTATTTTTCAGGCTTTTTCTTCTTTTTTTGAAAAAGGTTAACCCACTTAGATTTTGTTAAGGATTCTGAAGTTATGGGCTTGACTTTAGTGTATTTACTTAGAATAATTTTGTTCTTTTATTTTAAGAAGATGCATTTTCATTTTAGAAACTTAATACATTCTGATTCCTAAAGACTCAGTACTTGGAATATGTTTTTTTTGTTCTCTTCATTTGTGCTTTGTTAAAAGACGTACAATGCTACTGCACATATGATTATATAGGCTATGTTTTTGCTTAATATTTTGTGTCTATTTTGCTGTGTCATAGAATTTCTCTGCTATTTTGATTGGCTATATTGTGCCCTAGTTAAAGCCTATGATGTATCATAATTCACCTAACCTCTAGGTATTACATACTTTTTTTTTTAAAAAATAAATAGCACTGTCCCTGGAGTCTTCGTAGTTACACCATTGTGTACATTTGTTACTATTTTCTTTGGGTAAATTTTCACAACTGAAGTAATTTATTACTTTTTTTTAATATCAAAAAGAGGAAGAAGGTAGTTTGATGTGTAGTAAAGCTCAGGGAAAGACCATCAATCATTTATTACCAATATGATTTCAAACAGGCCCCTTGCTCTGTGAACTGTTTCCTCATCTGTCACGTAGTCATTATGTGACCTGTCTTGTGTCTTTTACAACTCGACCATATTCATTATCCATAAATACTTTCGTTAAGCCTCCCACTTCCTCACAATTCATATAAGCAGTTAGCCTTTCTGAGGATTTTAAAAGCTAAATTAGCTTGTGTAAAAAAACCTAGTGGTTTTTTTGTTTGTTTGTTGGCTTATGATATATTAAATATAAAACTTTAATAGGCATTTTTTTTAAGATTTTACTTATTTATGCATACAGAACTGGGATATAGACCAGAGGTGCAGGGGCCATGAGAGGATTCACAGGGGAGCAGAACAGGCTGACTGATGAAGTAAGCTACTGAGGGGAGCAGCAGCCGGTCAGGAGAGGTCTGCTGCACTGTATGGATCCCCTCCAGGGTGGGGATCAAACTCATGCTGAAGTGGCTTTAGCATCTTAGTGCTGTGCTTTAACCTGCTGCGCCACCAGGGAGGGCCCTAATAGGCATTCTTTTAGTGGAAAGTTCCTTTTCTGTAGCGTAACTTGGTAAACTTTAAATTTCTTAAAGGAAAATTGAAAAACCTTTTGTTTCAGTTATTTGACATAAATTTAGGAAGTCTGCAGGCTGACATATCTGACATTTATTTACGTGGCTGACCGGCCTGTACTTTATAAATGTATTTCTATAATTTGAGTGTTTTACTTTGTAGTCTGGAATGTTAATACTCATTAATTCTTTCCTTTGGTTCTTCCTTACTCTGATGAGAAAATGCGCAGGAACACAACAACCTTACAACTTAGAAAATCTTTTTTTTTTTTTTAAGATTTATTTATTCATACAGAACTGGGGTACAGGCCAGAGGCTTAGGGGCGGTGAGAGCCTTCACCAGAGACAGAGTGGAGAGCAGAACAGGCAGATCAACGAAGTACACTGCTGAGGGGAGCAGTGGGCGGATCAGGAGAGGTCTGCCACGCCATGGGGTCACCTCCTTGGGCAGGTGGGAATTGAACTCATGCAGAAGTGGCTTTAGCTTCCCAGTGCTGTGCTTTTTTTTTTTTTTTTTTCAGTGCTGTGCTTTAACCCACTGTGCTTAGTAAATCTTAATGAATTATTTGATTGTTACAGTAAACAGAAATAAATAAGAGATAGCATAGCATTCTGACTCTAGACCTCCAATCAGTCCAGTTGAAAACTTACAAAAGAATTCTTATTTGTGATTTGGAAAACAATGAAAAAGCAACATATAAAAGTCTGGTGAAAAGCCATTAAATGAAATTTAGAAGACTGAAATAGTTCCAAATACATAACAAGACATTTTCCTCTAGAAATATTCTTCAGAAAAGGAGTTTTGTGTGTGTTCATGGGATCTCTATCACTGCAAGATATTCTCTTGTTCTTGAACACGAAAGTACTATTTAAGAAAGGCACTTGACCTAAAATACCTTTAGTATTTGTAAGTTTGGAAGGCTCACCAAGCTAATTTGATTAGTAATTTAAACATAAAAAAGAGGCAAAGAAATCTAGAACAGAACTGGTTTTAAAAAGTCAATTAAAAATAATACAGTGGTTATGTTGTAGTTATTAAAGTATTTGTGTAGAACATAGAGGGAAAATCCTAACATTTTATGTAAGTGTATAGTTGTGACTTGGGATAAAAAGTTTAATAATAGTATAAAAGACTTTCAGAAAGTGTTTATGGGATCTGAAAAACTTAATGTGACTCAAACCATTTTTGTAGACATTCATATCTTTTTTTATTATAATAGTTTATTTTTACATATTTTTGTGCATTTTCCATCTCAGTTGCAATCCCCTTGGGTTTCATGTCTTTTTTTTTTTTTTTTAATAAAAGACATGAACATACAAGAACTGGGTACAGGCCAGAGGTATGGAGGGGTGAGAGGACTCATTAGAGACAGTGAGAAGCAGAACAGCAGATTGACTGAACTACACTGCCAAGGGGAGCAGCAGGCAGGCGAGGCAAAAGAGGTCCACTGAGCCATGGGGGCCAGCCCTGCAGTGACTTGCTTTAATCCCTTGCACCACCAGGGAAGCCCCAGACATTTACGAGGATTTTCAAAAAAATTATTCTGATTATGAGATAAACATTCTGAATCAGTATTTTTATAGATTATGTGTTTTTAAAATTTAACTATGCTAATGTTAGAAATACATATTTGTCTTACATATTCAAATAATAAAAATTATTTTAAGATAGTCTCATTGGCAAATAGGGGACCCACTTTATATTTGGAGTTGCTTTATACTTGCACATACTTAGTTCATGACCTTAATGCATGTATTAGAAAAGGACACAATTTGGAAATTGTGCATTAGGAAATTTTAGGCATTAGGAAATGAGCCAAATAGTAAAGCCAGAGCAACTGGTAAGATGAAAAATGAAGAAAAGGCCAAAAATTAATAAAAGAGAAAGTAAAAGAAACAGAAGATTAACAAAACCGAAAGCTAGATTTTAGACCAATAAACTAAGCAACATCTGGCAAGATTAATCAAACCAAAAGGAAGGCAAGTGTTAACAGAATTACAGGTAAAAAGAAGGCAATAACATCAGGCATAGTAGGGGTGTAAAAAATAAAAATGAGGGCCCTCCCTGGTGGCGCAGCGAGTTAAAAAGCACAGCACAAAGAAGCTTAAACCACTTCAGCATGAGTTTGATTCCCGCCTGCCCCGGAGGAGCTTCACATGGCAGGCAGACCTCTCCTGACCTGCCTGCTGCTCCCCTCAGCAGTGTACTTTGTCGATCTGCCTGTTCTGCTCCCCACTCTGTCCCTGGTGAATCCTCTCACCCTCTGCATCTATGGCCTGTACCCCAGTTCTGTACGAATAAATAAATCAATCTTAAAAAAAAAATTAAGGGCCCTCCCTGGTGGCGCAGTGGGTTAAAGCGCTGCACTGAGAAGCTAAAGCCACTTCCGCATGAGTTTGATTCCTGCCTGCCCCAGAGGTGACCACATGGCACAGCAGACCTCTCCTGACCCGCCTGCTGCTCCCCTCAGCAGTATACTTCGTCGATCTTACTGTTCTGCTCCCTGCTCTGTACCTGGTGAATCCTCTCACCCTCTGTAACTCTGGCCTGTACCCAAGTTCTGTACGAATAATAAATCTTAAAAAAAAAAAAATTAAAAAAAAAGTTAGGATTTAAGTTCATATAGGTTCATGAAAATAGGCGAATTAAGGAAATAAGAATTAGGAAATGAGGCACTTATTATTTCCAGCAGAAATTTTAGTACCTAGTGTATTAAATTAAAAAGGTCTCAGGAGGAAGCTTCATCTAGAAAAAGGTTTATTGGTACATAATTGAGGAAAATTTAGGGAAAGGACCTTACTTGGATGCTTCATTTTAATTTCAATTTGGAAAATTTTCAGTTTTATTAATTAGAGTGTCATAAAAGTGATGATGCTATAATTTTAAAATACAAAGTAATTGTATATTAATTTAGTTGATGCTAGTGTAACAAATAAAATTTCTTGGCAGAGATATTACCAGTGTATCAAATTTTCAAGTAACATAAGCACTATAGGTTTTGTAATTGCAATGGTAATCTCTTTTTTCTGAAAACTCAGTGTTTTAGAATGTTAGCTCTTCCAGTGTTTGCAGGATGAAATCTCAGGTTCTTCAGATGTTTGTAAGAACATTTATTCTCCAACAGCCTGGATGCTATTTCCTGGTTTAAGATTTACTTCTTTTGCTTTAGGGAGAGAAGATATAATTCACCATCGGTCTTGAGGACAATACTGAATTTCACTCAGACTAGTTAGCTTGCTGGTGAGCAGGGTGCAGATTGATCTGTGCAGAGTGCGGCTGCTGTATACACCTAGTAGATAAGCTACTTTTACACATTTTTCTCTACTTGGATTTAAAAATAAATCCCTTTGTTTTTGGCAATCCAGGAAAAAAGATTGAAAAATATTAATGAGTTCTTATTTTTAGAACTTGAATAATCTTTCCTGTCCTTTACAGTTTTCTTTGTTATTGGTTTGGGTATAGGCTGGACCCTGGCTCAGACAAAGACAGCATGTAGACACTTGACAATCTTGTTTCCTTACTATGTGTTGTCTGTAATTTCATCAGAATTTTCAGTTGATGGTCACTGTCTTATGTTCACTGAAATGTGTTCTATTTTACAGATTTTTTAGCGATGTGAAGTACAACACATTGAAAGTGAAAATAAGCACTCCATGTTACTTTAAACTCACATCTTCAAATCTGTTAATTTTTACTCTATACATAATGTAGTTAAAATTTACTGTTTTGTGCTTTCTTTTTTGTTAACAGAAGTGAAAACAAAATTCATAAAAGTAAAAAATTTGTAAAGGAGACAAAAAGAGAAGCAAGATGCCGAAACCAGTAAGTATAGTTTACCACTTTTGATATGATTTAATAAAATGTGAATATCATTAAGTTCCTTTTGGAACAGGGCAAAGTATTATGGTAGTGTTCTTAAGAAGAAAAAAGGCGCTATTAATATTCTATTTAAGATACTATGGCGAGAACCTAATATTATGTGGCCTTAAGGAGAAGGTCTCAGCCACATTGTAATAAAGATTAAATCTCATGACTTGTTGGGTTAAACTGTCCTATTTCCTGGCTCTGCTACTTAATCTGAATGCTAGATTAGTTCAGTCTCTCTAATTTTTAATTTCCTTACACATAAAATGGAGCTTTTAACTGAAAGTAAAGTCTTAATGATAGTTAAAGAATGCTTTTATTAGCTAATCAGAGTGAGGATTCAAACCTGGCAGTTTGACAGATTTTAATTTGTGAGAACTTCCACTATCACCAACTTAAGTTATGTTTATATACCTTGCTATGGAGTATTATACCAAGTTTTAGTTCAGTTACATATTTTGTTACACAGTATCATACTTGCAGAAGAAGAGGAGGCATAGTGAGTCTATGCCTATGGGAGGAAAAGAGGGACTTTTGCTTTTGCCATTAGGTTTAATTCTCTCGTTTCCTGTCATGACCTAAAGAAAAGTCAGTGCTGCCTGTGTGCAGAGGGCAAAAGCTAGAATCTAGTTTCCTGACTTCTGAAGAATGCTATATAGAGCTCCAAAAGCTAGGTCCCCATTGTGAAAATTTTCTTTAGCTGACACCTTGGTCATTGGTAGTAGGTGAAAGCTTAATTTACCCACAGGCATCAGATTCTTAAGGAAATTTTCACAGAACAGAATAAAATGGCTCTGACTTTAAGCCTACCCAGATGGTTGTTATCTCCTGTCTGCTAGTTGGAAAGGAGGGGTGCAGTATTTCCCAGAACTTCACAGTATGTTCACAGAAATATAATCTGTTCTTTCTTTACTCGGGGGAATATGGTGAAGACTAAGAACCTGATACATACACATTTAGGGTTCAGTCACAGTAGCACAGGTGTGTGCGCGCATGTGTGTGCGTGTGCACGCTTGTGTGCGTTAAATGAGAAGATAATGAGAGGTTGGAAAGGTCTATACTATTGTTTTCATGATTCTAGTTTTGATGCTGATGATAACTGATGTTGATTTTTATATCTATATATAGTCTAAAAATTTCTTTTTTAAATATATAGCAATTTAACTTAATTTTGTAATTACATATTTTGTGACTTAAGGTTAATTCCTTCGAGGATAAAGAGGAATTTAATAAGCATTTTTTATTCATTTAATAAACTTTTTTTAAATAACATGTCTTAGTCATTTTAAGAAAATCTTTGGTTATAGTTATTGGAATTTTCTGTTATGAATATCACTTTGGAGTTGCTTTAAAGACTCAACACTAACAATACCCATTGTTGGAGGAGAAAAGAGTAAAATAAATAAAATGCATAAATATAAGAAAGGAAAAAATTTTAAATTTCTATTTGCAGATGATATAATTATTTTTGTAGAAAATAACCAGGAGTCTACAAAATGACCGTGAGCTAGTAACTGTTTAGCAAGGTTATTGGGCATAAGGTTATATTTTTAAAAATCACTTTTTTATATTCTAGCAACAAATTGAAAAAATAAAGTAAAAAAATTCCATATTTAACAGCATCAAAAAATTAAAATGCTTAGGAGTAAATTTATAGAATCTGTCTAGTATCTCCACACTGAAAACTGTGAGACATTAAAGACTTGAACATATAGAACAGTAGACATTATTCATAGTCATGTCCAGAAAATGTTAAGCTGCCATTGTCTCCCCAAATGTAGTAGATTGAATACAATTCTAGTCACTTCAATTCTAGCAGGTTTTTAAAAACAGAGTTGAGAAATTTGCACTCCTGAGTCTTTGCACTTACAAACTATGAAAGCAAGTATACTATTGGCAAAAGTATAGATGATAGAATCAGTGGAACAAAAATATACCCATATATATATATATTAACTAGATTATTGAAAAGTCTGTCAAAATTCACTGGTAAAATAAAATTCATCCCAACAAATGGTGTCGGAGCATAGTGTTATCCATACAGAAACATAAATGTTGATACAGATTTCACAAATTACACACACAAAAAACTGACTAAATAAAAAAGAACATATTTTTGCAGGGTCTAAAAGAGAAAATGGAAACCTACCAACTTAGTACCTATACTATGTCAAGTATTCAATAAATGTTTTTAAAACAACTGGTTTTCACAAATTTAAGATTTCCTGTGACTAAATGCAAACTATTGTTTTAATAAGAAAAAATATATACAAATATGCATTTGACCTTCACTGCCTACAAATATTAGTAATAAGTATATTCTCTTTCCTACTGCTTATCCTTTTGTTGTTATTGCAGATCAATGTAAGAGTAACTACAATGGATGCTGAACTGGAATTTGCCATTCAGCCCAATACAACTGGCAAACAACTCTTTGACCAGGTATTATTCTAGCACATGAAGTATGCAGGTTTTGCCAGCATTGTATGGATGCTTTTGTATCTGTCTAAGCTTTCCTACACCTTTACTGACAACGTAACAATGAAGCAATTAAGCAATTTTTCTTAGTACTTTAAATCATACACTTCAAATCTAGGAACAAGAAATAATATGAATATCCTCTATAGCTATTCAGTATATATCTGAATAGAAACTATGAAAAATTTATTTTAGTGTTTCATTGTTATGTTGTCAGTAAAGATACAGGGAAACTTTTAAAAAAAACAATGGGGGCCTACTTGGTGGCACAGGGGTTAGTCTCAGCACTATTAAGATATCACCAGCCACTGCAGCTTGAGTTTGATCCCCAGTCAAGGAGCTGACCCACATGGTAACCTCTCCTGTTTTCCCTCTGCTCCCCTCAGCAGTGTATTTCAGTAGATGCACCTATTCTGCTTCCCACTCTGTCTCTGGTGAATCACCCCCACAGCTCTGGCCTACACCCCAGTTTTTGTATGTATAAATAAATAAAAATAAACCTTAAAAAAAAACAACTATAGTAACAGGTATATATTTATTTAATAGCTGCAGTGCAAGTCATTGTAATGAGGAGTAAAAGGAACTCAGCTGTTCTGTGTTCATGTGTGGGCATCCTAGAGCGGCAAGGCAGGAATAAGGAGGGGAGTTACCTACAGGGTTTAAGTAGGCACCTTACAGTAGTGTGATCTCATTGATTCATGGTTTTTTAGCTTGGGGTTAGAACATGATGTTACAAGAATTTGGGCTACTGATTTTGTGATTTTTCTTACTTGAGTACACATTTGAGTCACTTGTGGAGGTTTTAAAAAAATAAAGGCAGTAATTGGAAACCATTGCCAGAGATTCTCATTTTAATATCTGGTGACCATTATTTTTTTTAAGTTTAAGCTCCCCAGGTAATGCTCTATGTAATAAAATTTTATTTAAAAAAAAGAGGAAAGTGATTGGTACCCAGAGGGCAAGCGACTAAGAAAGTGCATTGATGATTTCAAAGAACTAACTGGACCTTAGAAAATAGGAGAGTTTCTGACTTGATAACAGTAAAGAGCATATTAGATATCGGTGCTTTGGGATTTTTTTTTTTTAGGTGTCATTTCCTTACCTATTGATCCCCAGAATATGATACAATAAAAAAATTTAAGTTCTTGGGAAATTTCTTCCCTTTTTTTTTTTTTTTAAAGGATTTATTTATGTATACAAGAACTGGGGTACAGGCCAGAGGCACAGGTGCAGTGAGAGGATTTACTAGAGACAGAGTGGGGAGCAGAACAGGCAAATTGACTGAAATACACTGCTGAGGGGAGCAGTGGATGGGTCAGGAGAGGATTACTGTGCCATTTGGATCACCCCCGGAGTGGGGGATCAAACTCATACTGAAGTGACTAACTTCTTAGTGCTGTGCTTTAACCTATTGCGCCACCAGGGAGGGCCTACAAGTTTTTTTTTAATAATACATTACTTAAATTTAAGTTTCTTGGATTACCATTAATATGGTAAATTTAGGCAGAATCTTTTTTTGCTTTTTTTTTAATGGGAAAGTAATATGCCTATAATATCTGTGTAGTTTTACTGTTTCTTTTTTCTTGGAGTATAGTGCCATCTAGTTATATACTCTGAACATTGAACTGAAATTGACTTTTTTTTTTAAGGTGGTGAAAACAGTTGGTTTACGTGAAGTCTGGTTTTTTGGGCTGCAGTATGTGGACAGTAAAGGTTATTCTACATGGCTTAAACTAAATAAAAAGGTAAAATATGTCAGATGACATTTAGTTAATAATTAAGTTGCTATAAAATAATGCTCATGAATTTTTGATGGAAAAGTTCATGATCTGGCTGATTGTAAGCATACTTTTGCTGCTAGCTGTAAGAATCATTAGGAGACTCAAGTGTCTTTATACAGTAAAGCATTATTTGGAAACGTAGCACATAAGAAATACTAGTTTTAGCATAATACTTTGATTTTAAGCATTTGCAAGAAAGACTTTAAAGAGAACTTTTAGTTTGGCTATTAGGATTTGTGAGTTTGAGGTTATATTTATGAGCTTGGATCTTTTTTCTTACATATAAAGGTTTAGAATATTGCATAACAAACTCTTACTGATTTAGAGCGTTACGTTTCACATCCTGCTTTCTTCCAGAATAAATTGGATGTGTCTAAGTTTAGTTATTGTGCACTTAAAATTTTTAGTGACTATACATGAAATCTATTCCAGGTGACACAGCAAGACGTTAAAAAAGAGAATCCTTTACAGTTCAAATTTAGAGCTAAATTCTTTCCAGAAGATGTTTCTGAGGAATTGATTCAAGAAATAACGCAGAGACTTTTCTTCTTGCAAGTTAAAGAAGCTATCTTAAATGATGAGATTTATTGCCCACCAGAAACTGCAGTTCTTTTGGCTTCCTATGCAGTCCAGGCAAAGTATGGCGATTATAGTAAAGAGATTCATAAACCAGGCTACCTGGCTAATGATAGACTTCTACCCCAGCGGTAAGTAAAACATGCTTTTTGGTAGGTTCTCTGAAAAATTCTTTGCAAGTTTGTAAATAGGTTTCTTACTTTCAGATTTGAAGTTACCAGCTACTTTTTGAAAATTATGACCCACAGCTCAATGATTTATATACTTTTATTATTGTGTAATTTCCTGAACTTTCTGCCTCCTCTCATTCCTGTAGGATGAGCAATAAGTGGAGGTAAAGGTAATTTGTTACCTGGGGGAGACTGACTGTTGGTGCTTAATAAAAATTCTTATATAGGCAGATAGGTGCTTTTGGAACTAATACATTGTATGCTTCCTCCTAAATTAAAATTAAGTTTCTAACTTTTTAAAGGGCCTGTTAACGTTGGTTTTCACATACTTTGGTGCCCTGTTAACTAACTGCAGTGCATTGCTGCCTCTATAATGGTTATCTTAAATGAGTGTGACATAAGAAAAAACTCATAGACAGAAGATTTAGATTTTGAGTATTGATTCTGTGTTTGTTATATGACTTTAGGTGTGTAGCCTCTAATAATATCTGTACCTCAGCATCTAAATCTGTAAAATTGGGATCATAATTTTATATTATACCCACCTCATACTTCATGATTTATGTGTACTCTATAGTTTTAAATATAAATTGTGATACATGTATTAATAAGCAGCATTATTTATGAAATATAGAAAATTAACATGAAATGTTATTTTGAAATATCTCAGTAGCATACATGTTCCTGGTATTGGAATGTATATGAAAATCTTTCAGAACTGGAGAGAAATTGTTATTGTTTTAAGTCCTTTTGATGCAAAACTATTATTAAACTAAACTTCAGTATTCAGCTTTTAGGGATAGTTTCTTTTAAACAGATTATAAATATGAAGAAAGACAAAGCTATCTCACATCCATTTTTACTGGTTTACTTTGGTTATAGTATTAACACTTATTTTTGGCTTGCAAGCTATCCTGTTTATGTATGCCATTGTAAGATACCATGAAGTGTGATATCTAACATTTGATTATTAAATATTACACTGTTCTGCTCTTTAGTATTACAGAAATAAGTTACCCTAGAGAATAAAATAATGTATGCTGTTCCCATAACAGTCAAATAATGTGAGATACCTATTTAGTCTTTCTCTGGTTTTGATTATTATTGCAGCCCAAAATTCTTTGTCTCAGATTTTTAAAGTACTAAATTAAGTAATTATTGGCACTTTAGATGTACATTAGTTTTTAATTTTTATTTAGACATTATTTATGGTAAGATGTAAAGAGGATTGTGAAATCAGCACCTAAGGTAAATATTATGAAATATTATGCGTAATAAAAATAACGCTTAAAATGTCTTGCTTGTTTCTAAAGGACTAGGTATGCTTTAGCTCATCACTTACAATGTAGGTAGTTAGATCAGATAGCTGTTGGTTGAACAGCAGATAAAGTAATTGGCTTACATTAGTAGTTATGTGATTTAAAGAAAAATCTTTTAATCACTGAAATCACATTTAAGTACAATTTCTTACATTTCTTTATTTTTAATGCCTATTCTCTGTAATCTTTCTTTTAAAGGAAAGTTGTGCATGTTCTTCAAAATTTGTTCTTTAACTTTCATTGTCCAGTCAGGTATTCAGGTTGGTAGCCTCAGGAGGACTAGTTCAAGCTATTAAAGTTTGAAAAAGAGACAATGTCAGAATATTTCGATTTAGAATGGAGCAAATAACTTTGCAGTGATTGATTTATTCTGCATATGGAATATAACTATGGCTCATTGAGTATCTGGAGGAAAATTAGTAAGCTGAAGGTTATTTGGTGGTCATAAGTTGAACAAAATAATTTGATAATTTTGATGAAAGCTTTTAATTTTTATATTGAAAACTCAGAGAAGCAGTCTATTCTCACAAGTAGGGTTAAATTCATTGATTATAGGGATAATCACCACTACTGTGTAGTAGCTCTCTATTTTAAAAGGGCTAAGTATGCATAAACTTTCATATTCCAGGATTCTGACTTGGGCAATTAAGTGATTACAGATAGAAGGAATACATTTTGGAGGAGAAAGATCTTAGTTTTAAACCTGTTGAGTTTAAAATATTAAGAGTATAATTAAGAAAAATAGTATTCATTTGTGGATGTGTTTTTCTTGGAAAAGTCTGTACTATACATAACAGTTTTTGGAAGTAATCTGCAAATAGATAATTAATTCATGGTAATGAAGATTTGGACCTGAAAGTACATGCAGAGTTAGACAAGTCCTAGAATAGATCTTGTTGAAACTTGGAAATACAAAGGAAAATATTTCAGTAAAGAATATTGAGAAAAAATGGCCAGATAGATAAGACGGGGTTGGGGTGGGGGGAGTGGTTGTTACGCAAAAGTAAGTTAAGCAAAGAGTGCCTTAAGGACAGACTGGTTGACAGTGTCAGATACAAACAGGTCAAGTATAAATAGATCTGATGTCTATTATTTAGCAATAGAAGATTGATGAGAGAGCAGTTTCAGTAGTGTTGAGAATTGAAATCATTTTGTGAGCAGTGGCACTGGATATGAGGAATGGAAATACAGGATAGTACATGTGGGTAAGTTCTTGAAAAGGGCTTGGGATATAAGGAAAGCTAGGAGTAGAGGTACACAGATTCATTGTTCAAACAGTGAGTAATAATCATTTATTTTAATTCCTTTTTTCACTCTACATTCTTTTGAGTATCTCTTCAGTGCTAGCACTGAGAGAATTTCTCCAAGGGCAGATACATCCATCCTAAGATTCCTTAACTGCCAAGAAATCCCCGAGTTTCATATAATTTTTACATAGTAAGGCTAAGGCAGTAACTTTTTTTAAGGTTTATTTTTGTGTAGAGCAGTGGGCAAGATAGGAGAAGTCTGCTACATGAGGCAGTAATAGTTTAACACCACTTTTTGCTATCATAATTGGAGCATTCACCAGTAAAAGAGAAGTGGATACTTAGCCATCATGTGACCCAAAGAGAATAGAAATTTATAATATATAGTGTGCATAGCATGTTAAATATGCAGATTTAGTGTTAAAATGTTAATAGAAATTATGTTTGTGTGCATCAAATACAGTGGAAATTTACCTTCCCCAAAAAACTAATAAAAGGTTATTTGGAGGGAAAAGGATGGTGGAAAAAACATGTCTTCACATATATGTTGTCATATGAAGTATTACCTATGTAGATAATAGCAAAACTAAATTTAGCAGAAACAAAAAGAAATATGTAGAGTAAAAGAAGAATTATAGCCCAAATTCTGATTTTTTATAAGTATGTTCTCTAATTTTTTTATTACTAAAACTATTTTCTCTTTTTGGTATTTTATTCATTTGAATTCCCACTACTATAACTATTTTGGAAATACATGTTTATTGAGGTAACATTGTAGAAGCTTATTATAAAGTTTCCTGTGTATAGCATTATAATTTAACATCTGTATACAATACATCATAGTCTTCCCCAGCTACATTCTATTCACTACCATGCAGGTGACCATTCACCCACTCGCCAAGCCCCTTCCCTTCTGGTTACCACCAGTCTGTTCTCTGTCTTTGAGTTTGTGTTTTGTTTGCTTTGTTTTTTATTGCAAATGTGAGTGAAATACAATATTTGTCTTTCTCTGTCTGACTTTTTAGAAATTATTATTTAAAGTAATTTCAAATTTTGAGACAAATGTAGATTTGCATACAATCTTTCCTAATGCATAACTTTTGCATAACCTTAGTACAATACACAGTCAAGGTATTGAAACAGTCTACCAGCCTTACTCAGATTTTAACAATTTTACATGTTGTTATTTGTATGTGTGTATTTATTAGTTTTTGCACTTGTACCATATGCATAGACTTGTATGCCAAACATACCACAGTTAAGGTAATGAATGATTCTAGATTTATAAAAGAATACTGATATGTGAGTCAGAGAGGTGTTTTCATAGATTTGATTTCCTTATAGTGTTTTGGAACAACACAAATTGACAAAAGAGCAGTGGGAAGAAAGAATACAGACCTGGCATGAAGAACATAGAGGAATGCTAAGGTATTGGGACGGCTATTGTCTTAGAGTTTTTCCTCAAATTAAAGTATTTTTGTTTCATAACATTTATTATTTCATTAGATAGTTCCCAAGAGATACATGAATAAATATAACGATTAATTTAATCCAAAGTATTTTGTAATTTGTTTGGTGTTAGATACCTGTACATTACAATAAGCTTTATTTCAACAGGGAAGATTCCATGATGGAATACCTGAAGATTGCACAGGACCTGGAAATGTATGGAGTCAACTATTTTGAAATAAAAAATAAAAAGGGAACTGAATTGTGGCTAGGTGTTGATGCTTTGGGCCTGAATATTTATGAGCATGATGACAAGTAAGTAAATTAATTGCATACTGACATAGTCATTCTGTGACCTATAGTGTTAGTATTCTTTTTGTAAAGTTTTTTTTGGCTTGAATACTCAAACTACATTTCCCCACCAATTAAAAGATTAGTTAATGCCACAAAGATTTTAAGATATTCTGCATCTATATTCTCAACAATTTTCAGTATCAGAGTTTTCCTCCTTAGTGTATTTATTTAATAAGATTATTTACTGTTTTTTGAAGTGTGCTTTTTGATAGTTTGTGAGTCAGTGCTTTTTGTTTTGTTTGCCTTTTTGTCAAAATGTTTTTCTTCAAGCAATGAAGGATGCTTGTTTAAATTTTATTCTTGATATGTAATTTAAAATCGAAATGATCATCTAAGAAATTAAGATCAGCGAGAAAATAGAATTAATAGATTATGACTTAATGTTTTGTAATACTTTTAGCATTTATAGTGTGATTGTTTTTAATAAAATAGAATGTCCCTATTTTATGCCTAGTGAATAGTGTAAGTTTATTTGGAGATTGACCCAGTATTTTTATATTAATATATATCAGACATTTATGGCACTTTTCAGGAGTAATAGCTGAAATTGCGTTTTACCATTAATTTATTTACTAGTCCATGTAAACATTCCAAGTCTGTGCCATTAACACCTTCTCATAAATGCATTTCTCAACACTCTGGGCTGACTTTAAAATTTAGTTTCATTATTATAGATAGATAACGCACATTTCTAAATATAGTGACTCCAAAAGAGTATGTTACTGATTTTATGCTCTCATGTTTTTTTAATTTATAATGAAAATTCTGTATCCAGAAATAAAAACTTGACATTTTTGAAAAACAAAAATGTTTTCAAGGCTAACTTTTTAGACCAAATCTTTTCCTCTTTTAAAATTTACTGAGTTTCTATTAGAATATGCATAGTTATATATATGTATATATGTATATATATGTAAACATAAGGGAATATGAGAGGATTAATTCAGTAAAGGAGGGATAGGGATTGGGAATTGTGGTCAGAGTGTACCTAAATCTGATCTGAAATAGTTTAGTTTATCTTTATAATGAGAATGTGTTCATCTACTACATTTGAAGTTCTTTTTAAAAAAGCCTTAGGTTCTTCTAAAGCCCTATTTTGTGACCTCATTCAGGTTATTGGCTTTGTAAAATAAATACAGCTATTGGGCTCTTCTCACAAGATTTTTGTGGGATTATATGAACATATAACTTCAAAATTTTGCAAAGTAACATTTTGTAAATGTAGTATAGAACTCTTTAAAACTCTTAGCTTTAACATATCTCAGTGAAGGGCAGTGAAATGCATACATAGTGGATGAAATGCTGTGTAGAAACACTGCCCAGTTGCAGTTCTTAGTCTGCTTGAGTTACTGCTTGTTTTCATGTGATTTTTTTTTTTTAAAGATTTATTTATTTGTGCATACAGAACTGGGGTACAGGCCAGAGGCTCAGGGGTGGTAAGAGGCTTCACCAGAGACAGATTGGGGAGCAGAACAGGCAGATCAACGAAGTACACTGCTGAGGGGAGCAGCGGGCCGGTCTGGAGAGGTCTGCCACGCCATGTGGTCACCTCCGGGGCAGGCGGGAATCGAACTCATGCGGAAGCGGCTTTAGATTCTCAGTGCTGTGCCTTAACCTGCTGTGCCACCAGGGAGGGCCCTCATGTGATTTTTTAGCTGATCAAGTAGCTCCTTTAAAGAAATACATTATGAATAAGTTACTATGACTTGAAAATCTTGAACTTTTTCTATTGGTCACCCAGCAGAATTGGCCCCCATGCAAAGGTATGGGTTTGGTTCATTGTTTCTTTCTTTTAATTAAAAAAGATGCTTTTATTTTTTAAGGTTAACACCTAAAATTGGTTTTCCCTGGAGTGAAATCAGAAATATTTCATTTAATGACAAGAAATTTGTTATAAAGCCAATCGACAAAAAAGCACCCGTAAGTAAAATTGTTTCATGTTTTTATGCATTAACTTCTAAATATTTATCACTTTGCTATTATGTTGCTGGAAGCATAATATCATTGATTTATTAAATTGCTCCTGAAGAACATTCTCTATTGTTTTTGTTTTCCCAGTGATAAAATAGTGAATGATATAAAAAGTACAAGTTTTAATTTTTTGCAACATATAAATATTAGCTTTATTTTAACTGGATTCAATTATGAGGTAGGTAATATTTAATCATAGGTTGTTGAAAATAGTCACCATTCTAAGACATTATTAAACTTGTTTCTTATAGTATTTGTCTAGAATGTGGTAGAGATAACCCTATTTTAAATTAACTCTGATTATAAAGCTTTGTCTCATGAACTTTCTATTTTTGTAACTGGGAGGTTTTAACTTAACTCTTTGTATCTAAACATTATCTGATATTCTCACTCAGTTTTTAAAAAGACAAAAGAACATTTCTAGTTTTGGAAACTCAATTACTTTGGAGAAGAAAAAAGAATAAATGAAATTTAATGTAATTAAAGGATAAAAACATAAAACTCCCCACAAAAATTGGTGGGAGGATAAAAAGTGAGAAACCAGTTATGAAAAAGCATGGTACACACTAGGAATTATAAAATGTTATTATTTATAAACTATATGTAATATGACATTAGAATTAGTAACATTCTGAAATCTAGTAGAAAGTATTGTGAGAGACTCTTATAGGAAGATTTTAAATTCAGAATATTTTGTTTAGGATTTTGTTTTTTATGCGCCTCGTCTAAGAATCAATAAGCGGATTTTGGCCTTATGTATGGGAAACCATGAATTGTACATGAGAAGAAGGAAGCCAGATACTATTGAAGTACAGCAAATGAAAGCTCAGGCACGGGAGGAGAAACATCAGAAGCAGTTGGAAAGGTATGGAATGCATAGTCATTGCACTCTTCAGTTGGTAAATGGGCTGTCTAAAATTTAGAATGCTCTGGCCCTCTCTGGTGGCGCAGCGGGTTAAAGCACAGCACTGAGAAGCTGAAGCCACTTTCACACGAGTTCGATCCCCACCTGCCCTGGAGGAGATCCATATGGTGCGGCAGACCCCTCCTGACCCGCCCGCTGCTCCCCTCAGCAGTGTACTTTGTCGATCTGCCTGTTCTGCTCTCCGCTCTGTCTCTGGTGAATCCTCTCACCCTCCGCATCTCTGGCCTGTACCCTAGTTCTGTATGAGTAAATAAATAAATCTTAAAAAAAAAAAATTTACAATGCTCATTTTTTTAACATACTCTTATATTTATACCTTCACATTATTTTTATTGCATTAAAATTAAATGAGTGTATTGTCAGTATCCTCTTTCAAAATGAATATATATAATTTTCAAGTTAGAAATCTGACATATTCTTGGGCTCTCCCTAGTGGCACAGCTGGTTAAAGTGCAGCATTGCAAGCTAGCTGCAGCCTCTTCAGTGCAAGTTCCCATCCCCAGCCCGGGAGGTGACCCATATGGTGTGGCAGACCTCTCCTGTTTCACCCACTGCTCCCCTCAACAGTGTACTTCCCTCATCTGTCTGTTTTGTTCCCCACTCTGTCTCTGCTGAATCCTCTCACTGCCCTTCCACTTCTGGCCTGTACCCTAGCTCTGTATGTACTGATAAATAAATATTAAAAAAAAAAAAAAAAAGAAAAGAAAAGAAACCTGACATTCTGGAAAAAAGCTTTTCATGACTTCACAAATATGCTTTTTTTTCATGCATTTTATTCACTGATACTGTTTTGGATATTGTAGTTTACCATAGGTTAGCTGTGTGGTATTCTGTGTCATGGCTGCTCTCTGTATCAATGGGACAGCTGGTATCATTCAAAGAACATAAGCTTTGGACCTGGATAAGCCTGGGTTTGGATCTCTTGACACTTGTTGAAAAAACAACTTTTGAATTGCCAATCTCTTGCCATTAATATGACAATAATAGTCTTACCATCAAGGACTTGTTTGAGAAACAGTGACAGTGTTATATATACATATAGTAAAGTACCTAGTATTTAATAAAACAAATAGTCATTATAATAATTCTAATATTAATATTAGCTAATATATTAGTACTTCAATACTAATGACTATATCATTAACTAATATGCTAATAATATTAATAATTGAGAGTTGAGTATTCAAGTTTTTAATTTTCACTTAAGAACAATGTAGTTAGACCTATCTGATATCCTTAAAATTAAAAAAAAAAAATGATTGCTTGTTAGGAGAGAGAATTGATAGTTTATGAACATGTTATTTATAAGTAGAACATTTGGTAAAATAGGTGTTACCAAGTCTAAACTGTAAAGAGATTATTTATGTAATTATAAGAAGAAAGTAGGAGTTTACTAAGAGTTAATGGTTAGGAATAGGCTTGAGAATTAGAGGGGAATGATATTTTCGGAAGAGGAAGCCAACATAAATGCATAGCTTTATGAAAATGCATGTCCAGGGGCCAGTGAATGGACCAGACTGGTGCCCCTCCCCCCTGTGAACAGTGTTTGAGAGAAACAAGCTTTTCCAATTTTCTAAGGGAGACAAGACAGGCCTGCAAGTCGAGGTATCACTAAGGGGTTTGTGAATCCAAAGCTATTTGTATTAATTGAATGGAGTGCAGGTTGATGATAGTTGTTATCAAGGGAGTATTTTTACAAAGTCTAAGACGTAAGCTTCATAATAGTATGGCCGACTAAACTGCAGAATGTTTTAGATATTATAATCAATTTAATCCTTCTATACATTTATTCAGTTTTCAGTAGAGCAACTACATTTATTCTCTTAAATTACACATTACCTTCGTTTTCCCCCCCATCTTTAATCTCTCTTTGAGGAGGAATAAATGAACCACCAGTAGGGAAAAACAGTGCTCATCTTTAGGACGGGCTGTGTGAGCCATAGCTGAGCCTTAAAGGGTTCTGAATTTATGGAATGTGATTGTAGCTTTCCGGTGTTGAAATGTGGTTTGTGGTGTGAGTCCTTATGCATTGTCTCAGTACCAGGGAGGAAGGGGAATATCTTGCTGAAGTGAGGCAGCACTGGATGTGATGAGGTTGCAGAGTGGCTGAGGTTTTGTCCTGTTGTATACATTTGTCATCGAAGTTAATTCACTGTGCAAGTTGCAAGTCTGTCTCTCCCCTTCAGTTTCCACCCCCAGTTAAGTCTCCATTAAAAACATGGGCTTTATCCCATGGCATACCAGGGATATATTTGACAGTTGTACTTTCCTAACAGTTTTGCAAATTTGTCCTTTCAGAATCTTCCCAAAATTAAATATTAGTATTTTTCAGAATGGTCTCTGACTGTATTTATTGTGACCCTACAATAAAAACTACATGTTAAATAATATATGTGTATGTAACAGCACATTCCTGTATTTTTAACTATATGAGTATTTTTACACAGGTGACTATAATGATTCAAAATATGTTGTAGTTTCTTCTTGATTTATAGCAGTTAGACTGTTTTTTATGAATTTGTAACAGTAATTGTAATTCCTTTCAAGGGCACAGTTAGAGAATGAAAAGAAGAAAAGAGAAATAGCAGAAAAAGAAAAGGAAAGAATAGAACGTGAAAAGGAAGAGCTAATGGAACGTCTAAAGCAAATTGAAGAGCAGACAATGAAAGCCCAGAAAGGTAAAGACTTCTTTTTGACTGTGTTAAAAATTGTTCTAGTCTGTTAAATCTTACTTTCTTATATAGAATAATTACATTTAATTGTTAAGTAAATATGTAGTAGAATCATAAACATGTTTAAGGCACATTCAGCTATATAGTACTTGCGTATTCTTTTCATTTACTTGAACACTCAAATATTCTCGTGTATTTTTTTTAAAGATTTTTTTATGCATACAAAAACTGGTGTGCAGGCCAGAGGTGCAGGGGTGGTGACAGGATTCACCAGAGACAGAGTAGGGAGCACAACAGGTAGATCTACTAAAATACACTGCTAAGGGGAGCAGTGGACAGGTCAGGAAAGGTTTGCTGCACCACGTGGGTCAGCTCTCTGGCTGGAGATCCAATTCGTGCTTTGGTGGCTGCCAGTAGCTTCACAGTGCTGTGCTTTAACCTGTTGCACCACCAGGGAGGGCCCTCTCACTTGCATTCTTAACATATATTTTAAATGTGTATACTTTATTCTTCCTAATGTTAGGGTTCCATATAAACAAAAGTATTTATGTAGGGCTATATATTTATATACAGCTAGTCTTTGACTAGTATGGTTTCATTGATGTTATTTCATTATAACATTGATAAGACAAAAAAAATGGGGGTCAATATTGACCAAACCAATATTATTTGGAGGTTAGGTTTCATTATGTCATTTCACTTAACAGTCCCTATTTCTAGCCGCTTTTCCACTTCAAGTGAGAACTTAATGTACTTTAAGGCATGTAGGTAATTTAAAGCATTTTAAGCTATTTCCAACTATATAAATTCTTTAGGAACAATCTCTAACTTTGAGTTCAGTATATTATATATACCTGGAAGTGTTAGGATTTGGTTTGGTAACATGTTTGGAAGAACTTAGTGTGTAAGCCAAATGCTTACGCAGTAGGAACAATGCATTGACTTCAGAGTGTGAGATTTATATAAGTAACTCTAGAATACATAAGTTTAAAACCACAAATTCTGGGGAGAACAAAAGAAAAAAGGTATGGAGCAAAGTAAAATACTTTGTCCTTCCTAAGCAGTAGGATCTGGGAGCTAACATGAAATCTACACCATTTATAACTAGAATTAATGCTTGACTTCAACTACATTTTAGGAGTACAAATATACGCATGCACAGAAGTGAATTCTGTGTGTTTGGCAGCAATAAGATGTGCATATATTAATAGTGAGGCAATGAGGACTAAGTGCCATGATGGATAGTATAAGCTGTATTTTAGGGAGGAATACTTGAAATCTTGAATGCACTAAACTTTTTTTAAAAAGGGAAAATTTAAAGAAGTTATAGTACTGATCTGAACTTTAAAAAAACAATGAATTCAAGCACTTTTCATTTATATAATACCTTTCTAATAGAATGGCTACTTACTGAAACTTTCATTTATTTAGGGTATATAGTAAAAATAATAGTGACATACTGAAAGCTACTCAAGTAAAGAAGTGCTAAAGAGTCTAAGGAAGATAGAATATTAGAAAACCTATAGAGCATCCCTGTCAAGACAGTTTCAAATAAGTCATCTCAATCCAAAGACCTATCCATTTGTTTGTTTCTAATAATAAAGCATTCTCAGACTCCTAAAATCTGTGTGGTTGTTTTGTAATTTATTCTAAATTCACCTTCAGATGCAGTAACTCTTTAAGTCATGATATACAGGGAATAGTACATATCCTGTTTTTTGTATACAAAAACAAATCCATGAGGATATATTCCTGATTCAACTTCATTCTTACACAAAAGGTACATAACACATACATTCTTTTTCACCTTGCTGTTTTCATTTGTAATCATGAAAATCACTTCAGATGCATTTGTAGAGAGCTTTCTTTTCAAAATGGTATCATAATCATTACTTAGATGTATCACACATATTTTAAAATTTGTTTTTCCAGTGAGTAATTTATAATCACATTCTTAATTCTATAACATCTAAGAATTTTGATTGTGAAACTTTTGCCTGCTTTTGTTTTATAATAATATTAGTGCTTTCCCCAGTATTAAAACTTTGACATTTAATAAGCTGTTTTCCTAGATGGGGACAAGAAAGAAATATCCATAATCCTTTTGGGATAGTTTTTACTAATACTGTTACAGAAATATGTAACTTTCAGGATTTGCCCTCTAAATAACTTAAGCTAACAAAGCTTGCAAAGTCATAGGCCTGTCAAAAACAAATGATACTTGTGTTCAAGCCTGATTGAGAAAGAGAGACTTTCATAAAGTTTATTAGGTTGAACTTAACAGTAATTTCCTTGGTCTACTCAGTTGAACATCGCACCACCTACATCAGTATAACACAGTGAGGGAAACACCTCATTCTTCTAAACTTTAACCTTTGTCCTGAAAGAGTTGATATGTTAACAGAAGCCAGATTTCTTGGTGCCCTCTTCCCAAGTGCCATCCTTCAAATATTACAGGTTCTGATTTTTTAAAATCAAATAATACTGGAATTTCCAACTTTCTCATCTTACCTTTCTATGCAGGAGTTCTTAAATGAATTTGAGCTCCAGAAGGACATTTGTTTCATGGGACTATTCTAATTCATAGGTTTGCAAGTAAGAGACCAGGTAGTAAATAAGTATTTCAGGCTTTGCAGGCTGCACTGCCTCTGTTACAGCTGTCAGCTCTGCCATTGCAACATGCAAGGCGTCTTACATGATCCCTAAACAATGGATGGTATTGTGTAGTCCCATTGAAAGAGGCTATGTGTTCCAGTGAAACTTTGTTTACACAAGTAAGGCTTTGGGTTGGATTTGATGAAGTATGTCATAGTTTGATGATCTCAGTTCTAACTCAATTAACTCCAGCGGAAAGAAACAGCCAAGGTCATGTATGGGATATATGTCTATTCAAACCCTTACTTTCCAGAGGACACTAGAGTAGATTCAGTCTTCAGTTCACTTTCAACATTTAAAGAAATATTTATATAATTTTTAACCTACCACCAAACAACTGCTGACATGTTTATCATTCTCGTTGATACTGATTATAAAAGTCTGATTGATAATAATAATGGGGAATATTTTAAAGTTTAAGTTTGTAATCAGATTTATTGTTCTTTCTTGTCCCATGGTACAGAAAGAAGTTTGTAAAAAGAAAAAGTAAAGCATTGTTTTTATTTGTGAACTTTTCTTTAGCTATTTGTTGGCCTGTTTAGATGACTGATAGAACAGTGACTTTTGTAGGCTTGGCTTTATGAAACATTAGTCAGCCAATTGGGAAAAATGATAAAGTTTGGTAAACTAGCCTAGTGTCCAGATTTTATAAGGCAGATTTTAAAATAAGTAATCTTAGAATTTAATTGTAGTAATCCATTATTTACAGTTCATTTTTATAGCCAAATAATCCATTAGAATTTTGTGTTATTTTATCAAGAATTAAAATCTAACAGGAATCAGTTTTCTTTACCATCTTAACTGCAGTTACTTAGGTTAGTTCTGACCAAGACCAACAAAAATAAGAACACTAAGGGATAACTCGTGCATTATAGTTCACTTTCAGATCTTAAGACAGATTTTTCAGTTTTTCCCAAGGGAGAGTTATTCAGTGCTCATTTAATAGTTTCATAGCACATTCAGTTGTATTATGTCACAGAATTTCCTATTACTAAACTAGAATTGTGCTTTAAAATAACTAAACTCATTTAAAACTTTATAGCTTTGTGTTGTATTTTCCTTCCCATTACACTCATTAGAACAAGAAAAGAATATACAATCTGTACACATAAGGATTAAAATTTGTATCATTCATATTCAGATATTACTTGTACTTGAGGAATAGATTGAACCAGTAACTCAAAATTCTCAATAACTCATCTAATTCATATCAACATTCCTATTTTGAGTTAGTATTATTTTCAGTCAATATTTAGGATTTACTTATCTAAAACATAGTTTATACAAGCAAAAACTTCTGCCAATCTTAAACTGTGTATTGTAGATTTTTAAAGCAGATAGCAAGTTGTTTAGGTCAGACCTTCAGCAAGGTTATTTTTATTCAAAAGTAAACAATGGGCTTCTTTTTTTAAAATTTATCTATTTATTTATACACAGCTGGGGTACATGCCAGAGGTGCAGGGGTGGTGAGAGGATTCAAGTACATGGCAGGTCAGGAGAGGTCTGCTGCACCATGTGGATCACCTCCGGGGCGGGGAGGTGCTGTAGTGGCTTTAGCTTCTTAGTGGTGGGCTTTGACATGCGGCACCACCAGGGAAGACCCAGGATGAGCTTTTAGCTTTATGATATAATATTAGTTCCAGAGAATTCTCATTTCTCCCACTTTTGAATTGATGCAGCAGACTTAATTTTAAGTGATTATGCTTTTGTCAAGTAAGGATGGTATGTGTTCATACAGAAATGGTAGCTTTTAGAAGTTGTATAGAATAGATTCCTTGCACTATATAGGCTTCTTTTGATAATGTGCATAATAGAATTTGAAATTATTCCAACATGTTATACATGTATTTGATAGAACTAGAAGAACAAACTCGAAAAGCTCTAGAACTGGACCAGGAACGAAAACGAGCAAAGGAAGAAGCAGAAAGGCTTGAAAAGGAGCGTCGAGCTGCTGAAGAAGCCAAGTCTGCTATTGCAAAACAAGCTGCTGACCAGATGAAGAATCAGGAGCAACTGGTAAGGAGCCTGGCTTAGTTCTCTCTTAAACAAGGAAAACTTAAAAGCATGGAGTGAACATTGAAAATTAAGCCTGTCATACCTTTGGAAAGCAAGCCAAAGATGCAAGTAACTTAATAACAAAGTGTGAAAATGAGTCTAAAGTTTTGTTTCTGCTTTAACAACAATTAAAAAACCCTACAAAGAAAGCAGAATAAAAGATAAATGGAACCTATTGCCAAAAAAAGATTCAGATTCAGGTAGACTTTGCCTAGGCATAGACGTGCTTTGCATTAGATAAATTGATAAAATATCTAACCCCTATATTATGTCTATAGTTCTTGATTGCTGGATTTTTTTATTTAGTAAACTTGTAAATTATGTGTGGGCATAATCCTAGATTTAAATGTTGGGTTAGGCATTTACTTATGTGTCTTTTTGAATCTTTCTAAACCTCAGATTCTTCCCTTTGAAAAAAGATATACTGCTAGCTAATGGAATTGTTGATGAGTGATTTGATAAAGTGCTTTTTAAACATTATATACTTTTCTCTCTTGTGGGCTTTAACAAATACTTTATTGATAAGAGTTATAAAGTATGTCTTATATCCCATATTTTAAGTTACTGCTGCTGGTAGAGGATAGCTGCTTATCTGTGCAATAATAAATGTTTTTCACTTTGTCTCCTTATTAGCTTATTAGTTCCTTATAGCTATTACTAATTTAAATAAGTTAAAATCTTAAAAACATACACTATCTTCTTTTAAATGGAGGAGTATCATGTAAGAAAAAATATATAAAATAGCCCAGGCGTGTACTTCAACAAAAACTTTATTGACTTAATATAAAATACTGGAATTACGTTAAGTTTTTTAGTATTGGCATTTGTATTTATTTTAGGCAGCAGAGCTTGCTGAATTTACTGCCAAGATTGCACTTCTGGAAGAAGCCAAGAAGAAAAAGGAAGAGGAAGCTACTGAATGGCAACACAAAGTAATCACCTACCTGTTCATTCGTTCTCATTTGTTGATTGCCTACTTTGTTTCCTGCAGTGTGCTGAATTTATTGGAATGAATTTAAGATGCTGTCAGTTTAGAGGAGCTAGACGGCTCATGTTCATGAATGTGTGTATTGCAATAAATACTACTCACATAAATAATTTGGAAACATAGGGAAGGGGACTAATTTCTGAATGGAATGAGGCAGGTATTGGCAAACCACTTAAAAGTTCAAGCTGAGTCTTGAGTAATTAATTTGGACTAGAAAAGATAGAGAATAAAGACATAGTCATTCTAGATAGAGGGAACTGGATGAGCATAGGAAGTATGAGAAAACTAGACCTGTTGACAACAGACAGGAAGCAAAAAAGTCTAGAGCCTAAGTTCAGAAATTTTGGGAGACGTAACTGGAAAGTTAGAGTTCCTGCAGGGTCAAAATGGCAAGTATGCTGGGTTCATCACCTCTGCACATGAACAGCAAATAGACAATTAGGCAGTTAGAGGGAAAACAGTGTCAGAGAGGATAGGGAGGAAACATTTCTCTTGGAACTCCACCAGGGCAGTGCGACCAGAGAGGGAAGGGCTCACACAATATCGGGGACTCCAGTATCTGGGGATGTCATTAGAGGGAAAAGTACACACAACCAGGTGTAGAAAATGAAGGGACCTTCCTCTAGAGAACAGCAGGCCTCCGGGGACTTGTCAGCCAAGGTTGAAGCTCAGGGGAGTAGATAAATGCCAGCAAGGGTGAACACCAACAGCTAGAAATCAAACATGGGCCTGGCTGCTGGGTGAAACACCCTGTACCTCTGCTTTGGGGCACGTGAGGTCATTGGACTTCCCTGAAGATTACTTCTTTGGGCAGCACTTGCCCAAGATAATGACTGTCAGCTTGCCTTCCCTGGGTGTGTAGGAGCTGGAATTCAAGTCTCTTGGAAAGGGCCTTCTTAGTAGGACTTGTTGGAAGTGGAACAAAGTCCACTTGTTGCCCCTTCCCACAAATGGCTCCTCTCTACAGGTCAGCAGTGCATTGTTGGAAACACCTGTGTGACTCCCTCTTGGGGCTGTTGTTGGGATTACATTCCCCTCCAGTTAAGAGTTTAAAGCATCCAGACCCAGTAACAGGAACTTGCGCTTCTAGGTTAAACTTTGTTCATGGAAATTGCCTGACAGTCTCCATTCTCTCCAGCCACAGCTCTGTCCTGGGGACCCAGTCCTCCAAGGAGGTTTGTGGGATGTCTGTGGGGAAACTGTTCTATAGACAGTGTCCCACGGGCCTGAGAAACGCTTGCTTTATCCACCTGTGGCCAGTACTACTGGGACCATGCCCTGTCTACAGTGTAAACCTGCATCTCCAGCATCTCTGTGTTCAGCCCACTGGGTGGGGTGTGGGGGGTGTGTGGGGGAGGGAGGTAATATAAATACACACACACACCGTAATGCTATTTCATTGTAATCTGTTTTCATATCATCTAATGTTTGACTCTTTTATAAATTGACTTCAGAAGTCTTTTATAGCTAATTTTGCAGGCTATTGTCCAAAGTAGAACTTGGCATTGTGTCGATTTATACTCTCACACTTTTTTTTTTAAAGATATATTTATTTGCATACAGAACTGGGGTACAGAACTGGGGTACAGACCAGAGGTGCAGGGGCAGTGAGAGGATTCACCAGAGACACAGTGGGGAGCAGAACAGGCTGACTGACGAAGGGCACTGCTGAGGGGAACAGTGGGCGGGTCAGGAGAGGTCTGCTGAGCCATGTCGATCACCTGAGGGAGGGGGCGAGGGAGATCAAACTCATGCTGAGGTGGCTTTAGCTTCTTAGTGCTGTGCTTTAACCTGCTGCATCACCAGGGAGGGCCTCTTTATTTTTTTTTTTTTATTTTTTTTTTAAAAGATTT
>NW_004567126.1:25746916-25779041 GCF_000260355.1 Condylura cristata
GGTCTCCTCCGGGGCAGGCGGGAATCGAACTCATGCGGAAGCGGCTTTTAGATTCTCAGTGCTGTGCTTTAACCCGCTGCGCCACCAGGGAGGGCCCTCTCTTTATTTTTTTTTAAGGTAACATTGACTTATGTGATTGTTGGTATCATGAAGCAGAGGCCCCCCCACCCAGGTACCCTGCAGCGCACCCGCCAACATACCCCTCATGGCCCACCACATAGTCTCGTGTGCCCCTTCCCTCTTTGTTCTTGTCTTTTCTCACCCTTCCCCCTCTCAGTGTGTAGTTCTATAGTCAGTTTTCAAGGGTTAGCTTTTCAACTTGTCTTTATCTGACCCTTAATTTGGTGTCTCTGTATTCCACATAGATAAGTGATACCATCTGGTATTTGTCTTCTCCTTCTGACATATTTCCCTTCTAGCTCCATCTATGTGAATTTATCCTTTTTTTTTTGTTCACTAAGTGATGGTCTATTATGAAAAAGTCACTAATAAATTTATCAATAATGTTCAGGCTTTTGCAGCCCAAGAAGACTTGGAAAAGACCAAAGAAGAGTTAAAAACTGTGATGTCGGCTCCACCTCCACCCCCACCAGTCATTCCGCCAACAGAAAATGAACATGATGAACATGATGAGAACAGTGCTCAGGCTAGTGCTGAATTATCAAATGACGGTGTCATGAACCACAGAAGTGAGGAAGAACGTGTAACAGAAACACAGAAAAATGAGCGTGTTAAGAAGCAACTCCAGGTATTTCTAATTTGAAGTTGAATTCATATTTAAAATTTAGTTAGCATTTTCCCTTTTTATTAAGACAAATTTACTTAGAAGGAACATAAGGTTTCTAGAAGCCTTTATGCAGAATTACAGGCCGAGGTAAATAGTCAGTAGTCATACTATTTCTTCCGTTACATATGACCCCATTAGTAAAGGTTTGTTAGCCTTGTGTAATCAGGCAGGCCTTCCTTAACTAGTGTGCTATTATTTAATCACACCTGTGCTTAAAAACAATTCAATTTAGCTTTTAAACAGTAAAGTATGCATTTAAGATAGGATAATTTAAGAGACTATGACAATACATAACTGCAATTACTTGTTCAGATTTTACAGTCACAAATAGTCATTTAGTGTACTTACTACATCCATATTAGAAATTTTAATTAGACTTTTTTCTTAAAAAGTTATTTGATTTTTGTAATCAGGAAGGTGTATAAATATTAATAAAAGAAACAAGGTTGTAGTTGTAATAATAAACATAATAAAACTGTTAGAAAATGTTTCCCTGATAGTTTACACTTTAGATATTACAGTAACATTATAACATTGAATACTTTTTAATTCAATTTTTACTGAACCTTATGTTTTCAAGTGTTGGAGTAGTAAATGAAGGAAATTTAGAATAACACAAAATCATCATAATTGATGAGTGTAGAAATGAAAATTCATGGGTATTCCTCTTTAACCACTGCCCCCCACCATTACTGAAAGGAAAATGAACTTACATACTTTAAAGAAAGAGGATTTCACAGTGGGCATTTTAGAAAACTGAAAAGACAGATTTGTTTTGTTTTTAAATCTTTTTTTAAATATATTTTTAATGTAAGAAAAATATCTTTGAGTACTAAATTTTTAACTGCCTGACATTTTTTTTACACAAAGGCATTAAGTTCAGAATTGGCCCAAGCCAGAGATGAAACCAAGAAAACACAAAACGATGTCCTACACGCTGAGAATGTTAAAGCAGGCCGTGATAAATACAAGACTCTGCGGCAGATCCGACAAGGCAATACAAAGCAGCGTATTGATGAGTTTGAAGCAATGTGAGAGCTGTTACTTTGCATACATGTTCTTCATAAGCTGAACCACCAACAGAGAAAAGCAGGCCTTTGCAGATACCATGGAATGCATCCCACCTTGCCAAAGCACTTATACCAGTTTGACTGTTGTGACTAAAAACACATTTAAGAGAGCTCTTTAACATTAAAGCAATGTGATTTCGTTTTTTCTTTTGGGCCAGGGAATATAGAATAGTTTTCCATCTCCTCCTTTCATACATTCATTTTCCTTTTTTTTTTTTCTATTGTAGATTAACTCTAATTGTCATGTCTGACAAATGTGTATGTGTGATGTAAGCAAGCACTTTGTACATTTTGAAAGCTGTGGTGATGTAATGGGTGCTTAGCAGGTAGAGCACTCTGTTTCCTTCCACCTTCCATATTTTATTCGCTTGTTGTATTCTTGCTCATTAACATCTTCTCAGTTTCCTCTTCTCATTTCTAACACACCCACAACCGTAATTCTGCCACAGGTCATTGACAGGGCTTAAAATGAGGGTAGGTGGCCGGGTGGACAGTCTGTGTTGTATAGAAGATGGCTCTGTGTCACGAGAGGGATTACAGCTTTTAGCAGTGTAATGTGTAGTTGGGGATTGACTTTTTAAAATCCAGTTTAATTATGCTATTGGATATTTTATAGTTATTTACTAATTACAGTCACTTTATAGACAGTTGAATTGATTGGTGTTTGATCTTCCTGTTATCCTTTGGTTTTCTTTGCCTGCCAGTTCACAAAGGCATAGGCAGCAGGTAGTTGTTTCCTAGGAGAGATTATTGATGAAACTCTATCTGCAAATGACAGTTGTCTCTGAAAGATTTGAAAAGTTTTGTTCTACAGTGATTTAGAAAAACAGACATTTTATAAGAGGAAATAATACATTTGCTGATCATTGATAATAATCATCACAAAAATCTTGGACCTTTCTGGAAGGACAGCAGATGAAAACATCCATCCCAAGGAAGGGGTGGTAATACTACCTCACTACTACACACATGATGACTGGTTCTCCACACATAATGGCATGTGTAAGCTATGTGGCGTGTGTAAACTGTATGTGTTACAGGACACAGTGTTTCCTTTCATTCATGAAGTTGTATTTTTGAGATTTCTTTCTCCTTCAGAATATCTTTGAGTACTAAATTTTTAACTGCCTTTTTGTTGAACTGGATTATGAATCTCTGACAGTTGCAAGCTCTCATTGGTATGCTGTCTTCCAGGGAGGGGAGGGAGTGTTGGATGTCTGAAGAGGAGAGAGAGAGAGAGATGATGGGAGCGCGAGAATGCATGTGTGTGTGTGCGTGATAGAGATCACCCTTGTAGCGCATGAAAATGTACCTTATCTTTCGTTTCTTGATATAATTGTTACATGATCACTTTAGTGTATTTTATTTTTAAATCACTTTGTGCTTTTTTCCCCTCTTAATTGCTAAGAATACTTAAATTTGGTCTGTTAATCCCATTTCATGAATTATAATTTTAGGCTATATTGATTTCAATTATGTCTTACAAAGAAATAGTTTTCAGTTTGAAAGGTGGTCTAATATTCATGTTCTAACATTTCCTTTACTGTAAAACACCTAGATTTGGAGATAATGAAAGCCTTGTTTTCTCTGTGTGGTTCAGCTACTTTCCATTTGGTATTATGCATTCAAATTTACATTTATCTATTAAAATTGCCATTTTGTTAAACATTTTTCATGCACAGTAGATACAAGTTGTGTCTGAAAATATCTCTTGTGCTTTTTTGATTTTTGATTTTGCTGATTTAAAGGATTAATCTGGGCAGACATTATGAAAAGCAAAGGTTGCATTTAATATATTTTTTGGACTTTGTAGGACAAAAGATAACTGGTTAACCTTGAAGTGACTGTTGTACGGTGGTTGTGCATATGCTTCAAAATAGTAGGGAAGAGAATAGTTCTTGCAGCACAGTAGACAAATAGGTGGTGAACGTGCTTTTAGGCATGTGTCCACCTTTTTCGAGCATTAAAGCAATTGCCATAATAGGTGAAAACTTGGACTTCCACTGGGCTTTTAATATTCTTCATTTTGAATTATGTGCACTGCCGTTGCTACATCAGTCTGATATCAGTGTTGAAAAAATACCAGTTATATTTGCTGTTTATAATCTATATGTAGATTAGGATTAAAATGGATTTAATCCATTTTTAAAGCTGTGTGAATTTTTCTAAACAGAAACAACTATTTGCAATATGGATTTTCATAGTGATTAAACAATTATTACTTTTATTATTAGCAGTTGAGCACATGTTCATATAGCGATGTAAAAATATATTAATGAATATTTGATAAACTCCAACAGACTTTTACCATTAGCATAATTTTGTGTTGTACAATTTAAGTTACAATCTATAATTTTGGATAACACTCATTGGTCAACAATAAAGTGACAAAAGCTCATGCCTTCAAGGTCCACTGTTGTTATTTAGCATGGATTTCTTATATATTTCCTGAAAATTATAATTTCTACTAGACTCATGAATTATCACAAGTAGATAGGAGAAATTTCAGAATCCCCAGAGATTTACCCTTCCCTCCAAATTATACCTTTTTGTTATGAAATTAGTAGTGATTGGTAATTTGTGGAAAAGTTAAATCATCTCTTCTTGAGAACAGAAAATCATTTAGGATTTCTAGTTACTGCCTTTGTGTTTAGTGAATTTTTTTCCTGAGAATATACAGTTTCATTGTCATTGATTAATATTAATATATTAATATTCTTTAAAGAACTGTATACTATTTATTTAAATACATATTCATAAAGTGGCACTATAGAACAGTTAACATAAATCTAGAAATTGTCTTTTAAAAAGCTTGTTGATTTTTAACAGATTATTCTTAAACAAGCTAGTGATAAAGCCAGCAATAGGAAAAAAACCAAGTGTCTTCTCAGTTTAATAATACTTAACTGTCACTGTTACTTTTATTCTCAAAGGCAGGTAATGCTTCTTTAATCTGATCCTATCAGAAAAGAAAGGTGAATTTTATAAAATAAGGTGTTTTTTTTTTTTATATCTAAGATACTGTCTTTAAGAACTAGGATTACCACATACAGAATTAAGACTGGGGACTGAATCCTGGTTATCATTAGAAAAGAGATTCAGTATTAGTATCGTGATTAAAAGAAATGCCCAACGCTTTATTTAGTTTTGGTTACCTTACTGTATTTTCAGGGGTCATTTCTATAGTATTGGTGATGTTTTTAGAATTGAAGATTAGAAAAAAAAACACAAAACTTTAGATTCCAAAGCTTCCCATTCTGTGTATTCATGATAAAAAAATGTCTTGCTAAATAGCCTCAAACCAAAATTTAATAAATTACTGCCTTTAACATTAGCTTAAGCTAAACTGATTTGTAAGTTAAGTTTTACTTGTCTTTAATAAGAGTCAGGGAAATGTGAAACTACACTGGTGAAAAGTGTCTCTGCATTTACTATGAATGGACACAACTTGAACTTTATCTCATTTTTGAAACTGGAAGATAATCTTGCACATGTGTGGTTTTATATAGAATGACAGTATTCTGTTCTTCTACAATGTCAGAGATCCCTATAGGTATTTTCATAACTTATAAAATGTTGAGGCAGCCTGATTTCTCATTCTGCACTGGGAGACAGGAAAAGTTGGCTCACAGTGGTGTCTCCTGTGAGAGCCTGTCACACCCTGCCCTTTGTGAGCCAGTTCAGTAATCTAACTCCCATTTCATCCTAGTGGGCCCATTTCTTAACATGTCCATCTTCAGTATTTTAATAGCAACTATTTCCCTACTGGAAAGAGCCTAACTCCCTGATTTTTAGCCTTAATATTTTGGCCTCCTGTAAACTCTGATAAATGAGTTTTCTGATTTGTGGTTACATATATACTACTTTAGGAGTTGATGTTTTTATCCATTATTCCCACAGAATTTTACGGTTAAAATAATGATGGAGATAATAATTCATGACACGCCTGTTAGATTCAGGTTTATTGTTTGCTCTGGAATTCCCTAGCTACTATACGCAGTTCCAGGTTATTAATGACCTTCAGTTAGGCAGTATGTTTTTTAAATACTTGCTATGTTCTAGGATATAGAGGCAAGATGGACTATCTTAAAATGTGGAACTGAAAATATTAACTGATCTTAGTTCTGAGATTACTTACATTAATCTGTTACAATATGAGATTTATTTCTGAAGAAACAGCAGCACCATTTTGTTGATTGTTACTTGTATGCCCAGATTCCTCCGTGCTTATATATCGTCAGTTGCTTCCATCCATGTGATTTCATTTTTATTATTCTTCTAATTGTTCACTTTGTTTAAATGGTCCAAAATATCTAGAGTAATTTTGATATTTATGCATGTCATTTATTTCACTCCTGACAACAGCAAGTGCCCATCTTCATGGTGTGTGGGGTGAGATATCTGCATTTATGTGATGGTCCTTGAGAAGTTCCTTTTGGTACAATGGATTTACTACATGAAATTCTTCCTGCACTGTCATAATGTGTGCCTTGAAATCCCTTTTAATTTTGCAACTTAAAATGTTTTCTGTTTTAAACCTAGAAATGCATGTATGTCTTTAACTTAAAGGCAATACCTCTTCCCTCCCTTTTCTTTATTTATACTGAAAGTCAGTAATTCAGGTCTAGCATTGGAATACTGTATGCAATCATCCCATTTATATACATATTTACTTTTAAATTTTAGATATTTCGGGTAAAAGTCTGTCATGTATGAAACTACTGTACTATAAGGAAGATGATAGAGGAAAATTGATGACTGATAGAATACGCAGTGTAGTTTTTCAAGTATATGTGCTTGCTGGTATATTAATTTTTATCTCATAGGTGAAATATTAAACACTGGTTAATATTTTTAAAAGAGCCTAAAAAGTGAAGTGCCTATTTTTTAAAAAGTTTTCCTAATTTTATAGGAGGACACATTTTTAACCCAGTTAACAAATTAACTAACTGGTCAAGTATAGCTGTTCATATCTGTATTAAATATTGAGAAGCTGGATGGAGCTAGGAGTTTGCAGTTGAGTTTCTATGTTAAAATGTACATAAGGTTGACCATTTTAACCATTTACAAGTATAAGCTGAGCAGCTCAAGTACATTCATGTTGCTGTGCCACTTGTCACCACTGTGTTCCCCAGCAGTGTCCAATCCCAAACGGCATGTCTGTGCCCATTCATTCTTCTTCCTGGCCCCTGGGAACCACTGTCCTGTCTCATGAATTTGACTGTTCTAGATAAATGGACTCACACATTGGTCCTTTTGTGTCTGATTTGTTTCCTTTAGCAGAATGTTTTCAAGGTTCATTCATCTTACAGCACATATAAGAGCCTTATTTGTTTTAAGGCTAAATAATGCATTGTACATGCATGTCATATTTTGTTTATCCATTTTTCAGTCAATGGACATTTTAATTGTTTCCACATTTGACTTGTGAACAGTGCTACTCTATATATGGTGAACAAATGTCTTGAATCCCTGCCGATTTTTTGGAGGGAGGGTGCATATCCAAAAATGGCATTGTTGAATAGTGTAATTCTTTAATTTTTTTGAGGAACTGCCAAGTTATCTTCCTGTATTCCCATCAGCAATGCACAGGGTTCCGGTTTCTTCATATCCTCACCAACAGTTGTTTTTGGGTTTTTTTGTTTGTTTGTTTTCTCTAGTCCAGTCCACCCTACTGGGTGAAGTAATGACTGACTGGTTTTATTTTCATCTCCTTATGATGCATTTCTCTATGATTGTAAAGATCATTTTGTATTTCTTGACCATTTGTATGTCGTCTTTGCTGAATTGTTTATTAATGCTTCGTCCTTTTTTGAGTTGTTTTCTGTTTTGAGAGTTCATCTTATGTTCTGGGTATTAATCCTGTGCACGTGCTGTATTCCGAGGGTCACCTTTGCACTTCATTGTTGATGACCTTTGGTGCACGAAAGCTCTTAATCTTGATGACATCCACTTAGTTTTCTCTTCATTTCCTGTGCTTTTTAGTCTTCATGTGTTTTAAGGGGGAAAAAACTTTTGATGAAAAAGAAAGGTATTACTAAAAGGGTGAAACAAAAGAAATACTATGTACAGTGGCTGGCGTCAAAAAAGATGAGAGGCTCACTGTGTAAACTTGGCCACCTGGTACCTGTGGGAGAACAGGGACGGGGAGCAGAAACGACTTTACTCCAACTCATGCTGCTATGAAAAGAATACTAGCAAGTGCAGAGGGTAACAACAGCTTAACAGAGGAACTGTGCAGACTGTAAATGGCCTCAAAAAGGGCTGTGATTATATCACAAGGCCTAAGAATTTAAAGGAAATATCTAGAGGCAATTTGCTCCCATGCTTGCTGTAAGTAGTAGTGTTTTGTTTTGTTTTTTTTCCCCCACTTACTTTCCAAATGCTCTCTTTGGGGACAGTTAGGACCTCCTTTTTATCACTTTATTCTTGACCTTCTAGGTATGGTTCTAGAACTAGAACACACAAAGAACTAGAAATGAAAGACATCCAAGAGCAAATGGATTTGATTCTGCATTCTAATTCCTGGTCTATACACTCTCTCTACAGGTTTTATACTCACGTACTCTTGATACTGTAAATAACTTCTCAGCTTTCAGTCACATTGTTTTAGAACATTTCTCTGGACATTGAGATTCTGGATGCATTGTCTTCCCAGTATGTAATTGTTGAGCAAGGTTAATGACAAGGTACTTTTGAGTTATGAATTATTATTTGTAATCGACAAACTACTACTTCGTAGTATGCTTAGGCCGGATGACCAGTTGCCTTTCTGCTCCCAGATGATTGTAATAATGTAGTGACTGGAAGAAACATTGAAGGACTTTTTTAAAACAGGTTTTAATAAGTCAGAAAAAATAACTTCTTTCAGCTCATATTCAGTGAATATTATCTCTGCATATGCATCATTATTTACTGGTTTTGGATGACTTTTATCTGGAAATGTCTGTAGGATTTTTAAAATTGCGAATCACATTTGATTATGCTTATCAAGTTAGCTTTTATTAAAGGTCTGATTTGATTCATCTGTTTATGACCAAGTGATATGTTAGGGCTTTTATTCTTTCTTATTTCTGCTTATTTTCTCCAGATAATTCTTAATAGAATATACTCTTCATTTTTTTTTTAGGCAATAAAGGATTTAAAATATAGAGATTTTTAATTTAAATGATTTTTTGGTAATCTAAGTTACAAGTGGATTTTTTCCCTTCATTTAAAGTATAATGGTGTACTTTTGATAATGTAAATTGAATATAGAAATTGTGTGTTTTTAAATACTTTTTTAAATCAGAAGACAAACTTTTCACTGTGTGAAAAAGAAAATCATATTCCATGGCCTGTTTCGCTTTTTAATTATCTCTTTGATATTTGTAAATGTAGAATTTAATTCATTTTAAAGCCTTAGGACATTTATGTTAATTAAACTACCATCTTTTCCAAGAAATATATAATGTCTTATATAACTATGAAAATGGTTATTTTTAGTAGGTACAAAATAAAACCACTGCTATTTAGTACTTTACATGTATTCTTAAAATACTTTGAGTGACTATATTTTGTAAAAATCAGAATACCAAAGCAGTTTTATAAGCCTGGAATTAGAGCCCAGAACCTAGTCATTGCATAGTTTATAACATACTTTAGTGTGCTAGACTCCGTGGTGTTCCAGTATAGGCTGTTGCTTTAAGGAGATTTCTAATAAATCTTGGGGCCATAGGTTAAAGGAAATACTCAGTATCAAGATCTATAGAAAAATATACCCATTGGAAAAAGAGTTTTGCATCTTTGTTGGAAATTATTGGCATTAATATTTTTGGAATATTCTCAAGCATGAGGAAGACCAGGAGCAAGTATCTTCTCAGTTACTGGTGTGATATAATAAGGTAAGAAAATGTTTTCTAAAGCATATTATTTTCAACTATTAAATACAGTTTTAGACAGTAGAAGTTTAAAAGGTTTTAACTCAACGCTATTTTGAAAGGGTGTTGCATGGCGACAAGGAGCAGGGGTCTCTTCCCCATAGAGTAGAAAGACTTAACATGCATTCAGACGGCCACTCGTCGGTAATGTATAGTGTATTGCTGTTTGTGCAAAACACAGAATCATGAGATTCTAGATGACACATTTCTGTCAGATTGTAGTTAACAAATTGAGACATGGTCTCAGATTAAGGTACAGAGAGTAATGTAGTACATCAGAGAAGAAAATTGAGATAAACTTCTAGAGGAATTAGAGAAATGAGAGGTCACTTAGTAGACACTAATTAGTGAGCAAACATGATGCTGACTTGATTGATAAGACTGGGAAATGTTTTCTTAATTTATAAAATTACCTGGGAGCATCAGAAATTTTAAGTTCGTCACTAAGTAGTGTTGCTAACATTTTAGATTTGTCATCTTGGTTCTCTCTTGCTGAGGAATTTCATGGTCTTTAATATCAAATGTAAATGTGTCTGATTTTCATATGAGCAACCTTTCTAGAAGATTGTATTAGCATAGCTGGTATCAAAGCTTTCTTACAGCCTTTTGTCCTACTTTAAATATCATAATATTACCTCAAGCAGTACAGATAGAACCTTCGTCTCTAACACTGGTTTATTGGTCTCATTTTTGTGAGTTTATAAATAAATACTTTATTTCATAGGGAAATACTAGAAAACTGGGATGTTGAAAAGCTTTTTGGTTATTTCTCCTTTGGACACATTTTTAGGCAATAAAATAGTGTATTGCCAAATCCCCTTTTTTTGTTAAGAAAAATCTTCGACTACACTTTAGTTATTTTTCAAAAACACTAGCGTGCACATATTACATGATTTTTGTTCACACAAGTTACAACTTCTGTATATATGATTGTGCCATTTCTTTCAGTGAACGGTGTATTTTGGAAATCATTGCATATCATTTAAGAAATATCACAGTGTTTAAATCTGTTGGATTCCTCAACTTGTGATGGACATTTGTGTTTTTACCAGTTCTTTGCTGTTATAAACAAGACTGTCAAAGTATTCTTGTACAAACACTGCTTGTGTTTTATCTGCCTTGAGAAAGCATTCTAGCTAGTAATGAGGTAAGTTGATGCAAGATTTCCTAGTATTTTTTAGGTATCTTTAAAATACAGTACATTTTTAAATTTAAATAAGGTAGGTATATTTTTAAATTAAAAATATATAAGTAGTAAACTTTTTTTTTTAAAGATTTATTTATGCATACAGGCCAGAGGTGCAGGGGCAGTGAGAGGATTCACCAGAGACAGAGTGAGGAGTAGAACAGGCAGATAGGTGAAGCACACTGCTGAGAACAGCAGGTGAGACTGGCGAAGTCTCCCCACCATGTGGGTCACCTCTGGGGCGGGGATCAAACTCACACCAAGGCTGCGGCCAGCTTGCAGTGCTGCATCCCAACTCATTGTGCCACCAAGGAGGGCCCAGAAAAGCAGACGTTTCTCTCTTTCATAAATTGAATATGTGTGTGGCAGAAGAGCAAATAATGCCATTTGCCTGTAAACTCCGGCCTAGCTCCACAAATGTTTTAGAGTGTGTAGCCTAGATTTGTTTCAAAAGCTCTTAGTGATATTTCACATTAACCAGAAGAAACGTGGAGCTTCATGGTTTGCAGTCTCCCTCTCCCCTATCTTCCCTGAGATTCACACTAAATTCCGAGTGGTCAGAGGGACTCAGAAGGCTGTCACCTCCATCTTCCCATTGTCCCGGCAGCTGCCCTTGCTGCTGAGCTCTGACCCTGCCATTTGTTCCTGTGTAGTGTTGTAGGGTGCTCAAGAACTCACTGGTCAAACTATAGGTCACAGCCTGATACCCTCATCTCTTCATTCTTCAGCAAATATCTCGGATGTTACAGAAGACATGCAGGTCTTAACAGCTCGGAGCACATTTGATCCACAGCATCCGACTTACTTTTGGACAGTACTTGGTGCAGATGTGAAGTGCATAGTTGGGAGGCAACCGTGCAGTCTTGGAGGGCCGCATCTGAGCTTGAATGTCTCAGCCACTGTGGCTGTGTGACCTGTGGAAACCACTTGGGCATTTGAGTTAAATTCCCTTCTGGGAGTAACCGCAGGTCTTGGAGCACTTACAGTAATAGTATCCATGAAGTTCTTTGCATCCTGTTTGTCTTAAATGTGTTAATAAGTAGTGGTAGCTTCTGACATTGTTATTCATCATGCTTTTCTTCATCTGTCGGTATTGTGGGTATTAGTATTTGCACCCAAGCCCTTTTGGATTACGATTTTAGTATCTTCTGTTTACTTTTTAAAGATTCTACATTAGCAGGTGTTGGCTGAGCTGCATTTATTGAGTACATATGCCAGACCCTGTGCTAAGTATGCAGGCATAAAACATAGTTTACACTCCCAGTAAACTAAATAAATAATTTGTGCCTTATCAGTAAGTAAGATTCCCTCCTCAACCTCCTGATACAGGAGTGTCACAGGCTTGGCCCTTTTCTGTCTCTACTTGGCTATCTTAGTGACCTTATCAAGTGTCACAGCTTTAGGTATCTTCTTTTTGTATTGTGAAAATTCCCAGATCTCCAGCTCAAACTTCTTCCATTAGCTTTGGCTATATAGATCCCACTACTTGACATTTCTACTTCTATATCTAATGATCATCTCCCTCACTCTGTGAAACCAAACGCGAGATTTTCCAAACTGTTCCTGCCTAAGTCAGTGTCTGACAAGTCCTCTCTTTCAGAAAATGAGGCCAAAATCTCAACTGTCTATGTTAACCTTTTCTCTTATAACCCATGCCAAGTCCAGCCCCAAACGTGCTGGCCCAGCATTCAAAATGTGTAATATAAACAGAATATGACTGCTTCTTGCATTCTCCCTAAGATGGTACCCCCATTCCACACAGAGTTACAAGATTACCTAGAGCTTTCCCATCAGGTTTTTAAAAATCTCTCCTGCTATTATTCTAAAGTCTATGAACACAGCAGGTTTAAAAAGGTAAATCAGTCACTTCTCACAATCGTTCAGCGCTTGCTCCTCTTGGAATAGAAACCAACCACATCTTCTCAAAGACTGTCAGAGTCCAGTGCAGTCTGGTCCTGTGTTCCTTTCACTGTCACCTGCTGCTTGCCCCTTCTCTCACTGAACTGAAGGCATCTGGCTTCCCTGTCAAACTAGCCAGTTCTCCCTTTACCTCAGCCTGTATTCGCTTTTTCCTAGAATTGCTTTTAAGATGTTGCTTGTCATTTCAGTGTGACCTCCCCTTACCATATTTAAGACTGCATCTTCAGTATATTTTATGCCCATTACTGTCCCTCAGTATACATTGCCTTTAATATACCTGTATTTTCCCTACTTTCTATTGTGTATTGTTTATTATCTGTCCTTTCCCATTAGACTGTAAGCTCCACACAAGCAGGAATTTTACTGTTTTGTGCTTTGATACATGCATGGTGCCCATAGTAGTGTCTGGCACACTGTAGTCAGTCAGTATTACTTGTTAAGTGAATGGATGGATAAATTCTGACAGCTTAAAAGAAGGCATGTACTCTACACGGAAGACTTGGAGGGATCCAGAGGCGGCTTCTTGGAGGGGTCAGTCCCTCGGCCAGCAATTTGATGAGTTCTTAATTGGATTGGATAGGCTGTGGATAGGGAAGCCGTGTAGATGGAACTATACCTGCAAATACACTGAGGCATGAAAGGGCTTGGAGGGTACAGTAACTACCCATTTGTCTAGGAAAACCATAAAGTTGAGACTCAGGTGCCAGGAACACTAGAAGAGCATAGGGAAAGTGGGTTGGGATACGCTGCAGGCTTTTGAACGGTTGGTGGTCTGGAATGCTGATGGAACATTGCAGTGTGTTCCCAGGGGAAAGAGGGAGAGAAGCTAGGCTTAGGCGAATGTCAGCATTTTCAGTACTGCCAGAGAAGGGGGTTCTAGAGAGAGGGCCTTCTAGACAGAGAGAGTGCACAGCTGCAGGACAGAGCTGAATGGCGTCTGGTCACCAGGGCCACCTGAAAAAGGAAAAGGAGAGGCCTTTACAGATGAGAAAACATACTGAACATCATAGAGTGACTTCCTTGGAATTAGAGTAGTTTTCACTCAACTATAATATTCTACCAGCCTGTACGGAGAAGAGGAAAATGATCTGTCTAGCAGTGACCGGTCAGTTCCAGGTATCTGAAACTGACCTGTCAACCCCATTCCACACTCCAAGTCCACGGAGCTAGACCTAATCAAATGAAAATCTCTCCATATTTACCTTTTAGGGGTGCACCATGTGGCCCTTGAATGATTTCATCTACTCAAGTAATTTCATTCATTAAACATTTATGAAGTACCTCAAGTTAGGTCATGAGAACTCATACATAATTTAAGAAGAAAAACGCGTCATGATTTAGAGGAGGAAACGAATTCGGAAGCAGTGTGCTAATGCGACAAGTGTATGAGAGAGAACGTGTGCAGAGCTGGGTAGCAAGCCAGTCTTGCTCACATCTCCAAGGGTGGAGAGGACATTGTACTCGTCTGCACTCACCTCCCCTGGCTTCCCTTTGTGGCAAGGAGACATCTCAGCAGGGAATGCTGTGTTGGTCTCAGCACTGGCTGTCACTCTTTCCAGGAGAAATGATGCCCTAGGGGTAATTTCCAGGGCTGAATCAGGCCCCTCAGTGTGTGGAGTGGAAGCTGATGAAGTCAGAGACAAGCCAATTGTGGGCTGAGCTGAGCGGCAGTGGTTGGGTTACCTTAGTATGTGGGTTCAAGTCCACTTAGAATTTAGGCAACTTCTAGAGATCCCAGGATGGGGTAAGGATTCCTGTGTTTTGGGTTTTTGTTACTTGGAACCCTTCCATTTATTCACCCACTTGTTTTAGTGCTTACTATGTACCCAAAACTGAGAAATGACAGACTAGGTTTTCATACTAATAAACTTAGTTTGTATAGAAAAATGTAATAGCTACATAAGGAAGCAGAGTAAAAGTTGCATCTTGTAGTGTCAGTTTGAATCATGAAATTACCAATGCTCAGCCATCTTTGGCCTATAACAATGTTGTGGGAGAAATAAGGACTGTGGAGTTAGAGGCCAGAACAGGTCTCTGGGGAGGTGGCCGGTGAGCTGGCCCTAAAGGAGGAGCAGTCCCCTTCCCCACCTAAGTCAGGATGGTAAGTGCAGCTGCCAGAAGGTCCAGAGTGTGCTGCACTTGGCAGGCACCAGGCTAAACCAGTCCTGCCCTCTCCAGTGGGGTCCTCAGATGTGGTAGGTCCAGTATGCCAGGATTCTCAGATTCTCCAAGGTAAGTCAGAAAATGGCTTTTCAAAAAAGTATTCCAACAGTAAGTTGAAATGTTATTTTTTTTTTAATTGTGCAATCTCCCCAAATGCATGTCAGCTATGTAAATAAGGGTCTGTACATGCTTTGCAAGCCAATATATCTACTTGTCAGAAGCAGCCCACTGGACATCAACTTACCATCTTTGCCGTAAAGCATTCCAGATAGAGCCAGCAGCATATGCTTGCCTGGAGGCAAGAAAGGGCCAGACTTTCCCAAGGAGCAGAATGTCCCTGAAGGGGAGGACATGATATCCAGAGCAGAGTGATCCAGAGGAGTGGGGAGGAGGTGAGGGGAGCGGCAAAGGAACTTCCTGAGCCACGTTGATTGAAACGTTTTTTATATCACAGTTGCTACCTAAAGAGGGGCTGGCTGGAATTGGTTCACTGAAGAATTAAAAGAGTTCATGTTCTTTCAAGGGCCACTGGAGTGAAATTCTCAGTTTTTATTGTTGTCATTAAGATAGTTTCCCACATTTCTCTAGTGGTTTGCTAGACTCCCACTAGTGGCTCTTGGCCTGGGGCATCGGAATCACTCAGAGACAGCTGCAGAGTCTGGAAAGCAGATCTCAGGTGCACTCTGGGAGCGCCTGTCCCAGATCTGAGCATCACGCATCTGCCTTCTGACAGGTGAGGCCCTGGGCCAGCAGAGGACCCACACTGTGGGAGAGCAGTGTCCCTGCGGGGAGGGCCAACATCTCTACCTAGCTGGTTTCTTTAAGTCCTTTCAGATTTTAATGGTTCAAAGACCAAAGATCCTGAGAACCAAATGCATTACTTGCCTGTCTGTTGTGTAACCCCTGGCCAAAATACAAACTGCTGGCAGTAGAGATCATCGTACAAACATGTTAGGGGAGAAATTTGATTAGAATATTTTTGTTATTGTTATTATAGAACATACTTTGTCCCTACATCCGGAAGAGTCATTTCACATGTCAGTTTAAGGCGAGGGCATGCTGGTGATGCTGGAGGCCCGCACCCCTCCCTAACCCTGTCACCCTTACATCCTGCTGTTTGTGTCCACCGCAGTATAATGGCTCATGTCCACGTGCGCACACGTGTGCTGGCCTCCCCCTGAGTGCACCGGTCTCAGTGCCCTCGATGTAGCCAGCCCCCAAGGGGGCTTTTATCCACAACACAGCCACAGTGCAAGTCTGTGGACGGGCGTGGGCAACTGGACGCCTGCAGCTGGGACCTAGGGAGGCCGTTGTTGCTTGCTAGGTCTGCCTCTTTGACTTGACCATGTAGTCATCAACTTGTTTTCCCAGGTAAGGATATGTCTGCATCTTTACCACAATTGATAGCACCCAAATATTTAAATTTTTGCCATTTTGATGAATGTAAAATGGTATTTTGCTGTGCTTTTCTATTTGCATATTTGTGATTTCTTTTACTTATGCATACAGAACTGGGGTACAGGCCAGAGGTGCAGGGGCAGTGAGAGGATTCACCAGAGACAGAGTGGGGAGCAGAACAGGCAGATCGACGAAGTACACTGCTGAGGGGAGCAGCAGGGGAGACAGGAGAGCTCTGCTGCGCCCTTTGGGTCATCTTGGGGGTGGAATCGAGCTCATGCTGCAGTGGCGGTGGGCAGCTTCATTGCGCTACGCTTCTGCCTTTGTACCACCAGGGAGGGCCCACGTTTGTGATTTCTAATGTAGCTGGGAATTGTTCTTACCTCACCAGGTCTTTTTTGTTTTCTCTTCCTTCAAAGGACGCTTTGCTTTCTTGTTTGTTTTCTGTTAGTTTTCTTATCTTGAACTAATTGGTTCACAGAAAACTTCCAGTTATGAACATTTATATTAAATGTTTTACAGCTATTTCCTTCCATTGTGCCTTGTCTTTTCATGGTTTCATGATTTCTTTGATGGATAACATTTTAAATTTTACTATAGCCTCATTTATAAATTTGTCTTTTGCATTATAAGGAAGTTTTTTGTGTATGTGTCATTTTAAAGAATACTTCAATATATTTAAGATACTCCTCCCTACTTTCAGCTCCAAAGATAGTCTATATGCTGAGAGTTTGAGATTTTTTTTCCTAAGTTTTTAAGATACATATACACTTAAGACTTTAGTACAGCTTGGAATAACTTTTGTATTTTGGGTTTTTAGATTCTCTTTTTTTTTTTTTTACTAACATGATTAGTTGTTTTGACAGTGATTTGACAGTTCACCCCGTATGCCAGCCCTGACCGACAGCAAGTGTGCACGGTATATTCCTCCGCTGTGTTCTGTCCGGTTTGTCTGCGCCTGCGCCCTCGTCACTCCCGATAGCCATTGCTTTATAGCTAGTCTTAGTATATGCTTGAGCTTTCTTTATAGAGTTCGTCACTTTATTTTAATAATAAATTCCTGACTAGTTGTGGCCCTTTGTTCTAACACATGAACTTCAGGGGTAGTTTAAATTATATGGGGGAGGAATCCTTTGGTTGGAAAGAAACTAATTGGGAAGAGAGGTTACACCTTTATCGTATGTTTCATCACCCCATTTATTGATAGCTTCCCTAATGCTGTCAGTTAAGTTGTTTAAATTTTTGCATCAAGATCATGTATTTATTTTGTTAAATGTATTATTAGGCACCCTTTTTAAGGGTTATATTTTAAAACTATGGCTGGTATATTGATAGGAAATTGATTTTGTTTGCTGACCTTATTTATATTCAGGAATCTTGCATGTTTGTTTTCCTGGACAACTTGCTATATGTCCTCATCTGTAGCTTGGTGCCCTGTGAATCCTGCACAACTGTAAGGAGAAATCTTGCTCCTCTGATTTGTTATGTGTCGCCCTTCGTTCCCATTCAAGGGTTGCAGGCTACAACCAAGGTAGTTTAATCCCATAGCGCCACCTGGTGGTCAACCTTGGGAACCGCTAACTTACTATCTACCTTTTTTCTTCTAAGTAAATAAAATACATACAGGTTCCTTAGTCACCCCTCAGTTAATTCTTCTACCTTACATTTATTCACTTTACATCCACCCTCCGCTCTCCCTTGTTCCTCAGTTTTTTCTCGGTGTACTCATATAAATCTCTTTCCATCCTTTGCTTTTTCTCTTTCCCTTTGTTTCTTTTTCAGTATAAACCCACTTCAATTATATTTATTCATGGTAAAAGTCTTGCTGGTGACTAAGGAAAAACAACAACAACAAAACATTCTTAAATGACATTTGGTATAATGAAGTGTCAGTTCTGCTAACCTTCAAAGTCCTTGAAAATATTCTTAAAATTTAAGTACTGTTTAATGATCTTCTAATTCTCCCCCGTTTAATATCGAGGTCAAGTGTTCAAGAAAAGTCATGAAGCTATTATGTTTCATTGTTTCTTGGTTCCTTTGTTACCAGCTTTGACAACTCTGGGGTTTCTATATTTAAGGGTTAATTTGCCTGGCAGTGTACCTACCATCTATCCCCCTGGTTGCCTTGGGAAACAGCTCACTAAAGATGCCCTCTTGGTTCATCACCCATGTATGAGGTAGAGTTTGCCAGTAACTTCATCTCTACTTGCTTAACCCACGAGCACGGGAAATAAGTAGAGGCAACATTCTTTCAGGCAAAGAACTGGGGCGGGCTTGGTTGGCCTAGCCAAGCTGGTGTCAGCGTGTGGTGACAGTAGCGAGCTGGCCGAAGACCACGGGCCAGTGAACGCTGGGCTGGGCTGCATCGATCTGTTTAGCCACCGCATCGCAGGAGGGCTGGATTTCACTGTTGGTCCTAACCCACTGCGGTCTTTCAGTGGGCCAGGCCAGCGTGTGGAGGATGCGCTTACTCGAAGACAGCGACTCTCGATTTCAAAGTGGACACCGCAAAGCATCATGAGCCCAAACACCTGGCAGGGCCTGCAACGGCTGCCACAGGGCCCCATTCCTCAGGACAGAGCCTCAGGCGAAAGGTGAACCCTGACCTTCAGCGTTGCTCTGACCTCCACAAAGCTTGATGTGCATGGCTTCGAAATCCACTATTCTGCAAGACGGGTTAGTTTGTAGGCAGTGCCGTGACCATTAGAAGGCCAGCTTTTATTTAAAAGGGGGATTTAAAAGTATGCTTTCCACTTTGGAGTCATGGTGATTTAATAGTGGATGAAAAACCAAGTTAGAGGTTAAGGATGTTGGCAGTTCGGTTTCCAAGCAGACTTCTCACCATCCAGAGCGAGGAGGATGCCGCTAGCGTTCCGCACCTCTTGGCTGCCTTCTGTGTCCTTTGGCTAAACCCTTTCTAACCTCTGGATGTCTCTCTTGAAAGGTGGGGACCCAAACTATATGCATTGTTCCAGATGCGTTCTTGCCAAAGCAGTATAAAGCAAATGTAAGAGAAAGAAGGCGCCTCCCTCCCCAGGTAAGCACAGCAGGGAGACGTGGGCCTTTCGCTGCAGGCTGTGGGCAGGACCCAGACTCCTGAAAACTCCTCCACGGTGTGGAGACTTGGGGCCAGTGATTCCCAGTCAGAGGAACTGAGCGCCCCACCCCTAATGCCACCCCCAATGCCACCCCCAAACGCCCCCCCCCATTCTCAGTTTAGATCTCTTGGGGTCTTTACCTTCCAAAAATGTCAAAAATGTCTTCCTCCAATTTAATACTTCTATACTTCTGAGGTTTTGGCTGTAATCTTGGTAAATCGATTGGACACCCACTTTACAATTTCCCTCAACTCTGCACAGAGTCCTGCTATGTGGAATATTAAAGCACAAGCTCACACTTGTGATACTTGCATGCTGCTGAAAGGGCTTTTTTCTTTTTTTATTACAAATATTCAAATATTCTTAAAAACAGAGTTCTATATTTACATATGGAGTAGAATAATTCCAGCATTGGCTTATTAGCCAAGTGACTATTATGCGTTGATTTCAATTTGGAAACATTTTGAAATCATTGATCAGCATAATTATCATAACAGACTGTCTTGCAATTCTCATTTCTCTGGCAGCTGTTCCGCCCCATCCCTTTTCTAAACAAAACCACAGAGATGCATTTGATCTTGTCGATCTGGAAGGGTAGTTTGAATTCCTCCAGTTTGCTGATTAAGTGTGAAAATATTTTCACACCTATTTAAAGTTGGGTTTCTAGACGTGGGGACACTTAATCAGCAAATAAAAAAATTCAAAAGATAGGTTCATTAGGAAAAGGAGAAAGGAAAAGGAGGCCCCTCATGTCACTGGCGGGCAGGAGAGTGGCCTATATTTGAGATATTTTAAGTTGTGAAGTAAACACCCACTAGAATAATATTCTTTAGAGTTTTTTATGTGACATTAAAAAATGGTCACAATAAAAAAAAAGGTCACAATATGCCCAGTGTAGGTGGAGAACTTTGGGGCGTTACTTTCTTCTCTGACCTTTATTGGTGGGTTGTGCTGAAGTGCCTGTCAGGTCTGCAAGAATCCTGCTCTCCCCTGCCACCACCAGAGCCTGCCGCTTCCTCAGAGCCCACTTGCCGGGCTGTGCACATCTGGCACCCCACTGCTGCGCTGTGCTCTGTGCTAGCCTCACTCCTGACGTTCCAAAGGCCTCAGCTAACGCGCATTCCATAAAGGGCCACGAGCCAGTCTTGCTCTTCATTTTCAAACCATTTCTCCCAGGGCAGGAATTTACTACCCCTTCCTATTTTGTTTGCTGATTGTTTAATCCTCCAAATTAAAATCTGCCTGCTGTTTTTTGCCTTTTTTTCCTCTTTGATTTTCAGCTGATCATGTTTTAGCTTTTTAGAGCCAATCCTCTAAGTGAGTTTGACTGTGCTGTTGTTGTCAGGATTAGGAAAAGAAAATTTCTGCATGACTCACCGGAAAAGTCAATATCAGACAGAGACACTGAATCACCTACAGATGAGTTTATCGGAGGGTCAAGGGAGTGGGCTGTGGCCACATCCTTCAGCCTGAATGGTACGGTGTTGGCAGCCTCTCAAAGGCATGGGGCCTCCTGGCTGATGATACTGTTGCTAATCCAAGATAAAGGGCAGGCTTTCTGGAGTCATTTCTGGCCCTAGTCCCCGTCCTCAGGGCTTCTCCATCGGGGCCTTCAACCTTCAACTGTCTTCCTTGCGACCAGGGCAAGGAATCAGAGGGCTGGTGGAAAGGCCTTACCTGGTACGTGTAGCCCGGCCAGCTGCTTCCACTAACTTCTGACACAGATCCCACAGCCTCAGGTGACGCCTCATCCAAATCTCCATCAGCCCCAAAGGCCTCTGGCAATCGAGTCCCACGGGCTGGCCTCGAGAACTCCAGCCTGAGCTGTGCTTAGGGGGCCATAGTAGAGAGGCTCAGGAGATCCTCTCTAGGACTCCTGGGGTAGGCAGTGGCCGGGGTTGATGCCAGTGACCTCATAGGCATGTTGTGCTTCTGGTCTGAGCCCTGCAAGATCTGGCGTGAGAGGTTCCTTCCGAGACCAGCAATGACCGGCTGAGCAGACGTGGCAGTGGGATGTCGGGGTCTCTTGGGTGCTGCATTGCCTCAGCAGCTTCCTACTCCCCTTCATGACTCAAGCTTAGGAAGCTGGAGAGGGGGTTGGCTCAGGGGAGAGGGTCAGGCCCTTTGCAACTCCATTTGGGTATTTAAGTTTTGCTTTCTTTGCCTGACTTTCTTGTCTACTTTCTGTGTCTTCATGCAGGTCCCTGGCATCTGGCACAGGGCTAGCTTTCAGATCAGGTCCTACAAGACACTGACGCTCTGAGAGTGTACCCCACATCCAGAGTCCCAGCGGCACCAGCGGATACCTGCTCGCCCCGGGCTCCTGCCCACGGCTCTCCCCACACCTTAGTGTACTGTTGGTTTTTCCTTTCTGGCTATTCTGTCTCTCCAACCCCCTTCAACTGTCTTTCATAGGGACACACCTGAGAAAGACGGGCAGGACTGGGAGCTCGCACGCCCTGTAGTCCCAGCCAGCACCCAGTGCACCTGTCTCTAGGCCATCAGGAGATGCCTGGAGGCATCAGCTTCTCAGAACCCACTTTTTTTCTGCATGACTAGCTTGTAAGGAGGGATCTATGGAGAGCACTTTCAGGAATTTTCCATTTTTCAAAAAAATTGTAGGTGATTTATTTTTGCCTTGAAACTGAGAGCGGAGCGACCTCTGGCTCCCCTGTTGATTCCGGCAGCTATGGAATCTGGAGGAACTGATGCAATATTCCCTTTCCTGTCTGGGCTGTTTGTATAATTGTATATAAATGTAGCAATAAATATATTCTAACGTCAGCCTGGTGCTTCCTTTCCACTGGATTCTGCCCAACGGGATACACAAGATCAGCTAGTTCTCGAGGGCTCCCCTGCTGGTGGACGGTGGTACTGCAGGCCTATCTTGGGCCCTATCACAGATGGTTCTGTTCTCTTGAATGTGGGAGAAAATTCAAGGTCAGAGAAAGAAGGTTGCAGAGGACAGTGGCCACCTATCCGGGTGATGCAGCATTATAAACTCACCAGTGGCACTGTATCTGGTACTCTGGAGCTCGGAGGATTGGGTGACAGTGTGTGACATGTGTTGGCTGTTTTACTGGTCCCTCGTCCATCCTTGGAGGGTCAGTGTGCTGGGATTCAAGTTTCGCTTTCACGATTTTCAGGAAAACCACACAGAATATGCCAACATGATGCTGAATTTTCCATCTGTCTCTGATGTTTTTCAAGGACACTAGTTAAATCTAGTCTTTTGGGAACAGTCTCCTCTTAAAGGGCACACGTGAACATAAGCAAATAATCTTTCTATTAAGCAGAGGTCATGCTAAATCATTACTCTTCAGCTTCTCTCAAATAATTCAACTAGTTTATTTAAAAGATTTGGTTATTGGCTGTTCTGACTTAACAGAGGCAACCATATGCTTTATTGTGGTTTCTTACCTAATAGCCCTTTCTCAGGTCTGAGACCCCAGATCATCAGTGGAAGCTGGTGGAAAGTCACTCGTCACGAGCCCAGGGAAAGCAGTGTCATGTATCAGGAGCCCCTTGAGACTATGTCGTGCATTAAAACAACATGGGGGGGGTGGAGGAAGTCACCCCCAAGCTCTCTGAACACTGGCCAGGAAACCATCTGCAGAGCTGTGCAGGCTCTGCTCTTGCTCTCACCTCTGTGATCCATGAGAGGGCCTGAGGGTCAAGGTCAACAGATAAGGAAGCCGAATGTGACTTCCCGCAGCCAAAGCCGGTGTGACACCACCAGACACACCTTGCTCTGGCCAGGACTGGTGGGTCAGGAGAAATTATTTTATGATTTGTCAGTGAACCCCAGTCATGGATAATGCTGTATAGCCAGAAGTTCATGGGCCTGTTTCTGGGGCTGCGGAGGACAGAATTTTCAAGCAGAAGAGGTTAAAAAACCAGGGACTGGGCTGGGGCTGCTCTGGGCCTGGCCTGCCTCTGCTCCTACTTCATGGCTGGGGCGTGGGCGAGCCCCTCCTATAGAGGCCTCTGACGAGTCTGCTGGGGTATGAGGTGTTTGGGCTAAACGAGTTTGAGATTTTCTGTTCCTTAAGTGCCTCCTTTGGGGATGGAAGGGGAGTAGTAAACCTTTAACGTTAAAGGGGAAGGTCTGGGAGTGGCCAAGAAGGGCTCCTGAGGGCTGAGAGAGGCCTGAAGGTCACTGGTTTGCAGCTATGAAGAAAAGTGCATTAAGGCCACAGCCAGCCAGACCAGTCAAGAGTCAACCCGCTTTCCAGGTGGCTTGTTCAGCGCTCAGCTCCCCTGCTGGATTTCCTCTCCGGCTACCAGCCTGTCCAGCCTCACGGGGACCGATGGGTGTGGGGAGTAGAAGCTGCAGCATGAGGAGCTAGCTTCCTTCATAACAGCCCACACCCCCCCTGAGGGGACAGCCTTGGGGAGTGGTTTTGGCCCTTGTACACAGTGGGGCTCCAGTTCTGGTCAAGCAAAGTAGATGGGAGTGTAGTGATCCAAAATGGAGGAAAGCAACTCACTTGCATGCACTAATGACCTGAACCCGAGATTAACACATTGGTGTGGAGCGTTTCCCACCTGCGGCATGAACAATACCTCTAGCCCCACACTCCTTTGCCGGAAGGGGTGTGCTGCCTGGCTGGGGGTGTTGGGACAGGAGCCCGTGTTCCCCCCGACCCTTCCTTCCGGTCTCCTTAGGGGGCTGGGCACCTCAGGACTGGGGTCTGTCCAGTTGGGGTTCAGTATTAGGAAGCCCAGTGGCCACAGTCATAGCCCACATTCTCTGGTCCTGGCTTTCTGGGTGGTCAAGGTGCTGTTGGGGCCGTCACCTGCTTACCTTTTGCAGTTCCCCTCGGTTGATGACACAGTGCCTCTCCCCTTGAAGTGCATCAGCCAGAACCAGCTGGAAGATTTGTTAACACAGATGCTGGATGTGGAAGCTGACTGTACACCTGAACCTCCATCCTGTCATTTACCAGTGTTGCTTCAACAACATCCAGCAAACAAACAACAATAGAGGCTGGGCTCCCCAGCCCCCAGTTTCTGATTCAAAGGTCAAGGTGGGGCTCAAGAATTCACATCTAACAAGTTCCCAGGTGAGGGTGGGGCTGCTGGCCTGAGGACCAGACTTTCAGACCCCAGAGAGCTGGTCTGAGACGAGTTCTAGTCATCATCAGTCCCTGCGTCTCAGAACTGAATGTTCTCAAGGCCTCTGAGTCAGCAGCGTCCTTTGCTAAACTGGGCCAGCAAACGTCTTTGGTCAGTATGAGTAACTCTTCAAATCAATATCCTCTTCTAGCCCACGGCCTTGGGGAGTAACAAATGGTTATGGATTATACTCATTTCTGTTCTAAGCAGAACATGAGATGAATCAATGCCAGCCATAAATCAGCCCTGCAACGCCGACTTGGAAAGCAGAGTCTAAGATCTGTGCACAAACAGACATCTAACTGGGGCTTTTCAGGAGCCAGGACGCTGAGGAGTTTTAACTCTTTCCACTGAGGTATAAAATACGGGCATTTGCAGACTAATGGGCTGAGTGGCCTGTCTCAGAAACTGAATGTGCAAAAGCAGACACAACACCTCCCCACCCCGTGTACCCCCAATTCTAACAGGGGAGAGATTTGGCTGGTGTGGCGTTTTCTGTTGCTGCAGTCTTAGGGCAGATCTCCGGGAGAGTCTGGATGCTTCTCAGCAGGTGCATGAATTCCTAAGTCTCACCTCTTTGCAAAGCTTCAGCCTGGGACAGGGGATGCCTCTCCTGACATGGGTCCCCTCCCCTCCCTGCCCCAGGGGAGTGCCCCCCTTTAGCTATCAACAGCTGCACTGGCCCCACCAGGATCCCCTCCTCCACCTGCATTTTAGTCCAAACCTGTGTGGCCCCATCACTTCCTGATAACACCCACCTCGCTGAGTCTTGGGGGAAATTTTGCTCCCAGAGTTTGCTGGAGTTCAGTTCCCTGGTTCTCCTGGCTATTGACAGAAAGTTTAGGAGAGGGACCCAGATTGTTTTTAACTCATCAACATTATAAAGAAAGGCTGGTATGGGAGGCCTGCTTCCCCGAAGGAGCCACACCTGCCTTGAGGGTTTGGAGCTGCACCTGGAGGGCAGGTAGGCCCCACCCTACCTGTGCTGAGTGCCTCAGGAGACATAGTTGCAGAGACTGAGAGGATGGACCTGGGTGGAGGTGACAGCAAACCAGAATGCCCTGCAAAGGGAGGGTGGAGAAGATGCCAGAAAGCCAGCGAGGCGCTGGAGTCCAGCAGGCAGAGGCAGAGGGCAGTCTTGGTGTTGTTTGTGGCCCAGTGGAGGTGGCCTGGGAGCAGGGATGCACTGGTGGCACTGCCTCGTGAGAGGAGACAGCAAAGGGAAGGATGTGGCCAGGCCCCCGCCGGCGCTGGGCAGGAGCCCAGGCCTCACCCCGTCAGCGGGGCACCAGTCAGCACAGAGCTGAGGAGCCAGGACAAGGCAAATGTGCTCATCTGACCTCATATGGCAGCTTCCACCCAAAGCAGCGCAGAGAGGCCTAAAGGCAGGTTTGGGCCAAACCTGAGTGCTCCCTGGATCACTGGAGGGTTTTCACTTGGCTGGGGCGGGGAACTGGCTTCGCAAAGAGCACCCGACTACTGTGTGTGGGGCTGGGGGTGGGTGCAGGCACGGGCCGGGGAGGTGGGAGGAAGGAGGCCCAGCGGCATCTGCTGGGGTGGGCTGGCCTGGGTGGGCTGGCACCGTCCTGTGAGACACCTGGCAAACCCTCTCCCAGCGTCCCCAGCAGAAGGGGCTGCTGAGAGTCCACCCTGGGCCACCAGCTCCTGGCCCCGGCTGGGTTTCCTCCATGCCTAAGGTCATCACTGAGCTTCTCGAGTTTCAAAACTGAGACCCATTTAGTACCAAATTAGTTATAAATCTAGAATTTTTACTGACCCGGTATTATGTACCTGGAGAAACTGGAGTCTCCGGATGCCCAATGCTTTCAGGAGCGAGTGGCAACCTGTGGCTGTGCTGTCCACCCTTGCACCTGCAAGCTGGCCCTGTGAGCTCCCAGCTCTCTCCCTGAACTCAACAACGTGCTCCTCAGGAGGGGCTCTGTCTCACCCCTTGCCTCCAGGGGGGCTTCTGGCATACTTTCTGTTCTGAATAAGCCATGCACCTCCTTGACCCAACTCCAAGGCCACTTTCTCTGTGAGCCCTTCGTATCTGCCCGCAGCTTCATCATTGGGCTCAAATTTCCAGAATGGTCTTCCTTGTTCCTCCTTTGACCATGAACTGCCCAGGGGAGAGCCTAATAGCTCAGCCCTAGGCTTGTCAACAACTTCCCCCCTGCGCTAGCTGCCAGCACGCCCACCCCACCCCTCACCCTCACTTTGTTTTCAGCACCTAACTTGGCAACTGCAGCTTAGCAATTGCTGAGTGAGTCAATCAACCAAAGAAGAAATTGAATCCAACTCAGCTGCTGCTCTTGTGGCACTTCTGTGCTGGGCAAAGCGAGAAAGTCAGTGGGTCCATTTTGGACTTTCGCCTTTGAAACCGCGTCCCTGAGACCTGGGACCACACACACACCGGAACAGGGAGGGCTGGGGACTTGGTGACTAGGGAGAGCATCTGGATCATGTCCGGGGTGCTGTCGTCTGGCCTCCCTGGGGGAGCTGGAAGGGAATCTGTTGGCTGGTCTATTACGTTTTTCTATTTCTAACCTCAGCTGAATTTGTGCCAGTAGAAAGCATGGGCAGTGCCATGGTAGCTGCTGCAGCCTAAGGGGTCTACGAGCTAAAGTGGGTGTCTCAGGAGACTGGGGGGGTGGGCTGGGGGAGTGTCAGCAGGATGAAGACATCCAGCACGAATGTCACCTTCAGGAGCCAGAGTGGCGCTTATGGGAGCCAAGGAGCGCTTTTAAAGGTTAAACTGGGCCCCCTTTGGCGGCACAACGGGTCAAAGCATAGCACTAGCCGCAGAATCTAGCCCCAGCGGCTTCAGCATGAGTTCAATCCCTGCCAGGGAGCTGACCCACAGGGCACAGCAGACCTCTCCTGTCTGGCCAGCTGCTCCCCTCGGCAGTGTGTTTCAATGGATCTACCTGTCCTGCTCCCCACTCTGTGAATCCTCTTACCGCCTCTGCACCTCTGGCCTGTACCTCAGTTCTGTATGCATAAATAAATACATCTTACAAAAAAAAAAAAGGTTAATCTGGCCCTCTGCATCTGACCTCACCTTCGCAGGGCTGCAGTTAGGACACAAAACTCCTCCCCAGCGCCGCTGGGTAGACAGGCTCTGATGGGAATAACTGAATTCTGATGGGAATTCCAGAAGGTGGACACCGCGAGCGCCCTCGGGCCTGCTGCTCACAGAGTCAATCCTTCAGCAGGTCCTGAGCAAGGGAGGCGCCTGTGGCCCCTCGCGTATGTGCAGTAGACTCAGCCCCTCGGAACAGGGCCCGTGTTCTCGATGCCCAGTGTGACGACTGCATGCGGAAAGCATGGTTACTTTAAGAATGTGGAAGCATTGAAAGACTTGTAAAAAAAAAAAATCTGAAAACATCAAAGAATAGCTTAAGCTCTAGACAGCATCCAAGGCTGAGGCACAAATCGGGGCCGTGGGTTTGACGAATGAGGAGCCCAGCTGGAGGCATCTCATCTTCAGGTTCAGCATGGTGGCTGCTTCTGACAATGCTCGAAGTCCCGCTCGAGGCTGTGGAGTGGTGGGGGAGGGGCAGGCACCAGCCCCAGCCTGTGCTGCAGCCTGATCTGATGTCCCTCCAGTCTCCCCCAGCCAAGCTCTACTGGACACCGGTTCTCTGTGACTGCCACTGAACTGCAGTCAATAAACCTGCTCATGCGTCTGGAATAAGCCCCTCCTCCCCTCCAGCCCCTCTGGTCAAACAGTTTAGGCTAAGCAGGGCAAAGAGAATGCCTGATGGGAACAAAAAGAAGCTTTAAGCAAGTACAAATGCCAAAATCTGAACAGCCGTGAAGGGACAGAAAACTAGTTCTGGGAAGAGCTTTTGCACTCGCCCTGGCACGAGTCGCTAGAACACACCTCGGCTTCAGGACCAGGTCTGAGAGCAGGTCTGCAGTCCCAGGGGGGCCAAGGAGGCCCGAACCTCCTGGGGGAGCTGTCCGCAAGAGGCTAAGCTTGATTCATGCGGGAAGAGGTGCCTGGAACTGCTGATAGAAGGATCCATGCTCTGGGGACCTCACGCGCTCACAGGAGTTGGGGTGTTCACATGAGTTACGGCTCTGAGATGCTGATCCAGGATGTAGGCTTCCACCTCCCAAGTGGTGTGGTCTTAACCTCTGCCGAGAGCAGGCAGGCTGTGACTGATTTAGCATCTGTGCTATGGCAGGTCAATTTCTCCAGGAAACAAACAAACCACTATGAGAAAATGAAATCTTTACTATTTTTTTTTCTCAGTGGCAGAATCACACAGCTATTTGATAAGAGGTCCCAATGGGTCAAAAATACTGTTTGAAGTTGCAAAAATTCTATTCTAGAAACACTCAAGAGACAGAAGATGAACAGTCACCTCAGTTCATCAGATGGTTGCTCGAAACATATTCTTGACCTTATTTTTTCTATGGGAAGAAGTCTGAAGGCTCAAACTGGAGACTCTACATTAACGTACAGGTAGGGCCAAGAAGGAGAAACTCTAAAAGGAAAACATGAAATCCCTATGCTGGTGGGCTTGCAGAAGTTCACCAACTTTGTGGGTATTTTGTGTTAACTACAAAACTTGCCATTCCCCAGACTGAAGGAAATAAAAAACACAGTCTTTATGAAAACAAACCACTGCTCTTCAAGGTCCTGTCCCCTTGAGAAATACTGCTGTCAGAAAGGGGCTAAGAAGCTTTACTTTGTGGGTGATGAACTGTTACTCATCTGAAATACTTGGGACAGAAAACCAAGCAAATTTGGTATATTATTTCCGAAGTGGAACTTTACAAATTTGATAAAATTGAGTTAAAACATGCAAAGACATTTTTTAGTGCCAGATGGTTGGCACTTATGTTGATCTTACGTTGTGTATAAATCTGAAAGGTTAAGGACCTGATGGAAGAAACCACTCCTAAGACATGTGTTATTGCAATAGCAATAAAAAGCAGGTTAACAGACCACATGAAAGAAAGAAAAATAATAATCATTTATAGCCTAAATACTGTAAAAGCTAGAGTTGTACTCCCATTTTGAAAGAAAGTATGACTTCTGAAATGCATGGTAATGTTCAGTGTTATTTAATGTCCTTATGAAAATGTTATGACGTTAACACAACTCATAAAGGGCTGTATATGAACATGCTCAGCTGTGAGTTTCCAACAAATTAAACATTATACATGATCATGTTAAGATTATTCACCAAAGACAGTGTCCAAGTCTGCCTTTAAAAACTCATCGTAGAGGTTTGGACAGAGAAAGCTGAGAAACACTGTTTCTTAGAGTCACAGTACAGCAAATGCACTCACATTATAGCAACAGTTTCACCAGTAACAATTTTAATCTTACAGAATAAAGCTCTAGTATGAGAAATTACAATGCATTTATCTTCTTTAAAACCATTTTAAAGAAGGACAAATCTGTTCTTTTTAGAAGTCAAAAACCAGCAGAAAAATGTAACTGATAAATTCAGTCTTTGAAACATCTTGTGGCTAATCATATGCTAATTTTCAAAGGCAACAGAATTTTTGGTCCATGAGACCTTTGAAAAACAAAGTAAGTATGGGACAGTCCCATTTATCAAGAGAAATACAAAGTTCATGAAGAAATTTTAATACTTACTGAAGCATCTTTTTACAGAATGATTTGTGTGCGTGTGTGTGTGGATACACAAGAAATACCTCTCGTAAATAATGGGCCTGGCCAGACAAAAACATACACGAACTAAGATGCTTTAATAGGATGAAAAAATTCCTCTCAAGACCATCAATAACTATCAGGTTTTCTTTGAAAGTCAACTGAGATACAGTTATTCTTCTTACATCAACATGGACCAGGATCTTCCCGAGGGCAAGGATCAACATGCAGGCAGGCCCATGGCCACGTCCGGCATGCTGTTTCTGTAAGTAAAGCTTTATTGTCACACAGTCACATTCACTCATTTGCACATTGTCTGTGGCTGCTTTCAAGCAAGAGGGGAGGTTCCAATGCCAATCTAATGGTTACTTCTCTTTTATTGATATTGTGCTCTCTGACTTTAATGCCATGTGTATAGTTTGCGTATTCTATACTTCATTTATGGGTGTGTATAGAGGGAGCTTAACATCCTGGCTGAGTTTGTATCTTTAAAATATTTGTGATATAAACATTCTTGCTGGCTATGACCAGTTTGACTTCAGGCCACTTTGGAATTGGCGTAAAAACTGTACATCTTGTATTATCTAGAACTAGGAAATTGGATAGCAAAAGTATAATGAAAAACAAATATACTTCAGGGTAAATGCCATTCAATCTGGGGAAAAACAACTAGAGTTTTTCATACACACACACACACACACACACACACACACACCCCAAGCCAACCTCCCACCGATGACAAATTGGTAGCTACAACATCATCAAAGTATCTTTTGCTTTATAAATATATTACTATCTATATACATAGATACATCCATAAAAGACATGTTAAATAATTATCTGTATAATCAATACTACTTAAGTTTTTTTTGTGTTTTAAAATTACACATTCTATTAAAATTATGCAAATAATTCTTATAAAATACCAGGAATAAAACCAGAGAAGAGTTGCTTTCCATTTGAGTGGCTCTGAACCTATCAGACTTGGTCATCTGCCACTCAGAGAAACATGGTTCCAATAAGGACAAGTTCGCCATTCAAAGTTGAATACCTTCCCATTTTTAATACTTCACAACCAACATGTAGGCATGTATGTATAATATATATAATATATGTATATATAAATGCTCTGTTAAGTTATATTACATATTCTCATAAGTGAATTTTCATAAAAACACCAAGTTCAAGTTCTCACCAGTATCAAATATTTTACACTGGTGTGCATTTCTTGCAAAGGTTTAGGTCAATGACAGACAACTCTATCAGGATAAAGAGATCAGAAAAAGGAGGCTGAAAACTTACGTGTCACATGCAGGAAAGGAGGAAATACTAAGGCCAGTATTGGCCAGTTGGGTACTATTCCCTCTGTACTAAGACACAGAGACAATGAACTGGCTGATTACTGTGTAAAGTACAGTCAACTGTCAATTATTCAGGGGCAAAATATTCTAATCTAAATCCCTTCTCTCCCATTGGTGGACCACTTCTGGCAGTCTCACTACTTTTAGCCTTTCTCTCCGGTTGTTGATTAGCAAGTCTAGTCAAAGAGATGATTAGGGAGAAAGTTTTGGTTAAAAGCGACGTTTGGGATCAGCTATGGATTTAATTTAACGATGGATCCTTTTACTTATTGCTTTAGGTCAATAAGAACTTGCCGTATCTAAGGTCTGCCAAATAGCTCATTCTTAAGCTCAGAAAGCAACATAGGTGCTCTTGGACAGGGGGACAAATTGTCCTCTCGACGTTAGAAAGAAAGAAAGAAAGAAAGAAAGAAAGAAAGAAAGAAAGAAAGAAAGAAAGAAAGAAAGAAAGAAAGAAAGAAAGAAAGAAA
>NW_004567126.1:25779141-25815346 GCF_000260355.1 Condylura cristata
AAAGAAAGAAAGAAAGAAAGAAAGAAAGAAAGAAAGAAAGAAAGAAAGAAAGAAAGAAAGAAAGAAAGAAAGAAAGAAAGAAAGAAAACAAAACTGCTATTTCTTAACCCACAATTACGAGGAAGGACTTCAGGCTGGGCAGCGCAGCGCCGTCACTTCCGGTCAGGTGAGGGGCAAGCTACATCGCCACCCACCGCCTACCACCCAAGAAGCAATGACACACAGTTAGCCAGAAGCATCGAAAGGTCAAACTACAGGCAGATACACATTTCACCTAAGCTCTCACTTAAATCAGCCTAGTAAAGTTTGGCAGGATCGTCAAACAGTTAAGAGGCAAAAATTAAGAAAATGGAAGCAACCTACGTCCTACACTTTGAAAATGATTTCATACAGAGAAAAAAAAAATCTTAGAATATGACTAAAACGAAAAGGTCCTACACACGCGGAGCCCTGTTTTTGGCACGGATGTGGCCCCTACCTGTAACCCTGCTCTACAGGGAGTGACCCATGGAACCAAGGAGGACAACTTCACACGTGAGTTGGGTCGCTCTCGGCCAGACGCCTCTCGCGAGGGTGTGCGCGGTGCCGGCTCTGGGCGCCGACAAGAGCCACACCCCTTCGCCCACGACAGCAGTCATTGTGTGGAACGCCACTTTCCTGAATTAAGTTTGCTGAACATGGTTCAGATTATTGGATATGTCGATATGCACAATGCCTTTTACAAGCATTTACTGTATATCCAAATCCTACTCCACGCGACACACGGTGTCACACGAGTAGTGGAGACGTTATCCTAGTCAAAGGTGCTTGGACAGTATTTTCAGGCAGCATTTTACCTTTATTTTGAGTGAAGTTCACACTAGATAAAGTTTTAGGGGAAAAGAAAATGCCAATAAATGTATTTAATCTATTTCAATATGTGCTCTAAAACTAAGACAGACACTTTTATGTAGCTAGGTTGTTACTTGTATGTTCTACCCTAGTCTAGACCTCAGTTTTACTTCAAGATTTTTTTTTTTTTGTATTTAAATAAGGGATAAAATGTTGCCCAAAAGTCTAATCATAGTCACACATTTGTGTTTTAACTAGATCTACAAATCAAAATAGTTCTTGTAGTTAAAAAGATACAATTTGTATCAACAGTAAAAGGTCCTTTCTGGTTGTTCAGGGCTTTACTTCAAACCATCTGGGTAAGAGCTTCCAGCGGCCAGTGCGTCCAGGCAGACGACAGCGGCAGGTCGCAGTGAGTCTGTCAGACTAAGGAAGAGTCAGAAACTGGAGGCAACAGTGGAGTCACGCCAGCCACACAGGTGTCTGCCGCTGGTTGCAATCTCTACCTTCTACCCGCAAAAAAATGAATCCTCGCCTAGCAAAACCCGTGACTTTGAAACCAGAAATATCCCTTACTAATACTAGAACAGACTTTAGTCTGCATCTAAAACTACACTATTTGTGGCAAGAATCTGGCCTTAATAATATAACAGGCCCCCCAAAAAACTGTCTTCGGGAAAATGGAAAATATACAGTATCTTACAAAAATGTTAAGTTACCATTTACAGCTCTTCCACCACCATCTCTATAGTGCAGTTTCAATAACTGTTGCATATCCTCAACACAACCACTGCAGGCCAGCCTCGATAAATAGCAGGAAAGCCAAAGAGTACATTAAATATAAAAGTTGCATTGAGAATAATTAGATTCATTGAAAACAGGCAAGTACTGTGAAAGGGTTCTTTTATCCAGTTTTGTTGTGCCCCAGAACAAAAAGACAAACACACTGAAAAGACAGGTTCGTGGAAGTCTAGGAATTCGATTTCATCCCTACTGTCTAGAAGCACATCACAGCTGGATAACAAGCTCTAAACGGTAACAGTTAACGGCTTTTGCCTTTCCCATTAAAAAAAAAAAATGGAAACAATTTTTTTCCATTGATTGCATCTGCTTTCCCTTAAGTCGATCACATTAAATTAACTCATCACGTAACAGAAAAATCCAAACTAAAAGAAAACAATGAAAAGTGCCATATTTTAAGTCCTTCTCATATAAGCTGCTACCCAGGTCAACATAAACTGGTAACTTACATTTTGTTTCAGATATAAAGTCAGTGCCGTAGTAGATCTTTGTTTCTATAAATAATGATTATAGCACAAAGAAGCCCACTTTCCCCACATAAAAATAACTTAAAAAGCTGTAAAAGATTCCAGTGAAGCTTGGCTTGAAAAAATAGTCGCTAGGTCTAGTAAAATGTTCCACATTCTGAAGGTTTTGTTAATTGCTTGCAATTGATAGACAAACACCGAGTCAGTAAAACATGAAACAAGGATAAAAAGTGCTGCATATAAACCCCTGATGCACCAAAGATGAATATCAAAGGTCACAGAGACATCTAGTAAATCAAACTGGAAAAACCTCCAGCCAAGGATATAGCTTTAAAAAGGAAACGTTAAAAAAGTTTGCATGTAAAGCAATCCCGCGAAACTCCCGCCGTGTGGCGCTGTACATGCAGATTCCACGACACAGTATTTCGCATAAATGGATACTATAGAACCTCCTTGCCGAGAAGGAGATCACGTGTGCTATTGTAGCAAACCTCCCTCAGCATTTGAGCTGAACGAAAAACACCACACGGGTGCATCATGTCTCAACAGCCCAGCTGCGACTTCTCCAGCAGGATGGCGGCGGCGAGCTGTTGGGCGTCGGTCGTGTGAGGGTTCCTCTTCATGACGATCCTCACCAGGTCGGGCGGGAAGATGTTGCACAGGTTGATGTAAATCTTTTCTCGACTGTCTTGGTACCTGGGGGGGTCGGGCGGTAGGCCGCAGTAGGGGACTCGCCAGGTGGGCTCCTGCTGCTCGGGCAGGCTCTGGAAGGTGAACGGCTCGTAGCAGGGCTGTGTGGAGTTGTCCGGCAGGGAGTAGGTCTGCCGGTAGGCGTAGGCGTCCGGGCCGTAGCTCGGCCGGTCCCAGCCGCCCAGCCCGTCCTGGCGGGTGTAAGGCTTTCTTTGTCTGGAAGGAGAACTGTCATACAGCCGCGAGTCGGAAATGCTGTCCATCCGGGTGGCCACCAAGGAGCGCCCCAGGTGCGGCGCCTTGGAGTGTGCCGAGCTGGGCGGGGAGGGGTAGTCGCCAGGACAACTGGACCGGGCGCCCACAGCCGGGTGCTGCAAATGCATAGCCAAGTGCGGAAGAGGAGGCTTGTGATGGTACTTTGGTTCTTCGTGACTGTAACTTTGCACTCTGGTTAGGGGGTCATGGAAATTCTGCAGGAAGGGTTGGGAGTTAAGGCGGCCGTGAGGGTGCATGTGCTGACACTTCAGGTTCTCTTCCAGCTGTGGGTCCGGAGAGCTGACGTAGGGCCGTTCGTTGTACCCCACGTACGAGTCACTGCTCCCGCAGCTCATGCTCCCTTCACTGCTGCAGTCCGAAGCTACAGAACCTACCCTATAATCTGTGTCTAAGGAGAAACGCCTTTCAGGACTCCGCGGGCCTGAGATACTCAGATTTGAATATGCATTCAACATGGAATAATACCCAATGTCCACAGGGGAGTCACATTTTGGATACTGTTCATAAGGCATTGGCGTTCCATGATTTTTGGTTGCCATCATCATTGGAGGATATTGTCCCTGTGGTCTTTGATCCTGAGGTGGGAAATGCACTCCAGATGGAAGGCCATTGCTTAGAGATGCAGTGCTTTGGGGTTTTGCAGTGGGAGTAGCCGGGATGCTGACTAGAGAGGGTACAGACCTGGTTTCCAATTTGTTTTTGGTGGGCAGCTTTTCCTCTAGGTCCTGGTAGACTTGTGTCCTTATGCTGGGGTCCGACTGCCTCTTTGGAGCGCCGCGCTTGACGTCAGAGGAGCTGTCAGCCTTCGTGCTGCAGGGCACACTGTTGCTTTTCACCAGCCCGCCCTCGTTGGCAGTTTTGGCCACGGTGTTCCTGGACATGGCGCGGAGTTCGTCCGCCACCGACCGCTGGGGCTGGCTGCCCCTCTCGGGGTGGTAGTATTTGCACTTGTGTCCGTAGGTGCACTTCTTCCCTGCGGAGAGCGAGATAAATTAGGGGAGGGGAGGGGCACACCACCGGGTCCTGGGAAGTATTTTAAACTTGTGCCCGAAACCACGGCAGAAACATGGAGACGCGCTCTGCCCCGCGCTCTGCCTCATGCTCTTGGGAAACGCCAGGGCGCTGTCTCCCCACTTGGGCTCTAGCAACAGCCCCAGGGAAGTTGGCTGGGCAAGAATCACTTCCAGAGTTCTGGGATTTAACTCCTAACTGCCTCTTCTCTCCCACTATGGCTTTATAATCAGGCAGGCCGTCCTGCCTTGAAGAGCAAAATAGACCACCGTGCTGTGGTAAAACCATGCTGGTCTGACGAGACATCTGTAGGAACTCCAGACTCAGCCTCCTGGAGACCAACGCCAGGAAGAATTAACCAAGGTTTTGGAACCATGCTTTTGCCCAGGGAAATGCACTGCCGTGCCTACCTGCCGACTAGGTAAAAATGATAGTGTTTTTTGTAGCTGTTTCCTTAAATTAATTACAGTCGAAAGAGTGGCATCTCGTGCCATCTAAAGCTTATAGTGTTTACTTTTCACATCGGAAGGTTAACAGCATGCGGCACTGTGAGGGCAGAGACTGAGGGCTTAAGACAGAAAGGTACCGTATGGACAAGGCTGCTTTTTGTGCTCGGGGACAATGGGTTTCTTCCTCAGGAAGTTATCCAGGCTTGGGCCGTGTCTGCCAAGAGGGTCATCAGGGGGCATGAACCTGTCATGGACATAATACAAAGTTATACCTAAGTCTGAGGTTAAGAGTTTAATTTTAAAGACAATATAAATGTAATTTCACCCTAAGGTACTTCTGGGGACATTTTAATCCAAATATTTTGAAGTAACATTTACAGGAAAAAAAAAATCAGTATGTGAAATTTTCCTTTCTGACTGAAAATAACTGAAATGTTTTAAGTTAAACTCCCATTTGCTTTATTTCAAGTCAGAGTTGAGCTGACCCTGGTTTAATTAACCCTCCTCTCAATCTTGAGATTGTGTACTGACTTTGAACAACAACTGCACTGATATTTTAGGAGAGCGTTGCAGACTCTGGTCTTGGTAGGTCTGTGAAGCAGGCGGGCCGTGCGGAGGGACAGCTGAGGGGGCAGAGGGAGGAGGCAGAGAGCCACCGGAAAGCTGAAGCCCCCTGAACACCTACTATGAACCCCATGAAGCTCTACTTTAGAGATCAATAAACTTTTCTGAGCCAGGCGTAGGTGCATTTTGTTTATGAAGCTTTGTTGCAGTAACACGGCATCATGTGTTCGTTACTGACAGTCAACACGTGCACAGCCATCAGGTGCACTGCTAGCAGAGGCGTCTGCCCTTCAGCAGACTCCAGAATCTGAGACAGTCACGTCTCACTCCCCACCCCTGCTCTTCCTGATACCCCAAGGGGCTTCTTAGCAGAGAGGGGAAAACATCTTAAGGCAGTAAGCTTCTTCCTGGATTGACCATGAGGGCAAGAAGAAATCATGGCACGTGGAAGGAAAAGAAGTTACGATTCCAGAGATCTCCTGGTTATGTCACACTTGGACTTGAAAATCAGCAATTATTTACCTATCAAATGTGAACAGTGTCTGGACGCTTAAGGGAATGTCAACATGGCTGAGGAGCATTATATTATTATAAAAGTGAGAAGCAACAGTGGAAGTTTCCAAGTACTTTTCCAGGTCTGCGTTGCACTTATCCTGTCTTTCAACACACTTATACCACTTTATAAACACACCTGTAGTTTTGTGTTTTGTCTTTTTTAACTTGCCTTTCCCACCATACAGCAATTCTGAGTAATACTGTACTGGGTGCACTGCAATTTCGTTGATTCTTCTGTTGTACATTTAGCTGCCTTTGACTTCTTCTAAGTGCCAATGACTCTATATGAACATATCTGCTGTGTCTTTTGTCCCTATTACATATTCTAAGAGTGAGGTGACTGGATCGAGAGAGAGGGTGTACATATTTTTGAGGCGTCTGCCAAACCATGCCAAATTGTATAAAAAAATCCATTTCATGACACCTGTAACAGCATGTTGTACACAGAAATGTTTTTATGAATTGAGCAGATAAGGAAATGTACTCTTTGCAGATGCAATTTGCATGTTTGACTAGCAACAGGGACACCTCCCCGCACCTGTTAAGCCCCAGGTCTCCCCAGTGGGAGTTGACAATGACCAGGCTCACACTGCTACAATATTTACAAAAAGCACCTCCTTAGGTAAACGATCGATGCCCTCAGGAGATTCTGAAAGGCTGTTCTGGTAGCATGTTCCGGGCCCGTTTCTCTGGAGCTGGGACTTCTGCCTCTGTCCATACTAGGGGTGATTCCGTCTGAGGAAACCTGCTCAGCTGGTGGCTTGAGTAGGAAGGGGCCTCGGCCAGGGTCAGTGCGGGGGTGTGGAAGAAGCCCATCTGCGGCCTGGCCAATGGCAAAATGAGAGTGGCACAGCCAGGGCCAGTCAGCACGTCCAGGCGCCAAGCTGCCGGCCGGCATACTTACTTGTCGTTGACGAAGGAGTACATGAGCAGCCGTTCGTCGATGAACTTCTTCCACTCTGGCTTTTCGTTGGCCAAGTCCCTGTAGTTGTCGTTGGACACGATGATGCCGTCCGACTCGAAGGCCAGCTTCACGATGAACCTGTCGTCGTAGCAGACCACCCGGCGGCCCTGCACGCGGCGCGACGGCGTGAACACCAGGATCTTCTCCTTCTCCAACTTGCGGAGGATTTCTTGGTCTGCGGGAATCGCGGGGTGGGAGAGGATTTCAGGGGTGAAGACACACAGAGAACGCCCCCAGCGGCCTGCGTGCACGGGAGCTGCTGGAGCAGGAGCTGGATGTGGGATCCGCGCCGCGGGCATTGTGGCCTGACAGTGGACATGGAGCCCACCGCCAACTCCCAGGAATACTTTTTGTTCTTTGGGGTTTTCAATAATACAGGTATTAAAAATAGATGGCAAGGGTGGCCGGCACCAAGGCTGATCTGCTCTCCCTGCTCCCACCGCAGCACTGGGCGCGCCCACTCCTGGCTCAGCGCTGCCCTGGCAGCCTCCCCTGGTCAGGCGTGGACAACCAGCGCCGCCCCCGCATTTATTTGTGGTACTTTTTTTTTATTTTAACTTGTGGATGTGAAGGACCTGGGAGAGTTTGAAAAAAAAAGTAGCTGAAGTCATGGAGGAAACAACAGGAGAGTCTTGAGATGCCACACGTTACAGAGCAAGGGGGTGGTGGGATCCGTGCCCTGGCGGTGACCCACACAGCCTGCCTGGGGGTCCAGCTAGCCAGACATCACAGGGAGAAACGCTGTAGCTACGGGGAGACGCAGCGGAATGCTCCCAGGGTCTCTGGGTAGCCTCCGCTTTATACTTCTGCTGACCTAGTGAGTGCTTTTAAAGTAAGTGGTACGAGTTCATTTTCTGACTAATGATAAGTATCCTCTGTCAACCATCCTGATCTCTCTTCATGTTGTTCCTGGACACCATGACTTCTGGCCACTGTAAATTCTTGCAGAGTGCCAGGGATAACCTGTCATGACTTAAAAAGTAAAAAGATTTGCTACACCTCGGTGTCTACTAATCAGTCCCTAAATTAAAAAAAAAAAAATCCATCTCTTCAAAGGCCAGTTACTGTGTCCCTGCTCTGGGGTATGTACCAAAGGCCACCAACATTAAGGCTGGCGTCCTCTCACGGAGGTGAGGTCTCAGGTACTGGACGAACGTGGGCACAGGCCAGCAGAGGGTGGGAGGGGAGGGCCGGGCCTGTGGGTCTGATGCTTTTGTAAACCGGAACTTTGGGTTTAGAAAAGCCGCAGAGAAGAAGTGGGGGAAAAGTGTGTGGGGATGTCGGGCTGGGCCACAGCGTGTGGCCACCTGTCGTGCGCTCCTGCCCTACTCCACCAGCACGGTCCTCACAGCTGGGGCAGGAGTGGATGCAGCAGACTCAGGCAGAGGGCGGAGCAGCCTCCAGGGAACACCGGTCCTCCGACTGAATTTTATGTACTGAAGTGTTGATCTCATTTACGAATAACAGAAAACCAATAGAAATCAAAAGCCCAGTTTCCAGTGTAGGATTTGTCCTGCCGAGATTTTTGGTGAGTTCTCTGGACAAATATTTCGAGGGTGGGTGCCCTGTCTCCTTCATCTCATCCTTTTGTCTTTTCTTTCTCTCTTTTCCCCCCAATCTCTTTATTCATCAGCACCCCGCACAGGAAGCCCCTCACAGTATGAATCCCTGAGCAGCAGACAGGTGAGCTACTTTAGTGCGTGTGTTCTGAAGTCTTCCAGTTTATGCGCTGCCTGACATTCAAGGGTCATTATTCTGGGGGTGTCTGGTCATCTCTGATGGTTCTGCGCCCTCCCTCCTTCCCTGCCGTGACTGGAGAAGTAAGGGTGCTGGCTTAACACTCACCATCTTGCTTCATTAGGATTTAATAGCTAGTAAGGCTAACTGGAAACTAACTAGGATGACACCGAATAATCCTAACAAGGAAATACATGGGGTTAGTGCAGGTACTATGTGAACTCAGTCTGAGCTCCTAGCACAGCACCTGCTTCTTAGCGAGCTCTTGCTTGTTTATTATCTGTTAAATCTCGGCAGAAGACTGGTACAGCCGCTGGCCTGGGTCTGTGACTATGAGCTTAAAAATGTTTCTTACCAAGTTTCTTTTCTGGTCCACTGAAAAAATACTGGGCTGCTCAGTGTTTCATTTATCTGCTTGTGGTCTGGCTGGGAGAAAACAGCCAACGTCTCGGACAACAGCAGCGTGTGCTTCGTGAATCGGGTGCACTCGGCGTGCTGCGGAGGCCTGGCCAGCTGGCATTTTACTGAAACTCAGCCACACCCACCTGTTATCATGTCCCCTTCTTGATCTCATGGATCTTCTACACTCCAGAAGCGTCCCAGTCACTTACATGTTGAAACCGTGTTTCCCTACCTGCAAGTTCGCGGCCCCAGATTGGGAAAGGACGGGGCAGTACTAAGAGGAAGGGAGAAACAAGGGAAACCCTTGTCCATGTTTTGGTGTGTTTCCTTCCAGTCATTTCTGTGTGCTTCCTCCCCTCTCCACTGGGGTGTGGATGTGGGGGTCTGTGATAATAAAGTCTGCCTCTGCGTAAGGGCACTTTGTCAGCACCCAGTGCTGATTCCACCACCTCATGTAGAAGAGCCTACGGAAACGTCCTTCTAATGAATGTGCATGGCGGGTCTGCTTTTCTTAACCTTGCACTACATGGCCTTGCAGTCATAATTCTTTGCTTATTTGTGGTGAAATGATTCCTAGAAGGGGGGCTAGGAGAAGCAAGAATATTAACATTTTAGGACAAAAATTTTCCAGAAAGGTGGTAACAGTTCATGTTTCCATAACAGCGTAGGAGTGATTCCCTCAGGACACCGAGTATTGGCAGTTTCTTAATCTCTGCTAATTTGAAGGTTGAAAATGAACAGTTGTCAAGATTTGCATCTCTCTAATTACTAGTGAGGTTGAACATTTTTTTCCTCTTCTTTCCTGGCACCTACTTCCTTCAGGGAGTCATCCATTCCAGCCACTTCACCACTTACATACCGGGGAGGGCGTGAGGTTGTAGATGCGGAAAAGCTCGTTATATGTGAAGCACATAGGCTCTTACTGCATCTTCTTGTTAGGTATAAAAATAAATTCTCATCTTCAAGTTTTCCAAAATACAAATGTTTATGTTCTGGTGTCATTAATTCTCTGTTTTTCCTTTATAATTTATACTAAGAATTTTTTTTTTGCGAAGATTTTCTCCAGCTATGCAAAGACTAGTCTCTAATAGTTTCATTTTGAATAGTTAATTCCCAGCCCACTGAAATGTACTGTGACATGCTGCCAGCTGAGGGTGGACGTATATATGAAGGGTACATAGAAATAAATATATAAATGCACCCTCCCCCCAAAATGCCACCCGGGGGTCTCAGCAGTGCTGGCTGGCCCTGCTCCAGCTCCATCTCCGTCCCCTCCCGCTTTATGGGGTAAAGCGTCTGAGTCCACGTCCTGGCGTCTGTCTAATCTTCTGCCATATTAATAATGACTTAATGACTGTAGAGAAAAAGTAAGTCCTAAAATACCTTCCCTTCAGGTACACACATTGCAGGTGGTCTTCCTGTTTCCTTGTTTTAAGTATAGTTTTCTTCATGCGGGTTCCTCTAGTTTTGTCAACGATCAGGTAGAGAGGGGCCAGAGGACTGGGGGCTGAGTGAGACTCCTTCAGTGTGAGCAAAACGTCCAGCAACAATAATGAGCAGTTAACATAACAGCACATCTTTGCTTGTAACACAGGCTCTTGCAAATCAGAAAATAATGTAAAGCCCAGGCACATCTACTTCATTGGAGTCATTGCTGCCTCCTACTTGACACAGCCCCAGGGACTCCCAGGTCAATCCACTGCCCCCCAGTCTGATTTCACCAAGCAAAGGAGAAAACAGGGGTGCACAGCAGCTCAGTGTCACTCCACGTCCTGCGAAATGGACGTGGTGGCAAACGGCCCAGCGCAAAGTGAGCCTCCAGGTCCGACACTCAGCATGTCTCTAACCATCTGAATTTCACAAACTCTGAGGTAAAATGTTTCCATAGGAATGAAGGGTGAACAAACCTGACTCGTGTAGCAAAGATGAAGACCTACTTAAAATAGTGAAGATAGTTTTTCAAATTCAGAAATAACCTTAAGGCCCTTGAAAACGACAACCGTGTATATCGAGTCAACGATATACAAAAGTGACAGGGTGAGAGAACGCGGCGCTGACAGAAAGCCCCGCCTGAGAGGGCCGGCTTCGACACGGGCTTACCTGTGATGAGGGCGTCGGGGCGGGACTGCTCCTTTCTCCAAGCAGGAACAAAAACTGTAACATCTTTGTGGCCTCTCTCCAAAAACCAATCCACTGCCAGCTTTATTCCTCGGCAGGAAAACACTTCTTTGTTTCCATGGCTGAAAGATGAGTTTAGAACACTTAACATACAGCAGAACCCCAATTAGTTCAACTGACTCCAACTTGTAAGCGAAAATGACTGTGTGATTATAATGGGGATGGGCGATCTGAAAGGCAAGGTGGGGCTGCCTGTCTGGAGAAACATTTAGGTCAACTACAGGAGAGGTGTGAGGGAAAACGTTTAATTGGGAATACTTAGTGAGTGAAAAATATTCAGGTGTATTTTCAGGGGTAAAGTTGTAAAAGTTGAGTTATAAGCTCGTCTTGATCTCAAACAGGGGAAAATATGGGAGCTCAAGCACAGCATGAATCATTTCAGTCAAATGTACAAGTGACAGGAAACCTCCCTGGTGGCCTACGGGGTTAAGTCTCAGCGCTGTCATCACTATGGCCTGACTTTGATCCTCAACCAGGGAGCTGACCCACAGGGCACAGAAGGCCTCTCCCATCTCGCCTGCTGCCCCCCTCAGCAGTGTACTTCAGTCCATCTGCCTGTTCTGCTCCCCACTCTGTCTCTGGTGAATCCTTTCACCCCCAGACCTCTGGCTTACACTCCAGTTCTTCTACGCTAAATACAAAATAAAGGCCATGAAAATATGTGCCACAAAGACTGCTTCTGCTTCCACAGACCTGTCCTAGTGGTCTGGGGGGAGACTAGAGGTGAATCAGATACACTGGAAGTTTTAGAAAAGGGACGAGGGAAGGAGGAGTCTGATGCCACACAGCGTTGCTGCCAACGCCCCAGCAAGTGATACAGGGTAATGTTAGGTTTCATGGCAAACACTGAAATGTAGTCATTCTCCTAAATTACTGTGGGAAATGATGTAGCATCTCTCTCTGGAGAAAATGCACACGTGCGCACATACAGACACACTTGCTAAAACCTGACTGTAGAATTCTTTTATGTTAATGCTTTGAAATAGAAGTGTTTTGTGCTCTGCTAGTCAGGAATGTGTTCTGGTTATTAAGACCTGAGCTTCTGGCTATAAAGGGGACGTGAATAAGCATTTTCCTCCAAGGGATTTCATTGGCTAAGGATGACAGTCACATTGTACTCACTCTAGAAATAGAAGTTCCAGCTCCTAATTAAAGAACCTTCAGAAAAGTGTATCAACAGCAAACCATTTACAGTCCCAGCACCACAAGCTTTTACAGAAGCTAACACAGGGGGTCCGACCATGGCTACTACAGACAGGCTGCACCTTAGTCTCTTTTTTTTCCCCTTCCGCTATATAGCCTACCAACCCCACCCCATAAAATCTCAGGGAACAAGAGGATAAATGGTACTACTGTGTGACTGGGGAGCAAAAACATGTAAGGACCCCGAAGGTTCTGAGCAGGTAGGACTACGTCTACCTGATCTTCTTGAGGAAAAAGAAACCCCCAATTTGTTCCAGAAACTGTAAGTCAAGTTGTCTGTGATTTGCAACTAAACACATCCTTAAGTGCTAATTAGTCATACCAAAACCAAGGGGAAAGCTCTAGTAACAGCAAAAGCAAATATATGTTAAGACAAAAATTTTTTTTAAAGGTTTATTTATTTATGCATAGATAAAGAACTGGGGTATAGGCCAGAGGTGCAGAGGCGGTGAGAGGATTGGCCAGAGACAGAGTGGAGAGCAGAATAGGTGGATCTGAAATACACTGTTAAGGGGAGCAGCAGGTGAGACAAGAGAGGTCTGCTGAGCCATGTGGGTCATCTCCCTGGCAAGGGATCAAACTTGTGTTGCAGTGGCTGGCAACAGCTTGATAGCACTGAGGCTTTTAACACCTGTGCCACCAGGGAGACCCTTAAGACAAAACCTTATTAGGGATAAAAAGTTATTATGTAGTAATAAAAAAGGAATAAGTCACAAGAAAAACAGAATAATAGTGAACTCAGTGTCCACGTGAGTAATCCAGAGGATCACAGATCACTTTAAGACTCTACAGTGCACTAATTGACAAGTGAAGCAGAAAAGATTTAGGAAGGATATTGGTGACTGGAACAATCAATTACAAGTCTCACCTAATACACAGACACAAAACCCAGTACAAAATTAAAAAAGATCTTCTTTAAGAACACACAATAGATTCATAAAATTAGCCAAATTTTACCCAAACACCAGGAATCTGTGTCATGCAAAGAATATTCTTTGACAGTGTTACTACACTGACCATTACTATTAAAGATTTAGAGTTGCTATACACCAGCAACCCCAATTTAGAACTAAAAAAAGATCCCGTTGATGTAATAGTAATGAAAAACAGATGCAAAGTAGAAAAGATTAGCAAAAGCTTTATGGAAGAAAAGCAAGAATTTGTACTAAACCATGATATGCCATCTTGAATGCGAAAACTCAAGTCATAAAGATGGCAGTTCTCTATAGATGCACTGTGGTCCCAGTAAAATGATAGTAGGACTACCGGTTATTTATATGGAAATAGTATTATTAAAAAAAATCCCATACCACACACAAATATAAATTGTAGCTACACCACATATTTAAGTATAAAAAGAAACATTCTAAAATTTGCAGAGATTACAGTACACATTCACATCAGGATGGGAAAATAGTTCTTAAAGAGGACATGCAAATCATATGTTATCAAGGAAAAGGTGGATACACTTGATGCAAACACTTCTTTTTGTAGAAGAGCCCATTAAAAAAAAAAATGCCATAGACTGGGAGAAGATACTTACAAAAAGACCAACCAAAATGCTAGGACTCGGAATATAGAAAATACTCCTATCCATCAGAGGGTGACAGAATATTATTTTTTTAAGGGCAGAGAATATGAACAGTGAATCCACAGAAGAGGAAACCCAAATGACCAACAAGTATAAGAAAAGATGTTCAGTAGTGGAGAAATGTAAATTAAAGCCAAAATGAGACATCACTTCACACCCATCAGATTGGAAAAAATAAAGTCTGCAAACACCAGATGTTGCCAAGGATGTGTGAAAGCAGGAACTCATACATTACAGGTGGGAGTGTAAATTGGAGTAACTATTTGGGAGAGCAATTTGGCAATTCTTTATAGGAGAAGGCGTGCTTTCTCTAAAACACAGCAACATGCCACACCCGGGTGCAGCAAAACTGTGCAGTAACTTGCAATGGCAAGCCACGCAAATCAGCAGGTGGTCCCTGCTGGTCCTGCTGAGCTCCGCGGGTAGGGACTGCAGGCATGGGGAGGGGCGTGGAGGTGCAGAGAGGCAGGTGTATGTGTGTGTGGGGAATCTCCTGACTCTCCAGGTCTTGCCCAGCCAGGCTTCCCTTGATCATGCCCCGGACATGAGGTCATCTAGGATGTCTCCCGGCTGGCTGCTGTTGTCTGGGAAGTGTCTGGCAGCCAGCCAGGACAAGAACCACCCTTAGGAGTGGTATTAAAGGCCAGAGTACACACTACCACATGGGGGGGATTTCCACCACTAGGGAGGATGTGGGAGACTGAACTGAACCTAAACTTACTGAGGCACGTGGAAGGCTGTGAGGGATCTGGGTTCTGGATACAATATAAGGTGCCAATAGGAGATGGTTCTCTTAAAAATGGCAGAAACAGAGTAAGCAGATTAAAAAAAAAAATTATCCAAAACAGGATGTCTGAGTAAGCACAAGGTAGTTCCTTGTGCAAACTAACTGTTGAGTGTTTACTGAAAATGTCAGATGTTTGGAAACTGTAGCTCTAATTCCCTATCAGGAGAGAAGAAAATAGTTCTACCACCATTTGTGGACTGTATCTGTATGTATTCACGGTATTTTGCTCGGCAGTAAAACGAGCTAATTCTGCATTTATGAACTGGCATGTTTTTTTGGTCTCGGGTTTTTTAGTCCAGCAGTTTGGCAGTCAGGATGGTGGAGCTCCACATGTCCTTCTGCTGGGTGAATGTGGTGGAAGACAGCGCCCACCGATTTACTTAAGAGTTGCTGGATGTCTGCTAAAAGAAGTGTTCCTTTGGCTCAGTGGGGTTGGGTTTCCGGGGAAATTTCCAAATCCTTGCAGTCAGATTAGACCAACTGTTGAGCAAAATGGGTAATACAGGCTCAAAGGGCACATGCAATTTGCCCCTGGTGTCAATGGTAGAAAGACAGAAGCCTGCTGGCAGCTCTGCCTCCCGAGAGGTGGCCGTGTTTGGCATGGGTCTATTTAGAAAATCCTGGTGGAGTGGGGAGTGGGGTCAAAAACAGTGGGGGGAGGGAAGTGTGCCGGACTATGGTGATGGCACATGGGTGACTCAGTGATGGGAAGCCCACGGGGATTACAATTGAGATGAAAAAAAAAAAAAAGTACAAAATGATGTAAAAATAAACTATTATACATACATACATACATACATACATACATACATACATACATACATACATACATACATACATACATACATATATAAAATCATGGTGGGCAATGGCAAGGGAAGCTCATTTGACTTAGACAAACAGTCCTATCTACAGAGGTTTTTAGAAAAAGCCCTCTGAAAATCAATGGTAACAGGTATCTCTGCAGCTCTGGAAGTAAGCAAAGAACGAGCCAGTCAGTCATAAAGAATGAAGATGCCGGGTCCTCCCAGGTGCCGCAGCAGGTTGGGACGCAGCACTGCAAGCCGGCTGCAGCCGCCTCAGTGCGAGTTCCATCCCGCCCCGGAGCTGACCACATGGCGCGGCAGCCCTCTCCTGACCCGCCTGCTCCCCTTAGCAGTGGACTTCATCGATCTGCCTGTTCTGCTCCCCACTCTGTCTCTGGTGAAGCCTCTCTGCCGCTGAGCCTCTGGCCTGTACTCCAGTTCTGTATGCACAAATAAATCTAAAAAAAAAGAAAAAAGAAGAAGGACGAAACTGAAAGCTCCTTTTTCTGTCTCCAGGTTGCCTACCCTTCTGCTCTTGCTACTTTTACTCCCTTTTTCTTCTCTTTGCCTCCAACTAGGACTTGGCAGGGGATGATGACCTCAGGGTGGGTGGTTCCCAGGGCTTCTAGGAAGAGGGGGACTGCCCGTTGCTCATTTTTTTACTATTTATGCATACAGAACTGGGGTGCAGGCCAGAAGTGTTGGGGGTGGTGGTGAGAGGATTCACCAGTGACAGAGTGGGGAGCAGAACAGGCAGATGGAGTGAAACACACTGCTGAGAGGGGCAGTGGACGGGTCAGGGAAGGTCTGCTGCACCACATGGGTCAGCTCCCTGGCCTGAAGTTGCACTTGCACTGCAGTGGCTGTGGACAGCCTCACAGAGCTTCCCTTTAACCTGTCATGCCACAGAGGGGGCCCAGAACTCCAGTTTTAATTTGAATACATTAGAGCAAGGACCCCACCTCCAAAACTCACCCCACATGGCTGGGAAAGGGAAATGATCAAGAGGAAGGAACGAAGTGCCCGAGAATTAGATAAGAGACTGGCCCACAATTAAGGCTGGTGAATGGTTGCCTTGACAACCTGGGAGAGAGGGGAAACACAAGGAGTCAGAGGATTAAGCAGCAAAATGAGACTGAAACCACACGACCACACACACCTATTAACTGTTCTTCTCCATCCCTTTGGAGTTCTAGGGACTCAGAGGCCTTTTACAAGTTGTGCGGGACTGCTGGGTGGTCAGAGTGCATGTGACTTTCTGCCCAGCTGACAATACCTGTCTTCAGAGTTATTCCAAGCGCTCTGGAAAGATCTGCAAAGCCATGCATATGCTCTACAGCACATCTTCAGCTCAGAGACCTGTGCAGGAGCCTGGCCCTGGCTGCTGCATGGACTGGAGGCTCTGCTTAAGTAACGGGACAGGCAGGACAGGGCAGAAGGTGACCCCCTCACAGCGAGTGTCCTCAGCACCCACTCCAACTATGCAGCTGCTCCCCAGGCCTGGACAATCATGAAGAGGCACGGCAGACATCAGTCCTGGAAGCTTTTTGCGGGGTGCTGCAATCTCCCTCTGGGTGAGTCACTGAGGCATTTCCTAAATTAATGGGATGGATTCCAGAGCAGCTCAGAACAGTCCCGAGTCCTCCATGTCTGTAGTGGTCTTGTTGCAATTCCTAAGCAATCAAAGTAATATGGTGTCTGCTCTAGGTTAAATCACCACCAGATATGTTAACCACTGGAGAAACAAAGCATATTGTTTATTAATACGGTATTTAGTCACCAGTGATGGGTAATAGATGATAAAGGTGTATTTTGTAATGCAGAGAAAAATAAATCGGGTACCACATATTTTAGTGTAGTTTGGCTCAATATGGGACCTAAGAAAGGGGGACAAAGGTCAACTATTCCAGATGATGCATCTAGGAAATGTAATAGCACACATCGCATTTTGTTAAGTTACATATAAACACGTTGCTGACCAGGTTAATTAGAGCACAGGAAGGGCAGGTGAATGATGATCACTATCATCTCCCCGGTAGACAGTCAAGCCCGCAATGGATAACCAGAGGGAGACCCAGCCTGGGGATGAGGGCGTCTATTAAAGGCGGTGCCTGTTTTTAATTCTTTTCATGGCAAGCCTCCTTTCAGTTATCCTTTTCCTCTCTCAAATTCGATTTTGCTATAGTTTGTTTTGAGTTAACATGTTGCTTATCATATTCAGAACCTCGGAAAACTTAGGTGATTTTTACTTCCTTTTAAAAAAATCTATGTAATAGCATGTACTGTATGATCAAAGAAAAGCTATTCTTTTTAAAAGTCCTTCCAGAATGTGTGCGAAATCTAAGTACTAAAGGTGTACCAAGAATGGCATGTGTACTCTACTACTAACAGAGAGCTGTTCAAGTGTAAGTCAATGATGGAAATAAGCATTTTTGGAATTAGATTTTTTTTTACCACTTTTTTAGGTACCCTGGACAAGCTACTTATTATGAATTCAATTTTCTTATTTAAAATGGAGATAATCCCACTTAACTTATGGGGTCGTAAGAACTAACCATGGTGATCCCCATGAGGCACCTGGCAGTGTCCCTGGGACTTAAATGGCTTCAACAAATTAGCTCCTTTGCTGTCTCATGACTCTTACTCCTGTATTTTAGAGGACGGAAAAGGGCTTGCTTTGGAACAAAAATAAAACCAATACAATACATCTGTAGGTGCTTTAAACTCAACACATAAAGTACATCGTGATTTTTTTAGAGCAATGTGTTTGCTGTGTGGAGATCACCAAACAGTGCTAGTTTTCAAAAGAAACCAAAGAGACAGCCGGCTGCTCTGTTACAGCTTCAGTGGTGCCTTTTTTGCCAAGGAAACACTTGGCCTACTTGTCAGACGCCTGTCTGGGAGAGTCAGTATGTGCATAAAGCTTCTGGGACTTCATGGGGCCATCACTTCAAGCCACCTAGGAGGCCCAGGCCAGAGTCTAGGGGCTGGTCGGTGAGATGCCTACAGCAAAGGAGAGTAACAAAGTCCTTGAAACTACAGAGCCATGTTTAAATCTCTAGCACCGAAGTCCTTCAGATTCACACATTGGCTAATTACATTATGGAAAGTCAGGACATTAGTCACAACAATCACCATGAATAGCAATGTAATACATATTCACTGAACACTGAAGTACAAATATACCCAAGTACTCTTTTGGCACTTTTGATGATGTGATTTAATTTTTTTCACAAATTTTAGACTGAATTACACATAAACACTCTTGGGCATCTGAAAATAGATTTTGATTTTAAAGAATTCAAGGTTACAGTTTAAATTAGCAAATTTGATGTACAGGAAAGTGTGCTGCCTATTGGTCTATTAAAATATGTGACACTGGTGGCAACTTGAATTATGTACCCAGGACGAAAAAGAGCTGCAGTGGAAGACAGTTACTATTTGTCTTTGTCAGATTCCACACAGATAAAACTGAACAACAGAAAAACTAGTTATGATTCTTTGATTCTTAGTCTTGGGCTTTTCTTCACAAAAATACAAGAAATAGGGGCGCTGCCAACTAGCCAGCAACAAACAACGACGGCACTCATGTAGGGGACAGTAAGTTGCCCTTTGATTAACGTGAAGCCCCTATGGAGGTGGGCTGTCAAAGAGAAAGATAATGTGAACTACATTTATAATCTTAAATTATCTGGTACAGCACCTCAAGAAAACCAATAAATTGCGATTCATTTTAATAATATCCCATTAATTCAATCTATCAAAAATGATCAATTTAGCATGTAATTGAGATCACAGTTGTTTACTCTGGGCCTCCCTGGTGACACAGGGGTTAAAGTCACAGTGCTATCAAGCTATCACAGCCACTGCAGCTAGGGAGGTGACCCACGTGGTGCAGCAGACTTCTCCTGGCTCCCCACTGCTCCCCTCAGCAGTGTATTTCAGTAGATCCACCTGTTCTGCTCTCCACTCTGTCTCTGGTGAATCCTTTCACCCCCTGCACCTCTGGCCTACAACCCAGTTCTTATATGCATCAATAAAATAAATTAAAAAAAAAAAACAAACACCTGTTGATTCTGTTCACGTATTTTTGTGCTAAGTCTCCAACATCTGCATGCATTTTACATTTACAGATAGACCCACTGGGACCAGACACATCCCAGCAGCTCAGCAGCCCTTGGCTTCCATGGGAGGCCACGCCCGCCAGGCCCCACCACACAAATCTGAGCGCACTGTGCAGAAGGGCCAACACCAAATGTGAATGAACTCTGGCCACTGGATGGCTTTCCTGTGTTCGAAACCAAACGCATGGAGCAGCTGCCAGGAGGCTCTCATTCACTGTCAGTGGGCACTGTCCTTAAATTGTCACCAGGCAATGGGGTAAGAGCCCAACAAACCAGAGAGCCAGATCTGAGAGCTTTTGAGAGCCCAGGCAACATGGCCTTTGAGAGTCAAGCCCACACTGGAAAGAGTGTTCGAGTTCATGTAATTTCACAAAGCAGGTCAGATGTGCTGGAGGCTCTGTGCCTTCTACAAGATCCATCAGAAGTTTAAAACCTGTTCACACAAACTGCTAAGGTCTGCTTGTATATTGTAAAGAGAGAGGCACAGCCCAGTGAGAATTAGGAAGACAGGGCAAGTCATGCATTCTCTGTGATCATAGTCTGACTCTCAAGCCTGTATCTGATTTCTATTAAAACTTTAAGGAAGGACTTGAACGATTTGCCGAGTGCTTTTGTACATCCTAGTGAACATTCAGATTCGTGCTAACACCAGCTGATTTCTCATACCAGCCTTTTGGGGGGAGGAAGGGGTTGGGTGTAAATTCTCAAGCCAATGGTTGTTTTATCTCTCTGGTGCAGTCTGCTTGGTATGCAGAAGCAAAGATATTCATAGTGCATCTTTTTTTTTTTCCGGGAGTTGTCCACAATTTAACTTTCACATGTATTTTCAAACCTAAGTAGGTCTCCTTGTCCCCAACCTTAGTGCTCAAATCCTCCTCTAAACTTCTCCACGGAGCGATGTTTCTTAAAGGCAAATGCATGCCGCTCTTCCCTTGCTCAGACTCTTTGGGTGTTCCCTATGCGACAGAGAGATGACACAAGCATGGATTCTGCTGGTCCCCATGGAATTGTTGGCAGGCTACCGTATCTCCTAAAACTGCAGAGACAGGCAGCAGGGGGCCACCAGCCAGGGTGTCCGATCTCACTCCAGAAACCCTGGCACGCTGACTGAGACAGCACTGCACTGACAGGTTTTCTGGGGCTTCCTTGCTCACCGCTCCTATGGTATACAGTATTTGGGCGAAGCTAAGTGGGATATGAGAGTTCACTATAATGAAGCCATCAGAGCATACGGAAGCATCAGAGCATTCCGGGCTTCAGGGGCTCTGACACCAGCTGATCACACATGCTCCCATCCCCCAAGGCCTCTAGGGCTGGACTTTGTTCCTGACACAAGTAGAGTGAGCTGAAGACTGCAGGGAAATGAAACGCGCACGGGACTTAAGGGAAAATGTGGATTTCGACTTTTGGTTACCTGTGGATAGAGACCAATATCAGACCCCATGGCTGATCTCCCTCAAGTTTAATGGATTCACAGATTTTGTGAATCTATCTGGGGGGAAAAACACCACAAGAATTTCTTTACAGAAATGATAGATTTTAGTTATGTATTTGCCTCTGTGTTTTTTCCCAAGTATACATTCTATGGCACAACCACATTATCAAGTGTCTGATTAAAATGCCTATTTGCTGAATGATCAATCTCGTAAGCAACTGAGAATTAAAAAAAAAAAAATTAAATGTATCTTTTGTAAAAATTTGCCAGTCCAGCTCCACTAAATATAAAACTTACTGGTTCAGGTTTCAGAACCCAAGTACTTACTGGACGCTTGAAATTTCATATGCAAAGATTTAGGACTTGCTGTAAACCTCAGTTTGCTCTCTCCCATTCTTGTACAATTAGTCTTTGCTCATACCCAGAGTGAAACAGCCACTGCAAACCATGCTAGACTAAGTTCTGGGTATTTGTCATTTTTCTGTGAACTGCTCACTCAATAAACTTACCCAAAGCATCTTTCAATATGACATGTTGAAAACAGACTCTTACTTAACTAGTCTCCAGAAGGTAACACAGCATCCCTGCAATTTGGGGACCTGTGCTACAACACTTGAGAGCCCAGGTAACAGAGTCTTGTCCCAGGGAAATTTGTGTGTATGGGGGGGGGTCTGTCCATAAAAACCAAGTCTCTATTATGAAATTGTAAAGTTACCACTGAAAGCCACAGGTGCTAAAACCTTGAAGTAAAGGCCCCCCCCGGGGGCCTAGGGGTTAAGTCCCGGCACTGTCACCATGGTGGTCTGAGTTTGATCCTGGCCAGGGAGCTGGCCCACAGGGCACAGCAGACCTCTCCAATCTTGCCCACTGCTCCCCTTGACAATGTCTTTCAGTAGATCCACCTGTTCTGCTCCCCACTCTGGTGAATCCTCTCCCTCCTCCCTCTCCCATACCCGCTGTACTTGTATGCATAAATAAATAAAAATAAATCTTTAAACAAAAAATTCTTAAAGTGAAAATTGAATATAGCCAGAGTCATAAGAATATGATGGGCTGTTTCTATGTCTGTTAAACACTGCACAGTGAGACTACAACAACTAAATCTTCATTACATTAGCTACTATATTCTGACTCTTTAATGTAATAACAATTTATCTACTAAGGGCTTACTACATGTCAGACACTTGGTATTAACTGCCCCTAGTTCGAAAACCAGTCTACAAGAAAAGAATTCCCCTCTTTATGATTTGACAAATTGAAGTTGGCAAGCTTAAAGAACTCACTCAGAATCATAAAGGTAAGTATGTAGAGAATAAAAATGTATTTTTTAAATATCTGTTTTAGCATGACTTCGCTTTCCTATTTTAATTTGCATCTGAAGAATCATTTATATCCATCAGTGAAGAATCATTTATATCCATCAGTTCCAGGACAAGCATTTAAATAAAGCTAAAATAAGTTCACCTTACATTAGGGAGTGGAATCTGTTTGGGAGATTGGAAATAAAATAGTATTCTGTTCTTAACTCACCTCCACATTTACATATTATTGTAATTTATTATTGTATGTATGTGTTTATTACATAATAGATCTGCTAAACTTATGAGTAGGATATTACATTCAAAAGTAAGAGTGTGTTATCATTTATGCAACATGAAATAGTGAAATAGCTGCATTTTTTTTTTTTTTTTTGGCACATGGGTAAACTGGTGGTGGGAAGCCCATGGGATTACAACTGAGATGAAAAAATGCACAAAATAAAGAACGATGTAAAAAAAAGAAAAAAGATAAAAAAAAAAGACCTTGGAGCTAAAGTAGATATGTATTTTTTTTAAGATTTATTTATTTATGCATATAGAACTGGGGTACAGGCCAGAGGTGAAGGTACCATGAGAGGATTCACCAGAGACAGAGTGGGGAGCAGAACAGGCAGACTGAGGAAGTACACTGCTGAGGGGAGCAGCGGGCGAGACAGCAGAGGTCTGCTGTGCCATGTGGGTCACCTCCCTGGCTGGGGACCCGACTTGCACTGAGGCAGCTGTGGCTAGCCTGCAGTGCCGCACTTTAACCTGCTGTGCCACCAGGGAGGAACCAGTAGATTGGTGCATTTTCATGATTGCTGGCACTTCCAAAGTTATGGACAGGGCACCACATTTTATTGTGACTGGCAGAAAAATGATGCTAGACTGAAACTTTCCCATGAGCTTATTTTTTCCTGAAACGCCCAAAGCCCTTCAGTTACAGTGTCCGGTTAAAAGACCTGCTGTGAGGTGGGGTACATCCGGTCCCACCCTCACAGCCAGCCAGCAGCCAGGGTGGAGCGAACTGTGGCCAGAGGTGGTAGGAGTCTGTTGGGATGATTACAACAGGGCAGGCCGCGCGAATGCCTTCATTACGCCACCCATTTTTGTAGTGAAGTCTTCCTGTGGATCATTCTCACTGGGTGGGATGAGCAGCCGACGGGTTTTATGTGAATCTGCAGTTGTCCGGGAGCTTCTCGTTGCTTGGGGAACTGGGTTCTGGTCACGTGCGTGAGGTCGACCCGCTGCACCGACATCTCTCTGCACAGCATCCCTTCCAGAAATTCTCTGCCCTGACTCCAGTTCTGTGATCCTGAGGTGGTTTCCCTACTGTGGTCTGTTTCTGCCCACCCCAAAAGTATTTCCCTCCGATGCCAGACTCTCCACATGTGCCTTTCTTGTCTCCTCCTTCGGATCTTGGCTTCAGAAAGGAAAACTTCCAGGGTGCTGCTTCTCCCTTCCTCTCCGGTAGAGAGCTGCGCCCTGTCCTCTCATTCACAAAGTGAACACCTTTTCCAACTCTTCCTCCCCTTTCTTTTCTTCCTGTAATCTTCCTGGGCTCTCAGCCCAGCCCTAGCCCTCCATCCTGACGAGATTCAGTCTCAAACCTTCTGACCTGCTAGCTATCGGGTCCTCTGGTCTGCTCTAGTGAATCCACAGGATGTTCCCCTGCAAAGCCACCTCCTCTTAGAGTTCACTGGTGCATTTCAATTTCTCTGGCCACCACCAACCTGCAGCTAACAACATCTTCCTTGCCGAGTTCACTCACTGGCTGTGTGGCAGAAATACCTTGGCCCTTCTGAAGATCAGTTTCCTGAGCACCACAATGGCCCCAGTGCATCAGCCTCCAAGGGCAGAGCCCCTCTGCTGACTCTGGTGTATGGACCCACCACAGGACCTATCTCACCCCCTGTTACTCTCTACCGTGGCATTTCGTGACTTTGGAGCCTTACATATTATTACCACACTGCTAAGATAACCATCTGCGAGTTCTGGATTATCTTAAGGAATTAAAAACAAAATGAAACTAAACAAAACAAAATCACCCTGTCACCAAGTTTGGGAAAGATTAAACAACTGAGAGTTTATTTTGCTGAAGGACAAGTGCATACTTCACACCATGATAACTAAGGCGGTCTTTACCACATTAGAAAGGATGGTTTGCAACCCAATAGCTCTTCTACCTCCTATAATCCTGCTTTAAACATCACTGCTAGGTTATCAGTATGAAGTACCTCTTTATTTTTGACATTCCCCTCCTCAATCTTCAGTGAGGGTCAAGTTTAAGTTCTCTAGTGTGGCATTGAATGTCTGAACGATTTGGCTGGAACCATCTCAATTTCTCCTTGACTTTCACCGACGAGGAAAAAAGTGTGCAGACATTGAAGTCATACATATTTGGGCCGGATGTATGTTTTGCCTGGAGCAGGTGATTTAAACCCTCATTTGCTCAAAAGTGAGAGATAATACTGCCTCCACCTGGAAAGGTCAATCTGAGGATTACACTCTTGCATACTGGCTGCAGAATTACTGGCTGTCACCTGCTGAAGGCCGTGGTGCTCTGCCTTCAGCTGTGGCGCTCTGACTTCAGTGTGCATCATTACTAGCGGGGACACTGGTCACAATGGAGATGCTGATCTGGACTTGGCAGGTCTCTGGGGCTACCCTGCCCAGTATCTTTCTCCACCACCCCCCTTGCTCTGAATATTGTAGACACTTAACCTTCTATTCATTGCAATGCACTTTGAATTTTGAGCCATCAAAACACATCAACAAGTATTTCACTGGTGCTTTTCCCAGTTATTATTTTGACTTGCATTTCTTAAATGGGACAGCAACAACAACAAATTATGGAACCGAGCTTTGATTTGTTTCCAAATCAACAGATTAGTTTCTTAAAAAAAGAGCCCTGGCCCTCCTTGGTGGCACAGCGGGCTAAAGCACAGCACTGAGAATCTAAAGCTGCTTCTGCATGAGTTCGATTCCCGCTTGCCCCGGAGGTGACCACATGGCGTGGCAGACCTCTCCTGACCCGCCCGCTGCTCCCCTCAGCAGTGTACTTCATCTACCTGCCTGTTCTGCTCCCCACTCTGTCTCTGGTGAAGCCTCTTGCCGCCCCTGAGCCTCTGGCCTGTACCCCAGTTCTGTATGAACAAATAAATAAATCTTAAAAAAAAAAAAAAAAAAAGAGCTCCAAAAGTCAAAATCTCACTTTCCCATTAGGCTGGTTATTTGACTTCATGCAGAAGAAGTTGTTCAGTTGACGGGACCCCAAAATCGCTGAATTTATCAAACTCAAGTTCTTTATTTAAAAAAGCAGTGAATAACTCTAGAATAGCAACTTTTGGTAATTTTTATACTATAGAAATTTAGCCACATGAGATTAATAAAGACTGGTCTGGGGGTAGGCAACGTCTCTATTCAGAAAGAAAGGGGGTGGGGAGCACTCTGGAGCATTCTGGAAGGAGGGAGAAAGTTAAGAGAGAAACAGTAAGGAAGATATAAACTAATGTTGGGGTGCAGCCTAACTCCTGGTGTTAGTGCCTGCCAGAAGGGAAAGAGCTCCCAAATCAGAAGTGACTTTTAAAGCCTGTCTGGCAATGACCAGTGACGACTGATTCTCTGCTTACCTCATGGCCACGTTGCTGCCATCGATGACTATGGGTCTCAGGTTTTCCCCGTCGTCAGTCACCATCTCTTGCATGGGAGACTCAGACCTCTGAGACTCCAGGGAAGGCGCGTCCCGCATTATGCTGTTCACTGCGCTCACTGTCTGTTCAGCCTCGCTTTTATTTCCAAGTTTGACAAGTTCTCCCAAAATGTCGTTGATTAAAGCATCGGTACCAAGTTTGTTTAGCACGAGCTGGACCTGTTCTTCGGAGTAACCTAACTTAAGTGCAAACTCCAGTTTCGTTTGGTATTCTCTCACCACGTCAGGGGGTTTCTTCGCTTCCTTGGCCGGAGTCGGGGACTCCTCGGGTTTAAAGTCTTGCAAAATTTCATTGCGTTTGAGGATGTGCGGCTCCAGCCTTGGGGACCTGCACAGCTGCCTGTGCGCTTTGCCCAGGAAGCGGGGCTCCCCGGGGGTGCCCCGCAGGAGCTCGGCCTCGCAGTCGGAGAGCGCGCTGCCCTCGGAGTCCCCGGAGCTCGCGTTCTCCTCGGACGCCTCCTTCGCTTCCTTCCCGGAGTGGGCTTTGTCCATGGTTGGCTTGTTGACCAGGGACCAAGGTACAGACGTGCTTAAATGGGGGTCAGTGCCCTCCACGCAAAGGTGGCCGAGGTCGTGCCCCAGATGATCCTTCAGGCCCATGAGGCTGTTCCGTGTACTTGACGCCACTTTGCCGCTTTTTCTGTATTCCTGAATGCACAGCACCCCGTATTCCTAGGGCAAGAGAGGAAATGTTCAGAATGGGCCCTTACAGGTGCGCGTGTTTCAGAGGGGGAGGGGAGCCGCACAACTGGGCAGCGGCTACCTGGGTTTCCTCTACTGGCCAAGGCCCTCCCACTGCCGGCCTACCACACCCCTGGCCTCAGACGAAGTCGTGAAATGAGGACGATAACGTTTTTCTGAGGGAACGAACTAAAGAAGTCATGGAGCTGGACTTCCGCCAGCTTGGGAATAGGTTCGCACCATCTCTGTTCTCCGTCACCACACCACACCCACCCGTAAGGCCCACAACCGTCCAGCACAGAGCCCGGGGCCCTTCGGGGCCATCCCTCTGGTAGCCGCGACTCTGCGGTGTTGGTAGGGCTTGTTTCGTCTGGACTGGAGTTTATATCCAGCTTTGCTCGAATCCAAAACCCACACACCTTCCCCCACTGCATCATGCGCCTTCCCTTCTCAACCTTCACCGTTGAGATACTTCCACTCCAAGAAAGGTCTGTGTTTCCGCAGGGGCACAGGAGGTCGCCAAAACGCATGGTTTTGATATGCTACAGGGACTACGTACATTAGCCCTAAAAAAATTTATAAACACTTATATTCTTTTAAACAGAAAGCCGTGTGGAAGGAAAAACATAAACTTATTAGCATAGAAAAATTATCATTGATTTGGTTAAAATTTAACAATCTAATGCTATTTCAAGAATATTTAGATACTGCCTCAACAGCCACCAATTACAAAGCGAATCATATTCCATCATGACTAGTTTTGTCCTAATCTTTATTTTGTAAATAGGGAACGCAATACTAAAATGCATTTTTTATGCTACACTATTCTTATTAAGAAGAAAATGTACTCTTAATCCTATGCACATTTGTAGACAGTAGAGAAATGAAACACTTCCAATAAAATTAGCAGCATAATTTAATTTAGCATGCTGATAATGTTATCTTGATTTTTAAATTTTACAGGAGAAAACTGTTGATATACCAGGTAATTAGTTAACCATTATCTGCATTTGGTTAAAAAGTCATCATTTTTCCTACTTTTCCCTTATAGGAATGCTTTTACTATTTAAAATGCCTTTGCAGTTTTACTATTTTCCTTGAAGAATACTGTTATTTCTCTACGGGGAATAGGTTTGCAAAATAAAATTAGTTTCTCCTGTGCTCCATTGTAAGGGCTATATTCACACCAGTAGTTTGCTTATTAAGGCAATCCCAGTGTTCTAACCATGAATAACATCGCTCAGCCAGTGGTAGATGAATTTGAGACTGTCATAAAACATCTATTTAAGTAAGCTAAAAAAGCAAATTGAAAAAAAAACATTTTATTATAAAGCTCTTCTTGTCCTATTTACACTAGAAAGGAACTATTATATAAATGTTAAGAGAGAATGCTAAGAGATTTTCTAAGAAATCACAAGTTTGAATGCATACTTGGTAAACTTATTAGAGTGTGAAGTATTTTATACATAATGAAACACATTATATTAATTATGGTAAATACTAGAGCAAAGAACATGGAATCTTTAGCTTGATAACAATACACTCTTAAAAAATCCTTCAGAGTAGAACTCCTACATGAGTTTCTTCAGGTTTTATCCCCTGAGAAGACAGAGACACTTAATACCACTGCTCTACTAATATAGCATTCATTAGTTTTTAAGAAACATCTAACTCTCCTAGCTCCCAGTTGCACAAGTGATAAAAAGAAATATTTCCTAGGAGGGTTCTCTTTACATCTGCTCTATTATGAGGCTGTATCCAACTCCATTTTTTTTTCCCTATTAATGTGGATATGCATGAGCCCAATTATTTAGAATTAAAGGAAAGGATTTTGAAAGCAAATCTTTACACTCAAGTGATTTATTAACTACTGTAATATACTGACACCATAATGCATGTAACAAATCACAACAGCATGCTAATAAAGGGAGACGGTTACAAGAAGATCTGCACTGTGGCGTTCATGGAGCTACCACCCAAAGTATCTTCAACAAGGAAAACCTATTGGAAGCTGGGCTGCCTGGCAACCAGAAACTGGTTGCTAAGCTGCACTCTCTTAACATGCCATCATGAATGCTAGCACAGTGAAAGAATAATTTGGTATGAACAAAAGCCTACAAAAGAGACTGGGACTTAAGTGCGTCTGGTTTACCCTCCGAGAACAATGCAGCTGCCAAACCAATCTGGAAGCTCCGACATCATTGTTCTGTAAACCCCACAATCTGCTCTGACTGCAGGAAGTGTATTTAATGGACAACATTTTTGATCTCTTCTGAAAAGTTTGGGTTTTGCATAAGTGCTGTTGTGAGATAATTCTTCCAGATAATGACTCACTGACCAAATCCCTGAATTGCACGAGGAAATATTATTTTAATATTGAAGTGTAGGGTTTTTTTTCCTCTCGGGCTGTTTCAAACATGATGAATACTTTATGAAAATACAGCCAGTGTGGAACATTATAATGAAATGTTATGTCGAAAGAATAAGTGAAATTTTCCTAGTTTTCACATTTTTCAAAGAAAACCAAATACTCTATGTAAGTTCTTAAACTATGAACTACTTGCCCTAACAACTATTTTATTCCTCCTATGTCACCTTCAGTCTAATAACAAAAAAAAAGTTGATGACATTACATAATTTTATTATGTGGCGATAATGATAAAAGAGAAAAAAATGAGATTATCAGTTGTCTTTATTTATTAAATCATATAAAGCCAACTGGTATACAAATGTACTTAGTGAATATCACCCACCTTTAACTTGTGATAATTCATGTAATCTATACGTACTACTAAAATAAAAAGTTAGCAATAATTGGGCTAACATTATGTTAAATAATTAAGGCTAAATGTAACCTTGACCTTACATTTACAACATCAAAATCTAATTTTGTTTAAAAGATTCTAGCTGCACTTTTATTTACACACTGACAGCCCCTGTTCATCTTCTAGACTTCATGGATTGGCTCAGATAAAGTTATCCAAAGTCTTATACTAAATAAGCAGTTAAATAATTTTTCATTCCTATAGATTAATAGACAAAACAGGAAGTAGTACCATGCAGGATAAATGAGTTCAATTATCTGGCCTGTAGATTGTGCATTTTCTCCATCTATAGAAACATGATCTAACCTGATTTGCTTTTACCTGTATGGTAAAGATTTGAGTATTAAAACTTGAATCTCTGAAATGGTTCCTTAGCTACCTGTAATTAGTAAAAGATTGCCATAACATAATATGCAAATTAAAAAGAAAAAACAATAACTTGGCATTATCCTGAAATCACCCAATAATAATTGAAATGCTGGCCTAAAGATCTAAAAACTGATGAAAGACTATTTCCATCCACTGTAAAGTAATGTGCAAACTTACGAGCAACTGTAAGAGATCTTAGGACAAAGGATGGCATAATTTTTAGCTTTGATCAAAACGATCAATTTGGTTTTGAAGAAAAGATAGCAAAGATCCCAATAACTCACAAAATGTATTATTACATGTAAGGTAGAAAGTATTTTCTCCTAAACTTCAACTATTTCACTTAACCTATTGTAGACTTTCAGGTTTTGCATTCATTCAAATGCAAATATATCATCTTTAGGCAAGTAGTAACCAGTAAAGAAAATTTTCCTCTTTTCATGAAGAAGCACCATAAACAAACTTTCACATAGTACACTAGAGTTTACCCTACCAAAACCCACCAAGAAATATGGCTAACCTTTCAAGCTTTATATCAGGGATCCATTACCATTTGGTCTTTACATACTATATTCATGAACACAAAAGGTACTGGAGAAAAAAAATACAATGGTCTAAAAACAGATGTCTAAACTTAAAACTCCCTCCTGGTACTGTATTGGAAACAGAAAGAGTTTTCCTTTCTAAAGATCTACTGAGTTCAAAAGTACATTATTTGTTGAAAAATAACTAACTGTTCATGGTAACTCTGTAGATGACGATGAACTGCAGCAAATTGTTTCAGTGGCTCAAAGCTTTATATTAGATGGCTGTAGGTTTATGATATAATGACTACTTAGTAGAAATTTGTTGCCTATACAGAAATCCCATTTAGTAGAGTAGATTTTCTGAAAATTTTCATTAGATGATTTGGATCATCTTTCATCTCAAATAACTAAAAAAAAAAAAAAAAAAACTAAACTAAAGAGCCTCATATTAATTAGCATTATTAGAACACAAACTTGCTAAATCAATGTGTTTGTTTATAATATAAAGTTATAATAATCATAAAGTGGGTCCTGGTTATTATACAAATGTTAATACTATGAGAACAATGAAAATAAAATAATGAATATGTAATAAATACCTACTGCTGTAGCCTCTGTGTATTTAATTACCATTGTATTTCAGTGAATGCTGTTGTCTGCACCCCCCTAGCTAACAAAGGAAGGATGTCCCTTTGAACAGATTGGTTAATGCTCTGGGGCAACAGATGTCTACTGGAACTGCAGGAGACCAGCAACTGGTGGCCTGCCCATCTTCTGAAAACTTTCAATAGACTTATGCATATGTTCACACAATAGGGCATGTGGTAGAAATGAAACCCTCCTTTTAACCCTTTATGTTCTTTTTCCCCCCTCCCAACTGATGGATGAGTCTTTGTCTCCTCCTCCCTTGCTCATTACAGAACTCTTGAAAGCAATAGTTCTTGGAATGACATCTTCAATCTAATATCTGAAACTAATGGGGGGGAGGGGAGGAAGAAGGTGGGAGAAAAGAAACTAGAAATTGTACATGAATACTCAAACTGCTGACAAAGCAAATGAACACTTAATCATCATATTTAAAATAAGCTGTTTGAAGCATCTACCTACATCATCCATCTTCCCAAGCTAGATTTTTTAGGACAAAGGTAAAATATCTCTAATCTTACTCTCATTTCTCAGCACCTGGGTATGAACAGTGACATCTAGAGAAATGTAAGAATTTGACAAGACAACATCAAAAATTCATCCTTTTCTAAGTATCAGAACATATAACTTATCTTTCAGTACCAAAGGAGGATGCCTTGCAGCTGCTCAAGAAGCTGTAAGCAAGCAGTAACTCCAGAACATGAAAATGTAAAAATCCGCTTCACGCACATATTCTACAGAGAGCATCTAAGTTTCTGTTGTTTTATCTTGGCACTGTGCAATAATTTGTAGGCTTTCATTTCAGGTGCTTTCTATCGTTACAGAGTTTAAATTAATACTCTGACTATTTAGGCAAAGTTTAACTCTCAAGGCATTAAGTAGCACAGATACTCACGTTAGCAGGAAAATACAAAGACATTGGTTTCTGTAGCAGCTTCAGCAGTAACTCCTTAACACAATTTTAGCTGCAGACTTCCAGGCAGGCAAGAAGAACAATGAATGGTTGAACAGATGGAATGGCAATGTCTTTGCTTAACCTATTACTGAGAGGATGAACAGCCAATCATAGGCCAGAGAGCTCACAATTAGTTGGCCGGGCAGATGCAAGCCAACCTCAGCACCCTGCGTCAGGTTCGTAGGTTTCTAAGATAAGCAAGTTGATGTCATTCTCTGGGTCTGCCCCCGGCAGCCTGTGTATTAACGAGGGTGCACAGCAACAATAGGCCATACACAGCGACTAGCAGGCAGCTGCTCTATGAGAGCAGTCATTAGGGAGCAGCCTGCCAACAAGAAACACCTGGCTCGGGGAGACCTCCGCTTTTCCTCCCTGTCTTTAATGCATGAAACAAAGACGCCAATTAGATATCAAAGTAGTGAAAGTTGCATGTTTTCAAAAAGTTGAGGCTACACTCTGGTCTGTTAGCTTTTTGTTCCTGAGATATAATAATGAAAATGAGGTGTGTCGAAGTAGTAATTAACTATGGTAGCAATGCCTTTGCTTTAGTATAGTAGATGAACTAGTGGTGAAACAAGACAGAAGGTTATTGCGAAATTATTCCCCAGAAAAGATGGGAAACCTAAATTAGTTGTAAGTCTTGGGTAACTACTAAAGAAAATAAGACTGTGGCAGAAAAAGGACTAAGATCTTGCAAACAGTTGACTTTTAGAAGTTCACGCTAAGTTTATGCAGTAAGAAAAAACAAGTTGGGTCAACTCTGTGCCCAGTGAGTCACCTGAAGGACTTCCAGACAGAGCTGCTTGACTTCCACCTGCAGTTGCCACCCAGGGGGGCTTATGTCCTTCAGATAACAGCTTAAGGTCAATTATCACAGATGCCAGTGAGTGGAGTCAATCAACAAAGCAAAGTCTTGCAGTCTGTTTTAATGAACAACTAAATACAGTGCTCGCATTTCAAATGACGTGCAAGAAGTAATATTCAACTTTCAGTTCAGAAAAAAGGGAACTTTACAAAGAAGAAAGACTGTGATGTTGTCAAGGCTAGAAAATAGACCTAACCAAATGAGAAAGCATGTTATCCCTGATTTACTTCCAAGTCCCCTGACTGCAGCATTTGTAATTTATGGGCCTAAGTGACCCATCTTGAGTGAACTCTGATCAGGAACAAAATGCAACTTAAACATCATAAAGTGTTGTGGCTTGGAGAAGAAAAACAAAAGCTGCCCTGCCTCCTGCCCGTGCAATGCAGAGCCCACGCACGCACACACGTGCATGCCCACCTCCTCTTTTCATGGCAATGCAAGTCACGAGAGTGAAAGTAAAAAACTGCTCTTAAAATAGAATTTTCTGGTGAAGGCTGACATAGGCAGAGCCTAGACTTTACCATTATATAATCATGAACTCTAAAGACATAAACTTGGTGAAAAGCGTCCCAAGCATTCTAAATCCCCCTCTTGTCACACACAAATCCAGAGGCTACTCATAATTAGGATCATTTGAACAGAGCAATACTGGTGGGGGCTCTTGACCGAGTCCTTACTGGGCCCACTCAAATGTAAATGAGGCCTTCTCCAAAAGGAAGGGCTACCTATGTGGCTAAACATTTCCAGTGAGCTCACTGTAAACATGCCTATGCCTACAGAAAGACTGCAAATTAGGGTTTCCAGAAAAAAAACTAAAACATAAAATATATTGTAGATCATCAGTTGCTCGCCCACATCCTTCCTCAAAGGAGCTTAATATTCTGGAAAAGTACGTGATTCCAAAAACGTTAGAAAGCCTGAGAGTCTGAAAATGTTCACACTAAAAATGATTAGGTTCTGAATGGCAAACTAATCAATAAAGTGAGAATTTTTCTTTTCTTTTTTTTAAGGTGGTAGGGGGAATACTTTCTTCTAAAATCTCATGAGTAAAAAGCATCAACCCTTGAAAGCGGTAAGAAAGAAACATCAAGGCCAGTCAATATGGTCAGTAAAGGCACTTCTAGTAGAATCAAGTTTCACTAAGATAAAAATGAAACACATAGGGCCCTCCCTGGTGGCGCAGCGGGTTAAAGCACAGCACTGAGAATCTAAAGCTGCTTCCACGTGAGTTCGATTCCCGCCTGCCCCGGAGGTGACCACATGGCGTGGCAGACCTCTCCTGACCCGCCCGCTGCTCCCCTCAGCAGTGTACTTCGTTGATCTGCCTGTTCTGTTCCCCACTCTGTCTCTGGTGAAGCCTCTCACCGCCCCTGAGCCTCTGGCCTGTACCCCAGTTCTGTATGCACAAATAAATAAATCTTTTAAAAAAAAAAATGAAACACATACCTCCATGTAAAGCAGTTACGACTGAAGCTGAATAAAATCTAAAACATGAGGCCAGTACCTATGCATTCACATCAGACCCATTTCTTTTGCATATAAAAAGGAAACTCTTTAGTGGGAATAGACAGGCTTCTGTTTTCTCCTGGGGTTTCTTCCTTCTCTTTATTTCTTGCTACTATAGTTCCACTTCATAGCTTTAATTCAGGAGGAGGAGGGAGAGGAGGAAACTTCTCACTAATTCCTGTTGCTGGGAACACACAGAGTGAGAGCAAACCACCCGGAGCCTGCAGGGGGTCTGATACTAGCACTGGATTAAGCTTTTTTTGCAAGTAGCAAATAAAGCCAATGAGCTGCAAAAGCTGATCAGTTCCTGCTGGGGCGATTAGACCATCACCACTGATGTTGTTTTTTGAGTTCGGGGTTCTGGGGTTCACTCTGGGAAAAGTTTCACCAGAGCGCCCCTTTCAGCAGCACATGGCGAGATTCTACATGAGACAGATTCAGTTATATTTAAAGAGGAAGTTTATTAGAAAGAGACAGGAGAGGAAAAGACATCTGCATAGACGCAAGCGGGCAGGAAGGGCTGCCCTGCAGAGGGAGAGAGCAGGTGGAAAGAAGCACCTGCATAATCACAGGTGGGCAGTGGAACAGCTGCCCTGAGCTGGTGGAGAGCCTGCCCGGATAGAGGCAGCTTCTCCTTGGGAGGGGCTCACTGCTGTGAGCCTAGGTAGAACTTGACAGGACCAGAGATTTCCTGATGAGCTTCGGCTCCATGTCCTTAATCTTTTACCTTTTGGGTCTGAGCTTCAGGCACAGCCCCCAACAGTCTGTTATCTGCTGGGACCTCTTGGAGGCGTCCAGGCATCCTGGGCATCCTGGACATCGGCTTTGGTGCCTGATGACCTTGACGTTGTTATCGCTGTGTCAGTTGCTGCACTAGTCCCTTCTCTCTGTCCCCTTTGTGTGACTCAGTCTTGTGATGCCTCCCTGTACTCCTTCCTCCATCACCACTGCTGGCCTGGCTGTTAGGCACATTAAAGCGTCGGCAGGTGGAAGGTGGCCCAGCTGGCATTTGTTAGGCAGAGAATCCAAGCCCACCTCCTCCTGCAAAGCAAACTCTTAACAGCAGTGCTGGGTGTGGGCTCGGCCTGGGCAAAGCCATCAGGGCTGATTAGTTGTGATAGCAGAAAACAGTGTAGCTTTAGGAGGCCACTAGAATCTGCCCTTGTGGGGAGCTGGAGGAGGGGGGTCGGTCGGGGAGGGTCACACCTTTGAGATTTCATCTCTTTGAGAGGAGCATGTGACTGGGCTGCGGCACCGATGTGAGACCCAGGGGCCTCTGCATGGGCCCCTTGGTCAGTGATGACCCAAGTCGGCTTCCTGGTCCTTTCTCCTCACCAGGACTGGCTCCCCTTTTATTGGGAATCTCTTTCCAGCCGAATAGTACTACCATGGAAAGGTAGGGTGTTCTAGATAATTTTCCCTGGGTGCTCCGAGAGGTCGACAGAGTTAAAATTTTACCCAAGACGTCATTTTTGTACGTCAAAAAACAAAGCCAAAACCAACAAATCACGCCACAGAAAGCCTTACACATACATGGTGTAACAGAATGGCACAAGACCAACCAGGCACTCATTGTTGAGTTAATAATATTTAGGAAGTCAGATGGGTCGTGAGAGCTTTAATACGTTTCATTTCTTCAGGCTTCAATCACTCTCATTTCTTAACTTTTCTCCTTTCTTGAGTACCCGCTAAGTCTGTCTCCACCAGAGTAATTTTCAGTGACACCGCTCTTAGGCTAAATAAAAAAAACTCAGCAGCAAATCACAAGAATCGGGTCCTCGGTGTTGTTGTCCAGGTTCTTTCGACCACCTGGGCCCCGCAGGCCCCACACCCCTACTTCCCACTGCCCTTCAGTGAAGGACAGTGCGAGCACAGTGACTGTGCTGAGTGCTGTCCCTCCACCTCTGGGCTGTCCAGCACCATTCCAGCCCCGTCTTGCTAAACGCCCCCC
>NW_004567126.1:25815446-25833982 GCF_000260355.1 Condylura cristata
CCCCCGCCCCGGCGCGAGGCCTGCCTTTTCCACAAGCCCTTCTCGGAGGAGGCCAGTCCACAGACCTTCAGTCCTCTGAGATTCTACAACGGTAGAGTCCGCTGTGCTGGTCTTGAGGATGAGCTTGGCTGCGAGCTGCTTCCAGGCTGGTCCCATGTCCTCAGCCCATGGGGCGTGAGCCACCCGACTGTGGTGGTCACTCACCTCCAGAAGACACCATGGTGGGAAGCAGGACCAGCGAGAGAGAAAAGCCTCCTTCAGACCTGAATGCAGCCACTCCTGGGATTCACGGCCTCCCCTGACGTCTGTGCCAGGGCAGGCTGAAGGATGTCCCCTGGCCTGGGTTCTGCTGTGGCAGCTCAAGGCAGCGTGGAACCCCAGCTCCAGTGCGCAGGCGGGGGGCGGTCTTTTCCTGATTCTCCAGGAGCTTCACTTTCCCGGCTCGAGGCATGTCCAGTGAAGCCCCAGGAGGCTCTGCCTCCTCCTTGGCTGAGGGGCAGCTCCTGGGAGCGAGTGTGTGGGCAGAACCCATTGCCTCCTTCTTGTGGCCCTTTTGGGGACCAACCCAACTGCAGACAGCGTCTGGCAGCTGTGACCTACGGTCCCACCTGATAGGGGGTCGTTAAACTGCTCTCTTTAGGAAGTTCAGCTCTACTAAGTAAGCCCTTTATGCTGTGCTTAGGTCGTGGTCCTTAATGGGTCTATCGAAAAAAGAGCTGCTCTTTTGATGACCACCTGCCTGTTTCTGTTGTCAGCATCTCAGCTGTTTCAGAATGAAGGTAGGAAGAGTGTGTAATAGTGTATTAAATGTAAAGGAAAACCAGGAAAAATAAAACATGGTATACATAAATACTAGAGGAACCATGAACCAGACACAACCCAGTCGAAGTACACAGACAACTGCCAGGTGTGCCAGGAACTGAAAAACACAGAGAGGGTAACAGAACGCATGCTTGTGCTAGAAAATGCTCAGGGAAATTCGCACAGCAGTCTAGAACTAATTTTTCTCGCGAGAGTTCCATTCAGGTCTGAGGGTGATGTAATAATTCAGACACCAACAGTTCTGAGCATTTAGGACAAGAGGCCTTCTCTGAACAAACGACGGTCTGCTCCTGGACATGTGGAATCTAGACGGGGCGTCGTCCCGAACAACTGCCGATGCAGCACCGTAAACTCGAACCAGGAGGGATCTTGGCTCTACCCTTCTGCTTTATCCCAGCACCTAGCAGAAAGCTTGGCACTTAGTAAATCTGTGCTGAGTAAGCGAAGTGTTTCAATATAGGAACCAAAGTCTCGTTTCTAGGCTTGTTCTCCACACCCCACCCCATGCCTGCCCTCCAGCACAGGATCGCTTCTAGCACTATCTCTACGTTCAGCAGCCACGGGAATCATCTGGAAGATGAACCTAAATAGTGTTGGAGCTGTATTGGTTGCTCTAGGTGAAGTGTGAGCAATTCAAATGTGTAGCATTTGACTTAAAGTTCCCTCCTTTTAAAAAACCTTGCCCTACCCCCCCGCCCCCGCCCCGACCCCACAGCTTCAGAGGTTAAAATCTTACTCAATACTCCTGTGGAGTCAACTCTGCTCCTATACTTCCTGGAGCTCAGTTAGACGTCTCCTTAGGTTATGTGAGTTTTGCACAGGGCATGGCAGGGAGCTCCGACTGGACCAGTTTGCATGGGAGTAACTCTGGGAATATGGCTCAGAGTCAAATGCTAGAAATTTTTTATTGAAAAAAAAAATGATGTCTTTCTTAAGAATTTTCTATTTGCAAATTTGCCTACGTACTGAAATGTCTTTGTAACCCTGAAGTTACTACTCATGGTGCTCTGGTCACATCCTGAACGCGTGCCCAGGAAGTGGTCTGCCTCCTGAGGCCGGAGGCCACACCCAGCTGAGGCTGGCGAGGGGGTGCCACTGTCTGGCCCCTGCTCTCCACTGTAAACTAGTGTCCTTCTTGCAGATCACTGAGACTGCGTTTTTGCATTTTTTGCTTTATGTCCCCGAATTGCCTGTCACCCCTCCTCTCAAGCCCAGTGCTAAAGAAAAGTCTACCGTCCCCAATTGCAGAGAGGCTGAGCAAGAGCCTCATGGGAAAACAACTGTGTGAGGTAAGCTTGGTCTAGGCCTGAGTCTGTGCTGCTGGGCGTTCAGTGCTAATCATTAAATGAGGTGTTTCAAACAGAAACACACGCACGCACCAAGTATGTACTGACTGGTCAATGAAGATGTTTTAACCAGAAGCTCGTGGGCACCTAACCCTGCATTCCCTCGAGAAGCAGTGGGCCAGCAGTCACAATAACCTTCTAGAATACAAATGCAATGAAAAGCAAGCCCCCACGGAAATTTCTCCCCCTCTCGGAACACTCAGAGACCTCACCCGCAACTTCATAGGCGCCTCATAGGTGCCAGGTGCTCGGGCAAAAAAGAACAAAGCAACAGCCCTTCTCTCACCAAGCCCACAGTGCTGGGGGAGGGAAAAGAAAAGAAAAACAATAAATAAATAGGTGTCGGTTGATGGCAAATGCTCACAAGAAACTGAATCAAGGCAGGCTTTGCCGGAAGGGTGGCATGTATGCAGATGCCTAAAGTGGAGGGACACGTGGAACAGGAAGAGGAAGGATGACATATTAAGAGCTGAGAGAAAGTGTGTTCACGGGACAGCCAGGTTCTGCGACCAGTGGCAAGCAAGTGAGGGCTGGAGTCCTAAGATGAGGTAAGAAAGGCAAGGACAAGAGAAGCCAGGTGTGAGGAGTCCGCCGAGGCACAGCTCTTCAACCTTCACGCTACCTTTGAATGGCATGAAGATTCTGGCCCAGGAAGTCTGCGGTGGAGTCCGAGGTTCTGCGTGCTAATGTTTTCCCTACTGGTGCTTTGAGGAGCAAGGGTCACTGAAGGGCCAGGCTTTTATTCTAAGCTGGGAAATCTTCGGAAGGCTTTAAGCAACAGGTGCTAGTCACCCTACTTTATACGCAAACATGACTCGGCTCGGGCTTCCTTCTGCTTTTCACTTGTGTCCCATGGACCTTTTCTGTATCTGAAGTGATCCATACAGTAAGTGTGGATTTGAAATACAGCTCTCCTTGACTTCCAGTGAGATCGCATCCCTCTAAGCCCATAGTAAGTTGAAAATAGTACTCATGGAGAATGCACTGGAATCACCCAGCCTAAAGAAGACGGTGCCCTGGGCTAACGCCTTAGATGTGCGCAGAACAGGTCCCCGCTGGGCAGCGTCATCCTACACAAAGCTCACTTTACAGTAAAGTGCTAGGTGGCTCAATTTCAGTACTGAGCACTGAGAGTCAAATACAGTCTGCAGAGCATCCTTGGGAACCTGGTGACCGCCTGGGTGGTGGGAGCATAGCCTGCTGCTGCCGCCCAGCATGAAAAGAGGGGGTGGAACCCCGCACCCAGGAAAAGGTCAAAATTCAAAACTCCAAATGTGGCGTTGATTGAATATGTACCACTCACGCCATCTGAGGCTGAAAATTCCTAAGCCAAGCCATTGCCAGCCGGGGACCATCTGCATTTTGGGCTCCTTGCATGGACAAGTCTATCATGTTTTTTCCTCCTCATTTGCATATTTTTATCCTATTTTTGCATGTGCAGCACTCCCAGACACTTTAGAATTATTTTGACATGTTTTAATCAAAAAGTTGTTTGAAGTTTGATGGCGACTGTGCTGCAGTAATGCTTGCTTATTAACAAGCATTACTGACTTAATGTATTGGTTCATCAGGAACAACTTATTGGAATTTTGACTTTCAATACAATTATATTTCTCTCTAAATTTGTATTTAAATATTTTGCCTTTGTTCCTGATTCCCTGAATAGGGAGATCTTTTACCCCAACGTATTTTCTGACTAGTAATTGTTGGCATCTAAGAAAAGATATTCTCGTACATAAAGCTTTAGTGAACTAGGTATTTCAGTGAACTGCACTTTAGTGTTTCAATGGTGGCACTTGGGTTTTCTGTGTATGTATGAAAACTGAAGTCACTGCCTCTTCCTCCTTGTTTCATACTTTTATCTAAATAACAAGGACTATCTCGTGTTGTCCCTGATATTAATGGAAACGCTTCTGGTATTTTATTATTAAGCATTATCCCGACGGCTGGCAAGGTTGTACACATAGGTCTACAATACATAAGCACACCACCTTGGGTAAATTTACCTGCCATGACCCAGGTGACTCCACTGTTAAAAAAAAAACTTTAAAAAAATTAATGAGCTAATAAATATAAAACAACTAGTGCCAGGCACATTGTGAACATCAACAAGTATTAGCCACATGTAGTTATGTGTTTATAGACACCTATACATACACACACCACACCATATCTTTAAAAAAATAATCGACAGAAATATTTTCCTCCTATTTGAAAGATATGGGGGATCAGGAATGTGACGTGTGTTAAAATTATATAGCTAAGATGATCTTGTAATTTTTTTCCTCTGACTTACTAACATCGTGAATTAACAGATGGGCAAATATAGAAAATTACATGATTACGCTTTGGGGAGGATTATCTGTACCGATATTTTCCTAAGAATTTTTATCTCTAGTAAGAATCATCGGTCATCTGCTTTAACGGACTTGTTTTGCCACATTTGGGCATGTCAGAAAAGGGACTTGGTTCCCATTCAAATTTTTTTCAATAATGAACCATTGCTCTCTCTGCCAAAGGGAGCTGACCTGGATCAGACCATGCGCTCCAATGGGACACAATCTCCAAGCACTGACTGACAGGTGCTGTGGCTACGCCCCTGAGCCCTTACTACAACTTCCAGGCTAGAGTCTACTCCAACATGGGGCTCAGAAAAGAGAGGCTGAACAAGAGGGAGATCTACAATACGGGGCAGGCCAAAATGGTTGTAGTTCTGAGAGAACAGGAGACAGAGCCTCTGCCCATGGAAGAAGGTTCTGAGACATAGCCGATGAGCCAGGTTCAGAACCATGAGGTGATACAAACAGGTGCTGTGGTACAAGCGGTAGGGAAAGCAGGGGAGGGAATGAGGTAGGGAGAAAAGGACTACTGTCCAGAGAACAACAGGCTCAGAGGTGCAAGAGATGCTAAAACATACAGATTACTGAGTTTTCCTGCTGCTGCATGAGGCCAGAAAGCCAGGAGGTGCTAGATCATGGGATGTCTTGAATGTCCTGTTCAAGAATTCGGGAAATGATTAAAGGTTTATGAAGAAGAGAGTAGTGTATTTTGCCCATGTTTTAGAAAGGTAATGGGAACCACTAGAGGTTTCTGAGAATGGTAATTGATGTGTTTCTCAAAACATCTTGGTATGAAACTTGAGCTGTATTAATTTTAAGCTGGTAAGAATTTCAAAAAAGGAAGTTAGGAAGGATTTCAACAGAGTAGCAACAGGTGACTGGTAGCTAAAGTCATGCAGAAAAAAGTAAGAAACAGGAACTAATTTCTAAGGATTTGTGCTGGTAAAGGAGGTGGAAGCTCCAGGGAAGTGGGGGGAGGGAGGATCTGTTTCAGCCAATGGGAACGAGGTGGGCTGTTCCTCATGGTGACTGTGTGCCACATATGACCTTCACTGCCCAATGAAGTCAACAAACGCCTTTGCAAAGTTATTCTTTCAGATGCATAAAATAAAAACACAGTCTTGGGCTACCAGGAAGCCGATTATAGTAAAAAAAAGTCATCAAAATAAGTACAAATTGTGATAGAGTGAATACATACCTTTTTAACACATCACAAAGACACAGTAGCAGAGCTAACATTGCGGTGATTTTGAAGATGTCAGAAGTGAAAATGATATTCAGGTTGTACTTCAAATGTAACATGATAAGAAGACATTCATGATTTCCATGGCAGACAAAGCCACATATGTTATGAGTATCAGGTTTGCTGCTCAGGTACTTAATGGAGGAAATACAAAATTGTAGCAAAAGGATATGAAAGCTGAGATGTAAACTTTCTCTCATCCAACACGACAGACAGCCATGGACCATCCAGGGAGCTACAGACCCCAAGCTAGGAAGTGTGTGCTGGAGAAGAGACGCACGCACATGGTTCTTTTAATAAGTTTGGAAGGAAAGAAAACAAGCTGTAGAAAGATACTGGAGGGGGCGGGGGCCGTTGGTGGTGGGGAGGACTATGTTCTGTTTGGTTTTTCTTTTAAGAGCTTTAAACCATGAGAATGTGCTTCAGTGGGAAAGGAGAAAAGAAAGAAATTACACGTGTGTATGAATGAATGAGAACAACTGAAAGGACCACGACTTGGAGGAAAACAGGAAGCAGAGCAGGGAAGTGGGCAACGAGGAAGGTTGACTCTTCTGTCTGAACATGCTCAGGCCCAGCCAGCCCTCCACGCTGGCGCTCGGGCCCTCCCTGACCTCCTCAGTCAGTCTCAGGAGCGTGAGGCTCCTGTGTGTGACTCTTCTGCTGCCTTTTCTAACCCATTTTCAATTTTATCTTTCCCAGCTCACAAGCTACCTGGAGGCTAGATGCTGCTGCCTGGCATTGGCATTCTAAACATGCCATCCAGTCGCTCCTTCCAGTTCTGCCACAAGAAGGGAACCGGGTGCTTCTCTGGTGGAGTCAGCATTGAAAACCTGGGTGAGGAGTCCAGAGGAAGGAGGCGAAGGGCCTGGCCATGGCTAGTCTAAGGCGACCTATGTTAAAACCCCCAGGAACTGTTAAGTCTCAACATCTTACTCTTCTTGTCTCTGGCTCCTCCCCTGTCCCTGCACCCTCCCTCGAGGGTGCCTGCCAGTGCTTGCCCAGCAAGAGGGCAGGGCAGGCAGAGAGGACAGCTCAGCTCACTCCACTCCTCTGTCTCGGAAGAGACTCTTAACCCACTTGAGTTCGGTAAACAAAAGCTTCTTTGCTGGGAAGCCAAGATTTGGCAATTAAATGATTAGTCTCCAGAGCTAGTACTTCTAAATAAATAGCTGGACTGCTTTATCTCTTATCTTTTTAAGAGATAATACAAAAGAGCCGAGAAAGACTCAACACGCAGTCGGGAAGGATGACAATTCTTTGTAGGAGGAGGCTTGTTAATGACAATTATTTCAGATTTTGATGAAATATAACATTTTGATATCAAAATGTCCTTCTCAGCACATAAGAATGCATTTTATTAAAAATGCACGCAAGTTTTAAGTACTCAATTGCTATCAAATTGGGAAGTAAGCATTCCAGATCTACATGCTATTCTGCAGATGCTCAGGGCCAAGGCTCCTCACTGGCAGCAAACTTTGCATTTTGGCATTCGAGCTTTGGCTGCCACTCTGGAGCCCAAGCTGCTTTTTCCGCTTGCCACGTCTTTGCTCAGGTGTGAGCTCAGTGCCATGGTCTTCAGGCGAAGCTGCAGCTGCCAACTTAGCACATGCCACCCAGTCGCCCGGGCCAGCAGTGCCACTGCCTGGCTCCCCCACACTCACAAAATCAACTCTGCCAACTTGCCTTCTAAGCTGATCACCTGATGCTTTATTTAAGAACGTTACTGTTACTTCAGACTCTGAACGTAGAAGATAGCCACTCTCTCGGTGCAGACAATCTTTCTGAGTTGCAAATCAGCATTTGACTGCACACAATGGCTGCCTCTAGCTCCCTGCTGATGGGCCTATTCAAAAGACATTAGGACCAACCAGGGCTTCTGTTTTTAAGGGCAGCTGAAAACCTGAAAGAACATTGAAAAAAGTAGGAACTTCATGAGAAAAAATAGCTCAGTGATTTGAAGCATTTTTTTCCCCCTTCATAAAAAAGTGACTTGTTAATGCTGTTACCAGAATCACTCAAACTGCCACCACTTTGCCAAGGTCAAGAATGTGGGGTGATTTCTATAATTCTGCTATCTATTGACCAGTCCCTTCAAACTCTCCAAGAACAGGTCAGGAAAGAGCAGTTAATTTTTATTTCCAAAGCTCTACCAGCCTGGGTGGAGAGCAGGGGGTGTCTGCAAGCTGCTCCCTAAACTAGAAACGAGACCAGAACAGGGGCCACGGAGAGCCACAGCGTCCACGCCGGCCCCCAGCGACGCTGGGATGCCAGCGGGAAGCCGGTGGAGGGAGCACAGCAGAGCAGAGGGATCTAGAAGCAGGAAAACCCCCACGTAAGGAACACAAGGCATTTTTTCAAACAAACGGGGAAGTTGGCTTGTTTCGAAAGCCCTGTGGTGTGTCCTCGCACAGATGACAGAGTCCTGACAGGCAGAGTGAGCGGTGTTTCCCTCACCCACAGGCCTGAGAGGATGAAGGGGCTTAAGCCCCAGTGTCCACAGTATTTAGACAACAATGATAAACATGACTCATATCTTAAGTACTCACAGGGATGCTGTGCTTCAAAACTGAGACACAAGGACCTTCACGCGAGCCAGCATTTTTAAGGCAGTTAGGAAAAATGCAACACCCAGAATAGACATAAATGCTCTGACCATGACTCACAAAAGTGATGTTCGCAGTGGAGAGCTGAAAGCAAATGAAAACAACAACAACAAACTCTTCACCTGTCAAGGAACATGCTCTGCCAAGTTAACTCCATGGCTAGAGAAAAACGTGACAAAGGCCACTTTAGAAATGGATGACAATTACCTGTGGGGAGAGGCCAAACTGATACACCATGGCAAAATGAAGGAATTCCACATTTAAATTAAAAAAGTTAAAATGAGCAAATCAGGATAAAGGGAGACAAAGGGACAAAAGTAAAAGCAGAAATAAATACGGAAGCAAAAATGTGACAAGGTAAGAAGTGACTGATAGGAGGAGCTGGTTCTGGAGGGACCAACGAGTGCAGAGCCTCCTTGAAGGGTGACCTACAGCAGCCAGGGGACCCTACAAATAAGTGACATTATGCGTACAATGTTCAAATGAAATGGAAGGGATTCTCTGCTTAAGTATCTATGCCAATAATTTAAGAATGAATAATCAAAACTGATTTAAGAAAAGGTAGCAAGTGTGGCCAGACACAGGAGAAACTGAAAGTGTAAGATTTGTACCCCCTAGACCACCCTTGACCAAGGAGGCTCTACTCATAGATTCTAGGGGTGTGTTGGAGCAAAATCTCACAGCATCCAGAAGTAACTTATATTATTCGAGGGTACTCAGGAATAGGGAAAGCTGATTTATGGGGCTAGCATAATTCTATTAATAAAAGCCAATATAAAGATGACACCAAAACTTACTAAACATAGGAATAATCTGACTTATACAACAAACCAATGTTCTAAGAAGCTGACGAGGCTAGCATAATTCTGCAGAGAAAATAATGCTGCCAAAGATCACTGATAAATGTATCTTACTTACATTGTATAGGAAAGTACAACTATAAAAAAAGTAAATTATGCAATGTATTCAAATGATAATAACACACTTTAACCAGAGAGATTCTGTTTATGATGAAAGACTTTGTTTTTTAATGTTGAACAACTTTGTTAATCCACTCATTACATGTGTTGGTTACAGGCATCTCCATCACAGCAGGTGAGGAAGATCAAGGAATGAGGAATCAAGAACTTCTAGAACTTTAGTTTGGGAAGCCGAGAAAAGGACAGTAATGCTTATTAAAGGAGGGAAGACTTGGAAAGGAACAGATGTGGAGGGCTGTAAGTTCTGATCAGTTTCAGACACCCACAGCCATCCAAGTGGAGCTGTCCAAGCTGGTGTAAAAGAAGCAGGGACAGGGATGCAAATCTGGTGGTCATTCACCTGTAGTTGGCCTTCAGAAATAGTGTTTCGGATGGACGCATTTCAGAAGACTAGAAAAAAAAAGTTCATTTTAACCTAAAGATAGATGGACACCCCTAGATTTGCAGATACTTTATTTTTGAGTAATTGATGTTGCTATACTTAATGATTTTATAAAAAGATTTTATTTATTTATTTTTGCAGTAAAGAATTGGGCTGTAGGCCAGAGATTCAGGAGTGAGAGGGTTCACCAGAGACAAAACGGGGAACAGAACAGGCGGATCTACTGAAATACACTGCTGAGGAGAGCTGGGGGCGAGGCAGGAGAGGTGGGCTGTGCTGCATGTGGGTCAGCTCCCTGGCAGGGGACTCAGGCCATAGTTGTGACAGTGCTGAGACTTAACCCCCCTACACCAGTGTTTAAATAAACACACACACACACACGCACATGATATCACAAGATGGTTTTCCTGCTAGCCTCTGAAGAGTTCAGTCCCAGTAGCACTGACATTTTGAGGGGGTTGCAAATTACTTTGTATCTGTTCTTGGGAGAATAGTGGTTTTTGAACATTTCTTTGCGAGACACCTGATAGGTGGAGTAAGCAGGGCAGTAAGATTCTGACCCGAAGACTTCATGTGAACTAAAGATTGTATTCCAGAGGACAAAACTGTTTCATTTACGTTTAGCAATATTTTATAAATATGATGTAACAGTAGACAAGAGTGACAGGAAGAGTAGGCCCCAAAGTCTTTATCACTCGTACAGGATGGAATCACTAAGTGAGGCACAAGTACAGCTTCAGTGAATTTAAACTGTGTGTGTTTAATGAAAAAAAAAAAAAAAAAAAGCAGAGAATGTGTCTTGAACACTGAAAAATATTCTTGAGAGAGTTAAATAAAAATCTAAGGGACTCTTCCCATTGTATGCAAATCTGTTTTTGAGTTTCTCACACTCCACGTTTACAGATATTTTTAGGAATATGCGTGTATAATCTGGGAATGCCTGTGTTAGAAAACAACACAGACATGGATATTTAAAGAACAAAATACAATCAGAAAGCAGCCCATGGGCCTACTATTCATCAGCATTGTTCTCTGTTCTCATCGACCAGTGTACTAAGAAAAAAAAGTACAACCAAAATATCAGGAAAAAAATTGCTGTTATAATTGGGCCGCTATTATAAATGCTGCAGATCAAGCAATTCCACTGAAAGATGTTGGGACAAAGTCCTACAATTTCACTAATGTATATAAAAGTGATCAGAGTAGGGTAACTAGATGGTTACAAGAAAGAAAAAAAAAAAAGCCTCCCTTATCATTACTACCAGGTATCCAGGCATAAAATATAAGGGGAGCTCTCACTCACACTAAGTGCTTAAACATCTCTCAAGGACTTGGGCTTATCAATAGGCTCCCTCAGTTCATCTCCATAAACACAACACTACCAGGTATCACAATGTTAATAGGTACTATTGTCACCACTTTACAGCCAAGAAGTTGAGGCCTCCGTATAAATAAGTAAGAAATTTTCTCAAGTTGACAGTCAGCTTCAGAACAAGAACAGATGCAGCCTGACTCTGCAGGATGAACTTTGTGGCACCATCATGCTCAAGCTTGTTCATTAACTTAATGAAGACGGGCTGTGCAGAAAGTGATGGGTGCAGAGAATGGGCCCTGGGGCATCACTGAGAGCCGCATCACTGAGAGCAGTATCAATGGCGCAGCTTTTCTAGGGAAATCTTACCCCACCCGAATGTGATTAAATGGCAGGACCTGAATGTGTTATATGGCACTTGGTCACTAAAAATAATCTTTTTAAAGGGCATTTAATGATGTAAGACATTTAATGACACACTGAATGATTAATAATAAACTAAACATCATGCACATAATTTTTAAGGGTGTGTTTGTATAGACAAAAAGATCTTACAAAATGAAAACACTGATACCCAAACTTTCAGGTATCTGCAGCAAGTGAGAGAATTAGATGAGTTTCTATCTTTACAAAAATGTGATATTGAAATTTTCAACTCAAAATTTTATTTTAAAAGATTAAATGAAGTAGTCATAATAAAAATGCAGGTTAGAAAATATTCCCCCCCCTTTTAAAACTATATTTCTGATGCACAATATTGCTAATGTTAACAAGGCTTATGCCCAAGATTTTTAATTTCCTTGAGGCACTTCTCTATCATAGCAAAAACAGAAATAACTATTTTAACAAAATAGATAATGTACTGCACATTTTACGCCTTTCTAGGCTTATACTAATCATTTAAAAGTACAACAAAATTGCAGGAAGGTTCTGGTACATAAGATCACCAGCTCAGCAGGGAACCAAAGAAGACTTGAAGATGAAAAAAAACAAAAAATGTCTAAGTCACCATGAGGAGGCAGCCTCAATTATATAGGAAACCTGCACCCTGCAAGTGTACAAAATAATAAAAATAAATTATAAAGTAAAGCCAAGATTTGAAACAGATTCACAGAATAAGGATAAAATTAAGCCCACATAATTTTGAATAGGAAATGAGTACAGATGACTAAGAACAAAGAACAAAAACTAATTTTAGCATCACCCTAAAAGACGTGAAGTAATAGATTTGAAAGTCCTTTGAAAAATCTGAACTATCAAATGACATATTAAGAACAGTGAGAGTCAACTTTATTTTAAAGTAATTTTGTTATCTGGCAATCCCAACTATTCAAAATGCAATTGAGAACCAGTGAATAAGTAGACAGAAAAACAAAACAAATATAAATCCTCTGTCCAATCAAATAATGGATACTGCTCAATCATTTTACATGAATCCCAAGTGCTTTTGAGCTGCCAGGCGGTTTACACTCATTACCTTGAATCAGTGAAAACCCTGCAAAGTACTTAGGGTTGATGGATGAGAAATCAAAGAGAAATGGAGAGTTTTGAGAGTCACAGCCAGTACAGGACAGAGGTAGGACTCAAACTCGGGTTGAGCTGATTTCAAAGGCCCACCTGCTCTCTTTACAGTACAACCTTTCTGTTCTCTAACCTAGGCTGCCTGAACATCCTCCAGGCCATAATTGCTGCCTAAATACTCACATTTTAGACATAATATTAGTTGCTGGTATTCAGTTTCATGGCCCAAAGCAGGTACCTGGTGCAGATTAGAAGACAGTGACAATGCTGGCAAAGAAACAGACCACCAGGGAGAAAAGACCAAAAATCACAGATATGTATCATTAAATACTGCTGCCCCACCGCCAACAAAAAGGGGGGTGGGTGGGTGGCACAACAAGTATTCCTATTTAGTTGAGGATATATGAGAAGTCTTAATAACCTTGATCAAGTCACGTAACATCTCCAGGCATCGGTCTTACCCCTGGAGGACAGGTAAACAACAGTATAAACCTCATACCATGGTGGAGAAATGAAATAAGACCATGTTGGCAAGGCACTTGACATCATTCTGGCATAGGTACTGCTCTAAAATGTTAGCTCTTAATGTATTTCACAGTAAGTGAAATTAGAAGCAACATAATAGTTAAGGTAGAAAAAAACAGATTCTTCCATGTAACTAAGAGGAAAATGATCTGCTCTTGAAGCACTTTAAAGGGGAACTCTTCAAAAACTCACTTGCCTGGTCGGCTTCTCCTGCTAAGTGCGTTAAATCAGGGCCAGTACAAGGCTGATGTGTGTGGTATGCACACATTATATAACATCATAGTTAAATGCATGATGCTTGGTGTGGCTGGGCCACTTGCTTTCGCACTAATGATGGTGACCCATCTCCTAACCCTCTGTCTACTTTTGTTCATGCTACCTACTGCCCAATCGGAGGATTCATTGAAAGCATGCCCTTTCACAGTGAAAACATGCGCATCAAGTATCTACCTGGCTGGCTCCTTAGGACACCAGAGTCCTTACCCTCAGGGTTCTCAAGGATGTGTAAGTCCTAGGCAGGGTCCACGGCTCTATTGCCCATGTCAGCCCTGACCTTGATTCTGTGCTCCTAGTAGTGGTTTCTGTTTTACAGGCAAAGAACAGACACACACAAAGCAGGGGAGAACTAGAGAAGGAGCAGTCACATTTGCAAGTGATACACAAAAATATATAGTTCTTTGAAAATAACAGGGTTAGCATAAGCCAATAATTTTACCTACAGCAGGGGAATTAATGACTGCCAGTGATTATGTTTCATTTAAATAACTCAAAAAAGTTCTTCAGCTCTAACTATGGGAACCAAAGATTGCAGGGAGTTTGTTTTTTTCCTTAGTAAGTTTGTACGACTTCAAAATACAAGTAGAAAAAAGTCAGCATTAAAATTAGATATTAATGCTGATCTGACAAACTGTCAATCTTTTTAGATGGTCATACTTAGAGCATTCAAACAGGGTAAAATCAGCTCTCATTCTTGACTAATGGCTGTACATATCAGCACAACTTTTCTGGAAGGATTTTTGACTATCAAAAACCTTAAAGCTTATTTTCCTTGATCACTGCTTCTGGGAAGTGATCTTATAAATACAGACATAGGAAAAAACAAAACAAAACACTTTTTTATTAGTAGTTCAACTACAGCATTATATTAAATACCGGAGAAAACCCAAATGTCTAACTGAAATTAGAGAATGATTAAGTGAAACGACATGTTCCTAAGAAGGAAATGTCTGAAATATTTTTAATGTCACGGTAAAATCCTGGGCGTCTAAATAGGGATGAGATGGTGGGATACGAAGCTCTCTTAGCACAAATTCCAATTATACAAAAGGATCTATCTTGCTAGAGCGAAACTCCCAAGCGATAGATAATTCCATTATATTATCTAAACACATATCAACAGGTAAGTGTATTAGCGTATATTAGGTTATAGCAGCCTTGCTATTTGGTTAAGTCAGGGGCGTAGCCTCTGTTGGAAACTTCTCTCTGCAGATAATTATTTCTGACAGGCCCCAGGTTATTTCACCATGCTGTGGTTCAGTTTCCTCATCAGGAAAGGGTAGTGAAATACTTCTAGGAGAGTGGTAAGTATTAAATGCATAAACAAAGCATGGCACAGCTGTCAATCAAAAACTGCAGTTGGCTGAGATGGAAGCTGAAGACTGACCCAGGAGGCGTGGAGCACTCAAAAGGTGGGAGGGGACAGGAGAAATGTTCCACACAAGCAGGAAGACCTGGCATGTTAAAATAGCAACTTAGGGCTTTGCTTTAGGCCACTGAACAGAGGGTGAGAGTATCAGTGCTGTAACTTAACATGTGTATTCTATACTTTATGGATAATCTGTCTCTAGGTTAAGTTTAAGAAAGTAAAACAATCATCCTCTGTTCATGAGCAGAAAATTAAAGAAAGCAATTCATCCTAATAATAAATTAGTTTTTGGGCCCTCCCTGGTGACACAATGGGTTAGGACACAGCACTGCAAGCTGGCCGCAGCCGCTTCAGAGAGTGTTCGATTCCCGCCCCTGGAGGTGACCCACATAGCGCAGCACACCTCTCCTGACCCACCTGCTGCTCCCCTCAGCAGTGTACTTTGTAGATATGCCTGTTCTGCTCCGCACTCTGTCTCTGGTGAAGCCTCTCACCCCCCCTGCACCTCTGGCTTATACCCCAGTTCTGTATGCATAAATAAATCAATCTTAAAAAAAATTATAAAAAATAATAATAAATTAGTTTTCTTGGGGTAAGATCATTGGTGTTCTTAAAATTCTTTATACTTCTCTATATTTTCTAAGTTTTGTACAATACATACACTACATTTATATAATCAGAGATAAAAGTTGTAAAATTCAGTAAAGAAACACTCTTCATTAAAAAAAAAATTGGGGGTTTTGCCAAAAATAAGAGCTTTTTTATGGGGACGACACTACTGTTGACACTTTTGCTACCAGACTGACCCTGTCTTTGGCTTTGTCTTCTTGTGGACTAAGCAACCTCCTGACACTCACGGTCTTTGCCGCCAGCCTATCTGGCCAGACAGGATTTCTGTGTTGCCCAGCTCCTGGCATACTTTGTAGAGAAAAAACTACAGACTTCCTAATTTCATATTCACGCATCTCTGAATTTTCAAACAATGTCTGTCAATATAGGGACATACAACCACACACTTTTGAGAGCAACTGGTAGTGCCATGGCAGGAAGGCCGAACTGTCCAGTGGCTAAGGGCACGGGACATCAAGTCAGACTGCACAGGGGCCAACTCTACACGGGCAATTCCCAGACGCACCTACCTCCCAAATGAAGACAAGACACGCGCCAGCAGAGTCTGGCACCACATACAACACAGAGTAAGGCTCTGATGTCAGCTACAAAGCCAAAGCAAAGCCACAGAATGGCGTCCCCATCACAGATCTGGAAGTTCTATTTATGGCATCAGATCCAAAAAGTTCTATCACTTCTCATGTGCTAGCTCACTAAATAAGCTCAATCATCCTATACTGGTTTTTGTCTCTAAGCTATTGGTGGTATAGTCCAGGAGATAACACATTTTAAAAACTAGCACATCCTCGTTGTTCATCATTTCTCTGAACTGTTAATAGTGAAACAGCAACCGTGGTTTTTGGTGAATCTTAAAATTTTAGCTCTGTAGAAGTATGAGATATCCTAGGTCCTGCGGGATTAGCAGCATTTAAAATACATGATGCTTTCCTAGAACTTTTGGTAGGTTTGAGATCAAGGCCTAGAATCTCAATCTTTTACATTTAAATTTGGAATCCTGATGTGATAAGTTTTTGTTATGCAATGACTTTCTCATTTACTATTTCTGCTTACAATGAAAACCATGCCTTTAAACTGTCATTGCCTCCTTAAGTCAGCCACTAGGTAGTGAAGCAAACCTGTTCCATGCTCCAGACACACTGGGCTACCCACTCTCTGCTTTCCTTAATTCATTGCACTCACTGGAAATGGTTCTCACCCAGCAGCACAGACCTGAATCCTCCCTTCAGGCCTGGTGTGCAGCATCCTCAGGGGCTGAATTTCTAGTTGTTTGCTCATGGCACTTAGTACATTCCACTCAGCATAATGTTCTGTTCATAATCTCTCTCCTTTTAGAAGTCGGGGCCTCCCACAGCATCTGGATTGATACTAAATTATTTGCTGAGTGAATAGAAGTTCACCAATCTCAAATGAGCAATAATTGCAGAGTAGATTATAATCCTGTATTTTAACACTAAAAGGTTAAAAATATCTCTGCTATGCCACCAGAATGAGAGTAGAAATCTTCTGAACTTATGTACAGAAACAATAAAAACACTAAAGGAGTATAAAGCGACTTGAAAAGAGAGTAAGTAAAAATATTGCAGAAACCACTGTGGTCTGTTCAGTTGAAGATAAAGTAGACCAGCTATAGTATAAGAAAACAAATTTAGAAATAGAACCCCCTTAAGCACTTGAGGTCTAATTAGGCAGATGAATCCATGAAAACAGCTCTGTAGAAGCCAGTAATATAAAATAGGATATTTCTATTAGTCTAGTAATTAACACAAAAATGTTGTAAAAGGAAATGACTAATAAAAACTCTTAGCAGAATGCTGACATTCCAACTATCTGTTTCCCATCCTTCAGTATTTCCAGTTGTAACAGTCTCCTTAGACTTTTTATTTTTTAAATAAAATATTGGTCTCTTGTATGTTACTTGATTTAGAAGTTAGTTTTACATTGCTTATTATACTTAAGTACTTTTGTGATGACAAGATGCTCGAGGTAGAAGGTTGTAAGTACAACCCATTCTAAAACTAAACAAAAACACTCCAATATTCTGAAGTATAGATGCATGTCAGTAACTAAACCATTCTGATATTTTCAGGGTACCTGGTTTAAGTAACTTAAAACAAAATTGCCAAACTGGCAGAAAACAGACAGGCAGGCAGTCAAAATAGGCATCTTGCTGGGGTTATCAGAGTAAGATAATATTACAAATACTGGTGAAGCTATCTTGACATTCGGCACAACTTAAGGAATTTACTAAAATGAATTGTGCGTGTGACTAAAGAAGCAGAAACCATGCTTTCTATACCCTAATAAGAAAAAAAAAAAAAACCCACTGTATTTGTAGTGTGAAAACACTGTATTTGTGTTTCTTCCAAAGTTCAAAAGGTTATTTTAAGACATATCCACTATCTTCAGTTCATAATAGACAACAGAAAAATTGAATGAGGAAATAAGTGAAGAACTTTCTCAACATTTTAAAACTATAGTCTCTGAATCTATTCCAAGATGATTCAAAAAAAAAAAAAAAATCTGAATCAATAGGCGCCTGATGGGTCTGGGGATACTCCAACACAGTCTTGCAACCAATAGGAAAACTTTGCCTAAATCTGGATCAGTATTTCCTCTATCACAAAACACAAGGCGCAAATCAGCCTTGTTAACGGTTCCCCAAATGGCAAGAAAGCCAGTAACAGTCATCAGCACTGAATACGAAGGCTTTTTATTTTTGAAGGGCTGCAGGATGTGGACAGTTCAGGGGAGAAAAAGCCGGGTTCATTTCTCCAAGTTTTATTTGTAACACCCCTTGGCAGGGAGCTTAAGAGGTGGAAATTTGAACGAGGGTGGAAATAGGCACCCGCTGGGGACCGAGGGATGAGGTGCAGGAGGAAGAGGAGGGGTGAGGGGTTTCGTTAGGCGCCGAGGGTGACGGCGGTGGACGTTTGGATCGAGGGGTGGATACTTAAGGCTAGTGGTCGCGGCAGTGTCCAGAGCCGGCGGCCGCCTTACCCCGCGAGCGCGCGACGGTCTGAGCCGCAGCAGCAGGGCTGTGGGTCCGTTTTCCTGCCGGGCGCCTGAGCTCGCCTCCATGTTCCGCAGCCGTGGACAGGCGCCCTAGGCCGCGGGGCCCGGAGCTCCCCGCCTCCCCTCTCCCGCTGTCCCGGCGGGGTCGGCTCCGCGGCGGGGAGGATGCGCAGGGC
>NW_004567126.1:25834726-25943071 GCF_000260355.1 Condylura cristata
CGCCGCTTCCTCCTCCCCTTCCCTCTTTTCCTTCTCCTTCGCCTCCTCTGGATCGAGGTTGGCAAACCAGCACCTGCTGCTGGAGATCACCGCGAACTGAAACAGGAAACCCCAAGCCAAGGGGAAAACCCGGGAGGCGTGGAGAGGGGTGAGGGGAGCTGCGGGAACCTGGAGGGCGCCAGCCGGCCGCGGGGGCTGCCCGAGCGGCCCGCGCCGCCTCCCAGCCCAGCCCCGGGGTCCCGGATCCCCTCCCTGCTCGCCCAGCTCCGCCCTGCGGGGCGCCCCTCTACTCCCCCACGTCTTCTCCACCCGGCTGTAACGCGGGTCATGCCCTGGGCATGAAGGAAATCGAGAGGCTGCTGTTTTAGGGCAAGTTTCCCGGGGTTGCTTATTAGCGATATTCCGTAACGAGGAAAAAAAAAGAACCACACCCGATACCAGCGAGACCAATAAGGGAACTTAAACAAATGAAGCTATTGGGACTTCACTCCGGAGAAGGGCTTCTTTCAGCAAGGAAACTGGCTTGTTTGGAAATGGCAAGTGTCAAAATCGAGGTTGCACCCAGGATAAATCTAGATCTCTCTGGGAAGGTTGGGAGACCACTGTCCTCTGCACCTGGAGGTGGCCTCCACGGTGGCGAGTGTGAAAAGCAAGGGGAGCACAGAGCCTTTCACTTTTGCTAATGCAACAACACCCAGCACAATCTAGGTCAACATCTCAGAAATATTCAAATAACCTTATTCACCTGCCTGCGCAGTGCCACCAGGTGCCTCTCATAGCCTCGGGCTGGATGCATCTGCTGCTGGAGCGAGGGGGGAAGGCTGCATTATAAGCAGAGGCTAGAAAATTGTCCCCAAGCCACACAGCTTGCACGTGAAGGCTCCAAAGCTGTCTTTCCAACGCACATGTTTGTTTCACTGGACCAGAATGCACTGATCACCATGAATAAAAGTATGGCGTGCCTCTGTGAATTGTTTTCCACCAGGTACATTTCATTTAAATCCAGACTGTTGAATTTGCTCGGGCTACTTAGTGGTAGTGATAGTCTTAATACTTAATAAAAAAGCTACCTTTATGGCTCAGTTACACATCACAAGTATTCCCACCTCTTTGGTCAACATCTGTCACTTCAGCTATTGATGATGCAGGGCTCCCAGTTAAAAGGGTCTCTGAGCTGGGCACCCTGACACTGAAAGAAAGGGGCAACACCTTACTGAGTCTGCTTTCCACTTCAGCAGACCAGTCCCAGCCCTATTAAATGAAGCAGCAAACCAAACCAGTAGGCTTTTTTTTTTGGGGGGGGGGGATGGTTTGAGAACTCTCTCTGGTTGACATTTTTAGAAACACCCATATGACCTGTTTGAAATTTGGTAATCTGCTCTCTGCAGCCACACCAGTTTTGATTGGCAGGAAGGGAAGAAGTCTCTGGGAAAGCCAGAGCCAAGCCCTCAGAAGTCCCTTGAGCAGTATTAGGGAATGGAAGGGACTTAGAAAGAAACTGGCTGGCTGGCAGCATCCGTGATGTCAACTGTGCATGATTTTAGTGATGCCAGAAAGTTCCTACTCCACAATACACCACCCACACCATCTACCTTATATCCCTCAATTGACTCAAGTGATGGATTCAATATAAATTAAGCATTGTTTATAGACCAAGGAGCTGTATCAGGTCTGTAGGATGAAAGAGACAAGAATAGCTATAATCACTAACATTTAGTGACGGTTTGCCATGTTGAAGAAACTTTTCTATGTGCTTTGCATGTGTTTTCTCATCTAACGCCCACATAACCCCTCTAAGGGATTAGCTATCACTCTGACCATTTCACAGAGGGGAAGACTGAGACCAAAATAACAGTCAATAGGCAACAGGGCAAAGATTAAGATGTACGCAGTCCCACTCTAAATCTGGACCCACTGCATGAATAAGATACAGTAACTGCCCTTAATTTGCCTGGGTCCTTCTGGAGATAAAAACAGATGAAAGTTAAAGGAAAACCAAGAAGGCAAGAGAATTTATAAGTGTTAAATGTATGTCTTAGATAATGAATGCAGTGAAGGTTGAGAGGACACAAGAGTCACTTTAAGTAGAATGGTTGGGAAAATTTACCTAGAAGATGATTCTGGGTTTCAAAAAGGGAAAATTTAAGCGGGATAATGATGAGGAATAGTGTTATGATAAGCAAACAGGATAAGGAAGGGCATATCAGTGGAAGAGCATAAAGCAGAGATAAAATGGTAGGAAACTTTCTAGCATAAGGACTAAAGAAGAAGAAAAAAAAGCTGGAGAGAAAAAATAAGACCAAATCACACAGAGGACAGAGAGAGACAGCTAATGTGGTTCTGAGAGAGTGGAAATGAAGGAGAGGGTGAGTGAGACTTGTGCTTTAAAATCCCCCAGGGCTTTGTGAATGATTGCATACACCAGATGGAAATGGACCTTAGAAAAGAGAAGTCCAAAATAGTGGGTGTGAATGTGACCTATAGTATTACTGATTGGGAAAAAGGGGGAAATTCAGGGTAAAGAAACTACTTTTTTGAGCAAATGCTTAGAATAGTATGGCTTTAGGCATTTATTTGTATTACCAGTGGGATCCTCGTGTGGAAATGTTTGATAACATTATCTAAAAAAGGCAGACAGTTGGGTTGATGAGGGTCTTCTCTGCTAGTGGAGAGTAAGACAAGTTTAAATGGTCACTGTTCTAACAATCACAAAGCTTTGTTGTTCATCTAAGTCAAACTGAATTGAAAGAAAATTCTAAATAAAGATAAATTGCTCCAGGGGCTCTGAAGTAAATAAACACTAGGGAATTCTTCTTTTCTTGACTCCAACTTCCACTTACTAAAAAGAACAAAAAATAGATAGGAAAGAAATTTCATTCAGAGGACATTAGAACAATGAAAGAAAACATAAATCATTTCATCTGACCTCACTTTTGGTTTTGCAAACCATGAAGTTGAGTCTTCAACTTAGGTGTCAGAAATTAAAGCTTTAAAATAAGCATTAGGCGGCCCTCCCTGGTGGCGCAGCGGGTTAAAGCACAGCACTGAGAATCTGAAGCCACTTCTGCATGAGTTCGATTCCCGCCTGCCGCCTGCCCCGGAGGAGACCACATGGCGAGCCAGACCTCTCCTGACCCGCCCGCTGCTCCCCTCAGCAGTGTACTTCGTCGATCTGCCTGTTCTGCTCCCCACTCTGTCTCTGGTGAAGCCTCTCACCGCCCCTGAGCCTCTGGCCTGTACCCCAGTTCTGTATGAATAAATAAATAAATCTTTAAAAAAAAAAAAAAAAAAAAAAGCATTAGGCAAAAAAGGTAACTGTGATCCCTTCTGGGTCGTTAATTACTAAAATACTATTTAGCTAAAAAAAATCAAGCCTAGACCTTGAATTGTGACCTTGAATTGCACAGAATGAAAGAATCCCAGGGGCTGTGGCTCCATAATAGTAAAGCTGGGTCAGCCTCCCTAGGCTTCCTTCTTTGGATGAATTTAAGCAAATATTTTGGAAAGAACAGGGTGGGGGGTGGGAGGCAGGAAGGAGATTTGGCAGGAAGGCAGCATACCTCCTTTCTTACACAGAGCTTCCAGGGGGACCTCCTCACACCCAGATTCACATTTGAGTCTTGAAAGTCAGACTCTTAGAACCCTCACATCCCACCTTGGTGCATTCTCCTGGGTCTTCTTCAATGGCCCGTACATCTCATCTAAGACAACTAGGACCAGAAGGGACAGTGCTACCGGCACACATCCCTGGCCTCTAGTTCTAGCCAGATCTTGGGTTGTCCTGATGAGTTTTCTCACTAAAAATGTGTGGACCCAGTGGCTACACTGGGGAACGCAAGAGAACACTTCCCTGGACTCAGTCTCCTGCCTCTACCATTTCTGCCCAAATACTCATCTCTGTTGAAAATGTCAACCATCTCGCCCAGGCACATTCATCTCCAGGTCTTTGACCTGCTCTCCATGCAGTAGGAGCACTTCTCATTTGCTATGGTTTTTCATTCAGTCTCTTTTATCTTTTAGAGAAGTTCTGGTTTATTCCAACCACCTGTGAAGCTTAGCGCTTCCTTTATATTACCCCAAAGAGCCATTTCTGAAGCACATGATCTATATAAGTCAGACAGACAAACCCATCCTGGCTGATGGGTTTCTGTGCCTGGAGAGACTGGCTCTCTACTCTCAAATTTTTAGGGGAAGGAAACCAGGGAACATGAGATATGCCCTAATGATCAACCCCAGGCTTCTTTCTTTTGAGGAGCCACTGCAAATTTCCACAGCATCAGCATGACTTTCTTTTCCAGCACTGGCGGAACCCCCAGAGAGCCAGGCAGCAAGGTCTCCAGCACACTTGTACTGTGCAGTCACACGCTCGGTTTCTTTTTTTCCTCTTCAACCAGACAGCCTGGCTGGCCTGCTTTCACTGCAGGAATCTGAAGAACAACGAACACTTAATATAGACTGAGCAGTGCCCCTAAGGTGCCCCTTTGCCATTACAAGGACCACATCTGTCACTACTATTCACACTGCCCAAAAGTTCTAAAATGTTCATTTCAACATGGAATTTCAAGTGTACCAGATGCATCCTCTTCACCTCTGCAAATGCCTGTTATTTTAAAAGGAAATTGGTACACAGAACTACAGACATACAAGATCGAGGTAGTTGGAAATAGACTTATGGGATTTTCAGGTTTATATGCTCCTTATATTGAAAGGCTAGGTCACAAGAACATGAATTACAGCATTATGGGCAAAAAAATCAGACTTCACTGTCCATTAATAGGAGGCTGCCTTAAATAAATTGTTGCTCTATTACCTTAGAATGCCATCATCTATTAAAGAGAGTGAAGTGGTCTATATGTGTATAAGAGAACGCAAGACCTATTGTTGATTGCAAAAATAAGGTGAAGATGTATACCTAGTATGTTACCATTTGTGTGAAAGAAAAATAATGTCTGGGTTTGTTAATGCATGCATGTGATATTTCTGGAAGCACAGGCAGGAAATCCACAGTGGTGGCTGTCCCTATAGCTGACAGACCAGGAAGATGGGTGAGAGAGATTCATTTTATTCTCTGCTTTTTTCTAATCTTTGAATTTTAAATAGGGTACATGAATTAATTATTCAACACTTTTTAAGTCCATATTTAATGGGGATACATATCCACTCCATTCTCTTTGAGGCTATACATAAGCAGGTATTATTTTTCCCAGTTACACCCTAGTCACTTGGAAGAGGAAGTTGAGGGAGTCCTGTGAGTTGCACATGCGGAGTTGGGGCTTCCCAGTTGAGGGAAAGATTCCTTTGATCACGTGGAAGGGGAGATCCCATAATTACTAATGGATTTCAGACAATGTTAGGGGGATTAGTCACTAATTTTACAATCTAATTGTCAAAAACTCCAAACTCAGGCTCTAGGAAGATTTTTGATGAGAACTGTTTTAATTAGGGGAGCACGCAGGGATGATCTCATCAGCAGATACAGAAGTTCATATAAACTGCAGCATCCCAACATGTCACCTGTAGGCAAGGTGGAACAGGACTAATCCAGAGTACTTATCCCCTGGAGTTATTTTTGCTTATTTGTTTTAATGTGTCTCTTCTTATCTGAGCATTACTTTCATTTAGGCAGGGGTTCTGTCTTATTCCCTGGGCATCTTCATATCTCCTGTGCCTGTGCCAAGTGCCTGTGAAAGGCACTTGGTTGACTCTAGACTACTGGGACTGAAAATCATACCTAATTGTTCTTTGCCTGGGGTTGCTCATTTGGTCATTAGTCCCTTATAAAGCAGTAAAGTCATGGACATAAGAAACCAAGATTCAGGACTCTAGTCTTTGAAACAGTGGTCAAAAAAGAATTTTCCCACCAGGGCAATCCTTTGTAAGGAACTGTGGGCTTGGTGAACTTCAGCATGGTGGATCAAGACAAGGAAGCCACTGCTGAACTAACAGTACAAGATAGGGGCTTGGTTAAAAAAAAAGAGAAAAAAGAAGAAGAAACAACTAGGAAATAAAGAAAAGCAAAATAATTTCCCCACACAAACAGACACATGAATAAATAGGACACTTATGAAACAGAAAATTTACTCCTATAATTAGAATTGCAATTTAATAGAGCAACAGGATTATCATCAGAGCACATCTTTTGGAGAGTCACTGTCTGGCAGGGGAGCTTGGGGTAGGTGGGCATGTCTTATTTACTTAGAGTCTAAGTTAGCTTCAGAGTCTAGGAAAGGGTCAGGTAAATAAGGCTAAGATCAGAAGGATACAGGGGGAAACAGCCAGCCTCAATAGTTCCACATACTCACTTCCAACCTTAGGGTAGAAATAAAAGGGAAATGTACATTGTCAGCTACTTTTGTTTGAATGTAGAAATTCCAGAGGATTTTTTCAACTAAGTAACATGTAGGAATCAGAAATGAGGAATCCACCAGGCAGGAAATCATTACATTCATCTCTTAGGCTCCATAAGTGAGGAGATGATCAAGGATAAAGAGAGACCTAAACTGAGCTATCCAATGGCTTTAATGGTTTTGGTAGGTCAGAGATCATGTTTTTAAGATTCAGTGGAGCTGACCTTAGATCTTGCAGAAACTTTACTATTCTGTGGTCAGTTCAGAGCATATAGGTCTGAATATATAGGCAGGAATAGAGTCAGGCAATACCTTGGAACATAGCAGAATCATTCACCTATACCTGGGTCTCCTGGCCCTTTGTGTTCGTCAAAGCATTTACTTACAGGTAGCAATGACGGTAGTTCCCTAGAATGTCTTTCCAAAGCATTGATCGTCATGTGACTTCCTTTTGGTTTTGAGAGGTTCTTCATACATAAAACCCTGGTTTACTGAGAAGCACCAGAACTTCTGGGTCACCCTTGCAGTTTTTTATTTTAAAAATGAACATTACCTGTCTTTGGTAGTCCCTGTTTTTATTTTATTATTATTTTTTTATTACAAAAGTTTATTTTTACATCATTTTGTACATTTTTTTGTCCATCTCAATTGTAATCCCCGCGGGTTTCCCATCACCAAGTCACCCATGTGCCATCACCATAATCCCATGCATTTCCCTCCCCCCACCCCATTTTTGATCCCATTCCCCACTCCACCCCCACAAAATGTCTCTGATATATGGTTGTTCATTATTTTTGTTATTTTCCACCTGGTCCACTATACTCCTGCTATGAGTGAAACCATCTGGTATTTTTCTTTCTCTTTCTGGCTTATCTCACTAAGCATGACCTTTTCTAGTTCCATCCAAGTTGCTGCAAAAGACATGTGTTTCTCTTTTTGGTTGCTGAGTAATATTCCATTGTATATATGTACCACATCTTTTTTATCCAGTCATCTACTTTTGGGTATTTGGGCTGCTTCCATGTTTTTCCAATTGTAAATAAAGCAGCAATAAACATGGGGGTACAGGTATCTTTTTCAATCAGTGTTTTTGTGTCTTTTGGGTAGATGGTAGTCCCTGTTTTTAAATGATGATTTTGCTAGAGAAAATCAGGACCTTATTGTTTTATTTGAGATAATTACAAAACCAATAAATGATCAGTAAGTTTTGTCAAGGGAAACTTGCTCATCTAGAAATTACTGTCCTGAGAAAATAGATTTTTGTGATTTATTTTTTGCGAAAATATGTGTTCATAAGAGCTTTGTAGAATGTTGTTAGGATTGGGTCTGTACAGTTACTTATATTATATTGGTGGGTGATTCTTTATGGACAGGCATTTTCTGGGGCTGTTTTATAGCTATAGCTGGCTAATAGTGAAACTGAGTTTCAAAAATACTTCAGCTGCATGGATTGTGAACAAGGACTAATGGAGGGGGTTTCACTGACTTTAATATCTAGTATTTTGTAGAATCTAAATCATAACAAGAAGACATGCTCACTCTGGTTTTTCAGACACATAAAACACAGTTTCAAAATTACAAATCATCTCTCAACCCAAAGATAGCCAACAACCCTTATAATTTGCTTTCATTTTCTTCCATCCTCTATCTATATAACACTACCTTTCTTGATTTAATTAAGTTAGTATTGAGTTCTAACACTGAACATGGACTCATCAAACAAATCCATATCTTAAGAAAATCATATCTTAATTCTCTTCTTGGAACAAGATAATTTATTTGAAAAAAAAAAAAGGTAAAGAAATCACTAAATTAAACATAACCACATGCTAAACTACCCTGAAGGAAGGGTTCATTCTGTTCATTGCAATTCCCAGGACAAAGATCCAAATAATTCTCTGTCCAATTTAGAGATTCATTCATTCAGGGCCCTCCTTGGTGGCACAGGGTGTTAAAGCACTGGAAGCTACCCCCAGCCAGGAAGCTGACCCACATGGTGCAGCAGACCTCTCCTGTCTGCCTGCTGCTCCCCTCAGCACTGTACTTCATGGATCTGCCTGTTCTACTCCCACTCTGTCTCTGATGAGTCCTCTCACCCTTTGCATCTCTGACCTGTACCCCAGTTCTATATGCATAAATAAATAAATCTTTAAAAAAATTAACCAAAAGAAGAAGAAGAAATTCATTCATTCAAATAAGTATTTATTGAGCACCTCCAGTGTGCCTGGTACACTCTTGGTGGCCCACTACTTAAGGCAGGCATGGAGAATCCCTAAGCTAAAGCAGTCGCTGCTTCCTTCAGTCTATTTTGCATGGCGCCCAGCCCGCATGTCCTTGTCTCCTGCCGCTTCTCCACCAGTTGCCGGGCCTTCTTCCGACTCTTGTTTCTATACTGCTGTTTCTCATATCTCCTTAAGTCTTGCTCCCTAGTAACCTTCAGATTTCTGCTGAAATATCCCCTTATTAGCGAAGAGTAACTAATCTAGAGAAGAGTATCAAAACTATGAGAAAATATTAAATATTTTACATGTACACGTGCAACACATAAGCAATACACTTCAAAATGTGAAATATTTTATAACGGATATATGTACAGATATCACCTACCTATCACCTGCCGACCTCCGTTCACCTTATTCTGCTTTGCTTTTGCGAAAGACCTCCCTTCACACCTGTTTCTGATAACCTAGAACATTCCGAAAAGCATTTCCGCTTTTACGACAACACCGTCCAGCCGGCTAGTCCCTTTTGCAGCAGCTGCGACTCATCTCGCGGAGGCCGCACCTGAGCGTCTCCCTCTACCCGCCCCCCCCAGGCGAGCGCGACTTCCGGGCCCCACCCGGGTCAGACGCCTGAGGAGACCGAGGCCTGGCAGCCACCGGTGAGGCTTCCGGACACCACAGGGGCGTTGTCAGGGGAGCGCCACTGCCGAGAGGGCGACGTGAAGAGAACATCAAGAGAACATCGCCCAGGCCAGCGCCGCCTGGCGCAGCTCTGGACCGGCCCACTGTGCGGTGCCGCTCAGTGACGAAAGGGCCCCCCAACTTGTGCTCATTGCCGTCAAGCCGGCCCACCCCGCTGACGCAGAGCCGGGCCACAGCGTCTGCGCTGCCTGCCCCCCCAGCACCCCTCTCCTCTCGGGGCCGGTGGGGGGATGCCACGGCCTCCCTCAAATCCCCGCAGCGTGGACACTGCACAGGACAAGCGCCTTGTCTGCTCCCGGCCCGAGTCAGCCAGCCCGCCGCCGGCCACGGCCGCCCGCCACCCCGCCACCCCTACGCCGGGCGGATGGCAGACGCTGGACACGAGGCGCCGTAGCGGTGAGTGACCTGTGCGTGCCGCTGGGTGCCTGCGTGGCGATGCTGTGAGGCTCCGGGGTGGCCCCGTCTCCGCTCCGGGCCCCCCCCCCCCGCAACTGTCCTGGTACCTTCCCACCCCAAGCGTCCACCCCGCAGCCGGAGACTCCGAGGTCGCCCCTCAACCCCGCGGTGGGGAACCGCCAGGCCCCACTTGGTTTCTGCTCCACGTGGAGGCCCGGCCTGCCCGCCCGGAGCGGGGCTGTGGCTGGTCGGGTGTCCAGGCCCTTTGCTGCGGGTTGTGGGTACTTTGGGGCCTGGGAAGTCTCAAAAGTTTTTCCATATAAATTAGTAGTAATGCGGGTTCATTTTGGCCACTTGGACTTACGAAGGGTTTCCTGGGAACATCGCGCGTCTGGATAATGGGAAAAACTTGTGTCCATCTCTGTACTGGTTTCGGTGGACATGTACACCCATGGAGGATGCGTAGATGAAAGTTGTTTATCTGAAGATGAACATGCAATCCACTGTATTTGAATAAGCTAAAGGAGAACAGACAGGGCGTCACTGCTGGGACATGTGGCCAGAAATCCAGACACATAGTAGACACACGGGTGAGGGTTCCCTGGAAAGTCCCCAGATCTGTGCCAAAGTGATGAGTCTGAGCCCCCAGGTGTCTGCTGCAGGTTCCAGTCAGCCAGAGCAGATGATCTAATTGTGTCGTGATTGCCCTCAAGGGCTCTGTGTTCCTCTAGCTTGTGACACCACCTCCTTCCTGCTCCTCTCATATTTCTCCCCATCACTTCCTTGGCAATTTTTCTTATTTTATCTACTCCTGCAAAAAAAAAAAAAAATTCAGTGCAAGCTCTGGGTTTTCTCTGGGCATTCCTGTGGCATTAACTACTGCCTATATTCTGCTGTTTGCCAAATCTATCTCTGCCACCCATCGTGCCTGACAATGCGTAGGCTCACAGTAAAAGCATCATTTCTTTATTCAAAATGTGTCATTTATTTATGCAAGATGGCTAAAAGGCCTTTTATGGGCTCCTCTGTGTCAGTCAGTGTCTTTAGTGCTTATATATGTAAAGTATAGGGGAACAAAGAGATGAAATATACAAATAAACATGAACAAAAACAATTCCTCTGAAGAAATAAATTGGAGTGGAGTGCTGGCAGGTCTATTTATTTATTTTAAAGATTTATTTATTTCTGCATACAAGAGCTAGGGTATAGGCCAGAGGTTTGGAGAGAATTCACCAGAGACAGAGTGGGAAGTAGAACAGGTGGATTGACTGAAATACACTGCTGAGGGAGCAGTGGCAGGAGAGACAGGAGAGGTTTTTCCTGATTGGGGATTGAACTTGTGCTGAAGTGGCTGCCAATAGCTTCATAGTACTGAGATTTAACTCCTTGTGCCACCAGAGAGGCTCACTTGCAGGTCTATTTATTTTTAAAATCCTTATTAATTTCTCAGTCACATGTTATGTAACTTCAAGGTTACATTTTCACTCCTCCACCTATATACACATTTCACTCACTCTCCACCATACTTCCTGTGCCAATGTGCTGTCTCACAAAGCCCTCTTTTAGTGCCATTTAAAATAAAATGATGTGAAGGAGCCAGTCATGTAACGTACTTTCTAGGCATAGATCACACGTGAAGGAGCTTGGAGGCAGTTCGCGAAGAGCACAAAGAATAGTGCAGTGGAGCTGGGGGAGGGAAAGGAGCATCCTGGGCATGGAAGCTGCCCTTCAGGTGGGTGCTATGCTCTCTAGTTTGCCTTAGACCTCACATCTTTTTATTATTTTACTTGTGCCAGTTTTTCTAACGTGACTTACCCATGTGGCCCTTGCAGGTGTTGGAGTTTGTGCTTGTTGCTTGTTCTTGGTAAACCATACTGTTATCAAAACATTCCATGCCTGGTTTACTTCTTGGAAGTAAACAGGGAGAATCCACAGAGAAAGCCTCTGGGTATAGTGTTCCCCCGTCAGCCACATCTTCCCTGTAATGCCTGGGGAACAAAGGTTTAACTTCGCAATACTTTCCATGCTAGAAAGGATTCTTTAATCTCCTCGATCTGAAATTGAGGTCCCTCCTCTAGGCTCCCAGAGTCCCATATGATAACCAAAGCACCCTACATTTGAGTAACTTCCTGTAAACTACAGGAAAGAACCAGGATTTAAATGTCCCTGCCCTAGAAGGCTGTTGGGAAGATGATACTAAATAAACAGATGAACATGTCAAGCACGTTTAAAAACTGACCAATGAAGATAAGAGGGAAGCAGGAACGAAGTGGTATCAAGCCAAAGGAACACAGAGTTCTTGACATTAATCACGATGGAATTAGATCATTGCTTCCGGCTTCCATTTTATGACATGCAGTAGACCCCAGGATGCCCACTCATCACTTTGGTTCAATGTTGTGGGGACGTCCAAGCAAAGTCTCACCTGTGTACCTACTGTGTGTCTGGTTTCCTGTGACATATCCCAGAAATGATGTCATGTTCTTCTGTCTTATTCAGATAATCTTTTCTGCATGCTGTCATTCTTTTTTTTTTTTTTTTTAAGGATTTATGTATTTGTGCACACAGAACTGGGGTACAGGCCAGAGGCTCAGGGGTGGCAAGAGGCTTCACCAGAGACAGAGTGGGGGGCAGAGCAGGCAGATCCATGAAGTACACTGCTGAGGGGAGCAGCAGGTGGGTCAGTAGAGATCTGCTGCGCCATGTGGTTATCTCTGGGGCAGGCCGGAATCGAACTCATACGGAAGTGGCTTTAGCTTCTTAGTGCTGTGCTTTAACCCGCTGCGCCACCAGGGAGGGCCACATGCTGTCATTCTTATTAGTAAGTTGCCATTTTTACTGATGTGCAAAGTTTTCTGAAAGATCTTGGGAAAATACTTAGTAAACACATTAGCTCTGAATGGAGATGTAATCTATGTCCCAAGAAAGTTAGGGTAACATCAAGTAGCTAAATGTCTAGTAAATACACGAGTAAGTTGGAGAAAACAATTTGAATACCTAGAAGGGTCTGTGCCAGAGTTTTAGCTGTTTTTCTTAGTCTCCTCCCTTTATCCCTCTTAGTAACAATGACAGTGGCGTTTTTTGGAAAAGAAAACATTGAAAGGAGCAGATTTTGTGGGAAAAATGATAAATTCAGTTTCAGATGTGCTAAACTTGTCTTGCAGAATTGCTTCTAGGCATTCAATTAAGAGTTGACATGTAGTCTGGACAAGTGGCAACAACATTCATTCTGCTACTTAAGCTTCATTGAGTCTTCCCTCTCCTCATTTCTGCATCTAGTCCAGCAAACAGACTTGGTTGATGTTATTTTCAGAATTTATCCGTAATCTGCTCTTTCTCTACTGCCACCATTACCTAGAACACCACCACCATCTTTCTGTGCTTCAATTTCTTTGTGAAATGATGCTAGTAGTGGTGCTTACCTTATGGGATTGTTGTAAGATAATTTATGGAAATCTCTCAGTATTGCAATCTCATATATAGAGGTGGAAGAGCCAAAAAGAAGAGAGAGGACCAGTATCATGTGGGGCTGAAGAATCCAGGGAGTGGATGATTCTACATGAAGCGTAGTTATCAGAGGTTTAGAAGACTGGAACCTGCAGAGGTGTGATGCCTTGTTCTCTTAGGACATAATTTCACCAGCATGTAATATGGTATGAGAAGGCTGACCTAGAATTTTTGAGCTGTTCTTGTGGGTGGGAATTATTCCTAGTCTGCAACCCAGTTTAGGTAAACAAAGTACAGGCTAGAGACCTTAGTGTGGTGTTAAGGAGTCTAGGATGGATAAGAGGGCAGCGTTAAATACCTGTTGTATGTCAATACACAGTTGTTGCTATTTGGGAAGTCCATTCTGTGATTAAAAAATGACAGCATTTAAAAAATTATTATTATCATCTGTATTGATTTTAGAAAAGCATTTGAAAAATCCTTTTCTTAAAAAATAATATTATAGTTTATTTTTACATCATTTTGTGCATTTTTTATCTCAGTGGTAATCCCCTTGGGCTTCCCATCAGCAAATCACCCATGTGTCATCACCATAGTCCAGTGTATTTCCTTCCCCCCACTGTTTTTGATCCCATTCTCCACTCCACCCCCTAAAATACCTCTGGTATATAGCTGTTCATTATTATTATTATTGTTATTATTTTCTCCCCTGGTCCATTATAATCCTGCTATGAGTATTTTTCCTTTTCTTTCTGGCTTATCTCACTAAGCATGATCGTTTCCAGTTCTATCCATGTTGTTGCAAAAGGCATGTGTTTATTTTTTTTTGGTTGCTGAGTAATATTCCATTGTGTATAAGTATCACATCTTTTTAATTCAGGCATCTACTTTTGGGCATTTGGGCTGTTTCCATGTCTTTCCAATTGTAAATAAAGCAGCAATAAACATGGGGGTACAGGTATCTTTTTCAATCAGTGTCTTTGTGTCTTTTGGGTAGATACCTAGGAGTGGGATTGCTGGGTCACATGGAAGCTCCATGTTAAGCAGTTTGAGGAACCTCCAAACAGTTTTCCATAGTGGTTGTACTCATTTGCATTCCCACTAGCAGTGCAGGAGAGTTCATTTTTCTCCAAATCTCACCAGCATTTGTTGTTGTTAGTTGTTTTAAGATGCGCCGTTCTCACTGGGGTGAGGTGGTATCTCATTGTGGTTTTAATTTGCATCTCCCTTACTACAAGTGATATTGAACATTTTTTCTTATGTTTGTTGGCCATCTGCATTTCCTCTTTGGAGAAGTGTCTTTTTAGCTCTTCTGCCCATTTTTTGATGGAGTTGTTTATTTTTGTTGAGTTTTATCAGTTCTATGTGTATCTTTGTGACCAATCCTTTATCGCTAGTTTTGTGTAAGAAAATTTTTTCCCAATCAGTCGGATGTCTGTTTGTTTTTTGTAAGATCTCTTTTGCTATACAGAAGCTCTTTAACTTGATGTAGTCCCCTCTATTTATCCTTGCCTTCACTATCGTTGCATTGGTTGCTGTATCTTTAAAGATGTTGCTGAAGTGTATGTCATGTAGTGTTTGACCCATCTTTGCTGCCAGGTATTTTATGGTTTCCATTCTTATGTCTAGGTCTTTAATCCAATTTGAGTTGATTTTTGTGTATGGAGTGAGGTAGTGATCTAGTTTCATTTATCTGCATGTAGCTTCCCAGTTTTCCCAGCACCACTTGCTGAACAAACTTTCTTTGTTCCATTGTATCTTCTTTGCTCCTTTGTCAAAGATTAGCTGTCCATAAACCTGTGGGTTTATATCTGGGCTTTCTATCCGAATCCACTGGTCAGTATGTCTGTTCTTGTTCTAGTACCATGCAGTTTTGATTATTATGGTTTTGTTGTATAGCTTGAACTTTGGGATTGTAATGCCTCTATTCTCTTCTTAGTCATGAGAGTTTTGGCTATTCGAGGTCTTTTGTTGTTCCATATGAATCTCATCAATATTTTTTCTGTTTCTTTGAAGAATGTCATTGAGACTTTTATTGGGATGGCATTAAATCTGTATATTGCTTTTGGTAGGATGGCCATTTTGATGATGTTAATTCTCCCGATTCATGGTGTTTCGTGATTTTCTTTGTATAGATGACAGCATTATTTTGCAATGACTGTCAACTGCCTGTGGGCCTGTCTCTCTGATTTCTTCTTTGTTGACCTAGAAGAAACTAACCACCCTCCCCAGTTACAATATATGGCTGTAATAATATATTCAGTTTTTTTTAAAGTATATATAACAAAAATAGGGATTCTGGTCTCATGGACTAGATTTTATTAAAGAATATTTGGTATCTCATGTAATCTTTGGAAGATTGGAAAACAAGATTTGGATGCTATCAAACCAGGTCTTGTGTCTAACATGACAATACATAAGTGTCCCAGGAAGGGATCAGTGTCTTTGTTGATGGGTACAGATTCCATGCCTTGCTATACCTCTTGCCCACTGTAGGTACTGGAGGGGACTGCTAGAATTGTTCTTGCTGCCTCTGGAAAATGGATGTCATTTCTGACCCTGATACTATGTTTGACAGATGGAGTCAATGGGGTTCTTACTTCTTTGATCACTAGCTTGACTCAAGTTCTGAGATGGGTATATATAGTGAGAGAAGTCAAGATCATATGCCAGCATTCTAGCTACAAGGGAGGCTGAGCAAGCTAGCCCCTGGTACTTCAGCTTGGAGTGTGGGAGGTAGGCTCTGTCTCATACAGTCCCCTAAGCTTAGCAAAGAGGTCTAGATGTTGGGCAGCCAAACACATTAAAAATGTATGCAAGACTTATTTTCTAAGAATGCTTTATTTCGGTCAACGATCCCTTGACTAAGATAATGTAAGATATTTCAACACAGTTTTTTTTGACTCTGAGTTCTTATTAGCAATTCCTGAGAAGTCTTGAAAAAAGTGAAGACAATACCAATTCATTGAACCCTTTGCCTAAGTAATTTTTTTCCCTATGGAATATTATGTAGATTTTTGGGTTCAAAATTTTGAACATTTTGCTAGCATTAAGAAGTCAACATGTACTTTTTTTTGGTGCATGAGGTAATTGTTAATATGTTGAATAAGTAGTCATCCATAAAAATAATAGGTTAGAGAAATAAGCTTATGTATTATAAGATATTTGTGTATTATAGGATATTTTGTATATACAAATATACTAAGACTAGAATGCATTGTGTGGTGTTGGAGATGAGGATTGTTGTGATGATGATAAACAAGAAAGTAGTAATGATATTTTATTTACTCTTAGATTTTCTTTTTCAGAATTTTGTCTGGATCTCTGACATTACATACATGCAGAAAGAGGCTTCTTTTTGTTCCCAGTGGAATATTTTTTTTTGTGGTGCAACACCTAGAGTGTAAATACTAAGCTCTCTTAATCAAAACTACCTAATAGTCATTTCACAGTTGATGAGCAATGCTGGTTATGGTACAGGTGAAGCTACAAATAAAAATTTCTAATATCCATGGTCCCTGTACATCTTCCCCTGCAGCTAATTTTGAAATTAGGAAATTTATAAAACACATGGAGATTGGACTATCCTCAAAAACCTGGGAGATTTTTATCCATATGTTTTTCCCAAGTGATGTCACTGAAGGGACAGGTGGCCTTTCGTTGGTGCTTACTCAGTCTTTGTCTTTCCTGTGAGTCATTATTGTTTTCCAGTGAGATGCTGTGGCCAGCCTAACTTTAAATGTGTCATTTCCATTCATTTGGAAACTAAAGAGCTGCACTTTGTACCATGTCCTGCATGTCAGCGAAGTCAGCTCTGGTGGATGAAGATGAAGTGATGTATTTGCAGCTAGTGCAGAGTGCTGATCTAAGCCATGCAGCCACGCTGAGCATGTTCAGAAGGTTTGAAGGTGGGAGCCAGAAGGGCCTGGGGCTACTAACAGAAGGGCCTCAGGCTTATCTTGGCTACTAACAGCGGCCTTTATTTCATGACTGGGATGTATAGAATGTGGTGTGTAAGGGAAGTATGGGTGGGTAAAAATCACTATAAAATGATGACATGATTATTCACTTGTAAGTCTTCTGGAGGAGGGGCACCTTGGAAGGGATAAATGAGCTAGTATCTACAAAGTACTTAGAAAAATGTTTAGTTAATTTATCTACTTACTGATTGATTTATCTATCTTATGACAACTCTGTGTTCAGAGATGTTAAGCAACTTATCCAAAGTCACACAGCTAGTTATTGTTTTGGAGCCAGAAGTCAGACTTAGTTCTGTCTAGCATTCAGAATTTTTAACTTTTATCAGTAAATTCATATTCAACACCTGGAGCTATATTCTGTGGGTAGAAGAAAGGGGAAAGTGCTACAGAGTTTACATAGGGAGGAAAAAGTGTGAATCTGATAATCAGCTAGGGGGAGCAACCCTCACCTTCAGTACAGGTGGCAAGTTTCAGTATGTAGTCTCTAAAGCTGTAGCCAGAAGCCTTTTAAAGTTCTGATGAGGGATTCTGTTGACTTTTATGTTTTTCAGTGTATTTACACTTTCCCCAAATTAGTTCACTATATAAATCAACCCACAGGTGTTGGAAAACTGAAGGTATGATATAGAGGAAACAAAGAATTTAAAATGTTAAGATATACTCACCTTTGGGGTAGTAATAATAAATACTGTGCCCCAATAGATGGTCAAGAAGGTAATGAAGAAGGTAGAGACTGTCTGAATGTTTTGTGTATGAAGCACAGTCTACAAGCAAAAATAATACAGGTCTTTCTGACCATAATAAAAACAAGTGATACTTATGTAATTTGAACAGGTGTTTTGGAAAAACACCTGGGTCCTTCCAAGCAGAGACATGTGGTTGTATAAAGCAGCAGATTTATTTCCGTAAATTCTAGGAGGCCTACGAGACTTGAGGTAATATGGCTCTAGGCACTCCATGTTTTTCTCACCATGTTTACATTTCAGCCTGGAAGGGTTGTGTCTCCTTTAGTGATAATGCTGCAAGGGAACTGGCATTTGTCCTCTGGACAGCTCGCTGGTCAATTTTTTTACTTAGGGGTAAAGAGTGTGCCCTTCTAAATGAGCTCTCTCTTCATTTCAACCAGATTTCATCCCTCTGATTCCAAAGATCAGATATATGTGTCTTCTAAAAATTTTCCCTGGCATTTTATTATGTAAAATTCCCCAGAATTTTATCATGTAAGGTGGGTTACTTGTCTGTTTGTGTTCTAGAAGCTTCAGCAAGGTATCTCAACAGCCTAGCACATTGCTTGGCACACAGTAGGCACTTGATGGCTGAGTGTTGAATGCCAAAATTTAGTCATAAAAGAAAAGGAAGCTTTAAGTAGGTCTTGGGAGGAGGATGATCTCTAATTAGTTAGTACAGTATGAGTTACTTAAAATTCCTTGCACTCAATTGCATTGAATTGCAGTGAGTTATAACATACATATTTTATAACACTCTTAGGTTCAGTTAAAAACCCACTTATTGTGTCTTTACTGTATGCTGCTACCTGTGATGAATAAAATATGATTCTTGCTCTTAAGGAGCTGGCACTCTAGGGGGGCAGAGTGAACCTGAAATAAGTAACTGTACAACCAGGGTTATATGATCAGTGATAAGTGTATCTGTTAGTAGGCAGAACCCAGGGCAGAAAGAATATAGTTAAAATAGATTTCCCTTGAAATACCCAAAGTTACCCATCTCCTCATGGATAAATGCCCAGTCAAACAGGGTTGTCCCAAAGCAGGGTCACTAAGGCCAGAAAGCCCATAAGGAAGGGGAGAAGAAGCCAGGCAAGTCTGGAAGGAAAGGAACAAAGTCAAAGTGTAAGTCAAAATAAAGGCTGCCATGTCAGCCCCCCCACGGGTCTTTCACCCACATGTCTCCTTCCATGTTTCCCAGGTCCCTGGTACAAGTCCTAGAAGCAAGTGGGGCACCTTTTTCTCCTGTCTCTGCTCCATGAGCCTCCTCCTGGTCTTCCTTCTCCCAGTCTTCTCTACCTTCTCCTCACTTTTCAGTTCTACTATTTCTTGGTTGGGTGGGTAGTTGGAGACCTGGAACCTCCCCCTTTTATGGCTATCACACTGTTATATAGCTTATGTGTCAAAACCTGTTCTAGACTTTCAATTCTTTATTTCACTAAATTCTGTCAACCCTGTGAGGTATTATTGTCTCTTTTGGCAGATCAGGAAACTGAGACTCAGGAAGGTTAAATAAACTGTCCAAGATTACATTGTTGTGCTTGAATGCTAGAGCCAGGAGATGAGCCCAGATGCACCTGAATCCAGAGACTACACCAGAAACCTTTGCTCTATAGAGAAAGAGGTATTATTTTGGGAAAGGATAAGAAGAGGAAGAAGAAGAGAAGCCAGCAGGTGCTAGGGAGGAGGTGTTTCTTAAGCAATGATTTAAATGTTAATGGGAGTACAGTAGTTCTCCTCCCCCGATATCAGGGGTACATTCCAAGAACCTGTAGTGGATGCCTGAAATTACAGACAGGACAATTTATAACATATTTTCCCCCTATACTACTATCTATGATAAAGCTTCATTTATAAATTAGGCACAGTACGAGATCAATGACAATAATAAAATAGAACAGTATAGCAATATTTTATTACAGGTACTATAATAAAGCTATGTGAATGTGGGAGTCTCTCAAAATATCTTATTGTGCTTAATATTTTGGACCACAACTGATAACAGGAAACTGAAACAGCAGATAAGGGGGGAGCTACTGTATGTCAAATGGATGGGTTGGCAGTGGAAGAGGGGACATTTGTGGATATGTGGACAATTGAAAGACATAGTGTTATTTCTGAAAGTGTGTTAGCTTAGTGTTAATCAATTGTAGTATGAAAGGAAGGAGGGTAAGGGGCAGAGGAGGAACATATGCTGGGAATTAGAACATCCTGAAATGCCAGTAGCCTCAGGCATAACTGCCCTTGGTTCAACTTCATCTTCCTCAAACTGCCATGAGGGCCCTCCCTGGTGGTGCAGAGGGTTAAAGCACTGCACTGAGAAGCTAAAGCCACTTGGGCATGAGTTCGATTCCCGCCTGCCCTGGAGGTGACCACATGGCGGGGCAGACCTCTCCTGACCCGCCCGCTGCTCCCCTCAGCAGTGTACTTCGTCGATCTGCCTGTTCTGTTCCCCACTCTGTCTCTGGCGAAGCTTCTTGCTGCCCCTGAGCCTCTGGCCTGTACAAATAAATAAAACTTTAAAAAAAAAAACTGCCATGAATTTGGGGCAAGGAATGGCAAATGGGTAGAATGGGAATTTTCATTAGCAATTGCTCTGATTCTTGATGGGCATGCGTCTGGAGATGTTTGCAGAGTCCTGTAGCTCACAGAGCCCAATATAGGGACCAAGGAGTTATAAGTTATGGGTCTGTTAAAGAGTTTAAGGTCATCTACATGAGTACATTCCTAGTTTAGCTGGCAAGATTCAGGATTGCTTCTCTCTTACCTCTATTCCCCAGTGCTTATCACAGTACTTGTGTAACGGGTTTTCACCCCACCCTATTACATTTTGTTGAACAGATGGATAAAAGAATAGGGCTGAGAATTTACCGTGAGGCAAGACTTACATCTAAAGAAATGCAGGGGCAGAGCAGAATAGATAGAGACGGTGATTTGAAAACTCAAGACAGCAAGTAAGGACTGGAGTGTCATATGCCTTGATTATGATTAGACAGAGACTTCCATGTGAACTGGGCTGAGACCACCCAAGGAGGTCAGCCAGTGGATTGTGGTTTTGACTTACCTTATTAGAAAGGAGGAAGCAATCATAGTTTCTTTCCGAGTAGACAGATCTTTCTAAATCTCTTCATTTCTTTTTGAAAGAACCATTACATATGAAATTGCTATTAGAGATACTCACTAGTGATCCCAATGATTTTTCTCAAATAACAACTAAAATAATGAATTTATTATGAAGGCTTCTCACAGGTTTTATTTATAAACATCTCATTTGGCAGTTTGCTTCAATGCTATCAAACAATATCTAGAAGCAATTGTGGCATTCCATATCATAAAAGAAAATTTCTAAATAGTACCGTCTCAGTGAGACTCTTGACAGGAGCCAGGCAGGAGGCAGATAATGCTGAAGCTGCCTCTATGTCCTTGGCCTCATGCGTTAGTGGTCTCTGTGGCTGGCTGAAATCGATCTATTCTTTGAAAATGACAATAGAGGTCAGATTGTCATCCTGTTATTAATATATAAGCTCTTTCACTACCCTTGGAGGATCATTTCTACCTCTATTTGGAAAAATATCAGAGAATCGTAAACACTGTGTCTGAGACAGGGACAGGAGGCGACTTGTTCTTCAGATCCAGTGTTTCATAATTTAAAAAATTACAATTAAAAAGTCAGTGGGATCATCAGAAGCATACGTAATCAGCACGGTAAGCTGTAAAACAGGTGTCACTGTTCTATTTATTCTCTGATGCCACACACACAAAACCTTATTTCCCCCTTTATTAAGATAGAAAACAGCAAACACAAAGTTAAGAACACCTTGGTTCAGCTCTGCGAATAATGACAATTCTGTGGTGTCATCTCCTTCCATCCTGCCTGCCTCCCACGCGGCATCATTTACACAGCCTTCTGTCACTGCATGCAAATTTTCCTTCTCTCCTAGTTCGTACAATATGAGTTGGCTACAGTTTTTTCTATGGTTTCTATATGAAAATATTATCAAGACAAAACTTTATGTTTTTGTTTGTTTTCTTAATCTGGCAACTCCATCAGCTGTTTTCTTTTGAAATTTCTTCTCCATCCCTTTGTTCTCGCCACAACTTTTTTTTTTTTTAAGATTTATTTATTTATGCATACAGAACTGGGGTACAGGCTAGAGGCTCAAGGGTGGTGAGAGGCTTCACCAGAGACAGAGTGGGGAACAGAACAGGTAGATCAACGAAGTACACTCCTGAGGGGAGCAGCGGGCAGGTCAGGAGAGGTCTGCCACATCATGTGGTCACCTCCGGGGCAGGCGGGAATCGAACTCATGCGGAAGCGGCTTTAGATTCTCAGTGCTGTGCTTTAACCCGCTGCGCCACCAGGAAGGGCCTCACCACAACTTTTATTTCAGAATTCCCAGAGAATGGGCAGTAATTGCCAGAGTCCCAGAGAAACTCTTGCAGTGTTGAAACTCTAAACCAGAAGAGACACACTTTTCCTCTTTCACAATAAAAAAAAAAAAATTTAGTGATTTTACTCAACTCTGGTAGGTTTTGCATCTCAAAGTAACTTCAGAATTTTTCTGAATGTGTTTATTACTTTGTAAGTCCCTTCATTCAACAAGTATTATGTGCCAGATACTATGCTAGGAAGTAGGGATGCAAAGCCGACTAAACATCCTCTCCCCTGAGAGTTTGTGGTTTTGTTGAAATGCCGAAGTAAAAAACAGACAGTTACAATCATTCTTAAGTTAATAATGTTAGTGGGAAGCATCATAGGGCCTTCCAGAATGACATGGCAACTTTTGCTCAGGGAAATCAGGTAAGTTTTCTTGGAAGAAAGCATTTTTATTTCACGACTGAGTTAGAGTTCACTTAATAAACAACATGGGAAAGAACATTCTAGGAGGATATCCAGGTAGGAAATCATGGTATGTTGGGAAAAATCACCCTTGATCAAAAGCTGTCATGAATATGCACCTACACCCTACTGGTTACATGAAAGGCAAGTGTGGCGGAGCTGTGTGTGGGGGGTAGGAAGTTGGTTTTAGCAACATCATGGCATGGAGGACAGTGCCTGCTTCGCTGTGGAGAGTTGAGATTTTATGTTGAAGACCACAGAAGGGAGTCACCGAGGAACTGTAAGTCTGGCAGAGATGTTAGAAGAATTTCATGTCAGAGAGATGGATCAGAGAGAGCTTTTCAGTTGCTTTGCTGGGATATTTTCCAGGAAATAACAATAATGTGCACCTTTTGATAACAAATCAAATTAATTTATGGTGATTAGTTTTTTATGTTAAATACTGGAGTTTAAAGACTATAAAAACAACTCCTTTAGTTTTAGCATAATTAATACTGAACCTTTCTTCCTGGCAATAGCGTAAGGACCAATTGTTTATGAATCTATCCCATGGTTAATAATAAAACCTTAATAGTAACCTGTAGGAGGACACTTGTCATCTTACTGTGTATGGAATGGGAAAGCTTCCAGGCCATTGAAAGCATTTAAAATTGTAAATACATAAATCAAAAGAAGTGGAGCCTGAATCCATACACGGAGTCTATCGTCTGACCAGCCAGGTGACCTTCCCCCCATTTTGTGTTTGCATAAACAGCCGTGCTCAGGATAAGCCTGGCCCGAGCCCACTGCCTGCTCCTAATGAAAGGACCGTGGCGGGGCATTGCCACTGTCAGCGGGCATGATAGAGCTGCTTGCCCTGTTCTCTCCCTGCTGGGGTTGCTTCAGTGAACCATTGTCAGGTTCCAGAATCCAGTTTTGAGACCCCCCCCTCCACACACAGGCATCCTGTGGTTTACCTGTGGCCTGGAGTGGGGCCTGAGGCTGTCTGATTGTGACCAAAAGTCCCGGTGTGTGTGCACCAGCTGGCCAGTGCACCCACTCTGCCATGGCCAGGTGATGACTGACAGAGGTCTAGGTTCCTCTTTGACAGGCATAGCCTGCTGCCTGCTGCCACTTCCCCATGCGAGTGTGGTGCCTGCTCTGCTTGTTAGCTCTTCTCCCTGCACTTTGCTCTGATTAAACAAGGACCCTCTTGGGAATAAATAAGGTCCAGGCCTCCAACCCCCAGACACCATAGCTTTGTCCTGTGTCCTCCTGACTCCCACCAACCTCACTGCTTGGCCCTCTCACCCTCTCTTCTGGACAATGGGATTCCCCATCTCCTTTCTAAAGGTGACCACCTTAGATACCCATATTCCCCATAAAGGGCAACTACCCTAAATCCTCACATCATCCTTTCAGGCCTGCCTAGCCTTATGTGTGTATGTATGTATGCGGGCACTTATTTTTATTTCTATTTAAAAAAATACTTACTGAAGTAATATTGCTTTTTAACATTATGCAAATTCAGTTGTGTATTATAATAGGCCAGCATCAGCATGCCCTGCATTAAGTTCAGCACCACAAGTCCAATGCTCCCTGTCATTGACCCCTTTTACCTGATTTACCCACTCCCCCCTTCCCCTGCTAACCACTAATTTGTCCAGACGTTTCTTTTGGTTTTATTTTGTTCATTTGTATGGTAGTTTTCTTTAGGGACCACATGAGCGAAATCATACCTGTGTCTTTCTCCGTCTGATTATTGCACTAGTAGCCCTTCCTCTAGGACCACCATGTCTTGTCATTGCCAATAAGGCTCCTGGCCCTGAAGCCTGGGGGCCCTTCTGGTCTAAGAGCAGCTGCACTAAGCCTCTGCCCCTTCCTCCACAAGGGGTGTCTTCAGGGAAGACAAGAAGGGAGATCATTCAGACTTACTCTTAAGTAGGCATTCATACTATATTCTTCAATACTTATTGAATGAATGAATTTCTTTTTTTTTGGTTAATTTTTTTAAAGATTTATTTATTTATACATTCTGAACTGCGGTACAGGCCAGAGGTGAGGGGTGAGAGGATTCACCAGAGACAGAGTGGGAAACAGAACAGGCTGACTGACGAAATACACTGTGAAGGGGAGCAGCGTGTGGGTCAGGAGAGGTCTGCAGCACCATGTGGGTCAGCTCCAGGGCAGGGATTGAACTGTGCTGCAGTGGCTGCGATAGCTTCATAGTGCTGTGCTTTAACCCGCTGCGCCACCAGAGAGGTCCCATTTCTGATTTTTAATGAGAGTGTCGTAGTTGGTGATGGAGTAGGGACGAAATAACTATGATAAAGGATGACCCTGAAGTTTAATTTTAAAGGTGTATTCAGATGAACTGTCAGGCCCATGACCAGCTGCATCCTGAGAACAGCTTCGTAAGGATGAAACTTGAGGAACTTGGGACATACAGAGCCATTTCCTCAGTTAGTAAACTGGAGGAAATAGACCTCTCAAACATTAATTTTGATCTGTGCTTCTCATACACACATTTTCCTGAAAGCTGTCCACCAGAAAACTGCTGATGCATGTTGCAATTAGTTACACAGGCCAAGTATAGGGTCCCTTAGTTTGATTAATTACATTTATTTTATGAAGTATTTTCCCAAAAACTTAAATAGAACTTATTCTTGAGTGGTCACACCCGACTCTTTCAGGTTGTAAAGAAAAGCCACTGTCCTGTGTCCCTAAGTTTATTCAAGGAGCCAGCAGCAGCTCTGTAGTGCCTACTCTCAGGATTTTAAACCCCCAACTCCCAAACTAACCCCATCTTGGATGCTTTTCACCTTTAACTTCCTTAGTGAGAGACTTGATGGTGACAGGGATGGTTGATCATGGGGCTTCCGGGCCTGTTCAGCACAGCATTGTGGGTTCCCTCTTTCCGAGTTACCCTACAGTCCTCATCAAACACCTACAGCAAGGGTGAGGAAGTGAACATCCATCAGTGGACATAGATCCAGCAATTGGAACAGGGATTTAGACACTCGATTGTTAAAAAAAAAAGATTCCTAAAGAAACAGCGACTCCCTTCCCATTTCACTTTAGTGAATTCCTATTTCTAACATTTCTAATAGTACAGTGGTGCGTGCAAATTGGTTGGGAGCCACAACTGTGTGAAGCCCAAGGTTATTCCTGATTTATTTTTACCTTTTCCACACTTAAGTAGCTTTATTTTTATATGACATATAATTTGGTGATTTTATATAAACTACATTTATGAATACATGTAAAAATATTTATCTACAAATAAAATATGAGTCTGATTTACAGACAGAGAACAGTCACACCATTTATAGCAGGAGAATGCTGTCTTCCAGCCCACAGCAATCTGCCCTGTAACCAGCGGGGCCCAGGCTACAAGAACAGGCCCAGGAGGCCAGCCTGCTGTGCGTCAGACTTGCAGGGGCCAGAGGGTTATCTCTATAGTAATCTGGGAAACTAACTTATACCTTCTGTATACCGTTGATCCCAAATGGCCAGAATTTGATTAATAACAGCTTTCCTGAATTTTTGTCCCTAGTTCTAGTTTAGGACCAACCAGAGAAAGCTACCTGTACTTCTAAAACTAATCACATGGAGTGCCCACTTCCAGTTAGCCTACTGTGTGGCTGGTTCCAGTCAGGCCACACCTAGAGCTTTTCTCATGAAGCTTCTATGTCTCTGGAGTCTCTGCCAAAGTTCAACTCCCTTACCATAGTAAAGTATGGCTTTACTTTTCTCAGTTGGCTGGCGTTCATTTATTTCTACAGATATAATATATAAATAACTATATAAAATATAAGTAACACATGATCTTCTGAAATAATTCAAGCAACCTGTAAAAACAAAAAAGCAAAGTCCAGTTCATCTAAAATTCTACCCTACAAAAACCATCATTAATCTTTGATGATCATTGTTTTATGAGTATAAAGGTAAACATAAATATGAAAAATACATATGATTTTATATGAACAGCACTGTATCAGGTATACTTTACGTATACTTGCTTTTATCATGTATACTTCTCTAGCGTCCTTTTATAGACTTTAATAACCCATAGTATTCAGTCCTTGACGATTCCAAATGACCCATGTTAGTACCTAGTGAATGTCTTTTTATATTATTATATAAAACATTTATATAATTTATATAATTCTATCTCAACCTACTCTATCACCTATGCAACAGATATTTATTTATTTATTTTTAAAATTTATTTATTCATACAGAACTGGGGTACAGGCCAGAGATGCAGAGGGTGAGAGGACCCCCCAGAGACAGAGTAGGGAGCAGAACAGGCAGATTGACGAAGTACACTGCTGAGGGGAGCAGCGGATGGGTCAGGAGAGGTCTGCTGCGCCATGTGGGTCACCTCTGGGGCAAGTAGGGATTGAACTCATGCAGAAGTGCGTTAAGCTTCTTAGTGCTGTGCTTTAACCCGCTGCGCCACCAGGGAAGGCCCAGATACAGATGTTTTTATAATTAAAAAAGAGAAGAAATTATATCTTACAAACCTTCTGTTTCTGGTTATTCTCCTCCAACAGTGGTTTATAAGGTCCTTCCCGATCATCTTGTATTACTCTGGTTTATTTTTTTATTGGCTGTGTGGCGTTCCATGACCATAGTGCAGTGTACTTAGTGATGCACCTTCATTGATGGATTTTCACTTTATTTTAGTTCTTGGCTTGCATATGTGTCCTTCTAGGAATAGATTCCTAGGAATGGGGTTAAAGAGTTAGGGGTATATATACCTAATTTTTGTAGATGTTGTTAAATTGTTTTCTAAAAATCTGTCACACTTCAAATTTCTGCTGCCATGAATTTAGTAATTTCCCCCATGCACCTCCCTAAATGCAAGAGAATTCAAGACAAGTGAACTTTATACTAGACTCATCAGCAGACTGCCAGCCAATAATATTTGGTGGAATTTATATATTCCACAGGGAATTTTTCATTTAATGAAAATAACTCTATAGAAAATGGCCCATGTCAGGTGGACAATTTTTAGGCCAAAGTGACTTTAGGAAAGACCTTGGTAGGCCTGGTGCCAGTATTGACATTGTAGGCTTCGTAACTGTGAAACCCCTGCCAGAGGCACGCCCATCTTATGGAAGAGCAAATCTGGTGGTGTTGTGTGAGGAGAGAGTTCCTTTAATATGACTTTCTTTGGGGCGGCTGGCTCTTTCTTTTTTTGTCATTTTCTTAAAAAAAAATAAAAAGACCCCAGTTCTTCTAGAATCACAGTTGTTTGATGGAATGACATATCAACACACACATAGGTTTTTCTCACATACTCCAGAAGAGCTTGTTGGTCCTTTGTAGGAACACCTCTGGGAACCTCCTGAGATAACCACAGGAGGCTGTGGTGTGCGGGGCTCGGCTCCTCACTGCTCACTGAGCCACAGACAGAGGTTGCTTCTGTCCTCTCTTGTAGAATGACCCATTTTAAGCAAATGTTAAAAGATAACTAAATAGCAAGGATGGGCCAGACTGATGAGATATAACTGTGATAAAATCAATGCAAAGATATTTAAATAATTATATATCGATGTAAGTTAATGTAATACAGTTAACTCAGGAGATGGAGAAACTAAGTAAAAATCTAAGTTAAAAGTGAAAGTAAAAAAGGATAAGAGGTAAAAATTCTGCATTTCCATGTGCAAACACAGCACCAGTGCTTCAGGGTGAGGCCAGGGGAGAACCTTTGGGACTCTTGCCCCCCCCCCCCCCCCCCGCTCTGCTGGCTCCTGCTCGCACCACGTGTGGCTGGTGCGCTCTGTGCTATGGGGCACGTGTGTCTCTCTCCACCTTAGACAAGAGCTGTCCAAGCCCAGCCCTGGTGCATGGGATGCTGGACAGTGTGTCAAAAGTTGGGCTGGAGGACATACTTTCCAGAAAGAGCATATGTCCCAGGTTTTAAACCATCCACCAGCCAGATGTCTTTAATTCACTTTAACTGATTACTTCATGAAGTAAAATCCACCCAGTTGTAAAATCCAGTAGTGTCACTGAGTATATCTTAGCATGTTTTCCTGTGTGGAACTGTGGTCTGAGAAAAGAAAGTTGAAGTAATGCAGGGAACTCCAGGCTCCTTACCTCTGAGTGAGGCACAAGATAGCACTCAGTGCAGAAGGCAGTGCTAGAAATCAGTGTGGAATGCACATCATACAGTAATGTGCTAAACCAGCACTTCTTACTCAACTCCGGACATGTTTTTTACTCTACATTATTTAACTGATAAGGTGATGACCTAAATTTATATGGCTTCCAGTAATGAAGAGGTATTTGCTTGATTCAAATCTCAGTAGAACCGAGAGAATTAATTGGCAGTTCTGGCTTCGTGGAAATGTGCCTAATCAGGCACTTCGTTCAAACCCGTGGTGGCATGCAATGGCTCTACTGTTTGTTTAGAAATAGTTTCTCATTTTTCCTCCCATAGACCCAGTATGTAGTCACAATTCTAGTACTTCATGAGTATGATTTTATGAGTTTCTTAATGGGAATATTTACAGATGCATTCATGTAGGGATGACTCTTTTCTCCTTAAATTTGCAGTATCCCTCCTTGATCATGGCTTTTGGTTGATGGTCTGGCTTCATGCTTCACTAAAAAAAGAAAATAAAAAAAGGAAAAAATGTGAGATAAATAACAAGTTCCCAGCCCACATTTATCCACTTACATTCCTCTAAGCTGTAACTGCCTTCTTCCCTCTCTGGGGCTGTTGATGAACCCTCTGATTCCTGGCCCCTGACTTGGGTACTAGGGTTGTTCCTTGGTGCCTACTCAAGGACATATCTACAGCAATGACTCCCCCTTCTTTTCCTGGGACATCATCCTCACCTCTTCCCACTGGACCATCTCCATCAGCACACCCAAACCACAGCTACCTCGCCATTTCCCTGCCACTGAAAGCCTGTTCTCTGCTCAGCAGCCACAGTGAGCCTATTAAAACTCATGTCATGTGCTATTGTTAGAAATCATCTAGTGGCTTCTTAACAGCAAGATGAAAGGACAAAATCTTAATAATGGCCTAGACAGCCCAACATAATTTCCTCTCCCCCTCCTCACCCCTTTTCTCCTCCTCATTTGCTCTGCTTTAGCCACAAGGGTTCCTTGTGGCTCCTCAACTTGCTGAACATGTTCCCAGCTCAGGACCTTTGCCTTGGCATCCCCCTGCAGGGACTGCTCACCCAGAGGTCCTGCCCCCTACCTTCTCGAGCACTGAGCTTCAGTGTCATTCTCAGTGAAGCTTTCCCCCACCACCTTAACATTGCAAGCCCTGTGCAGACTTCCTGTCCCCCCCGTGCTGTTCCTGTGCCCCTCTTCCCTGCCAGACCCTTTCCCAGATAGATTATGAGTGTTAGTTTCTGTTTTCTTCCACTCGGATGTCTATTCGTGGAGGCAGGAACATATGACCAGCACTCACTCAGTAAGGTGACATAAAATGACCCCTTTCCTCAGAAAACTTCAGTGTGTATTTCCTGAAAGCAAGAATCTGCTTTTACATAACCACAGTGTAATTATTAAAATCAGGAAATTAGCATCAATCTAATACTATTATCTAACCTACAGACCTTATTCAAATTTACTTTGGTGAAATTTTACAAAGTGAACTGTTATACCTGTCATCTTTGAATAGACTAAAAGACAGTCTTTTTTAAAATTTAGATACATAATCTCAGTAAATCAATGCAAAGATAATAAAAAGGCATGGTTTAAAAAATAAACGAAGCTTTTAACAACTGTAGATTCAGCTGAGAAAAAAAGGATTGATTTAAAATTGTTTGCAGTGGTTACAGGAATACACTCAAGCTTTTCTAATAAGACTGCTGATGGGGTTTTCGGTAATGGTGCAAAAAAAAAAAAAAAGATGCCTGCATCATTGTTTTTACTGTAATTTGCCAGAAAACTCAGGATTATTTTAGAAAACACTAATGGAGGTGTGCAAATAGTTACTATCACATTTCTTAATGGTTTTTGTAAAGTGTGGATTTTTTTTTTATTTTTAGCATGCAAAAATGTTAAGACGTGTCCAAAAAGGATTACTCAGTCACTAGACCACTGCCACACTATTGAGTAGTCAGTGCCCAGGCTTGAGCAGGCAAGACGCCTGTCTCTCCAAAGTTGGAAGGTTATAAAACTCCTAGACAGTCAGCAGAAAGATTAGTATGATGAATAACCCATCATTTGACATGAGAAATGACTGCGTGTCACCTTTTCATAAATCCTTGGAGAGTCCTGGTTAATGCGATTCATTTAACTCAGTCCCAAAGGAGGACATACACACATATTTTTCTGTTTTCCACTTAGACATTCCTGTGCACTGTCAAAGTGATACCCCCAGCCACAATTCTTATCCTATAAAACTGAATCTTACGAGATTGCCATTTTTATAGATCAAAATGGTTGAAGAGCTGCAATGTCATATAAACCAATCTAATAAAAGAGGTATAAATTAAGAAAAGACTCAAATAGAGAAAATGTGGAACAGATTGTTAAAAGTTGTGTATCCGTACTTCCACTGCCTTTCCAGAAGCAACCATTACTTTTTTTTTTAAAGATTTATTTATTTGTGCATACAGAACTGGGGTACAGACCAGAGGCTCAGGGGCGGCGAGAGGCTTCACCAGAGACAGAGCAGAGAGCAGAACAGGCAGATCGAGGAAGTACACTGCTGAGGGGAGCAGCGGGCGGGTCAGGAGAGGTCTGCCACGCCATGTGGTCACCTCCGGGGCAGGCGGGAATCGAACTCATGCGGAAGTGGCTTTAGCTTCTCAGTGCTGTGCTTTAACCCGCTGCACCACCAGGGAGGGCCCGCAACCATTACTTTTAAAGTGTAGCCTTCCGTTCTTTTTCTAAACATTTACACAATGTATGAGGTATTCATGAATGTATGTATGTGCACACATGTATGTACATAAGTATTTCACATGTCTATTGTATTCACAGTGCATCATTTTATAAACTGCACTATGCATGTGACATCTTTGCATGCTGGACAATGTGGCCTGTCTCATTCTGGTAATAGTTACATAAGGATTCCATATGGTTGTTTCATTATTTAACCATTATTAATTTCCTTATTAATACATAGCTCAGTTTGAATGTCTTGTATGATGCTAAATGAAAACCCTAGTGCATGTGTCTGAACACATGAAGAAAGTTTCTGTAAATTACTAGAAATGGAATAGCTGGACCAGAGATAAATGTGTGAAAAATTTTATTAAGTATTACCTTATTACCTTTCAAAATGACTTTTCCAATTTATCCACTAATTGTCTATTTTCATGTATCTTTGCTCATATTGGTTTTTATAAATCTTTAAAATCCTAATTAATCTGATGGAAGAATTTTAATATTCTAATGTAATATGTATTTGTGTGATTTATATAATAGGTGTTATGTTATTTCCTTGGTTACTATTAAGCTTAGACAACTTTTAATAGGTTTTTGTTGGCCATTTTAATTTCTTCTGCCAACTACTTTTTTATAATCTTTGGAGTTATATATGAGTATATCCTTTCCTAGCTGATTGTAATTGTCACCTGTAGGAAACATACCAAAATCCTATTTTTATATGGACCCCTTTCTGGGCTTCTTAATCTGTTTTATATATCTATATATATATATCCTTATCACACTGTTGTAATTACTATAGATTCAGAGTTTTTAAAGTACATGGAGTGAATATTAATTCTCAGTTTTATGTTCCTTTCTACCATTATTACCTTCTAACTCTATGAATTTCAGCATTAAAATGCTTTTAGTTTTATTTAAATAATCTTTCCATTTTGATTCTTGGAGTTTTATAATTTAGGAAGGTCTACTCAATTTTAAGATTATAGAGCTTTTTAAAGTTGTATTCTAATTTTTAAATTTTTTTATTATCTACTACCTTTGCCTTTTTTTTTTTTGGTGTATAACTTGAAATAAAGGTCTTATTCTATTTTCTGGGCTTCTTACTTTGTTTTATGTCTCCATATATTTCTATATCCTTATCACATTGTTGTAACTACTATAGGTTCAAAGTTTTTTTTTTTTTTTTTTTTAAGATTTATGCATACAGAACTTGGGTACAAGCCAGAGGTGCAGGGGCGGTGAGAGGATTCACCAGAGACAGAATGGGGAACAGAATAGGCCCACTGACAAAGTACACTGCTGAGGGGAGCAGCAGGTAGATCAGGAGTGGTCTGACATACCATGTGGGTCACCTCTGGGGCCGGATTGAACTCATGCTGAAGTGGCTTTAGCTTCTTAGTGCTGTGCTTTAAGGGAGGGCCCTGTTCAAAGTTTTTAAAGCACTATCTGGGAGAACTCTTTCCTCATAATTCTTTTTTTTTTTTTAATTTATTTATGCATACAGACTGGGGTACAGGCCAGAGGTGCAGGGGCGGCGAGAGACTTCACCAGAGACAGAGTGGGGAACAGAACAGGCAGAGCGATGAAGTACACTGCTGAGGGGAGCAGCGGGCGGGTCAGGACCACCCATGTGGTCTCCTCCGGGGCAGGCGGGAATCGAACTCATGCGGAAGTGGCTTTAGCTTCTCAGTGTTGTGCTTTAACCCGCTGCGCCACCAGGGAGGGCCACCTCATAATTCTTAAAAAAAAATCTTAGTTATCAATTTGCATTTTCTTTATCATTTGAAATTTAGTACATGACAAAGAATCATAAAATCCTCATTAAATATTCATAAAATTCTTATGAAGCTTTATCTAGAATTACATTGAATTTACAGATTAATTATAACAATTTCCAGAAACTTATAATTTTTGTACTTAGATTGATTTTTAAAAACGTCTATTTTCTTTTATTTCTTCCTTCATTATTTTCCTTTATTCTTCTTGACAGGTTTACTCGTAATTACTTGATTTTAATTCATTTGTGAATAAGATTTTTTTCATTGTTCTTTACAATTTCTAAAGAAAAAACAAAATTGATTTTTGTATATTGATCTTATACCTTCCTAAAATTACTATTAGTTGTAATAGGTTCTCAGTTGATGCTCTTTAATTTGCCAATTATCATTGTCAAGTGGAAAATTTGCCGTTTCTTTCCCAACATTTATCTCTCCTTCTTCCCTCCCACCCCCCTCCCTTCCCCATAGTCCCGTGCATTTCCCTCCCCCCCCCCCACCTTCCTTCTGTCCTGTCCTCCCTTCCTTCCTTCTTTCTTTTTTTGGTGTAATTTTATTTGACAAGCATTTCCCAGATAATGTTTAGAACCTTATTTTATGTCTGAGTTTAATGGGAATGGTTCCGTAATAAGTGTGACATTTCAGGAAGACAATATCTAGTAAAAGACACTGTCAAGGAAGGGCAATTTCTTTCTAGTCGTGGCTTTCAGACTTTTACAAAAGTCACATTTTAAGTATTGCTGTACAAGCTACCTATACTAGCACACACAGTTCTTAAGTGTTCAGATCATTGAGCTTGCCAGTTGCATTTACCCATTTAACTATGACCCCAAATCAGATGTAGACTATTAACATGACCTCAGAAAATTCCCCCATGATGCTTTCCAGTCAATTCTTCTCCTTCCCAGAAGCAACTGTTTTGTTTTTCTTTGCTTTGTTTGACTTTGGTTCCCATTGCTTAGTTTTGCTCCATCTTGCACTTCATGTAAGTGGAAACACCCAGTATGTGTTTTGTTGTGTTTGGCTTCATGCACTCAGTGTAATGTATGTGGGATTCACTCATGTTGTGGCTATCTTAACAGCTGCTACTTTCTATTTCTGAGTATTGCAGTTGATAGTATTAATATACCACAACTTGTTTATCCATTCTCCTGTTGATGGACATTTGAGATTTCTCCTAGTATTTAGCTATTATAAATAAGGATTCCAATTGTATTCTTGTATAATTTTTGTGTGTGTGTGTGAACATATATTTTACTTCTCTTTGCTAAATACCTAGGAGTGGAATTACTGGTTCACAGGTAAATATCTGTCTACCTTTGGAAATAACTGCCAAAGAGTTCTCCAAAGTGATTGTACCATTTGACATACCTACCAGCAATGTAGAGCTCCTGGTCTCTGCCAGTATTTGGGTGCAGCCAGTCTTTGATTAAATCATGTAGTGTGGATGAAATGCTGTCTCATTGTGGTTTTAACTGGCATTTTCCTGGTGACACTGAATACCTTTTCATGGGTTTATTGGCCATCCAGATATTCTTTTATCTTTGATTGAATGTTTACATCTTCTGTTCATTTTAGGTTTATTGTTTTCTTGGTGAATTAGGTCATTGATAAACTATTTTTGGATCAAGGATTTTGTTGAGTGGGGTCACAAATATGTTCTCTATGACTCAAAAGACCTTTGATTTCAACTTCAGAGTTCAACTTTGCTATACTATCAAAGGGCATGGAACACATATCTTGACAAGAGAATAGGAAGACAACATTATTGACAATTATGGAGAGTAGGCTGGATTTAAGGATATTTAAGATATTTAAATGTTGGATAAATATCGCTGACAAAATGTTCTCTTAGGTAGGAAAGTATATAAGCCTAGATGAAAACATCCTTTAAGACCAAAATTTAATAAGAAGAGAGCCACTGAGAAAGTAAAGTAAGTGGGGACCCACCCACTGGATCATGCTGTAGAATTATTAGGGTTTTGATGGCGGGTGTAGTGTGATAACATACATTTGTAGAGGTGTGAACCTATATCCCTAAAACATATTTGATGTTGTAACCCGACAACACCTTAATAATTTTAAAAAGGAAAAGAACCTTTGAGCATTTTAATTACTCTACTATTTAATAAACACTTTCATTCTTTTAGTCATTGAATGAGCAACAATTGCTTGTCTGCTCTGTTCTCTTAACAAATAATAATTGTATGTCTACCATTCTCTATGTCTCATTGTCTTTTACGTAAAAATCTATAAAAATATCCACTGCCTTTTTTCTCTATTTCTGACTTTAGATTCCCAGCCATAAGATGAGATTGACATTTGTGGCTTAGAATTAGGTAGCTTTGGGCAGGACCTGTAAGACATGATCTGAGTTAGAATCCAGACAGAGCCACTTGGGGCAAAGAGGTAATATCTAAAACAGTTCAGGCCTCTACAGGGTATTGTTATCTTACTCTAAACAAGTAACATTTTTTAAAAGATGGAAAATTTAATTTTAAGGCAAATGCTGTATTGAGTACAATTTAACTCTCTTTTTTTTTGCCCTCTGGGGATCTTTAGGAGACAAGTATTCTTTGTACAATATAGTGTAGTTTATCAGAACTGACATTTTGATGTGATAAATAAGAGAGACAGACCATTTCTCTTATAACACTTTTACCTTTTTTTTTTTAGTTTTAGGTTTTCAGCAAAATGAAGCAACAAGTACAGAAAGCTTCCATATTCCCCTGGCCCTCCACTCTCACAGCCTGCCACACTATCTCTGGGATAGCCTGCCGCTACCCCTCCAGTGCCGTGTTTGTTAACTGTTGATAGGCTTACTTTGTTAATCATTACCACCCAGAGTATACAGTTTACTTTGGAGTTCCCTCTTGAATCTGGGTAAATATAGAAGAGCATATAGCCACCACAACAGCTTCCTGTAGAGTAGCTCCACTGCTCTAAAAACTCTCTATGTGCTACTTATTCATCTCCTCCTGGCCCCCCGTCACCCCAACTCAAGACCTAAAAGAAAATAAGTTTACCAATTCATGAAAAGACATGGAGGGAACTTAAATGCCGCCATGATCTTTCACTGTACTCTATTCTTGTGTTTTTCAGAATCTCATCTTGTTGGAATCCTACAATAGGTAACACTTTCAGATTCACTTCTTTCACTTAATAATAGGCATTTAAGTTCCCTCCATGTCTTTTCATGAATTGGTAAACTTATTTTCTTTTAGTGCTGACTACCATCCTGTTGTCTGGATGTATCAGTTTATTTTTCCTTTTGCCTACTTCAGGATATTTTAGTTTCTTCCAAGTTTTGACAAAGATAGTAAAGCTGCTATATTACTTTCTTAGAGCAGTGAACGTTTGGGGATAGTGTGTGTAAATTTTGCGTCCATGGTGGTTGTCCTCTTCTCTCCTCTGCCAATAGCCATACCTTTGTTGACGTCATCTGGTACACTGGCTGATGCACCATCTGTATGTTAACTGCTTCCCAGTTTGTATTTCACCCCAAATCTCTGTCTTCTGAACTCAGACTCAGCTATGCAAAACCTTCCTTGAAATCTCCATTGGGATGTGCAAAAGTCCTATCAAATTCAACATGCTCCAAACAGAACTGACCTTTCCGTCACCTGCCTTAAGTTGCTCTACTTAGAAGTTTTCTCTCTCTAACTTGATGTTAACTTAATTTTCTCAGTTGCTTAGACTCAAGACACCGGAATCCTCCAATACCTCTTTTTTCGCTCATATTACCTACCTGATTCATTCAGAAATCATGCAGAATCTTTAATAGGGTTTTGGTGGTGGGTGTAGACCCATAATCTGACCCCTACTCCTTCCTGCTAGAACTACTACCAGTTTTAAACCACCATCATCTGATTTTTTGCTGCTGTAATACTTCCCAGAGTTCTCGGCACTACAACCTCAAGTTTTCTTATACTTCTATTACTATTACGTTATTTTCAAGTAATCATAGTCACAGATGAGGTGCAAGTTCAGTAGAAAGTACTTAAGTTTTCTGGACCATTGAGCATAAACTGCTAACCTGAGGCCCCATTACTCCCCTCTCCTCTGAATATCTTAGCCTGTGTTTCCTACAGAACATTTTCCTGTGTAACAACAACACAACCACTGACATCAGGAAACTAACAAAGATGCATCTCTGTCAAATCCTCAAACCACATTTCAGTTTTACTGACTTGGTCCCAGTAATGGGGACCAATTATTATTATAGCAAATTGGCTGTGCCCTAAATTATGCCCCTAGACCACTTCAGCTTGGAACAATTCCTCCCTAATTTTCAAGACAGTGATATTTTTGAATATCAGTGACTAGGCATTTTATAAAATGGTTCCCACCATGTGTGTGTTTTATGTTTTCTCATAAAGAAATTCAAATCATGCTGCTTTGGCAGGAATATTATAGAAGTGAGCTGTTTTTTTCTTGTATCTTACCTGGTAGCACCTGCCTTCAATTTGTTCTACTCCTGATGTAACTCACTGCCAGCCTCCTCCTCTGCTAGGTTGCTGTTTTTTTTTTTTTTTTTTTTTTACTTTGTAATTAATAAGTATTTTGCAGGAAGTTACTTGGAATTAACTCTGTAAATATCCCATTCCTCCTCACATTTATAACTAATGTACTTTTTTTTAAAAAAGATTTATTTATTTGTACATACAGAACTGGGGTATAGGCCAGAGGCTCAGGGGCGGTGAGAGGCTTCACCAGAGACAGAGTGGAGAACAGAACAGGCAGATTGATGAAGTACACTGCTGAGGGGAGCAGCGGGCGGATCAGGAGAGGTCTGCCACACCATGTGGTCACCTTTGGGGCAGGCGGGAATCGAACTCATGTGGAAGCGGCTTTAGATTCTCAGTGCTGTGCTTTAACCCGCTGCGCCATCAGGTAGGGCCATAACTAATGTACTTTTAAATATCTGTATGTACTCATAGTTTCCTGTTTGATTTTGAACTTGTTTATGTTATACCATTTTGTTCCTATTTTATGTATCATATCATTTTTTTTTTGATGTTTCATTTTCCTTAATTTGGTTAGTAGGCACTTTTCCAAGTTAGCTTCTGTACCCCTTGTCTCCATCATTCTTGGAGTATTTTGTTGTATTTTTAGCACAAATATTCCAGGTTCATCTTATACCTTTCCTGTCTGAGCCTTAGAATTATTAGGGGTTTTCCCAAGGGTTACTGTTTCTTTTTCATGGAAAATGCTCCCCCACACCTATGCCCTTCTCCCTGCTTGTGTTTTTGGTTCCCTTCTCTTGGGTACTCTCCTTTTCTCCTCTGGGCTCGGATACCCTGTACTAGCCTGCTCTCCCTTCTCCCCTACAGATGCCCACCCCACCTCTTAAGGCAGAGTCTTTTGAAAACCACAATCAACCAGATCACATCACTTCTCTGCCTCGAAATCCTCAAGTGGTTCCATCTCACTCAGAGTAAAACCAGAATCCATGCCCGGTGCGCTAGGCCTCACACTGTCATGCCTTCCCACCTCCTCCTGGATTCCTGCCTGCTCTAGCCCCTTGCTGCTGGAAAACATTTGCTCTTCCTCCCAGGAATACTTTTCCTCCAGAGAACCCCCTGGCCAGCTGCCCCGTCTCCTTCAAGTATTTACTGCAACCTCACATTCTCCATGCACCCACCCATTTAATGTTCCAAAATTCCCTTTGTGGGTTGGCATTTTTCTCCTTTATCACAAATGCATAAATGGATCTATTTGGTCATGAAAACAGAAGCCCACACAATCAGGTTCTGAAAGAAAGCACAGAACTAAGGAGATCTACTCCTCTCTGTCTAATGAAGTCAAAGGCATTTACAAGTGTATGTAGGCGGCCCCCCAGGGGCAGGGTGCAGGCTTCAGGAGCTCCTGGGGGCAGCAGGGATAGGGTAAGAACAGTAGCCAGAGGCGGTCTGGTAATATTTAGGAACAAAGATCTCTCATACTTGGATGTAACCTTTTTTTTTTTTATATTGGAGCAATGCAGCTATATTGTCCCCAACTTAGTTCCAACCTAGGTAGGTTGAGAATGCAGAGAGGACAACCCACTAAGGTGAAAGTTGCCCATTAGAATGTACACACTCCCACCGAGGACACTGTCCTTCTCACCGTACATAGAATAATGGCCTAAGCTGCTGAAACAGCTGAAGCAGCTGTTAAATGGAAGCTGATCTCAGAATTCTGGAGGGCTTGGGGATTCCTGGCTGCAGATGGCACATAAGGACCTGAGTCTTCCCAGAGTCCATCTCTGTGATCTGATCCAAACAGAGATCAATTACATATTCAGAGAGAGAGCATTTAGAGAATATCATCTGGATGTTCGAATGTGGAATGGAGAGTCCTGCACTGAGATGGCCATTTTTCTCAAACTGGGAGGATAGTGCCACTGATAGAGCATGGACATAGGGCATCAGTTTTAATATACTTTTTTTTTTTTAAATATATTTACTTATGCATACAGAACTGGAGTATAGGCCAGAGGTACAGGGGTGGTGAGACAATTCACTAGACACAGAGTGGGGAGCAGAACAGGCAGACTGATGAAGTACACTACTGAGGGGAGCAGCGGGGAGAGACATGTGTTGCACCATGTGGGTCACCTCCCTGGCCAGGGATTAAATTTGTTACACAGCGGTTGTAGATAGCTTCATAGTGTTGCGCTTTAACTGCTGTGCCACCAGGGAGGGCCCAGTTTTAATAGACTTTCATACATCATGTGTATAAACATCCCACATTAAAAAGAGACACTATGGGATCGATGTGACATTGGCTCTAATGTGTCAGTAAATCTAAAAAAGGAATTTCACACATAGGTAATCTGCTTTAGACTGTGCCTTCAGATGTGGTGTTTGTTTCTTCCTGCCACTAGATTTGTACAGTTTAAGAGCTGGGAAAACACTGAAGGAAGATGAAAATACTGTTATGTTCTTTCCACATCACTGCCGACCTTGGGCAAGTCACCAAACTCATCTGTTTTCTCACTTAAGGAAATTGACTAGATGATTGTTAGTGGTGCAGTTTTGGGCTTTGAAAGAGTCCTCAGGCTTACTCTTACTCTCCTTCTCTCTCAACCTCTGTTTTTGTCTGTCTGTTCCATTTGCCTCACTCTATCGTATGTCTTCTGCTGCATCCTCTGAGCTTTGATAACTTTGACCTTCTCCTGCCTCACTACATTGTCTCACCTCTTTACTTATTGAACATTCTTAGTTTTTAGCTTCTGCCTGTGCAGTCAGTTGCTCAACCTGTCAGTTTTCATTCAATTTTTCATAGTTGAAAGGAGCCTGATTGGCCCCACTCATCTTAATGAATAGTTTACAAGAGCTGGAGATGTGGACAGAAGGGAACCCTCATACTGTATGGTGCTGGTGGGAAAGTAAATCGGTGCAACCACTATGGAAAACAGTGTGGAGATTCCTCAAAAAGTTTAAGAACAGAACTACTTGTGATTCAATTACCCTGCCTCAGGATATTTATCCAAAGAATACAAAAACACAATTTGAAAAGACATAAATACCCCTCTGTTCATTGCCACACCACTTACAATAGTCAAGATGTGGAAACAACTTCAATTTTATCAGTGGATGAAAGATGAAAGAAGATGTGACAAATGTGTAGCTACGTGTGGGATATGTGTATATAGAATAATATGTGTTATATATTATTCCTACACACACACACACACACACACACACACACACACACGTGAAAGGGGTGAATCTTGGCATTTCAACAACCTGGATTGATCTTGAGGAGATTATGCTTAGTGAAATAAGTTAGAAGAAGAAACACAAATACCATACTATTTATCTCATATGTGGAATATAAAGAAATAAAGCAAAGGAACAAACAAAACAAAGCAAAAGCAACCTCTGGGATGCAGAGAACAAGTTGGAACTTACCAGGAGAAGAAGGGGCTGGAGGGTGGGTGAGTGGGTAAAGAGGTTAATGGATGGATGAAAAGTAGACTTTTGGTGGTAATCACGAACGTTGTGTATGGAGATTTTGAATAATAGTGCTGTGCCTCTGAAACCTTTACGTTATATAAAGACCAATGTTACTGCAGCACTTTATTTAAAAAATAAGCATCAACAATTTTACAAGAACTTACATATCCCCGACCTTTGTAGTCACATCTCCACTTATATTTTGTTTTAAATTCAAAACATTGTTTATATGCACAAAACTATCTGTGTTACGTATCATCACATCTCCTTTTCATCACCACTTTCCAGAAAGTTAGGGACTGAAATATGTCCCTCTGAATTTCATAGGTGATTGTGTATGGTGACAAGGCCTATTAAGGAGGTGCAATGGCTCTTGAGAGTGGGGTCCAAAGCAGATAATCCTGGTGGCTTAATAAAAGATGAAGAAATGCCAAGATAGTGCTCTCTGCCATGTCAGGACCCTGTCAGCAGGTGGCTGTCTGCAAGCTAAGCAGAGGGCCCTCGCCAAGAGAACCTCGTTCTTGGACTTTCCAGACTGCAAGGAAAAATTTCCCATTGCCTGAGTCACCTAGCATGTGGTATGTTGTTAGAGCTGCCCTAGCAGACCAAGATACAAGGGATAAGCACTTTTCTGAATTTGGGTGTTTATGAACCCCAAGCTGGACTCAGGTGTATGCTTATGTAGATCCATGAACAAGTTAGTTTTCTGTTGTTGCAGTTTAGAAACCCTTATCTAAATAGTATCACATTGCACATCCATGGCATTTTCTAAAGAAGTGGTCTCTTTGCATCATTGCTCTTTTGAAAATACGATGAACATCCGTGGCCAATTTTCCCACAGGCACATACATTGTTATTATTTTTTTAAAGATTTATTTATTTGTGCATACAGAGCCAGAGGCTCAGGGGCAGTGAGAGGCTTCACCAGAGACAGAGTGGGGAACAGAACAGGCAGATCGACGAAGTACACTGCTGAGGGGAGCAGCGGGCGGGTCAGGAGAGGTCTGCCGCGCCATGTGGTCACCTTTGGGGCAGGCGGGAATCAAACTCATGTGGAAGCGGCTTTAGATTCTCAGTGCTGTGCTTTAACCTGCTGCGCCACCAGGGAGGGCCAGTTTTGGAAAGTTTTTAAAATAAGGGTTGGAAATATAAATGTGTTGGATTCACCAGAAAATGAAATTACGTATTATTCCATTTTTCAGACTTCCTAAAGGAAAAAAAGAACTAAGTCTGTGTGAACTAAGTCTAAATCAGAAAAATCAGAAGTCACATTGTTTTGATAAGGAGTTAATGAAAAATATACTTCATTTGACATGACAGGAAGGCTTTTAGTTATTACAGACAAATAGAACTAGAAAAAAACATAACCTTTCTGTAATTTAGTACCCTGATGGCTACAGTTAAATATCAAGTTCCACCTTGTTCTCCTATGAAATGTGAGGACTCCCTGGGAAATTGGAAAGCAATGGGTTTTTGTAAAAACCCGGTGTGAAGTTTCTTGGAAAGGATGCCCAGCATAAGGGTATAACTGTTTTTGGCACGTTGGCAGATGCTTCTGTGCTGTGCTCTGCTCGCCTCTGCTAGTCACAGTATACTGTGAAAGACGTTCAAGGCCAAATGAACATTTACAGATGAATTACCACCTGCCATGAACACAGAAAGAAATATTGATGTTAAATAGAGCTATTTGAGAACTCAAATAGGGGGAAAGTGTGGAACCACTTGAGGCCGGGCGTGCCTAGCCAACCTCCAGAAAGGCAGACTTACACCATCCTGCGCAGTTCTAGGGTGGGATGCTGTCGGCACTGTGATTTTCTTTGGACTGGAATCTAGTGTTGCCTCTCTCTGTTAGGGAGTGCTTAGAGCTGTGGAGGGGGCACTTTTTGAGGTTCACGGGGGAGCAGAAAGGAAAGCAGGATATTGATCGTGACATGTCACAGACAGAAGTCTGTGGGCAGGAGAATCACTGGGAACAAAGATAATTTTAGGTCTTTTAGAACATGAAGAGAAGCAAAATGGCAGCGATAAGTGAGAGGTTACAAATTGGAGCTACTGACATTCACAGGGAGACGGGCTTTCTGGACTTCCTCTAGTAGGAAGGTGCTTGGTGGAGGGGAGTTGTTAGCTTTTCAGTCTAGCCATCTTTGTGGCAAACTGCTGCAGGCATGACCTGCCACTGTGGCCCTCTGTCGTTTGCCTCAGTGTAGTAGAAAACCTAGGGTAATACATTTTCATATGATTGATTTACTCTGAGGGCTTCTCCAGAGTCCAATCCAAATTGCCTGGATGAGAAATAGTATGTGACTCTGCACTGGGTGCATCTGTGAAATCTTCATCCCCACGTCCTGGCCCCAGCCAAGCTGTGAACCCCATTCAGGTGGAATTCGATGTAGGGCTTCATTGCTCACCAGCTTCCCGCATTCAACGATCATTTATCAGCGCAAGCAGCATCATTCTAAACAGCCTGTGACACAGTGCTTGTCCTCACAGAGCTCACACCCGGTGGTAGTGGCTGGCTTGCAACTCAAGGCCAGCAGATACATTGTGGGGCTGCAGATAAGATCTGTAAGGAAAATCAGCACAGCAAGTGAGTGGGCTGGGGAAGGGCGGAAAGGTTTTCTTCAGCTAGCATGGTCAGGGAAATTTTCTTTTGTTGAGGAGACATTTCACCTGAAGAGACTAAACAGAGAAGGAAGTCATACAAAGATTGGGGTCGGGGAGACCTTGCCAGATGGAGGCAACAGCTGGTGGAAAGGCCAAGGCTAGGCTCAACTTGGGGGGTTGGAAGCCCTGAAAGAAAGTCAGTTGAATGGAGCCAAGTGGTGAGAGACGAGGTCAGGGGAGGAGGCAGGGGTCAGACCATGCAGAGCCATGGTGAGGAGCTGGGGTTTATTCTAGTGGAGTGGAAAGCCATGGGGGCCTTCCGCCGGAAAGCAGATGCCCTGACTTTCACCCCGACTGCTGTGTGGATAATGGGCCATCACAGACAATATGGAGAGAGCGGGAGTGGGGGGGGGGGTGTCTTGTCAACTAGGAGAAGTCATGGCGACTGGGCAGAGACTAGCAGGATATGTGCTATGCTTTAAAGCTGACCATGAAAACTTTCTTTTTTTAAAAAAAATTATTTATACATCATTCTTCATCTTGTGCATTTTTTCATCTTGGTTGTAATACCCCGTAGACTTCCCACCACCAGTTCACCCATGTGCCGTCACCACTCCTGTGCGCTCTTCCCACCCCAGTTTTGAGCTGTTCCCCTCTCCACCCCTGTAGAATGTCTCTGGTTTATAGCTGCTCATTGTTTTTGTTTGTTTGTTTGTTTGTTTTTACTTTATTACAATTGCTTTCCTGCCCCCACCCCATGATTCCTTACACTCCTACTATGAGTGAAAACTTTCTAATTAAATATGGGGGTAGGGAAGGAGAAGATTCCAGAACAACCCATACACTCTCAACTAAGCAACAGGTAACTGCCACTTAATTAGATAGAAAAGACTTGTAGTGAGGTTGGGCTTTGAATTCTGGAAAAGAAAAAGAAAATTCTATTCTGCTCATGCTAAGTTGGAAATATTGATCAGACAATCAATTGGAAATGTCAAGTAAATACTACAAGTTTGGTATAGAAAGATCTTATGTTATATTGACTAATGACGTAAAATCATTAACCTGTTAGATTGAGGCTACGGGAAGAAAAACAAATCTCCAGAAAGATCCCCTTTAACGTTGTCCTTAGGTTCTTGGAAACTGACTTTCAGTGAGATGAGGTATAACCCAAACAGTTCCTTGGTAACATCTGTTCAAAGTCAGTGGAACTGTTTTCTCTCATCAACACTATGATGAAATGATATGGAATAAAATGATGTTATTGGGAGACCTGTTGTCAATGGAGAAGAAAAAGGTGCAAGGACCGAGATCTGGGAGATTCGGCATGAATTTTCTAGGTGTCACAGTGGGGCTTAAAACCTTCTGACCTCTGAGCTCCTTATCTGATGCCACCCCACAACCCCAGCTGGTTTAAGGTCAGAGGCTCTCCCTGTTTCTCATAGCCCACCCGGGCTTTTGTCTGCCTCACCCCCAGCTGCCCTCACAGTCTGTCTCCCCACCCCCGGGGTGCGTGGCTTTGTTCGGCTGCTTCTCTCTCTGGTTGGCACTAGTCTTGTTGCCCCACCTCGACTGCTCCCTCCGGGCAGGCAGTGAACCCAGGATAACTCCCGCATCATCTTGGAGATCTGATGGAGAACGACTGTGCTCAGAGACCCATGTGGGTTGATAGAGCTGGCTGCTTGGGGACACCCCACGAGGTTGCATGTTGGCATAGCTGTGTTTGTGACCCCGTGTCTCCTGGCAGGCTCCCTCAGGGTGAGGCCACCGGGAAGGCAAACCCAACTCTGAAGATTTAGCAAGCACCCTAAACTCTCCCAGCAAGCTGTAAAATAACTGTTGGTAAACAAATAAGCAAACAAGAGAACATGAGACATCATCCTCCCTACTAATCCCCACTTCAACTGTTTTCTTCTAACCACTTTTCCATTAATTTTCTCTCCTGGCATCCATGTTCTACATTCCATGTTGCTTATTTCTGACAGGCTTATCTTTTCTTTGTCTCTGAGGCTTTCCTGCTTGAATTTTCCAAGTTGCCTGCAATTCACAGAGCCTTTGAGTCACTAGCTGTGGCCAGAATGTCCACTCCGCAAAAGGGGGGATGGCCTTCAGCACCCACTTGTGGAGCCAGACCTCCAGAGAACCCTGTGTTGCACAAGGCAAGTCAGTTCCAATACCAAATAGAGTTGGTCCTATTTTACCCCTGGAAACAAACTGCACTACAGAAAAGATGGTGTCAGAACACTGCCTATGTGTGTCTCTTTCCTGCCTGAGTTTTGCAAGTTGCCTGCAGTTCACAGTGCTGGTGGGTCAGTAGCTGTGGCCAGAAAGCTGATGCTTCATGCCCTCTCACAGTCTGCAGGGTCTGGCCCTCAGCACACAAGACAAAGGAACTCTCAACAACAGAGAACCGCCAGCGAAGGAGGAGAATGGAATGGAAACCTGTCATTGAAGCCTGGGAACAAAAAAGGAAACCCATGGTGGCAGATGTCATGAGGAAGAATATGAAATGCCGCTGAGTGGAAGGGATTGAACCAGTGGGAGAGAGAAAAGATAAGAAGATTGGATAGGGACCAGAAAAGCACAGCGTAGCCATGGATGTAAGAAGAGGGAATGAATGTAAAAGGAGTTAGGAAAAAACAGGTGAAGTGTGGGTTAATGGGAAGATGATACACTAAAAATGGGGAAAAAATGATCCCTTTTTCGGGTATACTTTGCAATACATTTAGGTCTTTGGAATACTTGGTGAGGAGTGATGAATAACAAAATGCATTTCATGGAATTAGATTTAACACCTTATTGGTTCACTTTAGTGGGAAAACATGGTTGAATTTATTTGGAAAATTAGCAAAATTAAATAATATGTACATGTCATAAAAGCCACAGGAATAAATTGTTTTCAGTTACTAAAATTAACACAGTCACAGTAACATGTATGTGCTTAGTGCAATTAGTGAGCTTTATTGAAATATCTGTTAATACTGAGATGGGACGAGGGACTAGTGGTGTGCTAGAACTAGTGTAAGTAACCACACGCAGAAAGGAAAGAAGCAATTTCTTTCTGCAACTTTCTGCATGCAGGAAGACTTTATTTTTCTAAACTTACCATAGTCAGAAACAAAATTGCAGTGGGCTATGAAGTTGGGAGGCATCCTGTGAGCACAGTTTGTACCCTCTGGCTCCAAAGGCAAATCCTAAAGATCTAACATAGTTGGGAAGATTTGACCAGGGTCAAAATAGATTTATAAAAGCCAAAATGCTTTCCTGTTACAAAAAGCTCAGACAATTTTTAGTGAGAGGTAAAATTTATAACCACCCTGAATCAGTTTAGAGGTAGCTGGACCCTAAGAACCATGGCCCACCCTGGGCTGCCCATCCATGTGCCATGTGCGGGTGGGTGGTCAGTCCCCTGTATGCTTCCTGTGAGAATCACATCCAGGAAGTTGGGGAGAAGATGACCACTGACCACAAGCCAACTGTTGGTAGTTGTTTTGTTTCATTTAAGTGTGACATTGGTCCTTGCTGGCATAAGTGAAATTAAGGAGGTATCATAAAACATTAGGTCTGAAATAACCTGATAAAAAATGGGCTAAAGACTTGCATGGAGTTTTCTCTTAAAAGATACACAAATGGCCAGCAGGCTGTATAAAAATATTCAACTTTATCAGTAATTAGAAGACTCAAATTGAAACCACTATAAACCATCACTTCACACATGTCTGTATGTATTATTAAAAAAAAGACAGGTTTTGGTTAGGATGTGGAGAAATCGAGTTCTTGGATATTACTGGTAGGGATGCAACATGGTGCATTTGCTTTGGAAAACAGAATAGATCCAAGATATTAAAAATAGAACTACCATGTGGTCTAGCAACCCTACTTCAGGTATTTTTCCAAAAGAATCAAAACTGGGATCTCTAAGATCATCAGCACTCATTGCGGAACTATTCACAATACCAACAACTGGGTACAGCCTACATGTCCTTTGCTAGATGAATGGCTGAAGAAAATGTGGAGTGTTACATGAAGGAAGTACTATGAAGCCTTTAAAGACAAAGGTGCTGCCTGTGGGTGCTACTGAGTAAGCATCACAAAAGTCTGCCCCTTTACTGCCACCATGTCCAGGTCAGAGTCTCTGAGGAGCCGGGACAGCTGTGCAGGTTCTTCATTGGAGCCTAAACTCTGAGACAACTGATGAGAGCTTGAGAAGCTGTCTGGAGCTATAGCGATGCTCAGACTGTGGTGAGTAGGCCACACCCCCAGCGGTCCAGAGGCTACAGGTCTGTCACTGATGCCATGTGGAGGAGGAGGCTGCAGCCATGAGGGCAAGGCCACATGAGGTAGACGGAGGAGCCGCAGAAACAAACAGGGCTGCTTAGGAGAAGAGTCTCAACCAGTGTCTCGGTTGATGAAGACACTGAAGAAATTCACCTTGGAGATGACTGAGCAGTGTGGGAAATTGAAGTGATTGGAATCATGACTGAGGGAGACTGGCAGAAGAAGACTTTACTTTGGTGGTTCTGGGAACTTTGGTGGTGGTCATGGAGGAGGCTTTAGTGGGAATGACGACTTTGGTCATAGAGGAAATTAGTGGCTGAGGTGGCTTTGGTGGCAGCTGTGGTGGGGTGGATGTGGTGGCAATGGGGCTGGCTATAGTGGATTTTCTAATGATGGAAGCAGTTTTGAAGGAGGTGGAAGCTACAATGATTTTGGAAATTATAGCATCAATCTTCAAATTTTCAACCCAGGAGAAGAAACTTTGGAGGCAGAAAGTCCAACCCTATATTGATGGAGGCCAAACCACCAAACCAAGGTGGCTGTGGTGGTGCCAGCAGCAGCCGTAGCCATGGCCATGGCAGAAGGTTTTAATTGACAGCAGGGAACAAGGCTTAGCAGGAGAGGAGAGCCAGAGAGGTGATGGGAAGCTACAGGTTACAGCAGATTTGTGAGCTCAGCCAAGCACGGTGGTGGCAGGGCTTCACTCCTACAAAGAAGACATGTTTTAGACAACACTCATGTGTATGGGCCAAAAACTGGAGGGCTGTATCGGTGACTCATTGCATAACAGGTTATTTTAGTTTCTGTTCTGTGGAAAGTGTAAAGCATTCCAACAAAGAGTTTTAATGTCGGGGTTTTTTTTTTTTTTTTTTTTTTTTTTTTTTTTGCACCCATGCTGTGGATTGCCAAATGTAATATAGTCTGATCATGCTGCTGAATAAATGTGTCCTCAAAAAAGAAATTAGGAAAAATGGAAATTCTGCACCATGTGATCAAATGGATGAAGCTGGAGGACATTATGCTAAGTGAAATATGCCTGTCACAGAATGACAAAAGCTGTCACAGAATGTCCATTCGTGTGGGCACCTAAAATAGGCAGTCCATAGAGTCAGAGTGGAACGGGAATCCTGAGGAGCAGAGGGCAGAGGGAGAGGGGCAGTTGCTAATCAACAAGCAGGAAGTGTCAGTTCAGTCCTAAGCTCTCTGTGCCCGCCCCTGCCGTTCCTGCTGTCCACAGTGCTGGTGTTGAGGTGATGTATGCAGGCTGGTCTGCACACCTGAAACTCTGTGAAGGGGGCAGATCTCAGATGAAGTGTTCTTTCTACAGCGACATGAGACAAACTGAACGAAGAAGAAGATCAGTGTGTCACTGCAAACTTTTAAATTGATGCTACTGACTTTTTAAAGTGAAGCAGTCCAAATATATTTTGGAAACTAAGAAAATGAACTCTTGAGATTCAGCAGAGCATCCTTCCACCCACAAGCTGAGCAACACTCATCAAGCCCCTGCTATGCTGATCAGTTCTCTGGTTTCAGGGCCCTTGAACTCTTTCTAGGTGTTCACATCAGGGCCAGTGGAGACTCTGAGCAAGGTCACCCTAAAATGTGAAGAAAATTGGCTATGATCTTGGGTTTAGGAAGGCCAAGGGTCCCTGGGGGAGGGAATTAGTGATAGGTCTCATAAGTACTCATACTGTCTAGAACCAACTGGCTCCCTGAGAAATTCTGGATCAGATTTTGGTTAAAAACAGGGAAAGACAAATGTGCTTCCCACGTACTCTTCAGCAGTGCTGCCCATGACCCCAGCCACTGGTTAGGGGAAATGGTTTGTAAGGAGAAGGGAAGGTTACACAGTCCCTTCTTAGATTTGGAGGAACAGAGGAACAGAGCATCCATGAGAGAGAACAATACATAAATGCAAGACTCCAGTAGGAAGCAGCTACTGGGGGGCTGTGTCCTTGCACCTTTTGGACAAAGGCAGGCAGCGGTGCCTTAAGGGATTTGCTCAAGGTTGCAGCCACACTTTCTTCCTGCCACAAAACCGCATTCCTGATGAGCAGCTAGAAGTGTTTCATGCCCTCTCAGGACAAAAAGGGACCAATAAGACAAAGACCCTGAACCTTACCCTTGACCCTTGGCCCTTGGCAGGTGGCCGCTCTGTCTTGTCAGATTCGGCCTCCACTCCTGCTCCCAGGGCACAGGCAGCGAATGGGATGCTCCTTGACCAGAGTGGCTAGCAGTGCTTTTCATCAGAGCCCAGGAAACTGCTTGAAATGATTCCACTCTTGTCTTAATAGGCACGACCTTTACTCCTGGGACACATTTTTCACTGTCAGATCTGCCTTGTAGCCTGAACCAAGGCAGTGATTCATTTGAGTTTTCACATTCTCTCTTTCATTACTAGCAGACCCCTTGGAGCCATTTATAGTTTGGACTTTGGCCCCTCTTGTCTTTTACTTATAAAAAAACAGGAAGGCTCCCCCTATTTGCAGGGAGTTCTGCTTCACTTTCACCCCACTTCCTTTTGTTTAACAGGGTCAGTATTTTTGTCTTCTCTGCTCCCATAGATTATTTTTACAGATCTGATTTAAAGGAAGCTCAAGGAAGACCTCTCAGGGCCTTGTGATTCCATGGCTTGCTGCTAAATCCCATGTAGTCAGGCTGTTTGCCTGTTCACTTCCATGAGGCCTAACATGTTTTTCCCCCAGTAAGTACAATTACAGGGAATTGATTTTGGCTCAGTACACAAACAAGTCAATCATTGTTATAGGTTCCTGACAAATACATGAGCTGTCTGCAGAAGTCACATCCTAGCCTTTGAGGGTATGTGGTTTATACTTGACCAGTGGTCAGAGGTAATGACAGACACAATAAAGAGGATTCATGTATCATATCTGGGATGGCTTAGGAATAGCAAATACTTTATTATTTTTATGCTAGAGATAAGGAAAGCAAAACCAGATGAGGCTGTCTAACAGGTGATATTAAAGATCTCTCAGGTTCTGTTTAATCTTATATACTTGCATCTATAACAAAAGTCTTAGATACCACATATTTCTTTGTTATTGACCTCTAGAACCTATTTAACCCTTAGAGTTTATCTTTGAAACTATTGCTTTCTAACAGGAGAAGAAAATGCACATCATGCACAGAACACTTTTTTTTTTTTTTTTTGCCAAATCACAGAGCTTGCTCATATTTGTTTAGAAAAGCACACAGATCTGTCATAGGTCAATCAGATCATTCATGGCATGAGACTTCTCTAAATTTGCCTTCTGGCTGGGTTTGGAAATTCCTGCTTCTCTTATTCTATTACAGCTGCACTTTGGCAAAGGGATTAATCCTGCTCCTCTGCATAACACCTTGACTCAGGAGACATAGGGGATGGCACCCTGAGTTCCTACTGAGACCTCAGAACTTCACCTAAGAGGAAGTGGTGTAGCAATAAGCAGGAAGTCACTGTTTGCATGATATGATTTTAGGAGGTACCATGGTTACTATCCATTCTGTCACTGCCAATCATCATTCCATAAGAATAGTTTTACTGCTTTTGTCCTAGAAGGCCCAAGAGTTTTCTGACAACATTTGTTAACAAATCTGTTCCTATCAGTTAGTACATTAGTTAACCTTCAGCACTTTGAGTATCTCCTGTGTGTCAGGAGATACCTGATAACCATGTTTTAATTTCTAGTTGATGGGTATCTGAGAGAAGGCTCCACAGAGTTGTTGAGGTCCCTTGAACTTGCCTACCACTGTGATCAGGAGGGTGCATTTTGAACTCAGATTGACCTGGGAACTAATAACAGGTACTATGACAGTGGGAAAGTTAGCCAATGTATTTAAGTCCAATTGTCCTTATTTATAAAATAGGGGTAGTAATACCCCTTAGGATTATTTTTTTTTTCCTTAGGGTTATTTTTTAATAATTGATTCAACACTTGAAAGAGGGCTAAGTACATATGAAGTCTTCCACGAATATTCATTATTTCTACTATTGCAGCAGAATGGAATACTGGATTTGGGTAGGGGAGTGGAAAGACACCTGGATGAAGAAATGCCTGTAAAACAACTTCTCCCGGCATTATCTAAGCAGTGTTATTTGGAGGGGGGCATCAGGAAAAGTCAAAGAAGCAGACTTGTGAACTATGTTGCCTAAGGTCTTTTCCCTCTCTTGGAGGAATGTGAAGAGGGAAGCTCTTGGAGAAGAGTGAGTGAGTGTTCACATTTCATGGTGTCTAGCACTCTCAGTCTGCTTCTCAGTCTTGTTTTTCCTCTTTATTCCAACCTTCTTGTTCTCTACCCAGGTATTTAGAATTTCTCACCATTGGACAATTACACATTTCTTTTGCCTAGAAAACATTCTACTTGACTGATTTGGTTAATTCTGATGTGAAAGTCAGGCCTCAACTTATATGCAACTTCCCCTGGGAAGCCCCTGGCCCCACTAGGCTGAGCTGAGGGCCCCTCTCTCATGCTTCCCCACTGCACCCCACCAGACATGTGTCACATTTATTATAAAGGCCTGTTCACATTTGTCTTGTCCACTATGTTGTATGTTGAATAAGAGCTGTTTGCCCTCTAGTTTGTTCATAAAACCCCCAGCTCCAGCTTCTAACTTAATGACTGGTAGTTAGAGAAATATATATGTAAGTACTTATTACATAAGCAAGTTAATTGTGAAGTTTAAAAGAGGGGAAGTTGCTTTGGATTTATCCTAGCATTCCTACCGTATATGTTAATACTACTCTGCAAAGGTTCTTGCTAACACAATACCGTTATTGTTCCCCTTTTCTCTTGTAGAAACTGTCCACAGATTAGTTAAATGTCAGAAACTGGAGGGCATTCTATAACGTTAAAAATAATGCACATAAGGACTTCACTACTTGCTTAAGGTTTACTTGCATAAGGTTTACCAGGATCCTGGTTCTTTATCAGATGATGAAGAATGCATCTGAGTCAGTTGTTCATGGAGATGTCTTCCAAGTCATTTTTAAAACTGCAGCTTTAAGCCATGTGAAAAGAAAACAAATTTAGGTTTCTTCCCAGCTGGAATCTATTTGTGCTATTTTGGGTACAAAAGACTCTCAATTACTTTCCCCTAGCTGGGACTTTTCCAATTTAGCACATGACCTCTTAATCGGTGGTTAACGTGGGGCAACCAGACATTTATCATGCAAACCCAGGCCCTTGAGCTTCAGCCTGTGCTTGTGCCCCTGGCCTCGACCTGGACACAGTTCCTCTTTGTGTCCTGTGACCAATGAATGAAAGAGGAATCACAAACCTAACTTCCTCTAGAACAGAGAGATTGGAAGGAAGCACTTACTAATGCAGAGTTTAAGATGCACTGGGGGTTAAAGCCCTTTGCTAAGTTGCTGTACAGTAGGGCTTGGGAGTGGAGGAAAAACATGTGGGAATAAAGGTTTTATCTTTGTATTAAAGGCAACTTATTTTGAGATGATTGTAAACTGAGACCAAAAACCTGCAAGTCAAGTACAGAGAACTCTGAGAACAGCTTACTCAGACCCCCACTGTTAATCTTTCAGTGCTTCAGCTCAGCTCCCTGTCTCGGTATGAGTCTCTCCATTGTATGATTTGCACAGAGGGAAGTTCCCTTCTTCTGGGTAAAACATGGGAGCAGTATCATCAGGAAGACTTGGGAACAACCCAACAAGAAAGGGTGGAAATTGGAAATAAGAATTACGTTGACTTGGTCAATGTAGAAACCGGGGCTCAGAAAGAAGCAGTAAGATCCCAAGATCACAAGACTAAATCATGGGCGGTGCTCGAGAATATAAAATTTTAAATCTTCTCCTTCTATTACAACACACTTTGTCATTGTAAAAAGACAATCAGAAATAAAATGGCCAGTTCTATTTTTCCAGCTGTGTGATTTTGGGCGAGCCTATGACTCAGCCCACTCAACTGTAAAATGAGGGAGGCTGGACTAGCCTTCAGATTCCTTCTACTTCTAAGCTCTTTGAATAATTTAATAAATTATTTTCATTATATAAAATAAAAAATAGCATTTTTTTTTCTGCTTCACTGACAAAAATATGTTGGGCACATTATTGTTCATTATCAAAAATAGGCTAATTGGTGCTCATAGCATGTTTTATTCAGTAGCAAAATAGTAATCTCCTCCTATGCATTTGCTTGCTATGAATCTTTGATACTTTGTTCCATTTTCCCTCTGGGCTGGTCACTCTGCTGAGAGCATTGGATTTCTAATTCTGAAGGACAGGGGTTGAGAGTGTTTCTGATGGGTAATTAAGGGAATGGATTGAAGGAGTCCATGAACTTGGTTTTAACACAACGTTGGTGGCCTAGAAGTCACTCTATCTTCTTTATGATAGGAATTCTTTCAGCACTGAGCTCACAGCAAAGGCAGATTTATTCTGAATTTATCCCGTGATTCTGAACTCCACTGACTTCAGACCTATGCTCAGTGACTCTGTGGTTGACATGTGATTAATACTCATTTTCCTTTTTCTTCATATAGTATGATTTTTAGGTTTTCTCACTATTCTGACCCCGTCCTCTTCCCACTAAAAGGATACTCTATCTAATATATTTTTCTCTAAGCTAACTTATTAACATTAAGATACTTCTTAATCATGTTCAGTACCTTCCACTGAAGTCTGATTAGCCTCAAGAGGGGCAGATAGAAGTCATCTCCATCTGCTGTGCTTGCTTACAAGTACTAATTGGAAAGTGAGGCATTACTTATTAAACAATTCAGGTTATTTGAGTTTTCAGCACTCAGTTTCTTCCTTATTTTTTAGCAACCTGATTTTCTTTTTTTAGCAATTATCTCTTCTTCTCTGTGGACATGGTCTGCTGGGATTGTGCTCAGAGTCCTGTGTATTCCTCCCCAGGGATGTGTGAGCAAGCCAGACCAATCTGATGTTGTTTCCCTGGAGTTTGAATCTTGAACAGAAAGATAGTGAAGTTGAAAGTAGTTGGATTTCCATCCAACCTGAGCAGGGCTCCTTGATTATGTTATTTTTACTATGAGCATTTTTGTAGTTCTGCTTTCTGGCCTGCCATTCGTACTGTGAATGGCACATTCTCCTGGTATACACGCAGCCCTTTTACGTAGGTTAGTTAGAGTTACTGTCTATTGCTTCAAACCAAGAACATGGGCTAATACTACCATTGTAAATGGTGGTGCGCTTGCAAATATACAGTTCTACATTTCTCCCTAATAGTTTCATTAAAACTTATTCATACAATTCTAAAAAAATTATAAGACTTGCCTACCTTTAATTTTTTTTGCCATAACATGAAATCTTTTTTCCCCAGAGGTCAATCCGTGGTAGAGAAATCTGAATGTTTTCCTGTATTCCTTCTTCATACACATGATTCTATATATATTTTTTAAACTAAGGAAATCCATTAATAAAACATCTAATTTGTCTGAAGATAAAAGATTAGTATGTCTTAAAAAGGTATACTATCTGCCTTTCAGATGGGAGAAGATAGTTCAATAATGGCAGTGTACAGGGTGCAGGGTGATATCTTCTCTTTCAGGCACAACTGAGGGAGTAGGAAGCACTTGCATCTGCCAAGATGTCAGTATTCTGCCATTAAGTCAGATTCCATCCTTTTACTTGTGCTGAAATGACAAAAGGATAGAAGCTGTCCTAGCATAAGATTCAGATCAGTGCTTGAACCCTCTGCCCAAGTAAGTGGCAAAGCAGCCGGAGGCCAATGCTAAAGCTCTGGTGACCTGGTGAAACAGCTCAATGTCCCATGTGTCAAGTAATTCATCCAACCAGTCAGCTCTAGTGTGTTGGGTCTGTGCTTGTCTCGATTTAGATTTTAATGGAAAATTCTTACACTTATTGGTGAATTCTCAGTCAGGTATTCAACTGGCCATATCCAATACTCCCTCTGGGGAGTAGATGCGAAGATGAGCTAGTGCAAGAAGTGTAAGGGGGGGGGGGAGCAACACCTAGAGAAGTCAAAAGGGAGAGGAAACAGGAAGGTCAGGAAGCAAGGCCTTGCCCACTGCAGACTTGAGGATTTCTTGCAACCCAACTGGAGTCTCAGACTCCAGAACAAAGAGCACCTGGTAGAGGAGGCCTGCTTTGGGCAGGGGCAGCCATGTTCTCCCTCCTCACCTTGTGCCTCGGGTCGAAGACTTCGCAGGAAAGGCATGGCCTCCATGGATCCTGAAGGCAACAGTAATGGCAGCTGTGGTTTTTATGCACCTTGCCACTGAATGGTGAGGGAGCCATGTACCGAAGTCTACTCCGATAGCATTGCTCCACGCAGGAGTTCTGGAGTTAGATTGTGTAGATCTGAATTCTGGTTTCAGCACTTGTTCATGTGTGCTCTTAAAAAATTCAGTAAGCCTCTCTGTGCCGCTGACACTTCAGCTTTAAAGTAGAGCTAAAATTAGTAAACATTCTATGGTATCATTGTAAAACATTTAGAAAAATGCCTGACATAGTACAAGCATGTTAATCTCATGTCAGTCCCTATTGAATTGTCTTGTAGTGCCGGTGCTTTCTCTGAATTTTCTCAGTTGTTTGTGAAGCAACCACTATAGTTTGGTTTTTATATTTGAGCTCTTTGCTGTCTTTCATTCCCTCCTTTCTCCTCCCTCCTCTGTCAGACTCCCCCAATTCTGCACAACAAATATAGTCGAGCTGTGCAGTTTCATTATACAATATTACTTGTGTATTTCAAGATCTACCTGGGCACAGGAGGCATCAAGCAGGACCCATAGAAAGGTTTTCAATTTCTTCAGGCAAACATGTGGTTCAGCATTGTTTCCCCAAGAGGTATCTTTGGCAGATAAACTGGACTATGCTCCAACTTCATAAGCAAGCATAAAAAGGGAGATTTGAGGCCCTCCCTGGTGGCGCAGCGGGTTAAAGCACAGCACTGAGAATCTAAAGCCGCTTCCTCATGAGTTCGATTCCCGCCTGCCCCGGAGGTGACCACATGGCGTGGCAGACCTCTCCTGACCCGCCCGCTGCTCCCCTCAGCAGTGTACTTCGTGGATCTGCCTGTTCTGCTCCCCACTCTGTCTCTGGTGAATCCTCTCACCCTCCGCATCTCTGGCCTGTACCCCAGTTCTGTATGAATAAATAAATAAATCTTTAAAAAAAAAAAAAAGGGAGATTTGAGAGATCCTCAAAAGAAAAGAACTTGCCATGCAAATTTCACAGGGCCATCACGGAGCATCACCTGTGGATGTTATGGCCAAGAGGAATCAGAAACTTGAAGATGAAATGTTTAATGATGAAAAATTACCAGGGCCACCAAGGAAGCAGTGAAACTAATTAAGCAAGCACCTCAAAACACGGCAATGGTTGCTGCAAAGTCTCAGCACCTATACATAGAAACCTGTGATGGTTTCTATGCCCTGAGTTGTTTGAAAACACTGAGTTGGCAACAGCACAATTTTGAATAAAGATCTAACTATACCAGGAAGCAGGAAGTACATATGAGAGACTCGGGAGACCCTGGTGGCCTGATAACTAGTCAGTGACAGTTGTGTGACCCAGGGTACATAGTGCCTGTCCTATGTGCAAATTTCATTATTAAGAGTTTTTGTTCTTTTTAAGAAAGGATTATTTTATTAAAATTTTTTATTTTTCCTGAGGAGATTAGCTTTGGCCCTATAGCTGTACTGAAATGTGACTTTAGCTTTAAATGTCATGTTTTTGTTGATTTATGTATATGTTGAGGTGGAACAAGAAGCATATTTTCCAAACCATCAGTCCAGGGTAAGTAAACAGGCCCATGGGCTATCCTTTTAGGAACTAAGAAAGAGAACTTCCCTAAAAGAAGTCTCCTAAATGCTGTCAGGGAGATGATTTATTGAGCAAACACTGATGAAAACATTTAGAGATTCCATTCATATCTGGAATGTTTAAAAGTATTAGTTAATTAGTATTAGGTGTTTAAAAATACTAATTTAATCCTTGCAACTACTCTGTGATATAACTACTTGATTTGAGTTCTCTTCCTTGCCTAACCATGGTAACTGAGGACAGTGAAGTTAAATGAGAAGCCCCGTTGGACTTCGAGCCCAGGTAGGATTTGTGTCTCCAGGGTTTGTGCTTTTACTCATCAGACCTCCTGCCCCTGGAGTAAATGCATTCTCACATCCAGAACCTTTAAGTGCAGACCCTTTGGGGCACAAATCTGTGAAAGGAAATCCCTATCTTCTCTAGGGCTATCTGGCTTTTGAGAGGAGCCCTTAACATGTGAGGTGCTGAGTTTATATGTTTTTAGCACCCACCTCAACACTTGGCAGTTCCTTAAACCTAATTTGTCTATCACTTGAGGGAATATTGAAAGACAAGTTCCATGGCCAGAAGCCATGCTTAGGGTGGTAAACATGATGTGTATTCTTCCATAAAGTAAGCTAGAGAAAAGAAAATGTTATTAAGAAATGCATAAGCTAAAACAGAAAATCTTAAGGTAGAAAAAATAAACTTATAGTATGTCAGTACTCTACAGTAGCAACACTGTAAGTTTGTTATCTGTTTATAAGAAAATTGGAGAGAATGAGCCCAAGTAGTTCAAACCCGTGTTGTTCAAGGGTCAATGAACAGTCTCTTCTGCCACAAGGACACATGTTTCTAGAAGTCAGATTGGCTCATATGTGATTGCTAAATTGGAGAATATTGAAATAGTGAAAGTCACATTCTCTGATGGTGTAGCTACTTTGTAGCTGCAACCAGGTAAAGCACAAAATCCACTCAAGATCTGAACACAGCAAAGTGTGGGAGAGAAGGGACTATGAGCTGCCAGTGCACCCTGCTACCACCTGTCCCCAAAGAGGACACATGTGTTCTTACTAGCGCTTACTGTCTTTTGATCTTTCAATATTTGCCCTTGTGTTTCTCTGATTCAAATCCTCTATTCCTCTTTACTCTATTTCATCATAAAAAGATGCTATTGGGGAAATTCCCATTTATACCATCCTTTCCTATTTTATTAGGGATATCATTGTTTTATGGGACAAGTATTTTCTCTTGGGGTTTTTACAGGTATTTTGTTGCTTAATTAGAACATTGCTTAGAATTTTTAGTTGTTTGTTACAATTTTTCTTTAAGTTTTTATAAGGAGGATTTTCATGTACCTTATGAACACTTTTTTTTCCTAACAAACACTGTTAATAAGTACATGTGACAACTATAAATTTGTAAATATAACTGTTTTTCAAAGAACTCAGTGTAGGTATGTTAATCTTTACCTTTTAGTTTAATGAAAGCTTAAGATAAAACTTAGTTAAAAACCTTTTTACATTATTTGGACAGAGAGATATTATTTGACTTATTCAAGGAGGGCAATTAATTTTAGTTGAATATTCTTTCCCTGATGATATATTGCCTTTGACTTGGGAGCTTTTCTTATTTACCACTCATAAATTTTCTTAGACATATATTAGTCATATAAGGAAACCAAAGTTCTTTGAAAGTAAATTTTATTAAAATCTTTTTTTTGCACACAATACATGCCATATGTGTGACGTTTATGTTGGGATGAACTTTGACAAATGTAAACATCACCCTCTGAAGTTTTCTTTGTGTTCTTTCCAGAGAATCTTCTCCATGCCACTTCTAAGCAGTTACTGGTCTACTTTTGATCACTGTAGATTAGATTTGTCTTCTCCACAGTTTTATAAGTCAAGCAGTCCCCAAACAGTTCCCAAGTCAAAGAGTCAACCAGTTTCAAAGCAACAACATCTACTGCAGATTCTAATCCAACTGATTTACTCCATAGACATAGCCAGTGAAAAGCTCTGAACCCCAGTGGATTTAGACAGATAATTGCTCTTAGCACAGTGGGTAGCGTGAGTTTTGTGTTTGCATTGATTCCCTTGGCCCCCTAAAGCTTGTGGGGTAGATGTAGCAGAGGATCAGATGAATGCATATAACACAGTAGATCTGGTTCATCGCTGAGGAATGCTGAAAGTAGGAAATCCCATCAACATTATAAAGGGACTTCTATCTCTCCTGGAAGCAAATCTGCCTACTAACTCAGAGGAAACATTATCTTCATGGTTCTGGAATGCTTCTGGGTAGAAGAGAGAAATGTTAATTTTATTACCCTAGAATATAATAAAATCTAATCCCTGCTATAAAGCAGCTTTGTAAACATCCTTGAAGAGAGTTGTTAATGCCCTCTGCTCAAAAGGTATGCAGAAATGTCAGAATTATCTCCCAACACTGTTTAATGAAATCATGAAATTATGCTCGTTTGTGTATAATGTAATTTGTTCTGCATACTTTTAAAAAAAATCATCTTTCTTTTGCTAGAATTCAAATATATGATTGTGTTACAATTGGTTTCTCTGCTTACTTGGTGATGGATTCTTGTATTGTTTGCATGGGGAAATGATGCGTAAAGTCACTGTAAACATACATGTACAATTCTGTGAAGGGACATATGCCTTCATTTCTCTGAGAGTAATTATCTAGGAGTACTAAGTATGTTTACCAAGGAAAAGTAAAATCTATGCTTAAACTTTTAGGAAATTGCCAAATAGTATTCCAAACTGGTAGCATTCTATTATATTCCCACTAGCAATGTGTCACAATTCCCTGTGTTTTACATGCTTACCAATACTTTGTGTAATTGGCCTTTTTAACTTGACCTTGGGGATTTGTCTATTCTTTTACAGTTTGTAGATTTCCACCTCATCTCTTTTGAAGCTTTGATATTGGGTATATACATGTTCAAGATTGTTGTGTCTTATGATGAGTTGATGCCTTTAGTATTACAGAGTTTTTTGTCTTAGGTACAATTCCTTCTTTTGAAGTTTACTTTATATGACATTGTTTTCATTGATCCATGTAATATTTACAACATATATCTTTAATCTATCATAGTTCAATTTTACATAATTTTATGTAACCTACAATATACAATTTGGAAAAGAGTACATTTTCATTTTCTCCTCTCATCTTTATGTTCTATACTTTGTATCTAAATATATTATAGACCCTCATATATTATTTTTGTTTTAAATGGTTAATTATTTTGGGGGGCCTTCCTGGTGGCACAGGGGTTAATGTCTCAGCATTATCAAGTTATCACTAGCTATCACTGGTTATCACCAAGCTATCACTGTGGCATGAGCTCAAACCCCAGCCAGGAAGCTGTCCTATCTTGTCTGCTGCTCCCTTCAGCAGTGTATTTTAGTGGATCCACCTGTTCTGCCCCCTACTCTACTCTGGTGAATCCTCTCACCCCACCCCACACACACCTCTGGTCTATACCCAGTTCTTATATGCATAAATACATAAAAATAAATCTTAAAAATGGTTTGTAATATAAATTTAGAGGTGAGGAAAAAATGTGTTCTACATTTACATACATTTTTATAATTTCTATTTCTTTGGGAACACTTAACTCTTCTTTGGTATAATTTTCCGCATGTCAAAAGTGCCTATTTTATTATTTCTTATAGTTTAGGTATACTGGTGACCCTTCTCTTAATTATTGTTTGATACATTCTTATTCTGCTTTCATCTTTCAGAGTTATTTTTGTCACATAAAGAATAATGGGTTGACATTTTTTTTTTCCTGAAGCACTTAAAATGTGGTAATCAGTCTCCAAGATGTCCTCAGTGGTCCTTCCCTGTAGTGTTTATGTATGTGTGTGTGTGTTCAGAGCCTTTCTTTCGCTGAATAGGGGCTAACTCAGTGATTGGTAGCATGTGATTGAAATTACATTATATGACTTATGAGACTATTTGTGAAGTCATCACCTCTTGGCCCTGGGTCTCCTGGAAACACTTACTCCATCCAGACAGTCGGTCACCATGTCATGGGGCTCAAGCAGTTTCACAAAGTGGCGCATTTGGAGAGAAACAAAGTTGTCAGTGACAGCCTGTCAGACATGAGAGTGACAGACCTTGAAAAAGGATCCTTTGTCCCCTACTTAGAAAACTCATGGGAGACACCTAACCAGAGTAGCCTGAATGACTCAGTCCCAGATCCTGACCACAACATCTGTGAGAGATAACACTATAGTTAAGGTTTAAAATGGCTAGTTTTGGGTGATTTTTATGTTGCAATAATTAGCTAACAATTTTCTTCTGGTCTGACTTGTTTTTCATGTTGATGGACATTTTTTGTTCCCCTCTATGTTGTGAGCCTTTTGTTCTTTGGTTGGTCTGTAAGATTTTCCCTGCTGTTGGTTTTCAGTAACTTGTTTGATTATGTCATGTCTTGGTGTTTTCTCTTTACACATTATCATTTCTTTCACAGTATTTTTATCCCCCAAACCAATGCTTACATTTAATCAGTTCAGTTTTATTTGACAAATGTTCTGGAAAAAGCCTGTTTACCTCATGTACCATAAGACACTACATTTTTGATGGAGAGGACAACCAACCAGCAACAGCTCACACTGCTGCACAATGCCTGACTTAGTTCTGCCACACACCATGGGCTCTCAGTCCTCTTTCTAGAGTTCACTTTAGAGGACAGGTGGGACAGGTTCTGGCTTTGGGACATCTTGTCAACTTTAGGGGTGTGATTTCATGGCCTATATTACATCCAGGCTTACTCTCTTTCTTCTTAAGGAGAGGGTATTGTGCCTTTTATGTTTTACTTCCTATACATGCTATTTAATTTTTATTTTCTTCCTAACATGGTGACAATATTGTGTATCTTTATTCCTTTACTACAGGGAAAGAAAGTCTTGTCCGCAACCTGGAGAGTTTTGAGTTTGAAAGCAATCCTTCTGAGAATGGAAAATTACTTTCATCTGATAGTAATAGTAGGAATAATAATAATCACCAGTAATATAACATAATAGTTTACAAGGATAGTAAATTGTCAAAATAATGATGTATATTGAGTGAAGATTATACTAACCAACAAATCTTACTGATATTTAAAGGATGCTAGATTATTAAAGATGAGAAAATGATTGCTGGTACAAGATTTGCCCCTTTTCTGTGTCCACATCTCTTCATTATTGGGGGGGCATGTCCTCTTATTGGATCCATTCCACCTCTGATGAGTTGTTAGAGTGCTTGGCTTGTTAAGCACCTGAGTGGTCCCCAACTTCTACTAGGACGCTACCTACCCCTCATTCTAACTAGTAAACAAAAGCATGGCAGCTCTGCCCACACGCAACAAGGGATAAAGTAACTGAGTGACCCAGTCAGTTTTGGTTTTTTATTAGCTCATTAGCCTCAGATCTCCCACTCTCCTTGCTTTTTGTAGGTTTGTACTGCATAGTTTCAGAGGAATTTCCTGTTTTAGGAAAACACATTCCCAGAAGATCAACTCAGTCATAGGACCAGAAGACTACTTCAATTTCAGCATTCTACAAAAGAAACTAATTATCTGCAGAGGGCTGTGACCTCTCAGGCAGAGTTTGTAGATGTTTCATAGGGGGACTTCTGATTTCTCGGCTGTGCTCACCTAAATTTAAATTTTATTATTTTTTTCTATAACATTAAAACAAAAGTCACTTTCTAAATATTATTGTAGCTTGTCCTTGTTGCTGTAATTCTGTATCAAAGAGCTGGATGTTACTTTTAACATTCTTTGACTACTTATTTGGTTTGTTCCCCATATGTATACAGTTGAAAGGGAAAAGTTCTAATTTTTGGATATCCAAACATATGTTCAAACCCCAGTTCATTGTGTCATGGGGATAATATTGTGGAATGTCAACTGGGAGGGAGAGACTAAATTCTTCAGATTCAAAGAAGACAGTTTTACCAAGGTTGATTCTAATAGTTTCTGGTGTCATGTGTATTTTATATATATACATATACATATATATGTGTGTGTGTGTATATATATATATATGGATATGTTTCATATATATTTCACATATATACATATATTTCATATAATACATACACACATATATTTCATATATACATATACATACTTACATACATATATGTTTCATATATATGAAATATATGAGCTGATCTGGAGTGGTAGTTGTATTAGTTTAACATAGGACTCTCAGCTCAGTTTTGGGATAGTGAAGGGACTTTTGATCACCTGACATACTTCTCTGGGGGATTCCTTAATTATCAGATTAGAAAATACCCACTATTTTTTATTAACTGGAAGTGGAGAGGGAGAAGATAAAATCTTTAAGTAGTAAATTAATTCAACACTTGAAAAGATGCTAACATTTGGGAAGTATAAAGTATTTTGAGTTTGTGGTGAAGATTTAATAAATAATACATGAACAGTACTTAGAACAATGTCTGGCATGTAGTAAAATCTCCATGGGTTATTACATTGATTGAAACAATTCATGGCTGTCTCCAAAGTTGCTTATTCATTAGGAAATAAGGAGCTCATGTATGCACTGAGTCTTGTTTTCAGAACAATAAGTCCTTGGACTATAAAATTTCTTTTTATTTCATCATTAGCCTGTGGGCCCATGAAGGAGTCTCCTGCAATGATTGACGTTACCCATTTTTCCCCATGCTAAAAACTTCCTCCTAGAATTTGAATCTTACTCTAGCTGCATTCTTTTCTGTCCTTTTCTCTTGGCATATCCCTTCAAACAGATGAAAGCAAGCAAGACAGTATGAACAAAGGAAGAAGGGAACCGCTAAGTAAGGAAAGCAAGTAAGACTGTGTGCACTTTTCCCTGAGAACTGACTAAGGATAATATCTCATAATATATCCAAATAATAATACATTTTCATGAACTCCATAGAATTCATATGTAAGTACTCTGCAACTATAGATTTTATTTCTCTCTCTCTCCCTCCTTTCTTCCTTTCTTTTTAATTTTTCCAATAAGTTGGAGATTCTCTGTGGGTCTTTAAATGATTATATCTCATATTCTTTTACTGTGATCAGATGTGTTCTACATCATCTCAACTGAGGCTGAAACTGTTGACACTTAATGTTGCTACAGTTAGATGTACAAATATTACCCGACAATCTGAAGAGGTTGAACTCTGTAAATCCAGCATTTATGAAGATGTTAAATAAGTTTATTATTTATTTCTTATTACTACATAATATTTTAGGAATAGACTAACCATATTAATTTCTTGACATCTACAGTAATTTATTTTTAAATGTTTAAATTGTAAATTATGGCATCTTATTTGACCCATGCATTCATAGTACATCATCAAGAATTGTCACTTCTTAACAAAAGTGACTGCTGTTTATCTCATGCTTTTTTCTCTAACTTCTACTTTGATGTTTGCATTATAAACCTTGTTTTTTTGCTTTTGTTTATTTGGGATTTTTATAGTGAATTTTGACATAGTATATCGTATTTTACCTTTTAACTCTCTGAATCACTTTATTTTTTCTTAATGTATGATATCATTTCCTTAACATTTATTTTTATAATATGCTTATTATTTCCCTTACTTCATTTCACATTTGCTTCTATTCCCTTACTCTCTTTCTTGATAGTGATTTTTTTCCCCCTTAAATTTCTTTCAGTTATTATGTGGATTAAAGGCAATAGTTGCTTTCATTGGTGGTTTACTTTAGATCTTTAGGTACAAAGTTTCTTAAGTTATTAATATGAAATACCATAATGCCTGCCACCTATCCATATGAAGAATTTAGCAGAAATAGCATTTGTTTTCATTTCCCAGGTTTTGGATATTCTAATCTGGGATATCTTCCTAGATAGTTACTGAGTTGTTAAAATTTATTATATTTTCTTTCAAGCTTTAGATTGCATCTTGTTTTTTTTTTTTTAATCTTGTTTTATGACTGTGTTTGCTGAGCTTTTGGTTTGTTCTGTCTTTATTCCTATGTCTGGACTGCCAATAGAACCACACCTCCATCTGTGGCGCCTTTATTTACATCTCCTCTTTCCCACTGGCCCACTGGGCCACATTGCATTTTTCTCAGGAGGGAAGCATAGCTTGTGAACTTTCTGGAAATTTGTATCTTTGATAAGCTTGGCAACTACCCTTCTCCCTGGGGCCATCTGTAGGGAGCCCAATGAGATGCACCATCAACTGAGTATCACACTTGGCCTTCCACCATGCCTCCCTGTTCCAGGCCACACCTCCAACTCCACCGTGGGCATGATTGACTTTGAAAATTACTTCCAGCAAAGTTTCATCTTTTTGGCATCCATTTGTCCTTGAGGGTACTATTGGGTATCCCTATCTGCCAATGAATGAATACTCCCCAAAGGCGAACACATCTTTAATATATTTTGGAAGATAAATTTGCAAATATCAGTAACAACATGAGCAAAGAAAAAAGATTCTTGAACTGTGTTTGCTGCTGTGCAGTGTTGTTAGGAAACATGACAAGCTGATTCTAGCTGTGCTAATTTGCGCATTTTATTTACCTGCCCTCATCCTCTGTTTCTAACTCAGTCTCTTCCTAAAATAATGTCACATTCCAGCAGTGACATCTCTGTTGTTTCCAACACAGCATCTTTGCTGTCTTTCTGAATGTTCTTTTAACCATTCCTACCAAACGAGATTTAGGTTTTGAATATTATATATTTACATGATCTTTTTAAGGCAGTTTCCCCCCTCTAAAAAAAAAAAAAGTATGCATTCTAATTTATCTTGTGAGGAATGAAGGGTGGTGTCCTAATTTGGAACATTTCCGTTTCTTCCTGACATTTAATAAGCTGTTAGAGAAAACTGATGAGTGTGGCTTACTGCCTTCAAGTTACATCAGTTATTTAGTGAATTGAATGAGAATACATTAAGTTTATTTTTAGAATGTTCCCTCTTATAAATGTATCATGTACGTCAGAGAGACTTAGCAGCGACACTCATGTGGGAAGTGAACTTGTCAGCTATCACTCCCTGCATCCGGTCAGGTCTAATTGAAACTTAGTGAAGGAATAGGGACCATGAAAGAAAACGCCAAGTGAGTCAGTAGTGATTCAGCACTGAAGCCCAGAGCTAAGGACACTGCTTGGTTAAAGTGACAGTGCTGTGGAAATGGGGCTGAGACTGTGGGTGTGTGTTGTTATGGGTGAACAAAACTTTTGGCACTGGATATTTTGCTCAGGTTCGGCTGTGCCATTCTTCATAAACTTGAGAGGCAAATTCAAACTCTTTCTCCAAATGTTTTCTGTCATGATACAAAGAGGAGCTAAAAGGTATTCCACATAAACTCACTTGAAATTAAATTTTGAATTCTAACTAGATTTCTAAGAAACAGGACTATCATATTGTCAGTGCTTTATGCCAGAGACATCACAGCTATGTACTGTTGGTCTTATAACATTAATTTGACAAATGATGAGATAGAGACTCGGAAGGGTTAAAAGCTCAAAGTTTAGCCACTTTCAGTCGAGTATTGGACTTGGGTGGTGGTAGTGATGTGGGTGACATGGGTCCGAAGAGGAGTGACACTGTGCCCCTAAATTACACACAGTGTGGTAAGCCAGTGTCACCTCAACAAAAATTTACACAATTAAAATATAAATTAGACACAATTTGGGAAGCGCATGCACACGCACAAGCACAGAGTCAAACTCGGATCTTCTTTGTCACACAGACCAAAGGCCTTTCATTGTGCTATCTCCCACAGTGTAAAGAAGTTATTCACGTTGTCACATGAGCCCTACTTGCAAATCCAACTCCTTGAACTTAAAAGACTAAAGTCCCTAAAATATTAATCACTTACTAATGGTGATAACAGCAGAAATCATTTTGAAAATTTGGAGGTTAAAAGCACGATGTAAATGAAGTCAATACTTGTCTATTTTTGGTTTGATATTTGTAAAATTATTACCTCCAATTTTCATTCTTTTTTCTTTGGGAGACAGAATCAGGGCAATGTTGTCATATCTATGAGGATTGCTGCATGTCTATTTGAGATGTCTTCTTTGAGAATGACATTGGATTATGATGTGTTTCCCCTGTAGAATATGTGGGGGACCAAGTATGAAGGCTGATGACAGCATTGGCAATGTGGGGACAGATTCCATCAGAGATTTTATAAGGTCAAGATCCTCAGATTCAGCAACTCTTTCTGATTAGTTTGTTCATCATCACCCTGATCCTCGCTAAAGCTGGGGCAGGATTTTGTCTTAGGTAGCAGCCATCCTTCTGACAGAAATCTAATTTTTTGAATGATGGCTATTTCAGTCGCTGGATCAGATGCACATAAAGAGATGTTATTACTGCAGAAGTGTCACGCAAAGTCCTTAGAGCTATAGAAAGGAAACCACAGAAGCCAGGTTCTCCATCCATTTAATGTACAGATGAATACATCTGGCATCTACCTACACATTTGTTACTGCCAGCTGTCAACTTTTTGGGTGTTTTTTTTTTCTTTTGTATTCAAGAACTTGGGTGTAGGTCAGAGGTGTGAGGAGAGACAGGATTCACCAGAGACAAAGCAGAACAGGTGGACTGCTGAGAGGATCCATGGAGAGACAGGAGAGGTCTGCTGCGCCTTGGGGGTTAGCTCCCTGGCTGGGTATTGAACTCAGGCAGTATTGTTGGTGATAGTGCTGAGATTTTAGCCCCAGGCCACCAGAGACTCCCCTCCAACCTTCTATTTTTCAAATATATTTTAAAAGCAAATTTCTGTCATCTACTGTCATGTAAGAGAGACCACTTCAAAACTAAAAGGAGGAAGGATATCAGGATAAAGAACATCCCTTTAAGTGGAATGGATTTAGCAGCACAGAAATATTCATGATTGCACCTCTGAGCTGCATGAAAGCTAAGTCATGGGTCAGCCTGACTATCCATGAGTGGGAAGCAGTGGGAAGCCAAACAATGAATCCTGGACATTTGGCTCACTGATGAGACCTGAGGGGAATTTTGGGGAAAAGTGTCTTGTTCCATACCAAGAAATAAAGCTCAGAACATGGTCTAGTAATGTGTGCTAAAAACTACTGTGGAAACTGAAGGGAGATCATTGATTGCCAAGGACCAGGATTGAATCTGGGGAGTGACCAGCAGAAGGGACAGAGTCACGTCTGCCTCTTTACCCTCCTGGTGTAAGATACTGGGGGGTATGCGGCAGTGCTCAGGCGTGGCATCAAACATGCCCTCATCAGGAGCCACTGGCTGTACTGGAGGCCCGTGTAGAAAGGACCAGCCTTAGGTCCTTTCGCATGCTGCGTTCCTCCGCTCCCACCTGCGAGTAGCTGCCGCTCACCTTGGCCCAAGGGAGGCTGCGCAGTGGGTTGAGAACACCAGCCTCAGGGCAAGTTGACTCCTCCGCAGCTTTACAGTTGAGCTAAATATCCACAGGCGCCTTCTCCTGGGCGTGGCAATGCCAAGGGTCCTAGCCCGGCACAAAATGGCCACCCGTGCTGACCACGGGCAGGAGTATCAATAGGGGTTTTACAACGAAAGCAATTACTAAAATGTCTTTCTAAAATCTGGACGCTGTTTTTATAAAGCAGTTTGCAAACACAGTTTTGTTTGTTTCATAGATTTAGCTTTTTATATATTTGGTGCCTGCAGAAAAAAAGCTTTTCATAGATGGAGTCTTTATGTTTTATAACCTTTCTTTAAACTGATGAATGCTTTTAGCCGTAAATATTTGCTTTGAGAATTATAACTATATTGTTGCTTTCCGGCCTCCCCCACCCCCCCTTTTTTAAAAAGTGTATTTTCCAAGTATCTGTTTGACTTAAAAATATCACCTCAATTGTGATTTGAAAGATATTTGATTTTTAAAACCCAATCTGACAATTTTCACCATAAGAAAGATGAACCGGCCCGTTCATATTTAATTGAAGCTTTGATTTTAGATCTTTGATTTTATTTCTCTTATTTTATCTCATGCAGATAATTTGCTATATTTTTTTTTCCCTTGATTTTGGTGGGTTGATCATGGTTATTAATTCTCTGTGCTCTTGGCACTTATTTCTATCACATTTTATCTCATCTCTGAGGGATTACCCACTCATTCCATTTACTTCTATCAAACCACTTGTCTCTCAGCTGCTAATATGAAAGCAAGGTACCAGCTCTATCTGTCATCAAAGTGCTTTCTTTTCTCACTGTCCCCCTGACCTTTATAGAGCTTTCTCTTCCCTATTCTCATCTCAGATGAAACCTTAAGAAAACTTCTACTTCCCTCCCCTACTTGCTCTTTCCTCCTTTCTCAAGATTTTGAGATAGTTTGGTACTTTTAGAAATGTTTAGATTTTCCCCCATAGGATGTTTTTTCTATTTGGAATTATATCACAAAATCCCAGTCATTCTATTTTTTCTATTTAGATTTAAATATATGTATATCTAAATATAAAATCATACACATACACACCATACATGCACATGCACACATAGATGCATATACCACACAACATACAAACACATGTGAGCACACCCCCCCACACCACACATGCATGTGTACACCAACACAGGCACACACATGTACACACCCAGCACACACAAACACACACACATAAACATGCCCATATACATATACGACATACCCACACACACAGCACATATACACATGTGCATACATGCATGTCCACTACACATATATAGCATGCATACACACATGCATCAACATGCAACACAGATGACACATGTTCACACACATATACTTGCAAACACACACATATGCACGCACAGAGGTACAGAGGCAGACTCATATCCATGCTATTTCCTCACCTCCTGCTGCCCTCCCAAGAACTCTGTTTTGATCCCCACTTTGTTGTAACATGTTTCCTGATGACCTCCTTAGTTGAGTAAGTGGGTGACATGGGCCGTAGAGCCCCGGCAGGTGTAGTTCTGTTTTTTTCTGTCAGGGTGTCGGTCCACTTGTGGTGGAGCTCCCTTTAAAGATAACATAGCTCATGTGTCTAATTTTTTTAATGCCTGCAGGACAAGCTCTGCCAGGATATGCCCATGTATTTTTTGTTTGTTATGTTTCTCCCCATAAATCCTGCCTGGGATTCAATGAGTGCTTTAATTTTGCAGACTTGAGTCTTTCTTTAAACCAGGGAAAATTTCTTCTATTATTTCCTTAATTAATGCACTGCTGCATCTGTTCCCTCCCCCTCCCCTGGAACTCTTAGTTATTCACATCTTCCGTCTCTGCATCTGTCCTCCAAGCACTTTTGAAACATTCTCTCATGATTTCTACCTCTTTGTGGTTTTGTTTTGTGTTGAGCTGGCTTTACTTGATCATACAAGCCCCAACTCAGTCCCCAGCAGGCACTAATGTCCTTTAATTCATCTAAAGAATTTGTAAAGTGGGAAAAGAAAAAAACTCTTTGAATTTTAGAGTCTTTAAAAAAAAAAAAACATTGGTACTGAATTCCTTTAACTGCTATTATTAATATACATTTTTAAATCTCACACAAAAATGAAAGCTGTTATCTTTCTTCTCAAGCAAGTCTAGTTTCAGTTTGGAGCATTCTGCTTGTTTTTCCTTCACTAGATGTTGGGTCCTTTAGGGACTATTATGTTTTACTTTTTCCCATGCTTGATTATTTACACCCTTGGGATGTCAGCTAACTGGTTGAGGAGGCTCTTGAGTGATGGTGAAGCCAGGGATGCAGGGATCTGTGTCCCTGTGAACCGGCTACTTATGCCTCCTGCTCGGGGAAATCTGATGCACATGGAATGGGGCAGGAGGTCCTCCTGGACAGCTCTGTCTAGGCAGTCACTCAGGTCCCTCTCATCTGGAGGTTTGATCCTTTGGGCTCTGTCTTCATCCTCTGTGGGATTTAGTGAACATAGTAAATTGTACATTTGAGAAGGTGGCAAATGCTACCGAAGTAGAGCATAGAAAGTGGGCACATATGTATTATTGGCAGTATCTGGGTCTTGAGCCCGGGCAAGTTAAGTTCAGAGTTTATAACCTTAACCGTCATTGTTCTGCCATTTGTATGAGAAGCTTGCCAGTTGCTGAATTGTCATTCTAATCAAACCATACAACATTGGGAAAAGAATCACAGGTGGGTCTCTGGACTTTGAGACTTAGGTCAAAAAAACATTTACCCCTTGATTTCCACAATTCCCCATTTGGGCCGTTAGACCACTGTGGCATTTTGGGTTCTCAGAAATGAGTGTCACCTAAACGCCAATCTTCAGTAATTCCAGAAAAGTTTGGGTATTTCCACTTCCTAGAACACCCTGGTGAATCTCCACATTCCCTTTGGGGGAGATGAGGTGAAAGACTTAAGGCACCCGGGACACTGATTCTTCCTAAAAAAGATCTGTGACATTTTACTATGGCCCCTCTATGCTGGGAAAAGAGCTATGAAGGAATTAGACAATAATTCTGAGGTATTTAGCCTGAACAAGTGGGGAAACAGATGCTGTAGACTGAGATGGGAAAGATTATGGGTCATCTAAATGTGGGGGTACAGGAAGATAAAATTCCGTTTTGGCACATTAATTCTGAGACACTTTTAGGTAGTCAAATGGAGTTACTGAGTAGATGGTTGACTAGTTGGGCCACCTGCAGTAGTTGACATGTCATTTGTCTTTAAAACTGTGAAATCCCATGAGAGAAGGTAGAGGAAGAAGAAGAAATCCAGGAACCAAGTGCTGGGCTCGAAGAAGAGGCTATACAGCAAGGGTGGTAGCCAGGTTGTCATGAAGTCCAGTGGAGAAAGTGTTTTCTAGAAGTTGAAAGTGATCAGTGATAGTAGACACTGCTGGTAACATCACATGATCACATGGGGCCAGGACTGAGCATTGGCCATTGAATACAGCAACTTGGAGATCAGTAATAACCTTGGGAAAGCTATTTAGGGATTAGTGGTGGCAAAAGCCTAATTAGAGTGTGGTATCAGAGAACAGGAGGAGAAATAGTGAATAATCAAATCTTTCAAGTGGTTTTGCTGCAAAGGAAAATTGAGAAATTGGTAGTAGCTGATGGAAATAGTGGGGTACCATCTATCAGGTGACAAACTCATAGGCAGGGAGGCCAAGAGGATTAGTATAAGTTGCTATTGTTGGAACCAGAAGTTTTGGCTTAGCCAGAAGTCTCGTAGGTGGTTTTGATGCCACCTACCTCCTGTATGACTAGATCAGACTCTTATCCCCTGGCTTCCAGTTACTTCCTTGGTAAGGTATGAGTGAAGCTGATCTTAATGATCTGTTGTGAGGAGTTAGTGGACAATAAACTGTCACTATGCACATGGCATAGTGACAGTTCTTTAGCCAGTGCTCAGCACTGAAGCCTCTGTCTCTACCATCAGTACCTTCACCAGTGCCAACGCCACTGTTGTCCTCCTCCTCTCATATTCCACATCCTTTAACCATCAGCTAGACACAGTTTCCCTGTGCTGCCTCCTAGACTCTTACCACCATAGCAGACAGTTCTGGTTATTTGTCCCTGTGGCACTTTGTCTATGCACCAGCACTCCCTGCATTAGGGTGGTTGCCTTCATTCCTTTCACACCTGCTCTCTGTAGGGATGAGTCACTTGAAGGTGATATGCTTGACTTATTAATCATCAGATGGCTAGTACCTAGCATCTACCCGGATCTGTCACCTAAGATCAGCTCATAAATGTGTTTGAAATGAATATAGGTCTGAAATCAACTTTTTCTTAGACACAAGGCTGATATTCACTATGTATTTGAAAAAGTAAAAAGAAAATGACAGACACAGTTTAGGAGATGGAATAATGGAGATTTGGCAAGACTTTTGAAAAGTTCTATAAGTAATAACAGTAGGGGCTGCTTTAAACATCAAAATATAAGGCATGTATTTATGCTCATGGAAAGTACTTGGAATATTATTTTATTATGTAAAATAATTAGCTTCTTAGTCATGTGGTATTATGAAATATAGTTGGCTATGTCTTCAGGTTGTTTTTTTTTTTCCTTGAGGTAGTTTAGTGGTCAAGAATACAAACCCTGCATTTTGCTAAGTGAGATAAGTCAGGTAGAGAAAGACAGATACCTTATGATTTTACTGGTGTGTAGAACCTAAAACAAAAACCAAAACCAAACTCATAGATAGATGGTTATCAGAGGCAGAGGGTGGGTGTGAGGTAGGTGGTTGAGGTAGGTGAAGGGATGAAAAGCACAGGCTTCCAATTATACAAGTAAGTTAGGGGGCTGCACCAGACAGCTTGGGCTACTAGAGTTAATAGGATTGAATTGTGTATTTGGAAGTTGCTAAGAAAGTAGATTTTAAAAGTTCTCATGACAAGAAACAGAATTTTGTAACTTGGTGTGGCAACAGATGTTAGCTAGATTTATTGTGGTGATACAGTCTAAACAAATATAAAATCACCATGTTGTGCAATGTTATATGTCAGTCATACCCTAAAATACAACCAACCAGCAAACACATTCCAATGTGATATATACAAAATTTTAACACACTAGGAACCCCCAAATATTAATGAACATTCTCATGGATTGTTTATTAAATAAATTAATATTTTTCCTTTAAATTTAATTTAATTATATATATTTTATAGCATTCTTTCTTCTTGTATATTGAATGCCCTCTCCTTTCAGATGTAGTTCCTGTAAAGTTTCCGCCATCAGTTCACCCATGCATCATACCATAGTCCCTAGTATAAGAACGCATTCCCTCCCTTGTTTTGATCCCTCTTTCTCCCCTGCCCCTACAGAGTGTCTCTGATTAATAGTTGCCTGTTAATTTTGCTTTTAAATTTATTATAATTATTTTCTTTCCTGCTCCCTTATTTGGTTCCCCTACATTCTCCTATAAGTGAAATCATCTGATGTTTTTCTTTTTTCTTCCAGCATGATCCCTTCCAGCTCCATCCACATTACTGCAAATGGCATGAGTTTATATTTTTTGATAGTTGAATAGTACTCCATTGTGTATATATACACCACATCTTTTTGATCCAGTCCTCTATTTTTGGGCATTTGGGTTGTTTAATATCTTGTCTATTGTAAATAGTGCTGCAATAAACATAGGGGTGCAGGTATCCTTTTGAATTAATGTCTTTGAGTAGATACCTAGGTGTGGAATTGCTGGGTCAAATGGAAGCTCATTTTTAGTAGTTTGAGGAATCTCCACACAGCTTTCCATAGTGGTTGGACCAGTTTGCATTCCCACTAGCAGTGTAGGAAAGTTCCTTTTTTCCACCACGTCTTTGACAACATTCGTTGTTTTCTATTTTCAACATGTGCCATTATCACTGGTAAGGTGGTATTGCTTTGTGGTTTTGATTTGTAATTTCATGATTATAAGTGATGTTGAATATTTTTGTTGATATCATATATTTGTTGGCCATTTGCATTTTCCTCTTTGAAGAAGTTTCTTTTTAATCTCTTCTGCCCATTTTTTGACTGGTTTGTTCACTTTTTTTTTCTTGAGTTGTGTGAGCTCTTTGTAGATTTTTGTGATCAGTTGTCAGGGACTCTTTGTCCCCGATCATGGATTATTGGGAGGCAGAACAGGCAGGGTCTCAAGGTGGGAGCAGCGTCGGTGAGCAGAGATTCCTAGGAAAGGGAGAAAAGGAGTAAAAGGGGAGCAGACACGAGGAAGACATGGGAATCAGAGTTGGGCGCAAGTCTTCCTGTTCTGCTCTTAGCAGAAGATTATTTTATACATTAGGAGCAAGCAGTGGGATGACATCAGTACATGACCTGGGCTGAGAGATTACAATCATCCTTTTTTCTAAGAATAATTTATGGTCATATTGCCCTTTAGCTGAGATATACATTCATTATTCTTAAAATGAGTCTATTAAAGTTAAGATAGGTACATAAATTCATAAAATTTAAGGCTAACATTGTCATATTTACCACAGTGATGATTGGCTAAAATAAAGTCCCTTTAAACCTTAAATCCTACTTAATGATCTTCGTTCTCATTGAGACATCTTAGAGGGTAAAGTCAAATCGAGGACTGGGTGGAGGCTGGACTGGAGATGTGAAGGGGGATAAGGTGAGGTCACGGGCCAAGGAAAAGTTGTGAAAGAGGGTAAAATAAAGTCGAAGACTAGGGTGGAGGAGTTTTCTGGTAGATAAATCACTAAGGGAGATAGTAAGATTCCTCATAATAAGACTGAGCAATAAAAATTTTAGTAAGAGAGTAGAGTGATAAGATTTAGGTTCTTGTCTGGGCAGTAAAAGAAACTTTATTTTTTTAGCATATTCTAGTACTGCCTTGTCTTACAATATTGATTTTGTTATAATTGCTTTTATTAATCAGCCAGTTGTAATATTATTTTTTGCTTTCTAGAAGAATTTTCTGCCTTGGGCAGCGATTGCTCACCTGAGCCAGGCAGCGCCTTATGAGGCTAAGTCAATCTGGTAATAAGCTGATGGTTGCTTAGAATATTTTGATATTACAAAAAAGGGAGGTCATAACATAAGTTAGCATGGAAATTCTGATTTTTCAGAGCACTTCCATCTCTATCTGGAATATGTCAGTCGATAGAGGTTGCATAGCTTGTGTCAATCCAGCAATATTTTCAGCAATATTGTGTGTAAATTTTTCCCCCCAATCAGTAGGGTGTCTCCTTGTTTAATGTCTCTTTTGTACAGAAGCTCTTTAATTTGATGTAGTCCCAGCTGTTCATCTCTCCCTTTATTTTCTTTGAGGATGTATCTTTAAAGATGTTACTGACATGTGTGCCATGTAGTATTTTGTCTATATTTTCTTCTATATATTTTATAGTTTCAGGTCTTATGTCCATGTCTTATCCATTTTGAGTTGCTTTTTGTGCATGGTGTGAGGTAGTAGTCTAGCTTCATTATTTTACATGTAGAAGCCCAGTTTTCCCAGCACCATTTATTGAACTGTCACCCTTGTTCTATTGAATGTTCTTTGCACCCTTGTCAAAGATTTGTTGTCCATAAATATGTAGGTTTATTAAGCAAATCATTAAGAAGTAAATTTGTATTTGAAAATGTCATTGAAAAAGAAAAAGAATTTAAACCCTAATCAAAATATTGTCTGTCTGAGAAACTACAACTGCTTTAAATTTCTTTATTTTTAAGGTATTCATTTTTTTTTTTTTTTTTTTTTTTTTAGATTTATTTATTTATTCATACAGAACTGGGGTACAGGCCAGAGATGCGGAGGGTGAGAGGATTCACCAGAGACAGAGCAGGAAGCAGAACAGGCAGATCGATGAAGTACATTGCTGAGGGGAGCAGCGGGCGGGTCAGGAGAGGTCTGCCACGCCATGTGGTCACCTCCGGGGCAGGCGGGAATCGAACTCATGCGGAGGTGGCTTTAGATTCTCAGTGCTGTGCTTTAACCCGCTGCGCCACCAGGGAGGGCCTCATTTTTTTTTTTTAAAAAACAGAACCTGCAGACTTCCATGTTGTTTGGGGTTACTATTTAGTAGTGAGTAGCTTCACATACCTGGAGGATAAGGACAGAACCTGACAAGCACCGTTTCCTAGTGGCATCCTGAGAACCCAGCATAACAGCTTCTTTTCCTTCTCAGACTAGAAGGGAAAAAGCTGGTATCAGAAGTTAAAAGCCAGGGGGTTTGACCTCTCAGTTGCTCTTTCAGCAATTGCTGTTATTTTTGCGGGAATTATAATTTGAAAATAGTCTTAAAAATTTATTCAATTGTAAATAGTGGTTAGAAAGTTCAGTGCCCTTTGCTGTGTTCATTAAAACAAACAAACAAACAAACAAACAACAACAACAAAAAAACCAAACAGATTTCTCTGATGCTTTTGGGTTCAGATTTGATTGCATAATATTTAAAAATTAAACAGTGGTTCTCTTTTTTTTTTCTTTTAAAGATTTATTTATTTATGTATACAAGAACTAGGGTACAGGCAAAAGTTGTGAGAGGTGAGAGACAGAGTGGGCAGCAGAACAGGCAAACTGACTGAAATATACTGCTGAAGGGAGCAACAGTGGATCAGAAGAAGTCTGCCATGCCATGTTGGTCACCTCCCTGCCTGGGGATTGAACTTGTGCTGCAGTGGCTGAGGATAGCTTCATAGTGCTGTGCTTTAACTTGTTGCACCACCAGGGAAGCCCAACAGTGGTTCTCTTGGGCTTTGAACAGTGATTTCTCATGGTGACATGAAGGGCTGTCACTAGAATATGGGCTTTGGGGCCCTCCCTCGTGGCTCAGTGGGTTAAAGCAAAGCATTAAGTAGCTAAAACCACTTCAGCATGAGTTCCACCCCTGCTCCAGAGGTGATGCACATGGCGCTGCAGACCTCTCCTGACCTGCCCACTGTTCCCCTCAGCAGTGCCCTTCATCAGTCGGCTTGTTCTGCACCCCACTCTGTCTCTGGTGAATCCTCTCATGACCCCTGCACCTCTGGCCTGTACCCCAGTTCAGGCAGAAAAGGAACCTAAAGAACTAAAGACTTGGTGTGTATATCAGCCAATTGCAATATGTGGTGTTTATTTGGATCTTCATTCATACTACTGAAAAATTGACTGAGTAAGCATAAATGTTGAATGGATGTTTGATGATATCAAGGAATACTTTTAGACATGATAAGGTATTACTGTACTTAGAAAAATGAGTTCCTGGATTGTAGAAATATGTACTAAAATATTTATAACTAAAACAAAAAAAATTGCTTGTAACTACATGCTTGATAAAAAAGGTTATAGCTATATACCGCTCTTCTAAAAATTCAAGTTTGCCTATATAAATGCACATACAGTCTGATAAGCAAATTCAACATTGCAACACAGTAGATTAGGATAAATTAAATGCCAGGCCAAGTTCAGACTCATCTGCTTCATGCCTGTTCACCCTGGCATTCAAAATCGGGTGAGCAACAAAGAGTCACCCTGTGTCATGATGTTTCACTGTAGGTATTTCTGGTGTTTTTGTATATCACGAGTGCCTCTTTTCTGACATAAAATGAGTGAAAGTACCTCTTAGATATCATGGATTCACATTTAAAATAAAATCACTATTATTCCTCTTTCTAGATGAATTTAAGACCCCTCTATGATTGTGAGGAGAGTTGTCAACAAGTGCATTTAAAACTCTCTTGTCTGTGAAAGCAGTGATCTTACTGATAGTGTTCAATGGGAACAGTTTGATGTAAATCTGAATATAGAAGCATTTGTCTTTGTGAAATGGGAGTCACTACTCTAATTGACTACATTAGAGCGTAATACATTTCTTGGAGAATTCCTAGAGGGGAGGCCCTTCACGGTAAATCCAACGATTGGCTCCTCTGTGATCTCACCCGGTATCTTTCTCAAATACCATGGAGAGCCAGGTGAGAGTGGCTCTCACTTGCCCTTCTCTCACAGCAGTGAGCTCACCTTATGTTTGACAGGTATGTGAAGGTTAAGGACCTGCTTCCTTCTCCTTTCTGTTCTGAAGTCCATACACTTATCTTGTGAGCATCTTCATCTCCTTTCCTACAGCCTCGGGATAAGATTAGTGACTTTTTATCCATTTCCTGTTCTACTTTGTTGTTTACCTGCATTTAAAATTAATCATAGTAAAATACATATAGTGCAGAACTTGGCGGCCCATGGTGTCCAGTGCACACATATTATGTAGCCAAGCACTCCCTTCATCTCAAAGAGCAGAGACTTCATACTCATTCAGCAGCGCCTCCCACTCCCCTTCTTCTCCCTGTCCATGACAACCACCATTCTATTTTCTGCCCATATGAATTTGTCTGTTGTAAGTACCTCTTTTAAGTGAAATCATCTAGTGTTTGCTTTTTGTGACCAGGTTATTGTACTTAGCATAATGTTCTCAAGTGCATTCATGTTGTAGCATGTGTAAGAATTTCCTTCCCTGTGAGGCTGAATAATAATATTGTAATGTGTGATTTGGTGGTGGGAAACCCAAGGGGATTGCAACTGAGATGGAAAAATGCACAAAAATATGTAAAAATAAACTAATATAATAATAAAAACATATTGTAGTGTGTGTACAGACCACATCTTGTTTGTCCATTCTTCTGTTGATGGACAGTTGGGTTGCTTCCACATTTTAGCTATTGTGAACAGTGCTGCTGTGAACATGGATATACAAATACCTCTTCAAAACCCTGCCTTTAAATTCAGAGACACTAATTTAAAGGATACATGCGTGCCTATGTTCACTGCAGCACTATCCACAATGGCTAAGACATGGAAATCACTAAAGTGGCCCACAAAAGATGAGTGGATAAAAAAATGATGTGTGCATGTATGTGTGATCTTATATATGATTGTGAGTAGACACCTGACCCTGGAGCTCACACAACTGAAACTGTGCAGAGACTGCCATGGCCCTTAAAATAAAACCTATGTGTCTGGGTCACATGGCTTTTGAATCCTACCTAAGTCTTCCTACTAAACCTAATTGTGTACCTACCTCTTACTGAGACTCTGGTCATTCCATTTTCAGAAATAGCTAAAATGTTCCCATCTCAGGTTTTTTGTTTGTTTGTTTTTTGTCCAGCACCTTCTTTTGCTTGGCATATTCTACCTCAGGGTATACAGTGATGATGTCTTTCCTTGTTATTTAGATTCTGCTCAGACAGAACTCTCTGAACTACTCACTTGACAGTTGTCATTGAACACACACTCTCTTTTTTTCCTAAGGATTTATTTATTTATGCACATAAGAACCAGAATACCGGCCAGAGGTGCAGTGTGTGAGAGGATTCACCAGAAAAAGTGGAGAGCAGAACACAGATGTGCTGAAATATACTGCTGAGGGGAGCAGTGGGCAAAACAGGAGAGGTCTGCTGCACCATGTGGGTCACCTCCCTGGCTAGGGGTAGAAATTGTGCTACAGTGGCTACATATCATTTCTCAGTGCTGTGCTTTAACCCGTTACCACCAGGGAGGGCCCTGAACACTCTCTCTTAAATCAGTTTATTTTCCCTTTTGCAAAGTGCTTAACTCTATCTCCTATTCTTCTTGTTTTTCTATTCATTTGCCTGTTTAACATTTGTCTGCCTCTGTTAGAATCCTCCTTGTGAACAGAAATTATGGCCTGTTGGTTCATGGCTGTGTTCCTGGAGCTTAAGATGGTATCTGGCACTTTGAACTTTTAAAAAGTGTGTATTCAAAACATCTCTAGGCCTCAAACTTTCTAATCTCTTAACAACTTCAAAAATATTTTACTTCACCAAGTCACCTCCTAATTAAAATGCCCCTGAGGCTCCATATTGCCAAGAGAATATAATCTCAGCACAGCAACAAGACCCTCCACCATCTGGCCTCTGCTTGCCTCGCCGACTTCACCTCTCACTGAGTGCCCTTCCATGCCCACTAACCTACAGATGCCTCAGGACTAGCATGTCCAAAGACCATGCTACTTCATACCTGGGTCTTTCATTCATTTTTTTCATTGTATTGGAACTGCTCTTAGTCTCTGTTACCTCTTCTATTCCAACCCACTTACTTACTCTGTTTTAAAGAGTAAGAAAGTGAAGGGAGTCATTCTGATCTCCTCCTGCCTCAAACTCCAACCTTTTCCTCTGTAAATCATGCTGCCTCCACCATAGCTATTATGACTCTTCACTGCTCTTATTTGTTCTCATGTCTGTAAACCCCTCTTGAACTATAACCCCCCTGAGTGCATGTTGTGTCATGTATCATGTATTATCTATCACAGTGCTCCAGGTCATTTTATTCACATGCATGGTTGGTGTATGCACAGTGTTGGTTGACTGATTCACAGCCTGTTTGGATCAATTTATTTTACCTGCCATACAAATTCAAGGAATGCTGACGTCACTTACCTTTGGGTTGACAGAAGTTACTCATTACACTGTGTTTAGTGTGACTTGGGCCTCACTACATGCTCACTAAGATTACTGTCGATGGATGTTTTCAAAATCCAAAGAAAAATGTGCTCCACCAGGAGGACACAGTCATTTATCACCTAAAACCAACTCTTAGATCATTGTAGAGGAAATAAATGGGTCTGACAAGAATTCCAAATACTGAAGGAAAAGCTGATTAAAGAAGTCTCATGAATGATTAATTATAAAATATAATATCTGGGGGAGAGAGTTCTACTGACATTTTAAAAATGCCAACAAAGCAAGCTACAATTAAGCCTTTGCCATAGCAAATAAAGCTCTGCATCACAATGAGTGGGGAAGGGTGTGTACACCTCTGAAATCAGTGTTGTTGATAGCTGTGATTCTTTGATTAGACTTGTATTCTGGACACTTGCTATTTTCATGGTAATTGCAAGCCCTGCTCTATCAAGGGGAGCGCACCCCATTTCCTGTTGCTGGGCTGCCTGCTCTTCCCCAGTTTACAGCTTTTGGACCTCCTGTCATCTCTGCTTTTACTGACACCTCCTCCTAAGTCTCTAGTGACCTTCTGGAAAGCAGAGCCAATAATTCCAGTTTATGTAGTAAGAAGAATTACTACATTCACTTATTTGATACAAATTCTGTCTTTACCATCTACTCTGTGATTGTATTAGCCATTGATTGAGTACACAGGCATTAAAAAAAAAAAAAAAAAGGGTGCCTACCCCATCCTCAACACCAAAAAACAAAGCCAAAACAGACCACCGCCAAGCAAATGAAGCAAAATCAAAACCCAGTGCCAACTAAACAACAAAAACCAGACATGGTTGCTGACCTCAAATAGCCTATCATCTAGGAAGAAAATATATTTTAAAGAAATAAGCACAGAGATAGACATCTGATTAAATTGTGATGAGCATAATGAAAGAAAAACATATGGTTTTCCAAGAAATAATAACAGGGAACCCAACTTAAATCAGGGATCAAGGCTGTCTTGATCCCTGAGAAGGAGACATGAAGGAGAAGGGAACAAAAAGTCCAAGCAGAGGGAGAAGAATGAAGGAGAGCTTGGAAGGTATGTTTGATTGGAAAGCACGGGATGAGGATGAGCCAGTTTTGGAAGCTAGTTTTTTCCCAAGATAAGAAGGAGGCATAGTCAGCTGTTACAAAGACAGCAAACCCTTGTGATGTGATGAAGTCAGAAAAAGCATCAGTAGAACCCTATTTTAAAGAAGACAAGGGAAAGACCAGCTTCATTTCGAGGGGACTTCAGTAAAAAGCAGAGAGTCAAATTGCTTGAGAATACATATCAGGAATGTGAAGTTTATCGTGTAGATATTCCATCAGAAGAAAGAGAAGTTGAATCCCCGTGAAAACACCAATTCTGTTTCATTCCAGCCATGCACCAGAGAATTTCTGGGAAGCTGGTTTTCCTTCTGACAAATAACAGACATTCCCTTAATGGCACAGACATGTAGGTTGTGTCCTCAGGAGTGGGAAAATGAAATCATTGGCAGAAATTGTTTTATGGGTCTAGGATTGCAAACCATGGCTATGAAAGAGAAACTGATAATTTTTGCAGAAATGAAACTTCCTTTGTGTGGTTAGTCTGATTAAAACAAGAACTGGTAAAGCATACTCACTATCCTGTTTGGGCTTTTCTGGATCCTAGACATTTTCATTCTTTATGTAGAAGAAGGGAAAAGGTCTTTTTCTTTCTTTCTTAAAAAAATGTTTCTAAGGCAGTGGTTCTTAATCTTGTCTACAGATCACAGTTATCTGGGGCACTTTGAATACTTGATGTGCCTCCTTATTCTATGGTTCTGAGGTGGGTTTACGGACAAGTGGTTTAAAAGCTTCCAGATGACACTGCTAAGATTGAGAATGTCTCCAGTGAGGTCTTACTCACCTCTGGTCTTCCCCACCCCCCATTATAATCTCTCTTCTTTTTAAGAAGTCAGATGAATATTAGACAAACTTCAAATGACTCAAAAGGATCAGATTTCTTAAAATAAAAAAGGCGATCTTGAAAAGCTTCCACTAGACTGCCTGCGATGGAATTGTCCTGCCCTCATCAGTCTACATTATAAAGTGATAAGTGACTGCCTGTGGCAGGCCCTGTAGGCAAATCTGGCATTGCCTGGAGGACTCAGCAGTTTCTCAGACAATCTCAAGCACAGCTGCACAGGCCTCTGTCTGCTGTTTGCTCCCACTGCCAGACTGCATGTCCTAGTTAGACCTGCTGACATCAGCCCCTTGGAATCATACTCGTCACTTGTTGCTTCTCCTTACTTTGCCCTCAGTTTCCTTTAGCCAGTGCCTGTATACAGCCCTTTCTTTGATGTGTTAAGAGCTCAGATTCTGGAACAGTTAAGTCCTGCCAGTCACATTTTACATACCTCTCTCCCTGGATGAGAGGAGATCCCTGAAATCTAGGAAATGTGAGTCCTCCCAGGAGATGGGGTGACTGAAGATTATAGATGCCTCACACTGCTTCAGGTCAGCTTGGCCCATCACATTGCTCAACACATTGTGAATAAGCATTTTCTAAAGGTTTGAGTTATTTTCATTTTGGAGCTGTGGACAAGGATGAAGTATCATTGAAAACTGTTTTTTTTTAACCTTTTATTTTTGCCGAACAGCCTTTACCATTTTTTTCTCATTGCTTCTCACAGAAACATAGTCCCTTGAAATTAGACAGATTACACTGTCAGTTGCTTTCTGAATGTCAATACTTTCCATTTGGTCAAAATGGAAACCCCAGAAAACCCTAGATTTTTTTTTTTGGAGGGGGGAGACTAAAACAGATTAAACAAATAGATATTTAGAATCTGTGGCCATTGGACCCTGGTGACTCCGGCTCAGGAAGCTGATTTAGGGGGCTGCTTTTGCCCTGCTTGTTCATCCTAGAACTTCTCCTTCTTTAGTCAGAGGGGCTGCTTTTGCCCTGCTTGTTCATCCTAGAACTTCTCCTTCTTTAGTCTTCAGACATGTTTCTTCCTCTAACTGTTAAGTTTTTAGAGCTGTAGCAGTTGAATTTCTGCTGTACTGACCTTGATATGTTAGGAAGGGAGACCAGGGATTTCTTGGGGTGGGTAGGCTTGTAAATTGTTACATATCACATGATCTCATAGTTTCCACAGGGTGTCAAGAGGCCAAGAGAAATTTGAGCCGTGTCCATTTATGTAGATTAGCTGCTGTTTAAAGAGTAGAATTTTGTTTCTTACTAAGCTAGCTACTCTGTTATAAAAAATTAATTTATTTGCTTCCATCATTGTTCATTTTTGTGCAGTGTTTGATTTGATCCCTCAGCTGCAGCCCTGCCGTTCTTGCACCACTGTTACTCCCTTGATCCCGCTCCACAGTCCCTCGTACTCTCCCCACCTGTGTTTTGACCCCTTCTCTTCCCCTGAGGCCACGTGTTTCAGCTCTGTGGTCAGCCTGTAAGTTTTGTAAACTAGCTATCCTTTAAGAGCACATTTACTGTTGTATATCCCTTAGAACATGTGGTATATATATTTGGTAGGTGGTAAAAGAAATGCTATTTTTTCCCTAATAATTGTAGTAAAATTTCCTTTAGGAATAGTCTTTATAAAAGGGAAATATTTTGGAGATTTAGAGGCTGAAAAATTGAGTGTAGACTTACTCTATATTTTAAAAATGGCTTTTCACAAAAATAGCACTGAAAATGAAAAAGGAAGTCTTTGTCCCCTCCAAAGCCAAAGCCAAAGCCTTGAAGGCAATGAAAGCAGTGCTGAAAGGCATCGAGGGACCCACACAGCACCCACCTCCTGGAGGCCTAAACAGAATGGTTTGGAATGCACCCCAAATATCCTCAGAATAGTGCCCCCTGGGGAAGCAAGGCTGTCCACTCTGCCATCATCAAGTTCCATTGACCACCAAGTCAATCATAAAGGAGAGAGAAGATAACACCACACTTGTGCTCATGGTAGACCTCTAGGCACAGGCACCAGACAACACAGACTGTGAAGAAGCTCAACAACATTGACTTGGCCAAGGTCAACACCCTGATCAGACCTGATGGAGAGAAGGCGTATGTTCTACTGGCTCCTGATTACAATGCTTTGTTATGTTGCCAAGAAAATTGGTATCATCTAAACTGAGTGCAGATGGCTAATTCTAAATATAATAGTTTCACCATTAAAAAAAAAACAAAACAACAACAAACAAAAAAAGTAATGGTGATAGGAAGGGACAGACAGAAAGTGGAGAAAATTGATGAGCACCCTGGGTGATCAACCCCATGATGGCCATTCTTCAGTTCTAGTTGATATGGGGTCAGCAATGCAAACTCTATTTCTTAATTTTGTTAATTTTCTGCCAATCTGCTACATGTGACAAAATGGCTTGGCATGAATATGTTCTTGTCAGAATGTCAAACTAAGAAAGGTAGTACCAGAACTCAGATGGCAATGAAAAAAATGTTGCTAAATGCCCAGGGGATCAAGAAGTCATCTGAAGCAAGAGGTGGCCAGAGGACATAAGGGCAAAGTGCAGACACCTGGGAAAGGGAATTGCATTTTCAACATGAGGCATGTTGGAGACCAGAAGTCATCTTACTTAAGTTCAAGAGGCTGGGTTACCCTAGATATTATCTTGATCAAGTGGGATGTGCTCAACAAAGGCTACATAGAATGTCAACATTGGATTTCTGGACTTGGGAATGCTACAGACTTGTGCTTAGTGGCAAGAGTCCTGGAGAGAGATTTAGAAGTTTAGAACTTTAGTTTATTTAAGTTATTTTGGTATTTGTAAATGTGAGAATGGATACTCCAATAATTAGGAAACTAAAAATGTGAGAATGGATACTCCAATAATTAGGAAACTAAAAATTGAGATTATATGAAAATATTTGATATTCATGTAACTACACAGAATTTTAATATACAGAATATTATAGAATTGGGCCTTCTTCTCAGGTAGTTTACCTAAAAAAAGTCACTCCTTGTTTGTCTGTCCTACACTGTCAAATTTTAAAAGCCAACAGATCCCTTTCCATAGTGCTCCACTATGATCTTAGAAACAGAAGTTTCTGGCTCTGTGTCACAAGGTGAAGAAGATGAAATTTCTGCGCAGAAGTAAATGATAACTCAGCATTACTAAAATCTGAAGTTTCAGCAGATGGAATGCCAGAACTAGACTAGGAACTTCTCTTACTCGTCTACTCCTATAGTGATATTTCAGACATTTATCTTATTGATCAAATGAAGACATGGGGTTTTCATTGAATATTGTTTAAGTAGGTTGCAAAATTCTGCGACAAATTGTTGGTCAGGTTTTTTTTCCCATTGAAAGGTACTGATTTTAAAAACTAATAAAACACACACACACACTCAGATTTTTAAATCTGAACCTTCTTTCTGTCCAATGGTTTTATGATGCAATGAATGACATCAATTAACAACCAACATTTTACCTTTGAATGCAAATGACCAGTTGAGACACACAGTTCTCAGATTGTTCTTTCACTGCTGTGTAGACTGGCTAGCAGGTATTGAGGGTAATACCCACTTAGCCTTCTGAGCTTTCTGGGCAGGCTTGGTGACCTGGCCAGTTTCTTTCTTGTCCACGACTTTTATGATTCCACAGCAACAATCTGACTCATCAGATAAAACAGCCCAGAGGAGGATATTCAAAGAAGCTCTGAGTGCACATGGACTTGCTGGGGACCATGTCAACATGGCAGAATCACCAGATTTCAAGAATTTGGGGCTATCTTTCAGCTTCTTCCCAGAAAGATAATTTTCTCCGTTGGCTCAGTGAATATGCAAGTAATATGAGTTGTGTGACAACCCATCACAGGGACATAGCTAGTATAATCATCACCTGAGCCCTGAAACCAGCTGCTTTCAGTGGTGGGTAACACCAACCATGTTACCATGAGAACAGCTTTGATTGATATGTTCTTAACATTGAAACTTTCATTTTTCCCAGGAAGAATGTCACTCAGAGCTCACTTTCTTTTCAGTTATAGTGTTGGCTGGCACAAAGGTGAGCACCGTGCTAGGTTTGAAAACAACAGTTCCCACTTGACCCAGAGTGACAATCTTCTTAGCACCAATGTAGAAGATGTCCTGAAGGGGCATATGCAAAGGCTTGTCAATTGGATGAGGTGATGGCAGGATGCAATCCAGAGCTTCAAGCAGCACGGTTCTGTGGGCAGTGCCATCTTTAGGAGTGGCTTTCTGTCCCTTGAACCAAAGCATGTTAGCCCTTGGCTCCAGCATGTTGTCCCCACTTCAACCAGAAACTGGCACACATGCTACTGTGCCAGGGTTGTAGTCAGTTTTCATAGTGTAGGCGCTGACTTCCTTAATGATTTTCCTGTATCTTTTCTGGTTGTAGGGTGACTGACAGCAATTAGCTGTTTCATACCTAGTAATTAAAGTTGGAACACTCATGGGACTGCTCATCTTGGAGATGCTGCTTCAGTCCCCAACACCAGCAGCAACAAGGATGGCACAGTGGTTCTTGTCAGCCCCCACACATTTGTAGATTAATGGTCAGGTGTGATAAACCACGTCCAGTGATGGCAATGCTAAAACGAGTCTTTTTTCCTTTCCATCTCTGCTTCTCTTTCGTTTTGGTTTCCTTTCCCGCGCCCTGAAGGCACAAGGAAAAAGTTGGTTTAAATTCTGTGATTTTGGGATGATGGTGCCTCTGAGCTGCAGTTTTCTGCTCTGTCAAAAGAGAGGAGCCTAAAGGTTGTTCTTTTATCTGTAACATGGCTCATGTAACAAAGATGCCATAGAAAGAACTCAGAATTTGGAATATTCATGTACCGCGTACCTATGTTTGCATCCTACTTCTGCTGCTTACTGGCTATGTGACAACTGCTTAGCTATTTAAATCTTAAAACCTCAATTTATTTATTCAACTATAATACAAAGATAACATCTGTTCCTCAGGTGACCTTGGGAGGACTAAATCATTAAACTTAGGTAGAGGTGTCTGATCAACATTAGACCTGTTTCAGATCTAAAATTCAATTTCTTTGCTCGGTTTCCTTCTCTATGACCTTGCAAAAGAAAGTTTTCTGGTTCTATTTTATAAGGTGATTCAACTTCATGCCAACTTAACTCTGTTGAGCAAAAAATGTAACATGAAGTAACATTAATTCAACTTTTCATTTTGCCAATTATATGGAATTTAACAGCATACATTCAAATCCATATGCTGCTATGGTTACTGATTATAATGTACTAATTATTAACCAAGAAAGTTCTATTTAAGGAACAGTTTTCAGAGAGGTGATAAATTTTACCTGCAGATTCTTTCATTACTATTTTATTCTACATCTAATGTAAAGATAATAATTTCCCAAGGTTAGTTCTTCAATACCAAGTCTGTGTTTTAATGGTCTGAATAATAGAATCATCACATTGGAGCTCTTACTCATATCATTTTTTTTAGTCTTGGAGTTATTGTAGGTAGAAGCCGTCATCCACTTCACTTCTAACCCAGTAAGTCAGCAGTATCTCCATTTAGGTTTATAGCCAAAAGCAGCCCACTGTAAAGTAAAAATCTGAAATTATGAATTCTGCTATGAAAATTGGAAGTCCCTTTTTTCATCTGGATCATGTTCTGAAAGTTCTCACTAAATGGCCAGCTGTCATGAGGATAGATGTCTCTGACAGGACTCTGTCTCACTAAGCGCCACTTCTACATTCTTAGTGCTCTGTCTGCCTCCTTTCTATCCAACTTCCAGGGGCCCTACACTTTCTGTGTCTCCTGGGATCCTACTATCTTGGAAAGGGAAAGAGAGCTTTTCCCTGTAACCTCACAGTAAAGATGGGCCAGTTTTTGTATCTTAGTCTTCTGTTTCCTGTTGGTTTTGTGGAGTTTCCATATCATGCTAAGTGTGTTTCTGAGCTGTAGCTATCAAAGGAAGTTAGACTAAAAAGAGTGGGTCTGAAGATTGGTGAGAAGCATGTATAATTATATGGGACAATGCAAATATACTCTTGGTTTTGGTTCTCATCTTCATCTGTTAATTTAATGGGGTAAATAGAAACTGTCTTGATTAATGTCCTTGATATAGTCACCCCTACATTGAAAATTAGTTCTGTGCTGGTGAATATCCAAATGATTATTGTTTTTCAAAAGATACTTTTCTTGGCATTATGCTAATATGTGCTGACTAATATTTCCTTTTATTTATGTGTGCCACAGTCTTGGTTTAATATGATCCCAAATTCTCAATTCCTACAAGAAATGAATAGATTATGGAAGTTTCTCTACTATTTTCAATAGGATGCTAATGAAGTGTTGATTTAATTCATTTTTCTCTGGAAATCTACAATGCCCTCAACTAAAAATATACCTTAAACTGAGAGGTCAATGTTTCAGTATAGATCTAACTTTTCAACACGATTATCTTTTGACTGATGAGCAGGAAGATATGCAGGTCAGCATAATTAAATTGTGTTACTATATCTGGCTCTAACAAGGTAAATGAAAAATTAGTTTAAATGGCTTATAACCTTAGTAGAATTTACACCAAATGAGAATATCATTTGGGAAATCCAAATCTGGGCATTCCATAGCAAACAAAGACCAAGGAATAGCTAACTTTCAAATAGCCATTTTCCGGAAGATCCTTGTTTGGGAATGCAGCACAGTTTCACATAGGATTGAAATTATGAATGACAGATGCTTTCTCAGGACAGTGTGCATATTTGCAAATATGGATTGTGAGGTGAGGAACTAGAGCATGGATAAGTTTGGGATGAGACAGGCAGTGGATTCAGGAAGATCAGACTTCAGTGGAGTTGGGGAGGAAAGCCAGGATCAGCAGGGCCATAAGTGCTACAGGCTGGTCCCAGTGGCACAAGGGCCTGCTGATTTATTAAAATCTGGTTCGTAGTCACAATGCCAAATCAACTCAACTTGCTGAATACTTATTAAATCTGTGTAATTACCTTTATTTTATTATCAGTATCCCAACACCATATCCCTCTCCCCAGTACTCCTGGAATAACTTTCTAACCAGTCATCTGTACACTGCTCTTTCCCATCAGGTCTCCTTAATACAACCAAATAGATCTTTTAAAGACTCAATTTTTAGAAAATTGTGACTTTATTTGTATCTGTCAATCATTCTCCACTATCCTTACAACAAAGCTTCCAATCCCTAATGAAGTCTACAGGGCCCTCCTCCAACCTCATGTTAGGCCATTCTTCACACTAGTCTATTTCTGTTTCTTGAGTAAGCCAGACTGGGGTCTTCATGCATGGTATCCCTTTACCTAGAGCACTTTTCACCCAAACTCTTTGCCTACTCCAGAGACTTTGCATCCTTGCAATGTAAGTCCTCAGAGGTATTAGTACAGAATTAAAGGTCAAAATCAAAGAAGCTTTTCAAAGGCTGATTAAAATGTGAAACTGGATTTTCTTGATCTGAAAGTCTTCAGCATATTCGGAACACACACACATACATACAGCATTATTCAACCAAAAAAAGACTTTTCATCATATGTTAGTCTGTAAATGTTTGTGAACTGCCATTTAATCCTTAGAGTTAGAGTTTTAACTAAAAATATTCAAATAACAGTTTAAACATAAATCATATCTTGTTAATTCCTAGCTGGATAAAGAAAGAAAAGTGATTAAAACATTTCAACTTAATTCAGTACTACTGAGAAGTGGGCAGACCACTTTCCCCAACAAGTGGTTATGATGCAGAGGAAACTTGACCAAATAATTGTCATTTCAGTAAATAGTTATTAATGAAATAACCCTAATGTTAATGTAAATGCATTTCTATTCAGAGGTCCAGAACCAGCTCATAAGCCCATACAGGTTTACAAACATCTGAGGCAGTATTTATAAAATGGGAAATAAGAAACTGAGACATGCAGCTGCTTGAACTGGGAGAGTCTGAGGCCGCACGCCCCACCCTGGCATCAAGCAGCTGGAATGGACTGGCAGGTTCCTGGAGGGGCCGCAGTGCTTCCCAGCCTTGCCAAGTCTGCTGCAGGGCTTGTTAAACCACATTGCAGACCTCACCGGCAGGGGAGTTTCTGCTTTAGTTATCCAGGGTCTGAAAACCTGAATTTTGAGAGAGCAGCCAGATGATGCTGAGGCTTCAGCTCAGGGGTCCATACTTTGAGAACCTCTGACATAGAAACTGTGCTTTCTGGCAATGTACTGTTTCCCCATTTCTTGTTGGCTTCCTATCCCTGGGCCTTCACTGCCACTCATCAGCAATATATTTAGAGAAACACACTTCCTTATCTCTCCTGAAAGGGGAGTGGGGAAAGAACTAGGTCTTTAGGGAAGCAAAGAATATCTCTACATGTTTACAGTGCAAACATGCCACCTCTTAATTCCCATGTCTTTCTGGCATGATTTTGGAAGTCCTTTGAGTTTGTGATTATCACAAATTGGTCATTATCACAAATTGGAAGAGCTTGCCAATAACTCAGGCAGTGGCACTTTGCCTTTCAGTCATTCAGAACTGGGTTGGAGCTCTGAACTCTGCTGTACCAGCAGAGTGACCTTGGAGAGCTGCTCTCTGAGCCTCATTTCCTCATCCAGAATACTGGGGTTTTAAGATACCCACTCTGCTGGGTTATTGTAAAATTGAAAGACTGAATGTGAGGGCACTCAGGACACAGTGATGCTCTGTGGTTGTTATATGCCACTGTTCTTGTTTATACTTCATTGCAGACTTTGAATGATACCCCCCTAAACTGGAAGGAGAGGAAAGCAATCAAACAGATGCAGGGAATGTTTGCCCTGGGGGGCACCAGAGGAAAGTTAGAATCCAGGAGGAGTGGGAATTCTACAGGGACTACACCTGAGAAAAGAAAGCAAATATTGTACAAACATAATCAATCATGTAGAAATATATAAATACATGAGTTTTATATATATATATATACATATATGCATATATATACACATAAAATAATTTCACTTAAAAAAAGAACCCAGGGGGAGAAGAGAATCGCAAAAAGGACAAAAGACCACAAAAGTTGAGCCTCAGTCAGTGTTAGAATAAGAAAAAATAAGGAAGTAGAATATATTCTTGTTTAGGGAAAATTGTGCAACATTAATAGACAACTGAAAAAAAAGAATTCTCCAGCCAGTGTTTTTCTTCTTGGTCAGAGAGTATTATTTTTAGTCAGCAAGGAATGAATAAGCATCCCTGGTAAGAGGAGTCTGAATTCTTAGGGGCAGCAAGAGAGTCATGGAGGATCACAGTAGTCGCTTTGTGGGCTCCGGGAGGAAGGTGGTCTAGCTGCGGAGCTGCGCAGGCTGTTGAGCAGAAGCCCTGAACTGCACATGGGTATGATGTGACTTTGTGGTGGAGTTTGAACTCACCACTATTATTATTATTATTTTAGTTTTCTCATTCTTTTGAACTGGGGTACAGGCCAGAGGTGCAGGGGTGGTGAGAGGCTTCACCAGAGATAGGGCAGGGAGCAGAACAGGCAGATCAATGAAGTACACTGCTGAGGGGGCAGCGGGCGAGACAGGAGAGGTCTGCCTTGCATGTGGATCAGCTCTGGGGTTGGGGATCGATCTATCACTGAAGCGCCCCAGCCAACCTGTTGCACCACAAGGAAGGGCCTGCCACTATGATTATTAATACTAATGAGATAACATTTTGATCACTGTTATGTGCTAGGTAGTAATAGTTTTTTACAAATATAATAGGTAGACATATCGTTGTCCACAGACTTGGTTATTCTAGAAATATGACTCCAACATTCTTTCCACCTGGAGATGGTAATTTTTGGTTTCTTCCGCCTACTGTGGGTGTAGACAAAGACTTGGAGGGTTTATACAGGGCCTTGGCCACTGAACTGAGGGTGTGGGGAGTCTTCTTGTCCTCCCTCATATGGTCCTACTCACTTACTTTGAGACAATAGCATGCGGCCAGCTGTGGGGTCCTTTAGGATCAGTGGCTCTTTACAGTGCCGAGGCTGTGTCACTGATGACAGGGAAATTCTAAGGCAAGTGCCTAGACTTCTGCAGGAAGCCAGTTTATCTTTGGGTCCAGGGTTATGCCTAGGAAGAAGAGACCTTGATCACTGGACCCATTAGTCAGTTAGCTCTTAACTGCTTTCTGCTCTTCGTTCTCCCTCCCTCAGCCTATGGAGAATCCTGTTCCAGGCAGGGAGTGGTAGAAATCTCGGCCCTTTGCCCACTGCTTGTCTCTATCTCATCCCCCAATCTCTGTGTTCTCTCTTTTAAAATACAGAGACAGAAAGTGCCCATGGCTAGTTTTACTTTCTAACCAGCTGTACCCCTACCCTGAGGCAGCAAGCTCAGGGTTTTTCTCCCCGTCCTGAAAAAGGGGATTTCCAGGAGGAGAATATGCCAAAGTACTTATATCACTACCTCTTGTCATTATAATCTTTATTTTTGCAGCAATAAAGTTAGAAAATTAAGTAGCAGCTTAGATATTTTCATACAAGGTCCTCCTAACTTTAAGACTATGTAATCCTGCTATGTTAGATAAGCCTGTTGTTTGGCGCTGCCAGAAAGGACAGAAGAAGTCAAGTGTGCAGCTTCTAAAGCCAACAGCAGTGGTGGGTAAGACCCTGAGAGAAAAGGCACTGGCCCTCTAGATGGGGGAGTGCATGCCAAGATTCTTAAGGAATAGAGTGACCCAGTAGGATGCTTTTATCCATGAGAACTCTGTTTCCCCTCTCGAAACCTCAAGCTCTTTCATGGAGGTTCTTGCTTTTAGGCCAGGCCTAGCCCAGCTTTTGGGCCAGGCCTGGCCCAGCTATTCCTCAGCTCCAGTTTCTGTCCTGGCTGTGGTTGGAAAGGACGTCACTCTCACGCCTGGTCAGTACTGTGCCATCCTGGTGGCCTATGAAATTTTACAAACCCTCGATATTTATTAGCATTTATTAAGAGTGCGGTTCCAGCCCTACAACAAGGTTTCACAAACTGTCACCCTCTGGGGGCTTCCAGTTATGGGGGGGGGGGAGAGACAGGGCCTTACAGAACCCAGCAGCACCCTGGGATCCTGCTCCAGGAGGTGAGTGGTAGAGAGGATCTGGAGGCGCAGCACTCAGGGCTGTGTCCAGCAAGGCGTGCACTTGAGATACTTGAAGTGCAGCTGCTTTTTGGAACCTCATCTAAAAATAGCACTAGCTCAATCTGCAGAAATTCTGACCTGAGTGGATATGCCTGTGTTGAAGAAAGATGAGTTATTCTTAGATCTTTATAAGAAACCAAAAAGGAAATCTGAGCTTCAGTAACATCAGCAATTAAGACAAATTCTAGCTACTTCCCAGACTTGTTTACACTGAGGATGAAATGAGGTTGCATGGATGAAGTAACAATAAACACCCTTCAGATAATTTACTGGCGTCCTTCATTGTCATTACTTACTCACTAGGCACAGCAGGGCCTTTTAACAGTTTGGTCTGACTACCAGATCAAGATTGACACCTTTCCCTCCAATCAGCTCACTCCAGTGTATATATCAGACTCTGAAAGGCTCAGAATACCAGTGCACCCTGGTAAACATGGCTAGGTAAGAGAAGGGTCCTTTCTTTTTCCATTGCATGTTTGAAATGCATTCAGTCAGGGAAGCACTTTGATTTGTCAGCTCACTTACTTTTAAATTAATCAAAATATTTAGGCACCTTCACAGGAACTTCTCATATTTATAAATCAAGGCCATAGTTATTTACTTCCTGGCATAGTCATATGTCTTGAGAAACTCTGTGACTTGTATAAAAGGGAAGGAAGCCAATCCTGAGGAACTCCACTGGTGGGATAATGAATGCTTGAAAAATGCACCAAATCAAAGCCTGCCAGGAGCTTTTCCTCGGGCAGTGGCCAGTGTGCCCCAGTGGGTAAAAGAAGGATGAAGCGCCTCCTTCACCCCACTTCCTGCACCTCTTTGGAGCTGGGCCGTGAGCCAGCGCCAGTAGAGAATGGCCATACTGTTGGAAGGGTAACTGCCCACACGGTCCTCTCAGCATCTCCTGAAGGCACTTAGGAAACTGGTAACTGGGGGCGAGGAGCGGCCAGAGAGCTCCCTAGAGAGCACACTGAGCTTATTATTCCACATGGTTATGTGTTTAAGTTGGTCTGGATGCCAGGGGACGCATAGGAGACGTCATGGTAGGTGGGAAGGGCAGGAGGGTGGGGGAGCTGGTCAGGCATGCCACTCGTGAGACTTCTCTCCAAGGTGCGGGAGGCGCACGCACCATCGTGTACACTGACGGCAAGAACTGTGAAGGTAAAAATGAGGTGGTGTTTTCAAGTCACAGGTGAGTGTCTCTTTCAATGCATGAAGAATTCAACCTTGCATTAGCAAGGACTTTTTATCTTGAATCCTTTGAAATTGTTTTTTTAAAGGATTCTCCTGCTGCGGTCAGGTAAATGAACACATTCCCACTCTGCCCTCTAGACTGGACCATGGGGATTATGAGTAACTATCTGTGACATTTTGGTTGATTGCTGTCGGTGTTGGGGACCTTCTGAGCATCCGTGGCTCTGGCATAACCTTTGACTGTCCTCACTAGCATGGTTGGGGGGGAGGGCAGGCAGAGGCTGGAGCTCTGAAAAATCTATGAAATTGTCAATTAGCCTTTTATGTTTGTGACCATTCAGTGACAAAATAGAAAAACTACTTTGCAAATTAAACCAGGATATGTTTCAATGATAGAAGCAGAATGAATAGAATATAAATATACAGATAAAAGTTACTATAATCTGCTTAAAACAGCCAGTGAGGTTGAAAATCCTGATCCAGTTTTCCATTTTCCAGTTTCCTTCTCCTGGGAAGTGGTAAGAGGTCTTGACTGGGATGTGCAGCAAACTTGGGGGGATTGCCTCCCAGGAATCAGGAGGTGCAGGACTTGGGGAGTAGGGTGACGCAGCTACCTGGAGGGGAAGGATTGGACTTGAGCACAGCACCACCTAGAAGGCCTTGCAGCAGACTGCAGGTGATGCCTGTGCAAAAGGCAGCTTCCCAAGAACCCAAAGGGAGGCAGTGAGAATTTCCATCACATTGGAATTTCAGAAAAGGTAGTATTCAAATGTCTAACCAGTGCTACCTAGTAAAAATATGTAAGTTAACATTTTTCATAGCTACACTTAAAGAAGTAAAGGGTAAAATAAATTCTAATCATACATGGTGTCAAACACAATAGCCAAAATATTGTCGTATCAGCATGTGACACTAGCTGTACTTCAAGGGCTCAGCAACTGCTTGTGGGGTAAGACAGAACACAAATCAGGGGATGTCTGTCGCCTCGGGGAGGACCAGCCTGATGATGACTGGTGCAAATTGATATGTTGACTGATAGTCACAAAAGAGAAGCTATGACTGGTTAAAAAATTTATTTTAAAATTTCCACCTCATTTGTCATCAAAGCTCCAAACTTTAAAATACCAGTGTGATACTATTTCTCACCTGTCAAAATAGTCAAGATTTTAAAAAATTGTAATTGTTTGAAGGTGTGCTAAAACTCATATGCTGTTGTAAGCAGTGTAAATTAGCATAGCTCTTCTGGAAAACAGCTTTACAGTTCATGTCAAGAGATTTTAATCATTTCTTTCAACTCTAGACAATAAAACAATCATTTATTGAGTGTTTATTCCATAAAGATAATGTGCTTAGGACTTACTATTTTAAGTCTCTTAACCTTTACAACAGTCCAGATGAAGTAGTTGTAGTTATTGGTATGCAACCCTATAAAATAAACTCTGTAAGATAACCCTATAAAAATAAACCTGAATATAAGAAAATGTATATATAATGTTATGATAACATTGTCAATAGAAGTCAAGGAAACAGAAAATACAGAAATGGCTCAATATTAGAGATTGGTTTGTTAAGTGAAATTGCTCAGTAGAATTGATGTATTTATTAAGTTGTTCTTAAAGAGTATGTAATGGCATGAAAAAACTACATTTCTTTGTCTGCTGTCGCCTCCAAAACGCCATATAACCCGCAATCTCTAAATTTAGGTGGCATATGCTGTAAGCACTCATTTTGCAGATGCAAGCTTGCAGGTTACCTGGGACATGGCTTTGCTTTTGGCTTAGGAAAGCCAGCTTTGGTTGCAGGCTCAGATCTGATGCACTGACTTCATTTTGGGGTCCAGGTTGAAGGAGCATCTGCTGTGGCTGGGGTTGGGATAGGTGGGCCTTTTTTTTGTGACAGGCTTTTAGAGTACAAGAAAGCAAGAGTAACTGCACTTGTTAGCATCTGCTTACTTGTGTCTGTGAAGCTCTCATTGGCCAAAGTGAGTCATATATGGCCAATCCTAAGTTGAGAGCTAGAGGAGTACCCTCCACTGGCCATGAGAATATGGCAAAAGAGTATGTAGAACAAATAATTCCTACCAGTAGCTCATTCTGCCATAGTAGTCTCCATCACTTTGACTCACATTCATCCCACATACACCCACCCCATCCAAGTATTTCCCTAAATCTCCTTCCATGACTATCATTGGCTAGAAAGAAAGCTTCTCTGGATCTCTAGCAACTTTAGATGTGATTCCTCTTGGTTTAGATACTTTTGAATTAAAATGACAAGTTAGCAGCCACCCCCACGACTTTCAACATACAAAAGCAGAACAAAAACAGGATGACTCCAAATACGCCCATTACAATAGAAGAAGAGCAAGGAGAATGGAGAGTTGGGGTGATCACAATTATGAAATCCTAGGAGACAAATGTTGCCAGGATCGCTACCAGGGAAGGAGATATTCTTGGAAGACCCTGTTCTTCCTGGAGTAGCTCCACGGGGTGAGACCCCAGTCCTCACTCTTCACCCCCTGGATTTCTCTCCACTCTGGCAGCTCCTCTGCCACCCATCCCCCTTACTCAGCCTTCTCAGTCTGCTTCATGTCTGAGGAAAGTTGAGAGAAGAGTCCATAGGCTTATTTATAATGGAAGGAATTTTGGTCACTTTTAGCCTAAATTGACAGAAATGTTCTTGACTTGAGACTGGGTAGCAGGAGGTCCTAAACTAGCCAAGGCCTTGCTACCCTAATACTTTACCAAATACTTCACCCACGTGCACAACTGCAAGACTGCTCAGTCTTAGGAAATAATAATAAAGGGCTCTGTTTAAAAAACAGGAGAAACGAGTTACCGAGGCCAATAATGGCTGTTTACTTTACCCAAAGGCGTGCCCAGTACTGTCCTGTCCTGCACAAAGACCGTTACAATAATGGCATCTTCCTGCCACTGAGGATTTGCAGCTCCTCTCCCAACAATAGGCCACGTGTCTTAAATGACATCTTCCTGCCACTGTCAACTGGGGGCACATGGCAGCCAGACTCCAACTCACAAAGACAACAGAAGATGCTCTCAGAGTTGCAGGATGCTTTAGCACAGCACCAAATGAGCGACACTCAGAGTAGCAGCCATAGTGACCAAATAACATGACAAATGGCCTCACTCAATGCAGCTAAGCCAGGCTGTATCCACAGCAAAACCATGAACCATTTCAGTAGCTCAACTACTTGTAAAGCCTCTTCCTCTCTGAGGTTGTCTACTGAAGGCCTGTGCCTTCAGAAGTCTGCAGCAGCCTTCTGCAAGATGAGCCTGGTTCAGGGCTGAAATCTACAACCCCCCTCCCCCCCAACCCCCCAAATGCTGAAGGAACTTAAAGCTGGAACTCAAACCTTGACTCCTGAAGACTGGACAGACAACCTCCTTCTCTCCCTGTCTTGCCTCTTCTGCTTTCACTTCTGTTTCCTCTCCAAGGTAGCCCCTCCTCAAAATACAGTACCTTTTAGTGTTTTCCTGAGGGTGTTTGTCTTCACCAGCAACTCCCTGGGAGGGGGACACTACCTGCAACAACAGTTCTTGTCTTCAATCACCTGGCTACAAATACTGTTGATTTTTTTTTTTTTTTTTTTGTCTTGTAAATCCTAGAGATTTCTGGGCTCTGTTCAGAAAACTTGTGTTTTCTCCTATCACACCTTTTCTGAGGCAATTAGTGAGAGCCTGAATGCTCTGTCCACTTTGTACCTTGAAGCTTCTTTGCCCAATATCTTAACTGTAACAGGTCCATTTTCTTACCTTTTGTCTTACCACAAGAGTTAGATAAGTGGGCCACTCTTATGTAACACATATCAACATTTTCCCAGACTCCTTGTAGCAATTTCCCTGTTCCCAATCTCAAAGCCATTGGCATTTATTTTGGGATCTGTTATGGCAGCACCCCATTTCTAGGACTAGTTGCCTTACTCAGCTACTGCCCTAATAATGTTGTGTAACAGGCAACAAACTCTCAGAGGCAGACAGCAGTTAAGTGTTAGTTTCTCACTTACAGGGTTGGCTGGGGTTTGCCTCACCTGCCGATTGAGCATCAGCTGGGCTCAGCTCCTGCCCTCGAGTTGGGTTCAGACCTGCCCCCTTTGTGGTTGCTGCACAGTCTTGACTGTGTGAACTCTTCTCGTATGGACAACCTCATAGCAGGAGGAAAAGCCTGACACATCAGGACATTGCAGCCTCTGCTTGCATCATGCTACATTTATTGTGTCTTTTGTGTCTGTTTTTGATGCAGTCATCTTGGGACCTGACTGACTCTGAAGGGACTGTCCCCTTCTGGGTTAGCTAATTCCTAGAAACAGAAAATAACTAGCCTTCCAGTGCAGCTAGCCGTTCAAGCACAAACCAGCGGAGAGGCCATAACCACAGTCATCTCTTTGACTGAACTCTTAATATTCCATTATCCAAATCACAGCCACCCCTCCCCTTGGGGCCAGGCTCTAGACAACTAGGGACAATCCCTACATCACACAGCCCACTAAGAAATTTCAAAATAGCTTGTCCTGCTTACTCTGCCTACGCCATTCTTCTGCTTTTTAAGTTGAGATAACATTGGCTTACATCACAATTGATGTCTTAAAAAGGCCACAGGTTCATAGCTCTACAGATGCATTTTATCATACCACATGCACCTCTAAAGTACTAGTGACCCTCCACCACAGTCTACTGGGCCTATTCTCCTGTTGTCCCTATGCCCACCCTCTTGGAACCTTAATTCTTCAGTCAGAATCCAAAGGTTAGCTTTGGTTTGGTTTTGTCTGTTCCTTTGCTTTGTTTCTTTGTGTTCCACACATGAGCGACTCATCCAGTATTTGTCTTGCTTATTTATTTAGCTTAGCATAATCCCCTCCAGTTCTATCCATATTAATACAAGTGACAAGATTTAATTGTTCTAAAAATTAGCCGAGTTGTATTCCATCGTCTACAGATACCACATTTTCTTAGTTCAGTCATCTGTCTACGGGCCCTTGGGCTGTTTCCACATTGGCTATTAGAAATAGTGCTTCAGTGAACATAAGGGTGCAGAGATATTTTCAAATTAGTGTTTATATTCTTTGGATATATACCTAGAAGGAGAATTACTGGATTGTATGACATTTGTTTTTATTTTTTTGAGGAACCTCTGTACTATTTCCCACAGAGACTGCGGCTATTTATATTCCCACCACCACTGTACAAGTGTTCCTTTATCTCTACACTCTGGCCAACTCTTATTTCTGGTTCTCATTCATTACCTCCTACAGAAATCAAAACAAAGTTCCTGTCCACATCTCTCCCTTACTCCTTCTATCTCTCAGCTGACCCTTGAGACTTTCCCAGCGGCCACACTGTGTCCCTTCACTGAAATCTGCACGAATAACACCCCACCTTTCCGTGACCTTTATTTTCTGATCTGTTGATATTACTCTACCTAAAATGTAAAACCTACATTAAGAATCCACCTGTCCACAATATCCCTTTGGTCAACTTAAGTCACTAGTCTAAGTCCAGAGTTACGGTGAGGGAACTGCTCCCTGCCCAGCTTTGTGGGAATGAACACAGCTTTCTCTTAGAAGGGAGTGGAGGGTTGATGCCAAGTGTGGACGAGCAATTCTGGTATGAGGAAGGAAAGAACAGGGACTCCAGTCTGCCACACTGTCTATGAATAGATGTTGATGGCGTTAGATTGAACATTGAGATATGCAGTATGATTTCGAATATATGAAATAGAATCTATGCAGAGAAAGAAGTCTTAAAGGAGAGACAAACTGTGAACAGGATATATCTTCGGATGCTAGGACTAGGGGTGCCTGAAATTACAATTATTCTTTCTTACCCTATTTTACAAATTGCCTTCCATTCATTTTATAACTTAAAATGTACTATATTAACTACAACCTAGGCAATTTAAGATTTAAACTAAAACTGCTAGTGTTAACTGCTTACGATCAGTGCTGGCCGTAAAAGCCTGAGCAAGGAGGACTTACTGCTGACTGCACCCATGGGAACAGACTGGCCAGAAGCTGTGCAGGGTCAGACTTGTTTGTCTGCTATTTAAAGTATGGGTCACAGGTGGCCAGCTTTGGTATTACCTGGCACTTGTGAGAAATATGCACGCCTAATCTTCATCCCAGATCTACTGAGTCAGATATTGTACTTTAGGAGATTCTCAAGGTGATTTGCATACATGTTGAATATGAGATTGACAAATACATTTCACAACCTTATTAACATATTAAAATAAACACATTTTTATTTGAAGAATCAAAATTGTTAGTTGTATTATTATGAAATAGAAGTTAGGTACTAGTGGGATAAATGGGCACACAGATTGGCTAGCCCAGTGCCCAAGGACCAACAGGTTTCATGCAATAAAAACGAATTACCCAGTCCATCACGTTTATTGGTTATAAGTCTGACATGGACCCTCTTCCAAGTAGAATAGCATTTTCCCTCCAAATTGTAACACAAAACTATAACTAGAGAAGTTATTCGCAGGAAGTTCACAGGTCTCTCATTGTATTAGCTTCATCTGGCTGCTGTAATAAAAGACCACACAGTTGGTGCCTTACTATAACAGCATAAGTTCATTCTCTTAAAGTTCTGGGGTTGAAAAGTCTAAACTGAGTCTTATTTGGCTAAAACACAAGACATCCTCTTTTTTTTTCTAATGGAGGTAATGGTGCTTTACAACACTTTGCAGGGTTCAGGTGTGCACTTCTTCACCTCAGCAACTGTGCATGTTACCCCATGCCCACCACCCAGTGTCCAGTCACCATCCGCTACCAACCATCCAACCACTATCAGCCTCCTATTCCAGTTTGACCCTTAGCCCCTCCAGTAACCACCATTCTGTTGTCAGAGTCTGAGGGTTTATTTCTGTTTACTTGCTTCGTTTCTTTATACTTTACATGTGAGTGAAGACATACAGTATTTGTCTTTCTTCTGCAGACTTATTTCACATAGCATAATCCCTTCCAGGTCCATGTTGCAAATGGTCAAGAGTTCATATTTTTTTTAAATAAGTAGTACTTCACTGTGATTATATAGCACATCCTCTTTATTCAATCATCCACATTTCTCCTAATTCTACTTTTAAGTGATTGTGTAGGGTCCATTCAGCTGATCCAAGATAACCTTATTATCATTATTATTATTTTAGATTTATTTATTTATGCATATAGAATTGGGGTACAGGCCAGAGGTGCAGGAGTGGTGAGAGAATTCACCAGAGACAGAATGGGGAGCAGAACAGGCAGATCAACGAAGTACATTGCTGAGGGGAGCAGCGGGGTGAAACAGGAGAGGTCTTCTGTGCCATGTGGATCACCTCTGGGGCTGGGGATCGAACTCAGGCTGAAGTGACTTTAGCTTCTTAGTGCTGTGCTTTAACCCGCTGTGCCACTAGGGAGGGCCTATATTTTAAGGTCAACTGATTAACAAACTTACACCTTAATTCCCTTTGCCATGTAAGTTTCTAGAGATTGGGGCATCATTGGGGAGGTGTTATTCTAGCCAGCATGTCCAGGCAAGAGATTTGGTAATCACGTAAACCTGCACATAATCTCTCCTTTTCATAGTTTTGCAGTGCACATCCACATGGCAAAGACCCTGTGCATTCTTGAGATACCTATTTTAACTTTTCCCAGCCCTGAAATTGTTCTCCCAAATTAATTAATTTTTAGTGAAGTACCATTGTTTTGTACACTTGTTACTTTCTTGATTTCCCCCCTCAGGGCTGGTCACTGTAGCTCTCCTACCACCATGCACTCGTAGCCCTCCCCTGTGTTCCTCCCTTCCCAGACTCTTCTTTTGCTTGCACATTTCCTGAAACTGAACCAGAGAAAGATGGAGAAATTCAGAGAAAATGAAAGGATGGTTTCTGCCCTAGAGGATTTGAAAAGCTTCTATTTTTTAAATCATCTTGCAGACGAGTCCCGAATTCATTGGTGCTGAGGGAATGCAGCATGGAAGAGCGAGCAAGGACATCTGTAGAAATGAGAAACCCTAATTGCCAGGCTTCTGTCCCATTATAAGGCACATTGGAGTCAGCAGCAGTTGAGGGCATTTATGCTTATTTCATTTTACCTCTTTTCCAAAGTGACATCATGTGGAATTATGAACAATTAAAAAAAAAAGAAATCTCTCCAGATCACTTTCTTCATCTCCTTAACTCCATTTCTCATCTGGAAAACTGGGTCAACAGTATCCCTTTCATCAATACCATTGCGGTATTCAATTAATATTAAAATTCTCTTTGACATCTATGTGCAGAAAAGGTTATTAATTTCAATGCCAAATATTATGATGGTAATGAGAACTACCTCACCAATATTTTACTACACATGCATCTTTTTTCCCATTAATTTACTGCATAAATCATCAGTAGTTACATACACTATTATCCCTATCGCCAGAACAGCCAGATCCTTTTATCTGTTAGATATCTCATGTGGAAACCAAGAAGTAGAAAGCAGATGAAGCTGTAAATTATATGTATAAAAAATTCCCAGAAGGCCTTTGTTTTATGTGGTGTGCATAATGATTGCTCACAGTAAAAAGGCCTTGAAAGGCTTCACTTGTTCTAGGATTATTCACGCAGCAGTTTCGCTATTGGCGGAGCTCTGTTTTTATGATAATATATTATAAGCTATTCTGAACCATGCAACAAGCATCGTATAGTATCTGCTTTATTTCTCAGGACCTCTTTTCCCAAGAGGCCTATTCACTTCCTTTATGATGAAAAGCTACAGCATATCGGTGTTTAGAAGAAGAGAAATGAAGTACAACTCAGTTGGAATGAAAAATGAATTGGAATTTGTGATTTTCAAGTGTGGAATCCCAACAGAGAAATGTTGCTGAGGACTTGAGCTTTGATTCTAGACCTTATTCCTCATGGTGCACCCACTCCCTGAGTGGGCCTGTCTCTGTGCAATAGCAAGGGAGGAGACACGTTGAGTTTTCACCCTGTCCAAATGAACAAAGCCTGTTTCACTCTGATCTTAATTCGGGCTTTGGAATGCAAATGCTTTTTTCATTTCGAATATTACTGTTTAGATTCTTATGGTTCTGACCTGGTTTCGTAGCGTATGCAACATATTTCGGTATTACACTTCATAAATAGCTTTGATTGTTCTATCTGGGTAAATATACGTGAAAAGAAATTTGAAATACATGTGAAAAGAAGATGCCTCCCAGGTGTGAGTCAAGTTAAATCTTACTTTTGTTCCACTCAAGTTTTGTTATCTCTTTATATTGAGGTTCCATCTTCATAGCCCCATTCATTTTTTTTTTAAATTAAGCTTTTAAAATTATCTTATGAAATTGGTTTCTTACAGTATTTGGTTTCTTCCTATGGTTGCAGTCCCTATAACTCTCCCATCACCACCACATCACCCGTGAATTTCCCATCACCTTAGTCCGTCATGGTCTATTCTGGCCCCTCTGCTTTCTCCCAACCCCCACTACTGTATGCCTCACGTCTATATTTTGCCTGCAAGTTCTGTTTTTTTTTTTTCTTTGACACTTTGTTCGGTTTCCTCACATTCCTCTTATAAGTAAAACCATCCGATTTTTTTTTCCCTTCTGACTTATTTCACTGAGCATAATCCCCTCCTGCTCCTGCATGGATCAATTCAAATGCCAAACTGGAATTATCTATTTCATGCTGTCATCTGTGTTCACTGTTAGCTGCAAAATTTGCTAGTTATTTCATGAAAGGTGCCTTTTATCCTCGCTAGAATTTTTTCTGATTTGTTTTCCCTCAATTTCATACAGTCTTGTAGATATAATTTACCCAAATTATACCTTATCGACAGAGTCTACCTTATAGATATAATTTGGGTAAATAATTGGAAGGCAGGAAAATAAAAGGTTGGCTGAAGCTGATGACAGTGAGAAAACTGATTAATATCCTTTATAAGCTGGGTTACAAAATTAATCATGGAGAAGACAACTTAAAAATAGATATATAAGTCAGGGTAAATTACAGAATATGGGTGGAGAAAAGGAAAATGAAACCATGTGTGAAGTTAGACTTAAAATGCTCCCTCATCACCCACACAAGCTCTTCCCCAGACTGACGGGTGGACGCACGTGGCAGCAGTGGGTCACATGTGTCTGGTCCTCTATTTGTTAGTAGCCCATGAAATGAGGGAAAATAACCTCCGATGAGACGCTCTTGAAGATAAAGAGAAATCAGTTACCCAGCTGGAGTCTAACTGTTCCTGACAAGGAAGCAAAAGGAGAGGATGGATCACTCTCGTTCTCTCCATCTTTCCATTTCTCTCATCTTTCATGCTGAGGCTATACAGTTGAACTCCGAAGTTAAGTATGCCCATGGTCCAATTCTATTGTCCTCTGAATTGGAACTACTCAAAGAACAGAATTTAAAATCTAACTCCGTTACTTTCAGAAGGAGAGGAGTAGTGGAGCTGATCATCTGAAAACATCAGATGATACAACATAATTTTATTTTTAGCTCTGAAATGCAACCATGGGACCTAAAAGCTAAATCCAAAACATTTATTAGAGATACTACAAGCAGTCACGACCAACTGGCACTGCAGAAAATGGAAAGTCACTGGCCAGAGGAACTCTGGGTAGGAACAAGCTTGAAGGGCACGTTCCTGGCGGCCGCGGTGGCTGGGTGCCACGGTGGGGGCTGCGTGCGCTTCCAGCCATTGATTTCTTTGGGTGAAAGTGCTCTTAATTTTGATCACTCACGTATTATGGTGCTTCAGTGATGTGGGATCCTGTCTCAGCATTGCAACTAATTAGTTCTGTGATCCTGAGGCACTCACTTCCCCATTTCTCAGTCTATTTCCTCTCCATACAGTGTGAGTTGAACTAGATTGCCTGCCAAGTCCATTCCAGAACTTGAAAGTCAATTGTTCAGAGCCTCTGTTCCAATAATGAGAGAGAATGAGGCTGAATTTTGGTTTAGAATTTTGTCTTTCCACACAATCGCTCAACTGAAATTTAGTTAATTAAAAGTTCAAGTTCTTGGACCCTACCTGTTGGTGCAGCAGGTTAAAGCACAGCACTGTGAAACTATCACAGCCACTACAGCACAAGTTCGATCCTGGCCAGGGAGGTGACCCACGTGGTGAGGCAGACCTCTCCTGACCCGCCCGCTGCTCCCCTCAGCATTATATTTCAGTACATCTGCCTGTTCTACTCCCCACTCTGTCTCTGGTGAATCTCTCACCACCATCCCCCACACACCTCTGACCTATACCAGTTCTGTATGCATAAATAAATAAATCTTTTTTAAAAATTAAGCTCTTGATCGGAGTCGTATTTTTCTCTCGAGGGTTCTAGCCACCCTCTTCTTGTCACTGCCCTCCTCTTTCTCCTGTTAGGATGGCGACTGGGAGCGAGGGGGTAGTTTATGTACCCCTGTGGCAGAAGGGGTGTGGTTTCAGGCCTCGGTCGGCCACTCCTTGAATGTCTCCTTCCGGTTCCCGCTCCTCTCACTACCAGTCCTTGCTGCTTCTCCGAACAGGCAGCAGCATCTACCGGTGCCCATGGTGGCAGCCACGCTATCGATCTCCGGGTTCTGTTCTTTGTCCAAACCTCCTTAGGTATCATCCTTTGCTTTCTGTCCCTTCCGCAGCATGTAGGAATGTGGGTAGGAGCCAGCCAAGAGAAGTGGCAAATTCGAAAGCTCTCTCTCTAAATATACTGTGTCTCCACTTCTAACTCCCCTAAACTAAACTGTGAAGGCTGACAGCACACAACACACAGAGTTTTGGTATAGAAGCTTCTGTGTTCAGATCCTCAGACCCACTTAGAGGTTTACATTTTGTACCAAGCTCGTCTTAATTCTGGAAGAGGGGTACTCACCTATGCCTAACAGTCTCACTTTTCTGCCTCGCTGCTCTCTGGGAGAAATGCTTTCCTGTTTAGTGAAATCGCACAGCGCTATCATAACCCTTGTCTTTCTGTGCCCCATGCTAAATAAACATCCTGTGCACAAGTCCTCTGAGCTTTAAGGTTTTGAAGTCTGTGAGGGCATTTCTGCTCCATGTGACAGAGATTGGCTCTTAGAAATTAGGAAGAAAAGATCTGGATAGCTTCAAAATGTGATCGCCAGCTTATTAAGAAGATAGGAGCTGAAACCTGACTCCTTCTTCCTTGCTGTAACCAAGAGTTCTAAAACTTCTGTGGGCAGAGAATGAATGGGTAACAAGAAATAACAGGAAAGGCAGCTAGAAGATCATGAAACCTTTAACTAAAAAAATGATCTGCTCGATGGCCAACAGGCATATGAAAAAATGTTCAACATCACTTGTAATAAGGGAGATGCAAATTAAAACCCCAATGAGATACCATCTCACCTCAGTGAGAATGGCACACCTTCAAACAACTAGCAACAACAAATGTTGGCGAGGATGTG
>NW_004567126.1:25943629-25991664 GCF_000260355.1 Condylura cristata
GGGTGATTTGGTGATGGGAAACCCGCAGGGATTACAATCAAGATGGAAAAAAAATGTACAAAATTATGTAAAAATAAACTTTTGTAAAAAAAAATTTTAAAAAATCATAAAAAAAAATGATCTGCTCGAGAATGTTCATTGTAGCATAATTTACATTAGCTGGGGCATGGACACTAGCTAGGTGCCCACAGACAGGGATTAGGCAGAGAGGGGCAGAGCCACACAACTGGCGTACTCTTCACCCATAAGGAGAGACAAATTAGCAGTAATATTAACAGCAAAATGGAAGGAGTTTGAGGCAATTGTGTGCAGGGAAGTCAGAATGCAAAGCTAGATAGTGGGTATTTACATATAGGATGATTCAGCAAAGCAAAATATAAATATTTGCAGACACTAATAAACAACGTGAGATGTCTGAGGTTACAAGAAACGGTAGGTCAAAGGGGTAAAAAAAATAATAAATATGATACCAGTTAAATAAAAATAATCTTTTACAACAACACTGGGCTCTCCTTCTGGGAAGATGGGGTAGACACACATTTCCTGTTCCTCCGTTGGAGAGCAACTAAAGCCCTGGTCATTAAATATAAACAAACATAAAACAAGGAGGTGAAGAAGGGGAGAGGAGAAGGCAGCGTTAGTGGGGCTCGCCGGAATAAGGCTGCAGTAATTTCTCTGGATTTCTTGTTGTCTCCTGTACCCCTGGCGAGTGAGTGGGAAGCGCCCACAAGCACAACACAAAAGGGAAAGGAAGTCACGCCCCAACCTCTCCTCTTACCTCAGGGCCAGGAAAGTGACCACTGGCAAGGCAGAGACCTTGACCCCTCAGGGCTCTGCTCTAGCCCCACACCACTGAACATGCTGTGTGCCCACCCGCACCCGCACCTGGCCAAGGGACTGGGCTTCCACCTAGAAGTTCCCGAAGCCTCACAGCGGGACTCTAGACCGTGGAGGGGCCCAGCTCTCCTTCCCACCACCAGCTATAATGCAAAGCATCTCCATCCCACCCTCCGCTGAGGCGGCTTAGAGGGGTGGAGTGGACAGTGAGAATTTGCATTCCTTTCCGGTGGTAACAAGGGCATTTTATTTCAATGGTCAGGAGGCAGGGTGGGGTACAGTGATGAGGCATCCCTGCCCCTCCCACCAGAGTTGTGTCTGTGGACACTCAGTGGGGACACTGGACCTCCAAGTCCATTCACAGCAGCGACTCAGAGCTCCTCTTTGTGTTGGGTGTCCCCTGTGGCTAAGGTTGAGTGTCCCCTGTGGACGTCCCCTTGCGCCTTGTGGTGATCAGAATGTCATAAGGGGCCAGAGGGTTTCAGTATGACCCAGAGTGTCCTTATATGACCTCAGTATGTCCAGCTTCAAAAGAAAAGCACTCATCTTGTCAGCGTTATTGACTGCTGCTGTTTCTCGTTGAATTTGAGGTCTTCCTGGTTCTTACTCACATCCTGTTTGTGATATGGTTCTATAAGTTTTGCAAGATGTTACCACTGGGAAAGCTGGGCACAGGGTTTATGGGATCTTTGTATTATATTTTTACAAAGTGAATCTATGGTGATCTCAAGATAAAAGTTTAATTAAAAATGAAAGTAGGCTGCAATAACCCCATATTCAGTACCTGAGCCCCAGCGGTACTTTCTAGTACTACTACCAAGGACAGCTGTTCACAAATAGAAGGCACTTAATTTTGTTGACTGAATGAATAAGACATGAATTTGAAACAAGGCAATGATTCATAAATTATTTAATATTTATAAATCTTACAACTTTCAGGAGCGAGGGTTATCCCATGACCTGCAGATACCTTTCAGTCTTCTCTCCCTACCCTCTGTAATTTTGATTCAGTCTTCTAAGTCTGTGGACAAACCTTAAATAAAGTAAGAATATACTTGTGAGCACAAATTTTATTTCCCCAAAGGAATATTTTTCAATTTTGCTCTTCTCTACTCACCAGGGAATAATTTGATGGAGTTCCTTCTTTTCAAGGTCCTTGAGAGCTGGGTCTTGGCCACCGCAAGCAGACATTTTACTCCGCCCCTTTCTTCCCCTATTAGGCCAATTTATTCCTATCCCCTCAACTTCTTCCTGCTGTATGTAATCTAGCACCATGAATTTGGGGGAATGATTATTATTTTTTTTTTTGGGTGGGGAGGGGAGGGTTAGGAAGAGGGATTGCTCTGTTGACATTCTTACTGATGGAATTACCTATGAGGACTGTTTCAATGTACTCTTCGCGGTAAGTAGGGAAACTGTCTCAGTTGCCAAGGAGACAGCCAAATAAGTAAGTTCGCGGGAAGGAAGCCAGGTCTCTGGGAACTCATTCTGGTGACCACGAGTGGTCCATCTTTACAACTCCGAAACCGGGAGAGTATATTTTGCAAGTCACGAAGGGGCGATGATCAGGTTAATGATCGATTTTATGTTTGTGAGCGAGTTGGCATAACAGCATTTCTGGACAAGCACAGACTTGGGAACGCGGGCGCGCATCAATCATACAGCTGATGGAGCGGCTCCCTCTAGTGGTCAGAGCTTGTGCTGCCGGAAGGAAGAGAAAGCGGAATTCCAGAAATGAAGGCCAAAGACAAGAGAAGCTCCTTTTAGTTGGGGCCATAACTAGCAACAGCTAACGTTCATAGGTAAATATGCAAGGTTTATAAAACAAGTCAGCCTCTTCACAGACACCATAAGCGGACCTAGGTTATGACTGATAAGCAGACAAGCAGATGCAAAACCCTTTGCTGCCCTTTGCCTCTGAGGCATTTCTCCCCCAGGAACTTCCTTAGCCCCCTGGCTGTGAAGCCTCCGGGTTGTCCAGGTGCAGTAAGCACATTAAGAGTCAGTGCTATTGCACTGTCAGCTTCTGTTACCTGGCATTAGAATCTGATATTTTTTCCTGTGATGTTAAGTCAGTAGATTCCCTTTCCCAATGCATGTACATACTAAGTCCTGTTCTCTAAACGTGGAATAATGCTGTTGCATTTCAAACATAAAGGAAAAGTTAAATTGACCAGGGCAGCTAGTGCAGTCCAGCCCTGTCCACCCCTGGAGGGAGCATCTTCATTTCTGTCTTGTTCTGGGGGTGCTGAGGTGGCAGTGATGGTCACGGCCTCTAGTACTGGGGTCCCCAAAGACTCGAGGCTTCCTGTCCTAAGTGTGTTTTATTCATCTTCAGATGGTCCCTGCTTTTGCTCTTTCTTTTAAGTTGCATCATTTATATAGGGTCTCATCTCCTCAGGGGGCCATGTCTCTGATGTTTGGGGATTCACCCCATCCAACAAAGGCTCTTAGAGTGTTGTTTCCAAGAGGTGGCCCAGGGATATGAAGGAGGGGCAGGAAAAGAGAAGGATATCCTTCCCTTTATTGTACTTTAAAATGAAATGCATTTTAAAATTGCCATTGCTTTTCATGTGCCCTTGACCATGTCGTCGTTTCAGCTCTAAATGCCATCCAAGGCCGTGTGCAACATTTGTGCTTTGGGAAAGGGGGCTGCATAATTACAAGCTGCACAGAGACAATTCTGTTTGAAGAGCTGTGAGAGTGACAGCAGCTTACATGTATTTGCTTGGTTGTCAGACGCTTTCCTAGCTGATTTCATGTACTATCTCAGTGACTCCTCACAACTGCAGCGAGCCAGGCTGCTGATGTAGTCTCAGATTTACCCATGGGGAAATGGAAGAGTGGGCACATACATTGCTGCTCCTACCCAGCTCCTGTGTACAGGAATTTATTTAAACACTTGAACTTACATTTCTTCATGGTCTTCTTTCTACACTCAACCTTGCCCTCTTTAGTAATTTTTTGCTGTTTGTTCCTCCCAGCTCTTTTGTTAGACCTCTAGGCCACTGAAGGCTTCAAATTGGATGGCATTTTCTTCTCCACTGGGTTTCTACACATGTATTGCTTTCTATTCCAATTCTACTTAATCAAGCAATATGTACTTATTATAAGACATCAGTGATCAAAATAAATTCTGTGTAAATTACCTAAAATTCTACCATGCAGTTGAGTAAGCATTAGTGATTTTTTAATGTATAGAGTTTTTGTAACCTAACTTTTCCTTTGCTGCTTCCCTTGCAATTCATGTACTTTACCACTCGGTGACAGGACAGCATCCATAGTAATGGTTAAAACTGAGGTAAACATTTTCCCCCAATTTTTATGTTTTTCACACATAAAGGCTTAAGGAAAATGTATGTGCTGTACTTAATATTACATTACTTCTGTACTTAATATTACATTACTTACTGTACTTAATATTAATTACCTAATGGATTCATTAATATATTTTCACTCATTTAAATTTCACTTTGGTGTCAAAATCTTTAGGAAGTTTGATGACTCAGTCTTGCTAAGTGGTTAGACTTCTGAAGGCTCTACTATTGCATTTGCTTCACGAATCATTTTCTTTTTATTCTCTTGATAGTTACTTTTCTAAGGTTCCCTTATTTCAACATGGTAAAAATATCTCTAAACTAAATATTTAAAATTTCAGCAGCCTAGCAGGGTACTTGGTACAGAATAGATAGTCAACAAACACTCACTTCCCCTACTGCCAACCTCCTTCCTGAACATAGAAGGACATAGAAGCTATTCTTGTTTGTTTTTACTGAATTAGTTGAAGACATTTTTTTCCTTCTTTCTCGGTTGCTCCCTTTTTACTTGTTTCTCTTGGTCACTCTTCTCCACCTTCTCTCTAACTGGGTATAGTTAGATCCTGTTTAAATAAACTAGCCATAATTAATTGTAATAAATATTACAGTTATTTATTACAATTAATTAAGAGATAATGCAATATGTACTGGGTATTAGTTTTTCATCTGTTGGGAAAACGAGTGATGTTGGAAAGGATGGGACTGGGTATAAACAGCAAAGGATTTTTTGGGGGTGTGTGTGTGTGTGTGTGTGTTTTACAGATTACCTTTGTAATGTAATGATGTTTCTCCTGAGTACGGTTTCTCTTTTATAGAACATTGTATTCTGAACAGGTATTGGAAAAGTTTTAACTGATTTCATCATGTTTCACTTCTCTCTGTGTCTGTCTTTTTAATATTTGATGTAAGAGGTTTAAGGCAGGATTGTGTATTTATCATTTATTCTCAAGCTATTGCGTAAAAAGTTAAGTCAATCCTGACATTTGGGATCCCAACTGTCATGTGGTAAATATACCAAAAAGTGCAACCAGGGCATTTGTTTTGGGTTTTTCATTCAAAGCATCCTCCTCATGTACATCATTAAAAAGGACTCATTGATTTGGGGAAATAATCTTTTTCTAAGTATGCTTTTCACATAGCTCTCTCTCACACAAACATATATACACTCAGACACACTCTGAAGATTCATCCTTTGGCTTTTGGGACAAGTTTAGTAGCAAACTTCAGGAAACAGTAGAAGAAAAGGTATTTTGCCTGAGAAACGAGATTTCAGCTTTCCTTTCCCAAGAAACAATTGTATATAGATGAGAAAATATTGGACATTTCTGACAGTAATTTAATGTCATCCATTTAAGAGTCATCCGACAGTTTTAAGTATGGAAATTTTAGTTTCTCATCCACATCAACAGATATTAAAATTTCTACAATTCCTTGAGGCTCCGTCAGTTTCGATGCACATAATGCCTTTTAAAATCAGACTCAGCAGAAAAATCTCCATAATAACCTGGAAGTTTGGAAGGAACAAAATTACTTTTTTATGACAACTGAATAGCTTCTTAAATCATTTAGGTGTTACTTCATAGAATACTTTAGCCATTGGTTCCAGCGGAACAATATTTTCTAACCTAAATATGGGGAACGTTGCCTGAGTATTTTCTAACCTAAATATGGGGAACATTGCCTGAGGCTAGAAGGAGCCTGCTGCAGTCCTTTGCTTCCTGGTCTACCCTCTGTCACTCCTCAGGGGACTGCTCAGTCTCTTCAGCCGTGGAGACAGAGCAGGACTTGTTCAGTAAGCTGACGGAGACCCTTGGACCATCTCTGTGCTCAGTTGTCTTTCCATGCTGAAGGACTCCAACCTTCCCCGCTGATCTGTGAGACCCTTCAATGTTGTCAGGGGTTGCATTCCTGTTGAAGAAGAGTGTTCTTTGGTATCAGAGCAGAATGACAAATCCTGTGTAAGCTTCTTTAGGAACAGAAATAGAACTCTCAAACTTACACATTAAAAAGACACCAGTGGTATAGTCTAGTTCTCAGTGCATCAAATAGGATGTATGATTTTGGCCATAAATTGTATTAATATTAATGGGAAACTTTGAAGCAAAAGCCAGTTTTAAGTATGAAGGAGATACATGTTTATCAACTAAGATAGCCTTAATTAAGGCTTTCAATTATTTAAAAATCATTAAATAAGCAAAACATAAAATTTATTTAACTTGTTCCTTAATCTACTCTGAGAAGCCCCTTATTTACTACATTAGAAAGATAAAACTTTGTATAAGTGTACTTCTTGCATTTTTTTCCATAAGCAGCATCTCTGGAATTATCCTTGTGACATATTTTGATAATTGAGAATTCGTGTATAGTATTAAGCATTTCTCTTCTTCTTGAAATATAATATCTTATCTTCCTTTAATAACTTTTTGAATTCTTCCAAAATGGGGTAACAGGGGTTGACTTCCTGAAATTTTATTCTGAGCAGCAAAAGAGATTTATTTGTAGCAGAAGATTTTTCTTCACTAATAGTAAATTGGTTGCATATATAGTTTTGCTGTGATTGAAGATGTAATAATCAAAAGCAAAGACATATGACATCTACTATCGGGTAAAATTATGCCAAGAGGTGTGGTAAAGTAACATGCCTCCATTTTCAAAGGAGAGTGAGTGAGAATTATTTTTAAAAGTGTTATAAAGTAGAATAAATCAGTATGATACCATCATACTGGATGATATCACTTACACGAGGAATACAGAGAAACAAAACAAAGGGTCAGATAAAACCAAACTAACATAAACCCTAGGAAGTTGAGGCTACCAGAGAGTGAGGGGGAGAGGGAGCAGCCCGGTGGGCGATGGTGGGGACTGTGGCTGCCTGGGTGCGCTGTGGTGGGGGAGCCGACGCCTGAATGTGTGGCCCCATACCTCTCTTTCAGAAAGTTCCCAAAGTCTCAGCAAGCTGGTTTGATCCCAGAAACAGCATTCTAATTGACATAGTATCAAATGTAATTGTATATTTATGTACAGTATAACCGTTGACTATTCAAAATGGAAGGAAAAAATTCTGTTGCATCTTCTGTTCTGACTTTACCAAAATACCATATTTGTCAATGTTCACATTTTTTTTCATTCTCCAAAAGTCAAATCAAAGTGTTAAGTGTCTGCTGTATGCTTTTAATAGTTGTGGTGGTGGAGAAACTGTCTACTGTATGTGTTTAATAACTGTGGTGGTGAAGAAATTAAGTGTCTACTGTATGTAACTATAGTTGTGGAGATTCTGTTGGAGAAACAGCGTTTCCTGTATTATAACCATTGCATTCTTTCCCACTTCTCCACTTGGCTCTCTCACCACCCTTCCCCTATTGCCACTTGTGAAGCTTTGTCCTTCAGAGCTTCCACTTGAACTTGACCTTCTCTGAGAGTCTGCCCAGATTCTGCTAGTTTCCAAAAGAAATATGATGACATTTTTCATGCTGTGTTATATTTTCCTCTACTGATTTGTAAGGTCATATCAAAATCATCTCTGCAACCATCTACAACATATGTTCTCATTAAAAATTCAATGACTGTTTTGAGGAGCTACTGTCAGGCAGGAAACATTTTTAAAACAACCAAAACCACAGGGGGCAACAGTTGGTCATAAATCCATTCAGTAAATCTTGACTAGTTGCCTATTTTGGCCTGATCACAGAGGTGAATGAGATAGTCTTAATATCAGAGTTTATAAGATTTAATTTTGGTCCAGGAGATAGATATTACATAAGAACATACACAACAATAAGGAAGTGTAAGATACCAAAGAAGAATGGACCCAGGAAATAGTGTGTCCAAAAGCCCCGAGGTGTTGAGAAACTAAGGGAATGGGTGTCACTGATGTAGGCATAGCAGGAACAGATGGCATGAGATGCATTAGGCAGGGGCCAGATCATGCAGGGGCTTCCAGGACACTTAAAATGTCTAGAATTAATTTTACAATCCAAAAATCAGTCAGGCAGGAACAAAGTTTATTTTTTTTACAAAAGATTATTCTGTCGGGTGAGTATCAGATGTGGGGAGATAAGGCAATTGGGTGAATGGTGACTGTCATTTATAGCAGTGTGACGCTAGTGGTATTGGAGAAAAGTATAGATTGAGAGAATCACAGTAGTTAGGGATTGGTTGGATGTGTGTGTGTGTGTGTGTGTGTGTATAATGTGCTAATTGAGTGATATAAGCAGGAAAGAAGAGAAAATGTCAAAGATGTCTTGCCCAGGTGTGTTCACTGAGCAACTGTGTTCACAAAGTTGCTCAAAAAGCGTATGTTTCAGTGCGTATGTGGATAAAGATAACTAACAAGAGGCTGCCAATGCAAGTCTCCCTCATCAATCTTTTGAAACTGAAGTTCCACAGGAATTTTACAGCGTGCTCAGGTGTAAAGTCTTTAAAAAGACTTTGCCTTTTAAAACACTTTTGGTAGGGATTGTTGGAGCACCAACTGCTAAAAAGCAACGAGGCCCTGGGTTCAGGCTACTTGTCTGGGGCTCTTGCAGAGTAAGCAGTGAGATGGGGAAATAGGGTCTGGAAAAGAGGCCGAAAGCCTGTGGTGCCAGCCCTTTTTAAAAAACTTTTTTGGACAAATGTAATAACTTTGCTGAAGAATTGGGACGTCCTACGAGGGAAATCTAGCACAATGTTACCGATATTTTGGACATATTTTAATACTATTGTCAGTGTTTTTTGGCAGGTGATCACACTTTCCCTTTAAATGAGCTCTTTCAAAAGATGTGCTGCGTTCTGAGCGGTGATTTAATAATATCCACGAGCAGGGTTCTTTTCTTCCTAAAGGACCACATATCCAATTTAATCACGAAATGCAGTGAAGAAACAGCCTTGGCAAATGTGAGTTGCAATTCACCTCCCTTCCCCTTGGCTCAGTGCTGAGCTCTGGCCATCATAACCACAGTTGTCTTTTGCAAACTTGAAGAATCTAGTTGAGCTTCACTGTTCCCAATATTTGACTTCCTGCAAGTCACCCTGAAATATCTAGCTCATAAGCCCATGATACGTTGTCTGTGACTCAGCGCCTCTTACTAATTAATGTAATGCATTTAAAAAACCCGTCTCCAAAAGTTCTAGCTTTCTGCCGCCCCCTCCCTCCACTTCCCTCCAGCCCACACTACACTAAATATAATCCAGCACAGCTGATGGGAATGGGTGACTCCTTCACAGAACGCGCTAGATGGCAGCAGAGGAGCTCTCTGCCTGCTCTAGGAAAGCCGGAGCACAGGGAAATAGACGCAAGATGGGCCAGTTCCAGCTTCCCACTGTTCCCTGAATTAAAGGCAGAGAGAATATAAAAGAGGGAAGGGAGCACAGTTAGCTCAATGCTGCTGCAGCCACTCAATCTGCTTGCTATTCATGTCACACCGGGAGGAGGTTGTCCAAGTACACTTGTCTCTTATTTAATGAAGTAAATGCATTTCTGTTTTCTTTTAAAGTCATAAAATTAATTTTTGTTAAAGCCCTATTTTCTTCACTGCATTTCGTGATTAAATTGGATATGTGGTCCTTTAGGAAGAAAAGAACCCTGCTCGTGGATATTATTAAATCACTGCTCAGAACGCAGCACATCTTTTGAAAGAGCTCATTTAAAGGGAAAGTGTGATCACCTGCCAAAAAACACTGACAATAGTATTAAAATATTTCCAAAATATCGGTAACATTGTGCTAGATTTCAAGTAAGTCACAAAGTAGAAAATACTAAGGAAGGAAATGCAGCACAGTGCCATCCAGAAGTGAGTGGTCTACATTATGTGCTGGCATGTTTGGTCTCTCGCCGTCCGGCTCAACTTCTCCCAGCGCCTTGGACTACTTATCCCCTTTTAAACTGAAAATGAACTGTATTAATTAATTTTTTCCCCTGTATGTGAACGTGGGCTCTTTCCAGTCTCCAGCTGACCCTTCAGTGTCCAAAACAACATTGTATTAAGTGATGGTATTTTGAATAACTGAAATTTGCATACCACTTACAGAATATCTTCCACATACATTTTCTCATTTAAAGCTCATAGCATGTTATAGAGAGATTATTCTATAGATGAGAAAAAGGCAGACGATAAAGGCTAAGTGACTTGCCACAGCCGTCAGCATATTCAGGGACAGAACTTTGACAAGAGGTTCTTTGACTCTAAATCATAGCATCTTTTCATTGTTACTCTGAGCCCCAAACACTTTTCACACATTAAAGAAGCCGTGTTCTCTTGCCTCCCCACCAAAAAAGAAGAAAAATCCCTGGCTCCCGGGGTGGCCTTTGGAACACCGAGGGGGCAGGTTGTGGGGAGCTTTGTCCATCACAAAGCGGGTGTCTGTCTTAGGGGCAACAGAAACTGTTGCATTTTTGGCAAACACACAACAGATCTGGGGCATGAAGACAACTGGCTACACTGTGAGAAGTGATTTGGAGGGGGCAAGAGCACCCTGGGGAGGGTGATGGGGTGGCTGGGTCAACAGTCCAGGAGCGGGAGGGACCTCAGGCTGCGGCAGGGTCAGGTAAAGGGGCAGGCGTGAGAGTCAGTCTGGAGTTAGGGTGAAGACACTGCCATGTGGGGCCACAAACTGGTGGTAAAAGACAGGGCAGGGCCAAGGCTGGATGTTAGGTGGGTAACTGCGTGGGTGGTAATTGCCCAGCCTCACCCAGTGGTGAAAATACTGGGAACGCATAGGAAGAAGATTTTATTTTTCCAAAATGTTATTCAATTGGTAGCTAATCAAGCAACAAAAATCCTTGCTAACAGAATTTGTAGCTTTAAATGATAGGTCAGGAATTTTGCACACGTTTGCTTGGAGTCCTCGTCCTTCTGTTCTCCCCGGGCTACAGGTTTTCTAAACCTCACCTGTCTCTGCTGAGAAGTCCTTCCCAGTTTCCCCAGCTGGAAATGTGTCCTTTGTTTTTCCAGGAAGCACAGCTCACGCCGAGCCCAGCTGTTGTCATACTCGGCCTTGACTTTCTTACTTCTTGTTTCACCTAGACTGTAATTCTCTTGAACTGTACTTCAGTAAATATACAGTGATTAAATACTTGAATGAATAGATCAGAACTCCCATTGCCCTTCCATTTTATACCAAGTAAGGTGATATTACAGTTAAAAAGAAAAGAAAAAGTAAGAATCTTAAGCCAAAGTGGAGAGATCTTTAATCTCTAATAGCTTAATTTCCAGCGCCAGACAATTTACTTTATAGACCAGTGAAAGGACTTTAACTCTGATCTCAGAACTTGAAGTGATAATCTTTTAAAAATTTTAGAATGTCAGATATTTCAAATGACTTAAATGGGAGAAAGTCACAATTCTAAGAATAAAATGTGGTGGTTTCCACAAACAAGTCACTAATATTTTTTAAATTTATGCACAAGTCATTAATTTTACTTAAATCCCAGAAATACTTAACGGAGCAATCATCTCAACTATCCTATAAAATATATTTACTACTAATGAGACAAAGATGAGTAAGATACTATTTCTACTTGTAAGGATGCCTCTGCCTCTTGAGGGTAGACAGAAACATGAAAAAAAAAAGCAATATATTGTGATAGAAGTGTTTACATATTGTTACGGTAATGCAAGTGAGAGAGAAATTAGTCATGTCTGAGCCTATGGTCAGGGATAGCTGTAGACAAGAAGTGACATTTGAGTGGCTTTTTAAATAATGAGTAGGAATTACCTAGTAATTAAGTAGGAAAGAACATTGTATGCAAGCAACAAAGCATTGTCAAGTTAGGAAAGAATTATAGTGCCTGTTTAAGGAGGTGGGACAGAACATTATGTAGGGGAAAATGACCTGGGATAAACCTAGAATTGAGAGCTGAGGTAGAGGCCATCTAGCTGAGAAGCCTAATCAAAGAGTAGAGCTTGATTGTACAGAAAATTTAGGGTTCATTTTAAAAATCACATTGGTTACAAATGTGCAAGAAAAATTGTAGGTCCCTCCCTGGTGGTGCAAGGTGTTGAAGTGTAGCACAATGAAGCTATCTTCAGCCACTGCACCAGGAGTTCCACCCCAGCCCTGAGCTGATCCACATGGCAGAACAGACCTCCCCTGTCCTGCCCGCTGCTCCCGTCAGCAGTGTATTTCAGTCCAACTGCCTGGTCAGCTCCCCACTCTGTCTCTGGGGAATCCTTGTATCCCTTACACCTCTGGCCTGTTCCCTCATGCATAACTAAATAAATCTTTAAAAAAAAAATCAAAAAACCTCCCATGCTGCCTTTGAATTCATAAAACACATCACATTTCCTGCCCAAAGAATGTCTTGAAAAGAATATCTTGACTCCTTAATACCAGAGTGCCAGTCTTGGTTCTCTGGGACAATAAAAGAAAGCAGAGTTTAAAGGGAAGGAAAGTAGTTTAATTTGTCTCAAATTGAGGAGGACAGCAGACTCTGCCTGAAAGAACAGCATCTGCCTGGCAGTGGGGGAGGGGTGTGTACCCAGAGTGCCAAGGGGGTAGGGGAGTGGGTAGGGGCAGGGGCCCGTCCTGGCAACACCTGGGTCGGAGATTGTGGTTGGGATGGTTGCCTCTGCCAGCACCTGGCAGCCAGTTCCGCCGTTACCTTCCCAGGATGCTCTTCTCCCTGAGAATGTAAGAAAACAGCTTTTCCAGCTAAGGGTGAAGAAAGGAGATGGGAGAGCTTATCTAGTGGGACACAGAGAGGCAGAGACTTCATTCTGCATCAAAATGACTAAATAAAGTCACAAGGAGTAAGGGTAACATCAATTATTCTGTCTTGCAGAGAACCCTTCTGTATTTCAGGGGACAATAAGGAGAATCCCCTGCACACATTGTCAGAAAGAGCTTGAAGGTTGAACAGTGAAAACAAAGAAAGAGCATCAGCCTGGACAGTACTAGCTGCTCTAGCAGCCTGGGAGCTAGGGTCACACATTTCCTTTCAATACTTGCAGCAAACAGACCGTTTCTATGTTCACTTCTGACCAACAGGCAACGTGAGGGAGTAGCTAAAATCTGCTGTTATAATGCAGGGCCTGGTAGTAGAAGGTCAGCTACATTAGGAGATAGCATTTTGCACCCTGGAGGTGGGGTTGTTATTTGTGAGTGGTGGGGACAGAAAGAGTGCTTCCCTGTCTTCTGAGGTGCAGTCAGGTGTGTGAGCCAGATCTGATCTACAGATAGCCAGGGTCCCTCCCACAGCAATTTCTCTGGAAGCCTGCTCATTTAGCCGCCTTTGACCTGCAACATTTAAGATAAGGAACATACTGGATAGTTACTGACATTGACCTCATTTTATTTAAGTGATACTTGATTCGGCAATCTGGGGTAAGGGAGAAAGGTTGGAATAGAACATTTAACCAAATGGTGCCTGAAAAGACAAATTTGTATATTTATTGAGTTTCCACACATCTTGAAATTTTAATTAAAACATAATATTACACTGACTATATAAAAGAGTCATGAAAGCAGCTGTCACAAATATACCCAGGGAAAACTTGGTCATCTTCCAGAATCTTCCATGAGAGATCCTCACAGTCAGGAAATTCTCATGGGTATTAGTTGAAACTCAACCCTAAATAAGAAACTTAAGCAACTTACACTTTGGCTTGGAGGGTACCTGTTGTATATTTTTGTTGTCAAAATAATTCCACTTCCACTTTCTTCTTGAAAGACCACATCCTAATTATATTGTACCCAAGCTTAAAAGTCTCTACTGGCTCCCATTTGTCTTTGGGGAAAAGCTCAGACTCTTGTGTGGTCTTGAAAACTCGTCCCACCTGGCTCTACTCTCCGAGGACTCTGGGTCAGCATCTTCCCACTCTACAAGACCTGTGGCAAAATTCTCAGTTCCCAGAACCTGCAGGACCAGTTCTGTTTCTTCCGTTTTCCTCATTTTCATTTTGCCTTGAATCTCTCTCTCACCTACTTCACCCAGCAAATTCCTGCTCATCTTCAGATTGGGGGTGGTGGTGATGTGGGGGATTTAATCCTTTTTGAAGTCTTGCTCAACTCCCCAAGTAGAATTCTTTGTGACATCAGTGGGATTTTTCAAGTTCACTATGTTACAGGATATCTTCAAAACTCAAGAAAGATTATGCACGTTTCCTGTAGACCTAATGCTGATTTTTTCTGTCCAGATAGATGACTCATATGGTGACCAAACAAGGAATGTTACTTTGGGCTGGTCAACCACAGGTGTAATGTGGTCAACCATGTTGGGTGCCAAACTGTTACAGGGCAGTACCAATGTAAATGGGTTGGACTGACTGTGGGTCATCACTTGCATGCTTAAAAGGAAACTATCATGAGACTCAACTGCACGCACACATGAAAAGGTTAGTAAATGTGGAAATGAAGAAAGAACTTCAGGTGGAAGAGAGAGAGAGATAAATCGATTAATGTGTTTTACCAATTCCACTGAACTGGAACCCAGTAGCCCATAGAAAGCTGGTGAAAAGCCAAGAATTATTAATGAAAGCAAATGATATCTTTGTACTCTTACTGATGATGTAGTTTGTGGAAGGTGGTTTGGAGTCAGGCTGCCTGTTTTTTTCTGTAGCTATTCCATCAACTAGAGTAAGAAGGGACAAATTACCTAAATTTTACAGTCAGTGTTTGGAATAAGGCCTGAGCCATTCACTTAATGTCTTTTAGCTACTATTAAAATTTTTATATGCTCAGAGCCTGATAATTCCCTGATATATAATAATCATAATTCTGAAAAGAAGCACATATGCCACCCCCCAAAATATGTTTCTTTGGGAGGCAGTAGATGGATGAGGACTTCTGAAGACAAATTCTCTTTGGTTAGGGAAGTTTGCAGATATTAAAGAAAAAAAATCTCCCTTTGTAAGGGGGCCTCCCTCTCTAAATCGTAAGAGGATCTTATCAATAAGTCTGGTTTTAACTTTAATCTCTTTACTGTGCCTTTCCTGTAACCTCCCCAGAAGTGGCTTCTTACACTTTCTTTTTGCCTTTAGCTGGAGATGATATTTAAGTTTGTGGCTTAGGTTACTTTAGGGAGTTATCCATTCTTTTTTCCCCTTATTAATCTGTCTTTTATTACAAGGATCTGAGCCCAAAACTCAGGGTAGAGGTGAAATTACTTTTCTCTTGTATAACAGCAAACACCAAGCACTTGGTATGCACTACTATCACGTGCCTCTCATGTACTGCCTTGTGAATGCATGCAGACAAGGCCGAGGGTAGACTGGGCCAGTAAAGCATCTAGGACTAGGGCAGAGAGTGCTCACTTGTGGGGTTCACAAGTGCCTCAGTGACCCTAAATGTGCATGGTCCTGAGAACGAATGCCTTTTCAATGATTTCACGGCTTAATGGAGATAAGATTCACTTCCTATATAACTCAGCTATTCCACGTGTCAATCAGAGGCTTTTAGTATATCCAGAGGGTTGTGCAACGATCACATTCAATTTTAGAACATCTTCATCACCCCCCCCAACCAATATCCACTAGCAGTCACTCCTCACTCTCCCCAAACTCCTGAATTGTAGGCAACCATGAATCTACTTTCAGTATGTGTGGATTTGTCTCTTAGAGATCTAACATGTGCATGAAGTCTTTCATCCTGACATTAGCCACCCCAGTGTGCCTGTAGTGCTAGCTCATCCTGATTTTAACTTGTATTAACTTGCATTTTGAAGGCAAATGATGATGAGTATTTTTCTCCTGTGATTATTTGCCATTTTGGGTCATATATACTTAGATCATTTACCCATTTTTAGTGGATTATTTGTCCTCTTATTAAATTGTAAGTGTTCTTTGTGTATTTGGGATAAAAATCCTTTGTCAAATATGTAACTTACAAATATTCTCTTCCATCTTGCAGGTTTTTCATAGTGCCCTTCAAAGCACAAAAGATTTGATCATTTGTACTTTTGTGTTTGTCTAAGTAGGCCATAAAGATTTCCTTTAAAGTTTTCTTCTGAGAATTTTATAGCTCTAGCTCTTATATTTAAGTTTATGATCCTCTGGATTCAATTCCTGCGCAAACTCTTTAAATTTTGCTGCCCAGATAGATGACTCATTTGCTTTCTCCTAACACTGTCCTGCTTTCAATAATTGTCTAAAGTAAAAATATTATTATTATTCCCATTTACAAATGATAAAATTCAGGTTTGAGTAATTAGGTTTTCCCATAACATACAGTGAGTAGCAGATATAAATTTTCCCAGCTCAGTGTTGGGATTTCGTCACAATGCTGGGTTGCTGGTTTCTTGGTTTACATGGGTGGCTTCTTGAAAGAGTAAATACCCCATAAAAAGCTAGATTCCAATTTATGTTACAGCCCCCATTCACCTAAATAACTGTGACCAACTTTAGTTGCTATTTTTTCACAGGTTGTCCTCAGACTAAGCAAGAGCATCTAGGGAGCAGAAAAGGAAACTATCAAATAGCAAAACCTCAAGGGACTACTTAGAAGAGTAAGGCTTGGTGTGTAATGTGATGTATGGGTAATGTGAAGTTGGTTATTTTCTAAACCCACAGATAGTTTTTGCCAGACTGTGCTAGTCACTGGGCAACGAGCTGGTCAGTGAGAGTGATGGTGAGAGAAACCAACCATATCTTGTCTCTGCCACTGCCCCAATGTTTTACGAAGGTCAAGAGGGACACGCTATACTCCTATACAAGGAGTGGGGTGCTCTGCCGAAACTGGGAATGCATGGGAAATAGGAACAATATGGACTGTAGATGAGGGGTCGATGACAATGATGTGTTTCACAGGAGATTTTGGTGCTGTGCTTTAACCCACTGTGCCACCAGGGAGGGCCCCACAGGAGATTTTATTTAGGGTTGAAGATTTGCTGTTGTGCCTTAAGAGAGCAGGCAGTGGATGGTGACAGCATTTGTTAAGAGCTTCCATGCATCCATTGTGCTGATGCAGTAATTTGCCTACTTCCTTTGCAATAGGTGCCTTTTGGTTGTGAAGACATTGGGATATCAAATTCCAAGAAAATGTGTGAAAAGAAATCCATACTTAGAGCCGAGTAAAATGTTATAAATATCCAAAGACAGAGAATAAAACTTAATCATGCAACGAAAACAGGGTCTCTGCAAAGGAATAACAAAAGCAGGTCTACTACCAGGGAAATAAATGCACTCGGGTGTGAAAGCAACAGAGAAAAACAAAAATCCTTGCACACTTTAGGTATTTAAGTAAATATCTGTATCATCTCTTGAAATCATGTAAGTTCTCAGAAATCGTGGATCCATTTACCTTTTTAAAAGAAGTTACTTGAAGATGTTACCCAGAACATTGAAAAATAAATCAAAACCAAATCACTGTGGGCCCTCCCTGGTGGCTCCGTGGTTTGTTAAAGCACAGCACAATGAAGTTGTCCACAGCCACTGCAGCACGAGTTTAATCCCCAGCCAGGGAGGTGACCCACATGGCACAGCAGACCTCTCCTGACCTACCCGCTGCTCGGCTCAACATTGGGTTGCAGTAGATCTGTCTGTTCTGCCCCTACTCAGTTTCTGTCTATTCCTCATCTATACTCCACGTTGTTTCTACTTCCCATGCATTCCCAGTTTCGGCAGAGCACCCCACTCCTTGTATAGGAATATGGCCTGTCTCCCTTGACCTCTGTGAAACAAATCATTGTATTGTTAAAACATAAGTCACCATTGTTAAAATGGACAAATAATGAAATATTCAAACTTTATCAATCAGTGAAAGAATGTTGGGCATGATGTACACAGCTATCTGAGGGATCTAGTAATGTCTACCATGATACAGGTGGATTACAGTGAATGGGAGTATGCCCCTGGAGCAGACACTAAGGCATTGCCGTTAATTATTAACAAATAGCTCCTCGTCACTCATATACTGGGCTTAAAATAATTTTGGTTGTGGATTTTAGCAATTAGATAAAAATTAAGGTAAACATTAAGATAAACAAAATGGAATTAAAAGCAAGCTATGCACCTTCCAAATAATTCAACCTAACTGATACATAAAAGTTGGGTAACTACCAAAATTCATTTTCTGAAGTCACAATAATCCTGATACCAAGCTTAGCAAAAACAAACCATAGAGGACTTGTGAAAGTCAATGCACAAGACTCACATTACAGTGAATCCAGCAGTCTATTAAAAAATACTGCACCATGACCTGCTGTAGACTAAACAAAGAATGCAGAGTGGATGAAATTTAGAAAGTCTTTTAATACATTCTATCAGCCATAAAAATCATGTAAGAAGCCCAAAATGTACAATAGTTTTCATCTTTCACTTTGTTTGAAACTTTTCAATCTTAATCTCATTAAAAATCTCTCTCTACTAATAGCTAATGTATTGATTAGTGAAATACTAAGCCAGGGATATTTACAGTAAAACAAATATGCTGACTGCCTCATTATTATGTAATACTGTTTTAAAATTATGGCCAATGGAATAAGCACTGAATTGAAATAAGACAAAACACTGGAAGATGAACCTAAAATGCTTATTATAATATGTAGGTAGAAGAGTCCAAGAGTACAAAGAAATTAATAAGAAAGCAGAATGTCATTTAAAAAGATAATCATTTGAAGCAGGTAATTGTATATATGTTTCTCAGATATAATATGTGATGATTGATTAGCAAAAATAGTAAGACCTGCCCAATAGAAAATTTGGCAAAAACAAATATATGATGAAATAAATATGACTGATTAACAAGCATATAAAAATGCTCAATCTTACTAAAAGATCAATGCAAATTTGAATATCATGAGGATAATATTTTTCAGGAATCAAATTTACAGCAATTTCAAATATAGTACTAATGGTAGCAGGAATAGAATGAAATGCATTCTTTAATATCTTGATGGAATACAACCGGAAAATAGGAATTACTTATTTTAAAAATACTTATTGCCTTTAATGCAATAGTTCTCCTCCTGGGAATTATTCTAATATGTAATTCAAAATGTAAAAAAAAAGTTTTACTCATACAGATATTCATAGGAAAGAGTGAAAACTTGGAAACTAGTGGGTAAGCAGACAACTATATAATCACTCCATCAAAATGTTATACAGTGTTAAAAATGGTGCTTAAGGAGAGAATCAAATCTGACCAAAATATAAATGTAAATGCTTAAAGCAGATACACACTGAGATTACTGTTATGTAAGTAAAAGTAAACCTTACCAATATAAAAGCGTTTTGAAGAGTTTCCACTGAAATATTAGCTGTGGTTGTGTTTGAAGTGGTCACTGGGTGATTTAGCATTCTGATGCTAAGGCTGAAATAAAAATGGTACCATCTCAGCGCTCATGTGGCTGCAGCCTGGGTTGGGGGAGAGCCCAGGTATGGTAACCGAGACAGGCACACACGGTAGTGTTGGGTGTCTGACTCTTCCTGGCTAGCCATTTTGATAGTATAATAAAGTAACTGCATTTATTTTTCTTAGATGTTAAACTTTTTCACATGTTTACATGACAACTTTGTGATTATTTTTCTCTATCTTCTTCTTTTCTAAAGATTGCATTTACAGCCTTTCCTCACATGTCTGATGACCGGGCCGTGACTGAATAAGGCAGCACACTGGGCCTGACAGGCCACCTCACTGGGATGTCTGTTCCTGCTGGGACCTGTGGTCTTTCCTCTTGGCTGAAATCCTCCATCTCTTCCCTGGAGCAAACTCACTCCACCATCCTCATCTCTGATTTGGCCTCCACCTTCAACCGCATCTGGTTCTGCGGCACAACCTCCTTGCTCACCGTCTCTGGAGTTGGACATGCCATCTGCTGGAGTCAGGCAGAAATTTTTGTCTGTGTGAATCCAGACTGGGGACCTGGGTGTCCAACTTCTTCCCTAGACTTGCAACTTACAGTCCCAATTTCTGTTTTCTTGGGTCCTTTCGAATTTTAAATTGCTCTCTTTGTAACTTAAGTTTGGAGTTACTCTATGTTAGGTTACAGCATTCTCCTCTTCTCAGTCAGTAACTATTCATTCCACATTTCCAGTCTTCTAGAAATATTGAGGACTTGTCTGAGGTCTTGCTTTTTGTGTAGTTGAGGTTGTAAACTTAAATAATTTCCCTTTATACAGAGTAACAGAAGTACATCTCCTCCTTTTATCTGGTAGTCAGCTCCAAGTCTTTCATGCTTTAAAAACTATATATATATATATATATATATATATATATATATATATATATATATATATATATATATATAAATCCACTCATGAAATTTATAGGTTTTTCCATGGACCATTTTCTTTATGGTTGAAGTCAAAAATCCCTATTTAGTATTTCTTAGACTCCAGCATCTGATTACCAGATTTTGAATTACTATATAATGAAAATGAAAGTCATTACTTATAGAGAGTAGAAATGAGTTAATGAATTTGTCCCATCTTACGGAATTTATGTTTTTGACAATAAAATGTTAAGGCAGATTTTCTGGAAAGTTTAATAATGTCTCCCTGAGGCTGTGGGAGATGTTCCAGGCACAGGCATATTCCTGGTCTGTGGGGGAGGAGAGTCTAGGCATTACATTCAGGAGTTGGTGGAGGACTGCAGTGGTCTGATGGTGCCATGGAGGAAGGAGGACAGAAGAATGGAAAGGGCAAACGACAGCAAAAACGTCACACTTTCTCTTAATGACTCTTGAATTTAAAACCCTTGTTTTCAAATTTCTCATTAGGTAACTTTTCTTCTTGACCCAGATAAACATTCAGGTTATATTGGTGCCCGGTGGGGAAGCCCCAGCAGGTTTCCACAGAATGTATTTCACACCCTTGGCTAAAATGTAGAAATCCATACCTTTAACCAGTGTTGCTTCATTTTCTTAATTACTATATGTCATCTCTAAAAAGGTTATTTATCAACACAGTCTCACTGCATTTAGAGAGCGGGTTGCCATTTTCATAAATACTTCTTTTCCTGCGCTGACCAATTAGTGCATTCTGCAGGTAGCTCTTCAACCTGCCTTTACAGAAATGAATGCATTGAACACTCTTGCTCTCAAAAATTTAGCCAGAATGTTATTTGAGCTGATTTTCTTTAGACCAGATGATGCAGAATATATTAATTGTGGTTTTTACCCCTTTCCGAAGTTGCCTTTTAAAAGGTTAATAACTCCAATTTGAGGATGAGAGAAAATTTAGGGTTGCCATCAGTTCTAGAAAAAACTACTTTTGAATCAAACTTTTCTGATTGTGTACCTTGGATTTATCTGATTTTCTACCTTTTGGGGTCTGAGTTAGCATGATTGTTAGATCTTTTCATACTGATTTCATATCCTTCCCTCTCATGCAAATTAGTTACATCTGCTTTACTCAATCATGTTCCTGGAGTTCTTGTGCTATTTTTTCTTTATCATATTTAGGGAATAACCTCTTTATCATATTTAGGGAAAAAATGTTTACTTTATATCTTTCTGCATAAGTAGTTTCAAAGCCGTCAGTTCTTCCAAGAGCTGGTCTTTACCTCCTACCTCACTGAGGGTCTGTCCTCTCCTGCATGAAGAGCCACCTTTCTCTCCACCAGCACTGTTAGTGTGACACTAACGCTGCCTGCCTGCAGCACTCCTCTCATTGTTGTTTTTCACTTTTCACAATACATCCATTTTAAGCCTTAGAGAGGGTCTGAACACAAACTTTTCAGGGCTGGTCTGTTTTCTAGCTCCGTTCCAGAACCAGGGTCACTGAATCCAGCTGGCATGCCAGTGCGTCTGTTGTGGGTCTCAGCGTAGATACCCCTGCTACCAGTCTGACCCTAATGGGACATTTCAGTGCTGTGGGTGGGTGTTGGTTCATCTCCAAACCCCAATTCCTGATCCATGTGCTCAAATCTGGTCCTTGGAATTGATTTTGTGTCCAGTGTTCCAGGCATTTTCCTAGCCTCCTGCCTCAATCCTGTGTATCCCATTGTGTTTTCTGTCCACCTTCCCATGTCCTCCTAGACCTAGGCTCTGCTTTGCTTTCTGCCAGTCTTCTCTTAGGAACAGTGCTTGTTCCCGTCTCTGGGCTCCCCTTTGGTGACTGAACTCTGATTCCTAGGCTGCACCCACTTGCTCGGAACTCAGTTATTCTGTTGAGAATATCTTTCTTTGGGTTGAAGTGGAAAAAAACTCTTTATCTCTTGAAGCTGAGTATGGATCATGAAAGGAAAAGGGAGAGAGAGAAGTGCAGACAGAAACGGAAGGTCCTTGGTGAGGGGACAGTGGTAGTCAGTAGAAGGAAATTTATTATGTAACTTCTCTGTCCTCTGCAAGATGCTGGGTGATGTCATATGTCATTGGTGAACTCTCATTTCCACAACTATGTGGAATAGCTGTTGTTTTCATGCCACAGGTAAAGCAACCCCACTTGGGCATCTGGACCCAGCTGTGAGTGAGTAAGGGGCTGACCCAGAAATCAAACCTGGATGGTTTGCTTCTGAGTCTGTCTGATCTCAGCACACCAGGCTGCCTCCTGTCAATGTGACTGATTTAACTTATATTCGGGGGGTCTCCACTCCCCATTCTGAGTTATTTGATACTTGCTATTAAATTAAAGAGCATGAAAACAATTTAGAAAGTGTGATGAAATTGAAAGTCACTCTCATTTACTTCATAGTCACAACTCATATTGGAAGTTTAAATGATAATGATGAAATGAATGCCTGTAGGCTGGGCTTTCCATTGTAAAACAGAAAACAAAACATCAGTTAGCTCACTATGTCTAAAAGTAGAAAGACACTTTAGAATTGCTTGGCATGAATACGCAAGAGAGTATTTTATTATGATATGGGTTTCTAAATTATTTGCCTTGGACCATTAAGAAAGATATAAATCATTAAATGTGATTAATGGAACCCACAAGAGTCTCAAAGAAGAGCAAAGGAGAATGTTGACTGACATTTGTTTTAAATAAGAGGAAGTGTCTGTAATTGAAAACTCAAAATTAAGGTGCCATTGGTGGCATTATTGAAGAGGAGTCCTATTTTTTGTTACCCCACTGCCGTGCTCATTTGTTCATTAGCTTAAGCAGATTTTAAAGAAATGAACTGGGGGTCTCTGAATGAGAACCTCTGAAAAGTCTTCACGCTGCGATCATTGAAGTAGAGTATGGCAAACCCTTACTTTTTTATTCCCAGTGTCTGCCGTGGATCTTTCTAGTGTGAATATGAGTGGTGAGCTAGAACCAGGGGATTTCTTTTTTTCACATTTTATCAAAGTCACTGGCAATTCATGCAAGTTTTAATCAGAAAACAGTTTAGCCAAGGAAGAAAAATGGGAAACAAGTTTTTGTTATGCTTTATGTGTGAGAGGGTATAGTTTAGATGAAAACGATCACTTGGTTGTTTACAGTTTTTGCTTAATGATATGAACAGACACAACTAGGGTCATGCAGAAAATCTAAGAATTCTGGAGAGGTAGGTTTTACCTCTGTGATGGTTTTTGCATCTTTTAACATGGTAGACTTAGCATCCATATTTTGAATGGATGAAAACCACTGGGTCAGAGGATATTCTTAATGATTGCATTAGAGCTGTAATTAGGGTTTAGTTGACTTGAGAAATGTCACCTATCTTTTGTGTTAGAAACAGACTCACCTGTGGTTTGCCAGCTGTATGTGGTTATTCGGTTGACACTGCTGGCATTTCAGGCTGAAGCTCACCTTAAGTGGGGTCTCAAGCCAAGGAGGTCCTGCTGGAGAACCCAGCCACACAGAGGAGTTTCCCTTGGTGGGCCCCTCTCCTGGCCACAGATGCAGGAAAGCCACAGCAGAAGATGACTATCTTTCACCTTTTTAATTATGATTTTCTTTCCTGTGCACAGATTCCTTTTTTGCTTACTTTTTATTAATTTATATATCTATTTTAAATTATTGTTCATTTTAAAACAATGTTAACATCCCCCCCTCCCACCCATCGTCACCACAGTCCTACACATTCCTCCCTTTTGATCCGCTCGGTCCCCCTCCCCGGAGGATGTCTCTGGTTTGTAATTGTCTGTCTGTTTTTTTTTTTTTTTTTTTTTGTCTTGTGAACTGATTTCTTCATTTTCATGCAATACAGACTTCTTTCTTGCCCTTTTTGTGACCATTTGAAAGAGAGAAATCACTCATCACTTATGATGAGTGCCACATGATTTCTTCAGAGGTGGTTTGTTTAGGGATAGGCTTGAAATAAGAGGAAAAAGTTCTATATTCAGTGCCACCACTTACGGAACTTTGGAGCATATTCTTCTGTATATTAATCTACTTGGACTGACATTCAAAAAATAGCCTGGGTGAGATAAACACAGAAATTAATTTTACCACAGTTCTGAAGCCTGGCAGGTACAAGGTGAAGGTGGGAATGGTGAGGCCTCTGTTAACTGGCAGAGGCCATTTTCTTGCTATATGATCACTTGGTAAAGAAAAATGTCTTCATCTCAAGACCAGTGATCATATCAGAAGTCTGACCTTATATCCCCATTTATCCATCCTTAGGTCAATATGGCCTAAGAGATCTATATTGAAATACAGTCCCAGGGAAAATAGGAATCCAATATATAAATTTAAGTGCTGAATGGGAAACACAATTCAGTCCATAATGCCTTGTATTTTAGCTTCTTAACCCAGATATGCTTAATAATATCTGACTTAACCTAGCTCACAGGGTAAAGAGATCAAATGAGAACAACAATGTACATGATAATCTTTGAAGATTATATAATCCTTTAAAATTGGAAGCTATAATGAATAAAAACAACAGTTGGAAAAAAAATACACAATAAACAGAAAGCTTGATATATTTCTGAGTTACATTAGGATATATGAAAAATCTCTCAACTGTCTGCCTCAGTCAAACCAGGGCAGCCGCGGCTCTCACAACGTCCTAAGTTGACTACAGAAATGAACGTGTAATCATTTTAACAGATAATGAAATGTTTGTTCTTGTCTAAGCAATTAGCTCCAGGCTACCTAGTAATTACATCCTGCACCCTGTCTAAATTACTTTCCACATGTGAACATCGGATTACAATCCTAATAACATTAAATATCACTCCCAACACATCTAAAAACTTTCCTTAGCAGACTTCTACTTGCATAAGTGTCTGATATATAAATAATACCAAAATGAAAAGCTTTGCTATTCTAATCTTCTTAATTATTGTTTATTATTTTTGAGTACTGACAATATAACCAGTGCTGTGTAAAATAAGAGAAAGACACTATTCCAGCATGAAGACTTACAATTTAATTAGGAAATGAAACAATTTATATAGAAGATCACAGGCTGGAAAGATGGTTGGTAGACCTTTTAGTTTGGCTTCTTTGGGGTACCAGGGTCTTTGAGAACCGATTCACCAGTGTCTTTGACAACTGTCATTGGTGATCACACAGGACTTGTGTTGCTTTTGAAAGCTGTCCTCAGGCTGACTTACTTCCTGATTCTAGGTTGGTCAATATGGCCATAGGGGAAGACATTATACCAAAAGGAAGACTCCTGCACTCACTGAAACCCAAGTTTTGGTATAATTCCTTCACAAGTTTGGGGCATTTTTGATCTCTCTCTGTGGAGGGACAACTGACCATTATTTACAATAATCTAATAATGATAATAGTAACAGCAATAAATAATCAGAAAATACTTATTCTTAAGCATGGTTTCATGGGATGGTAAACTCCTTATAAATCAATAGTTCTCAATGAACTGTCAGAAGATCTCTAACCAAAAGTTGTTAGTCATAGAAATAAAGTCATTAATCTAATGTATGCTTCTGTCCTATAGGACTTTCTTTATGTATTTTGTTGTTAATGGCAGAAGTTTACAAAATTCTATAGCATACTCTCATATGGGTAAGGAGCTGCGCTTCTACCACAGAGAAATAAGTCTGAACAAAGCTGGTGGCTCATACATATTCAGAGCCATGTACTCTTACAGCAGAGCTAAGTAATTTATAAACACAGCAACGAAGCAGGGCGGATTGTAACGAAGACCAGGGAGCAGTGGAGAGATGCTATATATATATATATATATATATATATATAGACTCCAGTATTAAGCGTGCAAGATAACTGTGAGGCAAGAAAGGAGGCCAGAGGAAGGTGATGGCTTAACGTGTATAAAATCGTGTTGGAGGATATTGTTGCACAGATTTTTATAGAGGAGATAGAATTCGACTCCACAGGTGTCAAATGATCAGTATTTTGATACTGAATCATTGCCTGTAACCTTGGTAGATGGGTATCAGTGAATCCTGTTATTATAGGTGTTATGGGGGTGCTCTTGCTTCCTAGAAAGCAAGGTGACTTTGGTTTTAGTTTTCTCTAAAACTATTGGGCTTGAGAAGATACAAGCCCAAGCACAGTGTGAACCAACCCTGATCTTCAGCACTGGAGTCTGTGATGGCTCCAAGTGGAGAACTGGGAGGAAAGCAACAGCAGTGCCCGAAGTCAGAGGCCAGGGGCAGTTAGGGCTCAACCAGCCCTAGAGGCTGGCGAGTTAGGGCTCAAGGGAGGGCAGAGATCCAGATGCTTATGGAACTGTCTAGGGAGAAATCGTGGGAGGGGGTGGGAGAGGCGGGAGGTGTGTGTACCTCATAGAAGAGCAAAGGAGATCAGGGGTAAGAACAGGGGGCCAAGAAGAAACCAGAGTGAGTCGGGGTGTCAGGGAAGCAAAGTTGTAAGAAGGAAATGGTGGCCAACAGCGTGTGTGATACTGAGAGAGACTGAGATGCACGTGGCCCAAGAAGAGGCCAGTCTCCACGGAGACGCGTGTCTTACTCAAGGCCTCCGTGAAAGCAGTTTTAATAGAGTGGTGGATGTGAGCCACATTTAAAGGAACTGAGAAGGTGCCCCGGCTAGGACTATGGAGAAGAGATGTTGCCTGTACTAAAGAGTGTACAGTGGTGACCACTTTGAGGCGGGGGGGGGGGGTCAAAGGGTAGTATGGAGAGAAAGAGCAGGAGATGGGGGATATTGATTGTGTGTGTGTGTGTGTGTGTGTGTGTGAGGGGGAGAGAGAGGCACTGAAATAAAATCAAGGAGGGGATTTAGGAGTAGGAAAAAAGATTTAGAGAAATTGTAAGATGTAAATAAAGGTTTTTAAAAATCACAAGAAACGGTTTAAATTCTTTGTAAAAATCGTTTTTATAGAAAAGAGGCTAGCAGTAGAAACTTAAAGGGATGGAAAGAATGAGAAGCGCCACCCCTGGCAGAAACTGCAGTAGCTCCCAAGGTGCAGTGAGGATTGGCTGAGCTAAGCAAGCACACTTGCAGGGTCTCCGACCACCCAGCTTTGGGACCCCCAGTACCTCTGAGCAGTCAGGGGCCAGTGCAAAAGCAGACAGCACAGTGACCCCAGGTGCGATGAACAGGGAAGGTTAGCACGAAGTCGGTCCAGTTTGGGCTGAGACGACCGTGAAGCAGAGCGTGTGGGCTGTTTCACATGAACGGGTCTTTTGTCCTGAGCGTGACTGTGAACTCCCGGAGAAGGGGCGGCACCGTGGTGAAGAGCACAGGCTGCCGGGTCAGGACGGGTCTGGCTGAGAATTGCAGTTGTCCAGTTCTCCCAAAACTGGTTTTATTTTTGAGTACTGACAATATAACCAGAGAGAGACTTGTTTTTATAACGCAGCGGCCCTGACCCTCTCAGGGGGTATTTCTAGATACCTCTGATTCTGGACACTAATAATCAAATCTTGTTCGCTGCTTATCTGCTACACACACAATTTATTTTGTAAAGATTTAAGATAAAATAAATACAATGATAATACAATTTCCATGAACACACCTGAGAAATATGTTTTAAACTAAAGTAGCCTAACAATTAGTTCTTTCTCTTAAAGAATATAATCTTTATGAATCAAAACCTAAATAAATGTAGATATTTGTCTATAAGTAATAAACCATTCAGCTTCAATTCATATAAATTAGAACATTCTGGTAGGTTGTTTTTTTTTTAAATATTTATTTATTTATTCATACAGAACTGGGGTACAAGCCAGAGATGCAGAGGGTGAGAGGATTCACCAGAGACAGAGCGGGGAGCAGAACAGGCAGATCGATGAAGTACACTGCTGAGGGGAGCAGCGGGCAGGTCAGGAGAGGTCTGCCCCGCCATGTGGTCACCTCCGGGGCAGGCGGGGAATCGAACTCATGCAGAAGTGGCTTTAGCTTCTCAGTGCGGTGCTTTAACCCGCTGCGCCACCAGGGAGGGCCATTCTGGTAGATTTTAATCAGTGCTATAACAGATCCGCTGTGTCTTTAGTACACTGATTATCTAACATATTGAAGGGGGAAACTATAACCTTTCCCAAACCCATGTTGCAGCCTGAATAATTCTACTGTGCATAATTTTGATTGGAAAATATATAGCTTCTCTTCATTCAAGGAACTTTACACATAGTCTCTGTTTTGTTGTTTCTGTACCCTAGAGGTAAAAATTAATAAAGAAAAAAATTGAGGGCAAAGAGGTTAATATTTATTTTACTGAGGAAATGACTTATTGCTTCCAGGACAATAATTTATCTCAAAGGCCACTAATCTCAACATTAAGTATTAAAGAAATAAAAAAGTTATTTTAAGCAAAACAAATCTCACTCCTAAACTTAATTCAGTAACTTGAGATATATCTGAAAGTAAACAAAGGGTACACCAGTATCTTATTGTAAAAAAAGATTAAAATCACCAATTTTTCTACTGCAAAAAGTTCTTCATTAAAAAATTAGTTTTTTGTGGGCCCTCCCTGGTGGCGCAGTGAGTTAAAGCACAGCACTGAGAAGCTAAAGCCACTTCCACATGAGTTCGATTCCCGCCTGCCTGGGAGGTGACCACATGGCGTGACAGACCTCTCCTGACCCGCCCGCTGCTCCCCTCAGCAGTGTACTTCGTCGATCTGCCTGTTCTGCTCCCCACTCTGTCCCTGGTGAATCCTCTCACCCTCTGCATTTCTGGCTTGTACCCCAGTTCTGTATGAATAAATAAATAAATCTTTAAAAAAAAATTTTTGTTTTTATAAATAATATGTATGTTTACATACAAGAAAATAGTTGTTTTAAACAGTTAGTTTGTTAAGTTTTGCACAATTATATGTGCCCCTATAACCTCTTCCACTGATCTAGATAAATTTCCGCCACCAAAAAATTCCTTATCTATTTGCAGCTAACTACCTACCCAATCCCTGCTCAAAGCCTCTTCTGCTCTGCGCTCTGATGGTTTGGATTGGATTGCTTCTGCCTGCTTTAGAATTTCTTATAAAGGGAATTAAAGAGAATGTTCTCTTTTTTTCTGGTTTCTCTCATTATGCATAATGTTTTTGCATTTATCAGTATTTCATTCCTTTCTTATTGCTAAGTGATGTTCCATGGTATGGTTTCACCAAAATGTGCCCATGTACTTGTTAGGTGTACATGTGAGATGTTTCCAGTGTGGGACTCTATTGTCAAAGCTGCAAGGAGCATCTGCGCCCACGTGTCTGGTGGCACCTGCTAACCCTGGGCGAATGCCTGCAGTTGAGAGTCTCATGCTCTCCATTTTTGCTAATATTATGAATAATGCTTTAGCTCTTGGCTTGTTTGTGTGTGTTTTCCTTCGTGTTTTGGCGTCCTGCTGTAAAAGTTCTTTGAGGAAGGGATGCTCCTGCATCAAGATCTTTAGATGCTCCAGATTATTGTTCTTTCTGAGGTGTAGCTGTTCAGAATTGCTTGTATTTTGGAGCTCTTTTGGGTCTTTTCCATGCACCCATGTCTTGTTCCCACTTCCAAGTACTTGAAGTAATGAGTGAACCTTCTTGCAACTAAGAAACCTAAAGTAATCTCCCAGATTGTAAAACAGGTTAGCTGCCACATGTTCTATGCCACAAAAAAATGGCAGTTTCTTCTTTAATCGGTGACTTGACTTGGGGCTTTCCCTTGCATCTTTATTTAGAAGAACCAAGTCCTTCTTCCTGTGTCCTCACAAGGACATTGTGTGATTACTTTGATGCAAACCCAGCAAGCCCTGGCAGGGAGCTCACTGCATGGCATATGTGCCAAAGGCCAACCCAGGCCTGGTTGGACAGTAAGTCAGATAAACGGGAACAGGGGTGTCCAGCCCCTGTCCTGCCCACTGCAGGCAAGCCGTGGAAGAGTAACAGCATTCCACCTGCAATGCCAGCTTCTGGATTCTGTTATGTGAAATTGGGGGAAATTTCTTTTTTACCTTTATTAAACAAATACAGTACTGCACCAGACAAACATGACTCAGGCCTGCATTGCATGCCAAGAACAGCGTCTGAGCTTTGCAACTATTGATTCCTGGCTGTGCCTCAGATCCACAGGGTGAAAATAGCTACACCATTTTCCAATTTCTGTGCTTTTTTTTTTTATTTATTTACCTAGTAATACAGTGCTCTTTTGGATTAGTTGATTTAATTGGGTTAGTTGGATTAATCACTGTCTTAAGCAAATTTTTTTTCCCCAGTTGTGGGAATAGTTATAGGGTTTTTGCATTTGTAATGTTGTGTCTATGCTATAATCAGAATTTAGAAGCTTACAAGTACCTTTGGTACAGAGGGCACATTGGCCCAGAATTCAGAATGACCAATGGGGTCAAAAACACCCCTTCAACGCCCCAGCTGTCAGCAGGGTGCCCGGGCAGTGCAGGCGTTTTATGCAGGGTCCATGTTTGCAATGCACCTTGTGTATGGGAGGAAGATGGATTAAAAAGAAATAAAGATTGAATTATAGGGTACACTTTCCTTCACTACTGTGTTGTAAACATCCACATGCAATCATACTGTGGGATTATTTATAGAGAGAACTGCGGATTTTTTTTAATAAACGTGATTTTTCAGAGCAGTTTTAGATTCACAGCAAAATTGATCAGCAGGCACAGAGACTTCTTTGACACCCAATATCCCCAATATGCACAGCCTCCTTCACCATAAACGTCCTGCCCCCAGAGCTGGGCATTTGTTGCTATGGTGATGCTACACTGATAGCATTATTACCCCAAGTACATTTTATATTGGGGTTTGCTCTTAGTGTTACACATTTTGTGGGTTTTGATAAATATATAGTGATCTGTATCCATCACTGTGGTATCATATGAAAATTTTTACCGCTCTAAAATCCTCTGTGTTCCACCTGTTTATCCCTCCTGCCTCCAGAACTCCTGGCCATACTGGTCTTTTAACTGGAACTTTACCTTTGCCTTTTCCAGAATATCCTGGAATTGGGATCACAGAGTATGTGGCTTTTTAATATTGGCTTCTTTTGTTTAGAAATATGCATTTAGGTTTCCTCCATGTCTTTTCATGGTTCATTTCTTTAGTGTTGAATAATATTTCATAATCTGAATGTATCCCAGTTTAACTGGGGAATTTCGCTTTTAAATCTTACTCTTGGGGGGGGGGAGGGTTAGGAGGTAATCAAGTGTGGAAGAAACCACTTAAAATGGAAACAAGAAATGAAAGGTCTAAGATACTTAAATGTGGGAATGGAGAGAGATATCATAACTGCATTGGCAGGCATAATAGGCGGACAAAAAGTGATGGCTGACCTGGAGGGCTGGTCCTTGGAATCAGATTTTGGTGCAAGCAGTAAAGAGGTGGACACAACGAACGGTAAAAGTGACTATGTCATTTCTGAGAAAGTGGCCTTCTAGTGGGTCTCTGTCTCAAGACTCAGTGTTAGATGATTGAATTGGTCAGCCAGTGTTTTAGGGAAGTACTTGCCAGGCAGTCAGAGAAAGTTTTTTCTCTGGACTGGACTTTAATTACATAAGTATTTTTTATTAAGCAGGGTGTAAAAAAATTCAGATTCCAGAAGGCATTCTTTTTTTAGATTTATTTATTCATATAGAACTGGCCAGAGATGCGGTGGGTGAGAGGATTCACCAGGGACAGAGTGGAGAGCAGAACCAGACAGATCGGTGAAGTACACTGCTGAGGGGAGCAGCGGGCAGGTCAGGAGAGGTCTGCCACACCATGTGGTCACCTCCGGGGCAGACGGGAATCGAACTCATGTGGAAGCGGCTTTAGATTCTCAGTGCTGTTCTTTAACCAGCTGCGCCACCAGGGAGGGCCCTAGAAGGCATTCTTATTAAGAGTCTTCTCAGTACATTTCGCTGGGTTTCTGCTCAAGAGACTAGAAAGCAGTCATTTGCTACATCTACACCTATTTCTTCGCTTTCTGCTGTATTTGTGTTCTTTGGATAAATACTGAAGAAGAATTGCTGGGTCATATGGTAGATCTATATTTAATCTTTTAAGAAATGTCCATACTGACTTCCACAGGGGTTGGACCAGCCTATATTCCCACAAAGGGTGCCCTGGGGCTTCTTTTTCTCTATACCTTTGCCTACATTTGTTGTTTCTGGTCTTTGGGGAGGAGTCGCTCTCACAGGGGTGAGGTAGATGCAAATCATTGTGATTTTGATTTGCAATTCCCTGATGATAAATGATGTCGAACAGCTTTTCATGTTCATCATGCCCTGCATTTCCCCCCAAACTTCTAACATCTCCAACTGAGCTTGCAGAGAAATGAATATGTGTGCAGTGATGTGAGTTACAACATAGCTAAAGAGATTAAAGCATCTCTTGTTATTTGTATCGATTTTCCATTGCCAACTAAAATTAGTTTCAAGGGTATAGCAATTTGTAGGAAAACTCAAGACAGGACTGCTATCTGCTGGATTATTTCCTGTGCTTTCTCGAATAGCTGTCACTCTTGACAGATACCCTAGAATGCCGTTATGCAAGGAGATGCTAAACTGTCAGCATTTCATTAAAAATAAACTGCTGGAGATAACAGGGTGACTACTTGCCATGCCCCAAAGCTCAGAGAAACCCAATATATTTACAGGACTGTCTCTAGAGAGTTCAGGAGCAAAGCCATGGATTCATTCACCTTTGCAGCACCTGCAAAGGCACAACAGGGAGAATCTTAAATTTCTCAGAGGTGACTGTTCCTGTAAAAAACTGTAGCTGCAATGTGGCTGTCAAAATTAGTAGGCGGAAGCTCTGGCTTCATAAACTAACAGGCACGAAGGATTTAGTAAGTGTGTGTGTGGGGTGGGGGCAAGGAGCAGGGTAATGGATGCAGAGTATTTCACAGACCTGCTTCTTTCTAAAAACCAGTGGCTTGTCCCCTACACTGATACCAGGTAAAGTTATGATGTTGGGCTATTATGAGGAGGATGCTCATTGATAGAAATAACAGTGGAAGAGAGGGATGAGGATGATAATAGACCTGAAGAAGTATTAAAGAAGAAGCGATAAGGTCTTGAAAAGGAAGCTAAATTTGGGCCAGCCATCTGGATTGTACTGGTTTGTTCACTTTGGAGGAAGTGAGTGGTGGGAGCAGGGGGTGGAGGATGAGGGAAAATCCCGCCCGCTGTCTATCTAAGAATGATGTGTGGGATGTAAGCCTGAGTGGACTCTCCAAGCACTCATCAGCTATGGAAGTAAGACTAGAGACTCTGAAAGGGATCAGTGTGGTGACAGCTTCAGATTGCTGATTTATGACTAACGGGAAGGCAGATAAGGAAGAGTGAAGCTTGTTATGTGCTATGCCTCATTATCATGTCCTTACACTATGGATTTAGAGTTCTTTTTTTGCCTGGTAAGCAGGTTAGCGCGACTCGACTCCTTATGTGATGCCAATGTCAGAGGACATTGGTGCCACCCAAGGAGCAAATGTAACCTGGGGTTGGAGCTCTATGGCCTTACAGTATCTAAGTGGAGGGTTTTGCAGCTAGTGCTGCAACACCAAATCCTTGTAGGTCAGGTTTACATCGCCTCTCTTTCGCTCATACCCCATCGCCTATCTGCCAGGAAATTGTGTCAGTTTTACCTTTTAACTTCCTCCAGAATCTAGCCATTTCTCACCGAATTCATTGATCCTAGCCTCTGTTAACCTCTGCGCCATTTCTGCCCCTGTGCCCTGTAGTTGTGTCTCAACACTGGTGCCCACTGCTCTCCAGTGGCCAGTGGCCTGCCAGAGGAAAACCCATCCTCAGGATGGCGCCCAGGCCCCATACAATCAACTCTCGGCCTCGCCTTCTCCTCTTTGCCCCTCGCTTACTCTCTTCCAGCCACGCTGGGGTTTTATGCTCATTTGGCTCTTACCTCTGTGCCTTTGCTTCCTCTGTTCCCTGTGTGGACCCCTCTTTCTGCAGCGAGCCATGTGGCCTCTGGCCTCACCGACACTCTTTTGTGCCTGTACTCACTGGCTACCTCCGAGAGGGGCTGTCTGTGCTGGCCATCCCATTTGAAACCTCCTCCTGCTCCCATCAGCTGCCAGTCCTCTTTACCATTCTCCGCTGCACTAACCACCATCTGCTGTATATTTTCTTATCTATTTTATTTATGGACCATTTCTCCTGAGAGGACTAAAGTTCATTGGGAGCAGGAATTTCTGAGACTGCTATATGCAGAATGACTAGACTGGCAGCTGACATATAGCAATACATGTTTGCTGGGAGAATCAGTGAATGAATTTTCTAATTTTCTCTTCCTGGGAGCAAGAATATTGTTCTAATACGTGTGTTTCTGATTCAGACTCTGTCTGAGAGCCTCATCATCCTGGTTTACCCTGCCCTGGCCCTTGATATCTGGACTTGTTTTTCTTTTGTTTTGTTGCCTTTCCACCCTACCCAGCACTGCTGAAGTGGGGGCACCCGCCGCATTCCAGTGCTCTTGGAGGCTAACAGCTGGTCTGCCTGCCAAGGTCACTTTGTAGGATCTATTCTTGCGGTTCCTCTTGTGCTCCCTGCTGTAATTACTCACCAACTCACCACATTTCCCTGGTGCCAGTGGGAGGTGTGGCCTTGTCTGCCACTGTGCTCCTCAGAGCTGCCCTCCAGCACTGGGATCCCATCATCGCACAACCACTGTTTCCAGTTAGAATTCAAGCATATGGTCGCATAACTTTTTTACATTCAAATTAAGCAATTACGCACTCCCTAGCCGCCCATGGAGAGGAGACATGTGTTTCACATGACTTCATCCCTTGATAAAAAGAACCTCAGAGCCTAACTCAACCCAAAGGTTCACATCAAGAAGGAAAACCCAACATCTACTTTGTCCACTGAGAGGCGGGGCTATTGTCCTGCCACGTGGTGTCACTGTTGAAGCACAGGTAGCTGGAAGGCTGTCTTTGGCTTTGCCCCTGTCCGGGGCAGGACAGCTGGTGCTGAGAAGGCGGCATCCACCACTGGTACTGGAGACTCGGGAGCCTGTGCTGATCCTATGCACCCAACGAAGACACCTCGGTGATGGGGTGCGGTGGCTGCCAGCTTTGGTTCAGGACTGGGAGAGGAAGTTCCCATGTGGCCGCTGGCGGTGCTATCACTGTGTCCATGAGGTCCTGGGCTCCTAGAAAGACTGCCCTTTGGGGGCCAGCTCAGTAGTTCCTGTCACCAATATGTGTACTTCCATGCACAGCCCCCAACCCAACCCTTCAAAGAGGTCTGTTCCTAAGAGGTTCAGCTGTCTCCAGGCAGCTTGTGAGCAGCCTCTCCCAGAGCCCCCAGTTTTGATCCTGAGAGCCCCAGAATCCTCTCTTTTCTTGACTCAAGGTCTACCTCATTGTGTGTCTCAGGAAGAATCCCATTTTTTGTAGAGAAAATTCCATCTATTGCCAGGTTCCAGGTACTTGCACACACATACACACATAGCTTTTCCATTGTCCAGTACTTTGGTCATCCAGCGTATTCTGGTTTGACTGTTACCTTTACCTTGTTTATTCCTGTCCATGTCATAAGATATGACAGTTTGAATGGGGTGGGAAAGGAACCCCAAAGGGAGTGCTAGAACTCCAAAGACAATGCTGTAGGGGAAGCAGCAGCAACAAATAAGACTGAGGAAACACTAAAGAGAATGAAAACCAACCTGGTAATAGTTACCATCCAACAGATGACTAGACCTGGCACTTATAGGTAAATTAGCTCATTCAAACCTGATAACAATCCTGAAAGGCAAATGTTTTCACAGGAACATTGAGATGAGAAGTAAATCAACTTAAAGCTGAGTCTTATGCAGCAGAGCCAAGACTTGGTCTCAGATCTTTCAGATTCTAAAGCTTGGAATCTTTCCAATGCACTCCACTTACTCCTTAGTAACTGAGTAATTGACTGAGCATCTCTGATCCAGGACTGTGGCTCCTGTAGTCGCCCTTCAGTCACCTGATGACATGGTTCTTTGGTTCTGGAAGTGTGTATTTAAGTTAGTGACTTTCTTGCCTTTTGAAACATTTGTAGTTCAACTCCTTTTAGAGTGGACTGATAAATTTCTGATCTATTCCTCCTTATCCTAGATGAAGGAGAGGGAGGGAGGAATCAGCCACCAGGATTGATGGAACCGGAAGGCTTCAGAGATGCTTGGGAGCCATCAATGGTCTTCTTGGGTCTCCAAAATGGGGACAGGTGGACTTAGTGAGAGGTGTTCTCTTTTGAAGTCTGATCCAAGCTCTGTACCTAGGGATTATTTGACCAGGAAAATCTCTTTTTGTTGTTCTTTTCAGTGTTTTCATGACATCTGTAGTTGATAGGCACTGTGGTCCCCAAGTGAACTGCTGAAGTAGAGAAGGCAAGTGGCCACTGCCTTGGAAAGAGTGAGAATTTCTGTCACTTGGTGTTGCCTTTTCTCACATTTGACAATCCTGAACAGTGACTGTCACCCCACAGCACTTTTCTTTTGACTCAGAAAAGGCCCCAACGTTCTTGCTACACTTGAAATGCTTGAGTGAACATCTAGTTTCCTCTCTGTTTAAGAGATACAAGGAGGACATGAGTCTGGGCCTGGCATCAAAATGCCATGGAATTAGCTCCAAAGGGAATATCGCCGCTGTGCAGCGCCTTCAGACGTGCGCACTCTAGGGTGCCAAAGCGTCTTGTAGGTTGGCCTGGTTTTCGTGGTTTGCCTTAAGGGCTTCTACGTAGACTTGACTTAATTATATATTTGTGCTTTTTGATGTCTTATAGCATATCCCAGGGAAGAGGCATGTTTCTGAATAAGGAAAAGGAAGCAAAGTCTCTTAACTTTTAAACAAGAACTCTTATTTGTTTTGTGTTTGCTTCTGAATCGAAGTAGGAAATGAAATGATGGAGAGTCTGATGTTCTTAATCCTGAAAGCTTCTACTGAAATGGGGTGGGAGGTGTCTTGCCCAATTATTTCAATATTATTGACTCCTGAAGGGTTAAGAGCTTCCATTCACATGGAGGAATCGTGCTGATGTTTTGGCAAAGCCCAAACAGTCTCCACTCTCAGTGACATGCATTCCTCTCCCTGGATCTACCTCTCATACATTTTGGTTTATCTCTATTTGAGGATAATGATGTAGAACTAAAACATTTTTCATTTACTGAATGGATTTCATTTGAAATATGTTCCCCATTAATTTTCCCAGTAATGTATAGGTCATATCATTTAATTGCTGAATGCCACGGGGTGTTTTGCTTTGGTGAGAAAACAGGCACAGTAGGTATTTAATACTAATTTCTAAGCAGCTCTACTCCTCAACCTCTTCAAAAAAATAAAAAGTTAATAAAACTACTGAAAAAAATCCTCCCCAAATAAACATGTTTGAATTCTTGCATGAATAAATAAGTTAAATAAAGATATTATTTAATAAATATGATTGAGGAAGAAACAAAAACTTAAATAGTTAAAAAAAAAAGTTACTGCTAACTTTCTTTCTCCACTGTCTGGCCGTAGGGGTTAGAATCTAGAGTCTGGAGAGTCTTCAGTCTACATTTTATAGTATTCCCAAACTAAATTGGTGGAACAAGGTAGCTTTCTAAGACAAATGAGGACTTCAACCGTCCAATTCCTGGTTAAAATTCAAAGAACGAAAATATTTCAAAAAGGCAATGAAAGCTATTCCAAAGTAATAAAAATAAATCCTTCTTTAAAGAGTGAGAACATTAGGCATCTGTGAGGCTCACTGGAACTCTGGGTGTTAGTCCCTATACCAAGGATCATAAATCCCAACACCTACAGGGCCAGACTAGCCATATTAATTCTAGGACATGACAACTGAGGAGCCCTGCAGAGGGATGATTATCTAGAAGGGGAGCTGCTGCTCAGGCTTCTTAGCAGCTACCATTTGGAGAAGTCCCCTTAGTGGAAGTCCCACCCCCTGAAGAGAGGGCCTGAATCCCGATGTGCAGGAGAAAGTTTCTGACTCTTGACCAAAATTTTTATAAGCTGTTTTATTAAATCTTAGATATTTTCCCTGCATCCGAAACAGTGATCACCAAGAGAATCATCATGCCTAACGTGACCACATGAGACCATCATCGCAACTTTCCCTAAGAGTTACCAAGGGAGATTATTCAATGAATTATTCTTAAAAATAAAGGAGAAGAAGACAAACTTTAAACAAATAATCTAACACAAATTATGAATTAACATAAAGATGTATGCTAAATAATATATTAACAAGATTAACCTTTCTGTTAACTAATCTCATCACTAGCCCTGATTAGGCTGGTTAAGGGGTTATATAATGTTATCTATGAGGCAGGTGAGGCTTTGAACTCTGCAGAAATAGATGACACAGAGGCAAATCTCAGCCTTTGATTTGGGTCCTTTGGGACCTGCTGTTTCTTCAGTTGCAGAAACACAAACCACTCTCTCTTTTTTTTAATCTGTCATTTTTTTAATAGTATGAACACTTTTAAATACAATTAAAATGCATTTGCCTGTATTTGTTGATGAACTTCATCCATGTGCTTCAAATTCCCCACTCGTATCTTGAATGAGGTAGTTAACCCTTCGTGTCTGCACATTAACAGAAGTGTGCTGGCTTTGAACATTTGTAAGATTCCTGCCACCATTCTGACCAGTGTGCTATATTCATTGCTCTCAGGCCCATCCTCTGATTAGGGAATAATTGTCATTTCTATACTTTGATGACTCAAGACAAGTCTGACAATGTGGTTTACTCCTCTTCTCTTTTTTCCACATTACCGATCAGTGGCTGATGCACACCTCGCTTCTGGGCAGAATAGTAAGTACCTAGTCTTGGAGATTTTCAAACATAGAGACAATATATATTTATATATATTCTCAACACATGAATAGTTATTGGCACACAATAGGTATGCAGTGAATGAACAAATTTAAATTAATATTCCTGATTTTATCAGATTGTTTTTTCCTTCTGCATCATTTAAAAACACCATGTAAGCAAAATATTGCTAAATTTTGACATTGTACATTTTTTTCAAGGTGTCTAAGAGCCAGCTCATTATTAAAAAAGGGAATTGTTGAACTGAGTTTGGATATTACTTGGATTTCATACCAAAATGTGCACGTACAAACATGCATGTATATGTTCTGTATACATTTTTTTGGATATTAATGACATTGACTAGGGTATTACTGAAGCCCCATATTTATTGTCATAAGCCAACTGGTCAATCTTTGTATTTAGAGTCTAAGTAATTGTGTACTAACCAATACTCTTTCATATACATTTCAGTCAAATACAGCACAGTTTCTTATTTAAGGACTTATGTAAGTACAAAATAGATTCAGGATATGGTATATTGTGGGTATTCTTTATACAACTGAAGATAACCCAATTTTGAACTGTGAGACTTTCAGATATATAAAGAATGCTCATGTTTACATGAAAGATATTAAGAAAAGAGCATCTACCATATTCAAGCAATGCTGAAGATACATTTAAAGAGGCAACTTATCCTATGCAGAAAAGGAACATGCATTGTAGCTTTCATGTTATTTAACTTTATGTACTTGGTATAGCTAGAGAAACATATTTAAGAGTCTAAGGGTGGGACCCTCCCTGGTGGTGCAGTGGGTTAAAGCACAGCACTAAGAAGCTAAAAACCACTTCCGCATGAGTTTGATTCCCGCCTGCCCTGGAGGTGACCACATGGTGCGGCAGACCTTTCCTGACATACCCACTGCTCTCCTCAGCAGTGTACCTCGATGATCTGCTTGTTCTGCTCCCCACTCTGTCCCTGGTGAATCCTCTCACCGTCCTTGCACCTCTGGCCTGTACCCCAGTCCTGTATGCATAAGTAAATAAATCTTTAAAAAAAAAAAGTCTGAGGGTGGAACCTCAATTTATTTAATATAGCAACACCCTGTTACTAAAAAAGCATTTTAACTTATAATGTTTGCCTTATGATCATGGAGAACTGACTGGATTGTTTCTTGCAACGATTTCAAGATCCCGAATCTAGTTACCTTGAATGATTCATAGATAAGTGGTTAATAACTTTTTTTTTCATACTAACTTGTTCTTTATCAGATAATAGATTTTTTCTGATTTACTGGTGTGAGGCCTAAGGATCCAGATAAAGAAAATTTAACTGTGAGTGCCCTGCCTTTGGGCTCTGCAGTGCTCCGTTAGGAAGGGAGGATTTAAATCCTGCTTTGCTTCCTACTAGCATCAGCTTATTTTTACCTTGAGACAGCTTAGAAATCGAAGCCCCTCCTGGTAAGAATAAGTACATGTTTAATGTCAATGACTCACTACCCCTACCTATATAAACTAAATTCAAACTTTTGATTGTTGAAACAGTTGTCACAGAGTAAAATATGTGGGGCTACTTCCCAAATTCAAATCTTCACCTTATTAATAAATTCTTTTTCTAATTATCAGTGATACTTTATTTTCATTGACCACTGCTCAGAAGGGATAATCAAGAAACAGAGGGAAAAGTAGTGTGTTGTTGACAACCACATGAGTGGACAAAGGGAACTGACTTTAACTGCGCTAGCTATGGTGCTGGGTTACTTGTCCTCTGTCTAATGCACACTCTTTTGTGTTCCAGTAAGGTGACTCTGAAGTAACCTGTAAGCTTGCCTCGCCTCAGAAATCAACTACAGTTTATCCTCCTCATGATCATTGTTTCTCAACAAGAATGGAAATTTCTCCCCAGCCAGCTTTTCCTCACTTATGGTTCAGATTTTTGCAGGTTGCAAAATGTTCTGAAATTTGGAATTTTTCTGGTGCTCTAGGGGAATGGAACCAAAACTGGGGATAGATAAAAGCAGAGTCTGGTGTGTACCACTTCATTCTGAATTCTCATGAAGAATACAGACTTCTTAAGAATACAGACTTCCCTCCCCTGGAGGGAGCCTGTCTTAATTCTTGGGATCCCTGATGAGAAACCTGGACTGAATCTTGTCTGGTGTGTTCAGACACCAATCCTTAAAACAGCTTAGACAGACGAAGATCATCCTTTGAATGATTCATAGATAAGTGGTTAATAACTTGCCCCTTACAGAAAGTAGAAATCTATAAATATTTCCAGTTCAATAAATACATCTCTTTCTATAATAAACTGTTTTTAGGATATTCAATTTAATGAAAATTCAAGATATTCAAAGGTCACTCCTTTCTCTCAAAGTCCTGATAGCTATAAAGATGAGCTCATACATTTACAGAGCCTTTTATAAAATATATTTTCAGAACAGCCCTTGTAACATCTATGAACTTTTTACCCTCGTGTCTCATTAATGGGCAATGTCAGCAATTCTGGCCTTCAAGAAGACAGTTATGACTTTGACCGTCACCAGGATGGATTTTGTAGAGAGTCAGGTTCCAATCTTTATTCAGGATTAAGCCATTTCCTTTGATGAGGTGAATGAACTCTTCCTGGATCCTCCTGAATATTAATTATCTGGCAGGAGTTAGTCATAGAAGTTAAAATCTAATTCTTAGAAAAATAATGGGGTCTGTAAAAGCATCACATTACTGCCCAAACCTTAGGGGATAAAGGGACTTTAGGAGTGACAGTCTTCTTTGAACAAAACAAAACAAACTACTCATCTCCAGTCCTCACACCTGTCTCTGTCTGCCTGAAAATTTACTTTCCATTTCTCCTGTTCCCCTGGACTCCTCACCACCTGTTTCTGTCTGGACCCTTAAATTTGCTCTTCAGATTTCAGAACCAATCTTTGCTTTTTCCAACAGTCGTGTAAGGAAGGCAACTCACATTGCATACTTGAATTAACCCATTTTACAGATGAAGAAACAGCCTTAGAGCAATTCTGTACCCTGCCTATTGTATTAGGGCCAAGAGGAGGTGGCATTCAGTATCCCCACCTGAAACTCTTCAACTCTAGAAGCTAGGAGTCTGGTGCCTGGATTCTTAAAAAAATCTAGCATTACTAGGTTACCTCACCACCTATAGTGTTTCATTTTATGACTGCGTCTACTGAATTTTTTTATAAATATCTTTTATTGTGGTAAAATGTACATGACCTGAAATTTACCATTTTAACTGTTTCGTGTGTCCAGTTTGGGAACATCGGTTCAGTTGCATAGAGATCATTATGCAACCGCAACTTCTTCCCCTTCCAGAACTTTCCATCATCACAAACTAAAACTCAGCCCCCATTACACAGCAACTCCCCATTCCTCCCTCCCTACTCCCCTCAGCTGCACATTTGTTTTCTCCCGGGGTTTCCTCTCTCTCACTACTTGAGGACTAGACTGAACACTTATATTGTTGAGGCCCATGCTCATTCTGTGCCCTCCGCTGTCTCACTGGACTTAGCCCTGGGTCCTTGTCTTTCTGCTTTCTCTCTGGTCTCAGTAGCTCCAGTCAGAAAGGTGAGAGTAGCCTCTCCTGTCTGAATCAGCCCTCTTGTGGGTTTCCCCATCTTCAGGACTTATTCTTTTTTTTTTTTCTTTTTTTTTTTTTTTATCTCAATCACATCCTTCTGACGTGGGCCCAGAATTCTGAGTCACCAGCTTTATGTGCGTCAAGGAAAGTTGCAATGACAAAGGAAATGGCTGTAATTTTCCCCCTATAAACTCTGTTCTTGTTGGGAGAGAGAGAAAGAAAATCCTTGTATTCTGGGCAAAAAAAATTTTCAGTCTCATCCATAGCTTGGTAACGGATGTTACTGAAATGAAGCACTAGAAATAATCTAGCTGCAAATATAATGAATAGAGGGGAGAACTGACAAACCTTAGGGCTCTGTTCCTACTGTTCTTCCCCAGATTTTCCTCTTCAGACTGTGGATGGCACAGCATTTCTCATGAAGACAAGCCCAGGCAGTGATAGAAACCCAGCTGCAGAGCAGAGACCACGGTCATTCGCTGAGGCCGCATCTGTCCTCATATCCTTGCGGTAATCACTGAAGTCACCAGATCTCAAAAGTGGAGTTACTGTCCACACAGCTGTTTAACATAATGGCCTATTCATGGCCATTATGCTTTGCATAATGCCTACAGGGATAAAGACATGATTATAGATAAACTGAGCTTTTTCTTTAAGCTTTCTGAGACTGGAGTTTTGATTCCTCCCCTCAAAACCTACTTCCTCTCTATTTTCCCAAGTTTCTGGCACTCATGTCTGTGCTCACCTATCATATAAATCCTATACTTTTTGTTGCTAGTTTTACTGATCAAGATTCTTTTTTTTTTCCAATGATTTCAAGCAATTCCATCATTCCATGAAGACTTCCTTGACAGACACAAAAAAATGGATTTGATTTAACTCTCTAGTGATTTACCTTGATTGACATCGGACCCAGACTTAGGTCATTTAGAACACTTTGTTGATCATACTAGGCCAACTGCACATATGACAGCCCTACAGCTTTACAGAGTTTTCTCTGAAGACTCCCACAGGACCAGAAGAGAAATGAAGACATTAAATATTATGGAGACTTCGAGGAGCCTAGACAAGTTTTGTCTATTTTGAGACTTTATATAAATGTACTCATATACTTTATATAATGTACTTTACGTAATTTTGCACTCTTTGGCTTAAAATATTTTCCCCCTACAGTTTGAAATTGGGATTCAAATAGGACTGTCATTGATTTCTATTTCATATATGTCTTTTCTATGTTGTCTTCTCCATCTCTTGCATTCTTTTTGGAATTTTAAAAAAAGAAATTGAGAGGTGAATCCCACATTGTTCCCTGCAGCCTGACTTTGCTAACTGCATCCATTTCTGTCTTTTCAGACCTGTACTGTCTCCAGGGTTTCCTGCAAAAAAAAAAAAAAAAAAAAAAAAAAAAAAAAAAAGGCAGTTCCATGCACAGGCTCTAGCAGGCTGGGGAGGCATATGAAGTCGGCTTCACTGGAGGGCAGTAACTCGAGTCAAGGGTAAGTGGTTTGAACAAGTCCTCAGGTCAGAGCTGAGGTTCCTGGGGTCCAGCTCAGAGCACATGACACTGTTAATCAACCTGAAAATAGAACGGTAATTTCTGAATGTAATGCACCTATATCTTTACTGACATGCAGTTGAGGGTCTGGCTCTTGTTTGGGGGGTCCTCAGGAAGGCAAGGGCCATGTTTCTTGCCGGCCTCTGAGATGCCCAACATTATTTATCATGACAAGGGTTTTGTATGAAACCAAAGATGAGAGGGGGAAATGCTGCTTTTTGTGGCATTTTTACTTTAGAAGGATTGGTGCCAGTCCAATTCGACCAAGCAGGCAGTTGGTGAGCACATCTGATGCGCTCAGCAAGGAGAAAACATGAAGATCAAGAAGGGTCAGGTAGCCTCCCTCCTGGCAAGGTGCTCCCAGCTCTTCTCCAAGAACCTTGGTCTGAGGGGAAGTGAAGTGCAGCCACCCAAGGTGTTGGAGAGAACTGACCTCTGAGTCTGAAACCACCTGACCCCTGAGTGTGCAGTTTTGCGCGTTGCTGTCTGGCTCTGTCATTAGAGCAAGCAGTGGATGGTGTGGGTTTTAGTTTCCTCATCTGTAACACAGTGGTCTTCCCTCCCCCCTTAAATGAAATAATCATTGTGGAGAGTGTAGTGAAAGTGCTATTACACCATCCCTGCTGGGAAATTAAAAAGAGAGCCCATTACTTCAAAAGCAGGTGGCTATTTTTGGGAAACAACCGTAATTATAGCCTTTTCCTTTAAATGCATCCAAATCTTCATGCCTGTAAATTCAATCTACTGCTTCTAGTCATTCTCTGCCAGTGTAAGTATAAATCTTTTTCTTGACAGCATAAGCACAGACTTTCTCAGGTTAGTCCATCAGGTATTTGAAGACAGCAATCTCCTTGTTTCTATTTTTCGGGAAAATAGACTCATTTCCAGGAAAATCAGCTCATTCAGTCATCCTCTCCATGGCCAAGGTTCTAAATGAGTGATTTTTTAAAAATAATATAACAGTTTATTTTTACATCACTTGTGCCTTTTCTAAATGAGTGATTTTTAACATTGGACGCACATCAGAATCATAGGTTCACCTAGGAGTTTAAAAAAAAAAAGTACATTTCAAAAGCTCTCCAGTTGGATTTTATGTTCTTAAGTATCCCTTCAATATCTTAAGTCATCTCTCAAACTTTATACACTTGCCAATGTGCCTATTAAAATATAACATACCAACCCAAAAACACACTGTGAGTTTGTGGATCTGTCGAATTAGTCTGGGTTTATAAGCTGTTGTAACAAATGAATCAAATGATGTGTTTGTTCAGACCCAAGGAACGGTTATTTCCTGCCTATGAGAGTTTGAGTGGACTCGCCCCGTGTGGCTGGCTCTCTTCCAAGCCCTGACTTATGAGACCAGGCGTCCTACCTCCCACAGCCTTGCTGTCTTCAAAACATGTTCTCCAGGGTCATTGTGTTCATCAAGTTGGGGAAAAAATGGAGCATATGTGGACATTTTTAGAGACCAGCCTGATGCAGGGCCTGTTACTTCTGTTCATAAAACCATGGGAACCAGAGCCCCACCTACAGCCCAGAGACAGCGGACTTGGGAGGTGACTGGTCAGTCGGCGCTGCAATCTAATGTGTTAGAACTGGTTCTCCTGATGTGACTATCACCTAGGAAGTCATAGAATTTGAAGTGTCTGGATGACATATAATCAAATTTGTATTCTAGACTACTAATTTCTATTTATTTACTATCTATATAGCTTTTTCTAAGGACTTTGTGAAATGCTTCACCTGTGTCACTCAGTTGTTACATTTCCACAACAAGCTCATTAAGCAGACATCATTATCTTCCTTTGAAAAGTGAGGAAGCAGAGGCTAGCTAAGTCATTTGCCCACGGTCAGCTGGCTAGTAATTTTCATAGTTAGTGTTCAGATCTAGGTACACCTTACTTCAAGGATGTATATTCAGCTGTTCTTGCATGTCGCTTCTTATGTAGGTATTTTGTGGAAATGTCAACATAGGGAGTGGGAGGTGTGAGGATAAAATCAAAGGAAGTTAGTGTTTAGGTAGGTGGAAACGAAGGTAACGCACAGGAATTTATCACTGTCCTGGATTTTCTCTAAGGAGCCAGCCATTCCATAAGTAACAACACTGTGAGTCAAAGATGGTAAAAATGAAGGCCCTGAACTACAGAAAGTCAGGTCTTCTAGTGAACATGCTGGTCTGAGGCTCTGCCAGAACATTTATTGTCGGGGTGTGTCTGTGAGTGTGGTTTACATTCCTCACCTTAGGGAGCTTAAATATCCATAACTCAATACAGGAACTGTTTATGTAAGAAATCACCAACAATCTGCTTACTGGAATGACCTCATTAGCTACTTATGAGGTCTCTGACTAACTCACTAATTTCTAGAGCTATTCCTCCACCTGGTGGGAGGTAACAGAACTACAGTCAATTCACAAGGTGCCTCTTGGGTCCCCTTAAAAAAAAGAAGAAAAAGAAAAAAAAAACCTAACAACCACAACAATAAAAATATACAGTTTCCTGGAGTTATCTTTCTTTGCTGCAGTGAATTATTTAAGATCTATTGATTTCATCCTATAGAGAGCTCTGGTGTTTTCCTGCTTGCATTATTAGGAACATTGATTAGATAGCATTACTACTGTTCCATTTAAGGACTGCTGTATTTCTCAAAAAAAAAAAAAATTGCCTTATTTTTTGAACAGGAGGTTCAACATCATCTAAAATGTCATTAATATCAGTTCAAACAGTGAGGCTTGTGATAGAAAGAATAAATCAGAATTTATTTGGAAACTTCTCTATGAGTTTACACCATTCACACGCATTATTTAAACAAGTAAAACTTAGAATTGTAGTGATGACCATTTAATTCCTTTTGCTGGCAGTTAGTGCATATCACACTTTAGATTTTATGAGTCATTTCCTTCTCATTCCTGGTTAAAGCATAAATGAACATCTCATCAGCCTCTTAGTTTAGAAACTGAGATGGAGATTTGTCTGATCAGCATCACCCATGGTCTCTTTGGTTATAAAAGTAGCAGGTGGAAATAACAGGCAATATTTCTGTCATATTATATTATGTTTGATAACACCAAAAGCAAACTTAGACGTGCATTCAGAGGGACCTTATTCTGTGTGTGTGTGTGTGTGTGTGTGTGTGTGTGTGTGTGTGTGGAGGGTGATAACTGAAAGTCATTTCCAACAGGTTTAAACATTTACATGCTGAGAAGCTATAAGAGAGGAGCCAACAATTGATAAATAGCCTAGGAGTCTTAAATTTGGTTAGTGTCTCAAGTGCATAATCTACCTATTAAAAAGCAAGTCATGTTATTTCCTCAAGAAATTTCCTTAAGGGGGAAGAGAAATGTAAGTAAGTTGCCCAGTCACATGGCTTTGGAGATGTGCACCCAGTAGGACTGGGCTCCCGTCCTCATCTTTCCCACCATTTCCTTTGTATCCCCTGTATCAGTCAAATGAATTGAGGTAACCTGGGTTTAGAACACTGTGTGTGATTTGACTTCTTCGGATGCTTTGCCACCCACCCCAAGACACCCCTAGATCTCCTCCACAGTCCGTTGGGCCCCTCTGCTCCCCATCTCCCACTCTCTACATCTAGTAACCTCAGTTCTACAGGGAGAATCCTTGGGTTTGTTTGGTTTTGGTTTTGTCTTTTCCTTTGCTTTGCTTTGTTTCTTTTCTTTTTTTTAAAATTTATTTATTTGTGCACACGGAACTGGGGTACAGGCCAGAGGTTCAGGGGCGGTGAGAGGCTTCACCAGAGACAGAGTGGGGAGCAGGACAGGCAGAGGGTGAAGTCCACTGCTGAGGGGAGCAGCGGGCGGGTCAGGAGAG